>NW_028146740.1:5572380-6172380 GCF_055883805.1 Amblyomma maculatum | reverse complement strand
TTATTTCCTTTTCATGGTCCGGATCTGCGGTTACTACCTGTCCTAAGTAGATATATTCGCCTACTACTTCCAGTATTTCGCTACCTAATGTAAACTCCTGTTCCTTCCCGAAGCTGTTGAACATTACCTTAGTCTTCTGCATATTGATTTTCAAGCCTACTTTTCTACTTTTCCTGTCTAGGCCATCACTCAACCAATTCAGTGGTCACAAAATGGCTTCCAACAGCTGCGGCCGTGTCAACGGTCATATGACGCGAAGACACTCTGCTTACAAGATGACCATTCCAATGCATTTCCTATACTGTCTCCGCTGCCTTAATTTTTTATTTATTTCTGATTATGTTGCGCCGTTTTAAAGTGATTTGCATGTGCGTTTCTAGGTTATCGCTCTCGCCATGCAAAACATATGCTCGCCGCGGGTGCCGTCGATTATCACCACCGCAGCGCATTGTGTTCCAACCTCGATGCGACAGTGCACACCACATGACAGACTCTTTTCGCCGCCGGAGCTGCTGTTTTCGAACGGCGCGAGAAATGGCCCAAAATAGCTTGGCCACAGGGGCGAGGGTATTCACGCTTTCGAAATTCTAAAAGCTGCTATACTTATTACTGACGTCGGGTACAAGTCGCTAATTGCAAGCGGGCCCTTATCGGCAATAGGTAAAAAGTTGACTAACAGAATTTAATTCAAAGCTTTACACTTAACATGATTCGTCTGGACGCTCTCGAACACTAATATTACTATGCCGCAAAGAGCTTCTCTTTACCTCAAAAATCTATTATTTTAAAATTAGTGATCACAGTCCTAACTTGTGTTCTAAACTACAATCAGCATGCTATGGGCTCTTAAAGGTGAGAGAATGTTTCGATAGTTCGTTATAAAGATTGTTTACTTTACTATTTTTCTTCCGCACGGTCTTCCGCATTTAGCGTCTATCTGTTTCAATTCTTATGAATAAAAGACGCGGTATGGATAATCACGTTTTCTGGACCGTTCGAGCTCAGCACTCATTTGTTTAAAGGTTGAAAGTACTTCCTTTCGCGTTATTCTTCCAAATGAAAGTCGCCATTTTAATAAATAGTATATGTTCCAACAAACGTTCATTATCATTTATTATATTTATGATTCGTACAGGTAGCACTAGAAACGTCACTAATATAAAGTTTAATTTACCCGAAACGCATACCAAGCAGTCATTGTGCTTCTGTACTTAACCTTGCTTTCAACCATTCATTTAGCTCCGCATCCTCTAGCAGCTTTCCCCCATTCAATCCCCCTAACTTATTTTCAATGAACTCGTTCGTATTTAATTTATCTGGTATACGCTCGATTATTAACAATGCTCTTAGCTGGGCTATCACTGAACAGCTCTCGCGGTGAGCCATGACGAAGAGTAAATCGCTGCAAAATAGAGGAAGCTACTTCTGACACTGTGGCAGATGGAGGCGGCGGCCCCTGCATACCTCGTCAGATTATCAACGGCTATCACAGTCCCAGCGGTTGCCAGCTGCAGTGTAGGGAAACGATCCGTACAAACCGGTGCCGACCCGGTTGAAAGGGCGTGGTGGGCGGGGAAACGACAGCAGCTCTTCAGCAGAACGCTTCGGAGATGGTTTGCGACATTAACACGTGTCGCATTTGCGAACGTTGTTGAGTACGAAGGCGGGCATGCCCCCAGAGTAGTAACGAACCGGAGGTGATTGTATGCCTTGAAGACACCCGCATGGCCGAATGTCCGGTAAGCGTTGAACTTTGCGAGCTATTTGCGAGCGTAGCTTCCGGGGAATAACGAGCAACCACTTGAGGCCATCTGCGCTGTAGATGGTGCTGTACTTATTCCTCTTCACAATATATATGCATAGATTCTGTGCATTTCTATCACCTGGTTGGCAATACGGTCATGCTCTACTATCGAGCACTGATTACCTGCCTACACCTTTGGTTCAGTTTTCAAGGGTAGCAATTCGGACTGGTCTCATTGCGATGTACAAATGCAGCATAAGCAACACAGAGACACTGGAAGCAAACTTGTCTTCTTGCTGTGTCATTGCCTTGTTTGAGTGGCCGTCAGGTAGCGTATATGGTTACCTTATAAAACACCTGAGAGATAATGAGCCGCAAAATGATCGGTCTGTAATTATTCATGTCTTGGCGTACCCTTATTTATGAATAGTAGCGTTTTTCCATGATTCTCGCATTCTTGAAGTTATGAGCCAGTGCGAGGGAATTTTCTCAGCCGTTCTTCAAAATATCTGCTCTTACCTCCTGAGTTCCTTTTCAAAACTTCATAGTTTATTTATTTATTTATTTATGAAATACTGCGGACATTTCGCATGTCCAAGCAGGAGAGGGAGGGTACATAAGTGACAGTATATCAGACGTGAGCAAGCGCAAAAAGGTCAGCAAGAGCAAGCAGTTATACAATCTATGCATTAATTTCGAATAACAGCAAGTACATGGTGCAATGAAAGAAAATAAGAAAATACACAGCACCAAACAGCTACAGTACATCGATCAAGGATTGTGAAAGAATTCAGAACTTGGGGGTAGAGCATTCCATTCAAACACTGTCCGTGGAAAAAAAGAGCATTTATATGTGTCGGTGACCGCGAAAATGGGTACTAGGCAGAAGCTGTGCTTATGGCGTGAGGGTCGCGTGGAATCTTTGGCGATATAGTTTTCGGGTCGGATACCTAGTCGAGAGAAATATAGTGACTGCAGGAATCTGAGACGTGCTTTCTTTCTTCTATCTACCAGTGGTTCCAGTTCTGCAAGCTGCAACATAGCGGACGGAGAGTCGAGGCGCCTATACCGATTGAAGATACAGCGAGCCGCAAGGCGTTGTATTTTTTCGAGTTTTTGGACGTCGTCTGTTGTATAGGGGTTCCATGCGATGCAAGCATATTCAAGGCTCGGCCTTACTATAGATTTGTATGCTTTCAACCTCAATGCACTAGTACAGCTGGCCATACGAGACTTGAGAAAACAAAGCTTCCTACGGGCGCAGGAAAATATATTGTCTATGTGATTTGTCCGTTTCATGCAGGAGGATATTGTGACACCTAGATACTTATACTCATTTACCTCTTTGATTGCATTAATATTGATATGGTATTCAACTTTAATTGGTTAATTTTTTTTACTCACATGGATAGCAAATGTTTTATCGAAGTTAATAACCATTTCCCATTTGTCGCACCAATTTGCTAACAGCTGTAGGTTAGAGTTCAAAACGAACTGATCATCAACTGATTTGATTGATTTAAAAAGAATACAGTCATCAGCAAACAACTTAACGCACACAGACGGTTCTAGAGCTTTAACGAGATCATTTATATAAATATTGAACAGTACTGGGCCCAAGACCAATCCCTGAGGCACACCTGAGTAGACCTCTAAGAAGCGAGAATTCGCCCCATCGATGTCAACAAATTGCTTCCGGTTTGCTAAGTATGATGTAATCCAGTTAATTATTTGGGGCGAGACGCCTATCGATTTCATTTTAGTTATCAGCTTATTATGGGGAACTCTATCGAAGGCCTTAGAATAGTCTAAAAAAATCATGTCCACCTGACCCCCCACTATCAAGTACTTTAGCAAGTTCATCTACAGTGACCGCCAGTTGGGTTGTAGTTGAAAATCCTCGTCGGAAGCCATGTTGAGCATTAGTTAGAATCCCTGATTGCTCTAAGAAGTTGTTCAGGTAGGTCACAAGTACGTGTTCGAGTAATTTGCAGCAAGAAGAAATTAATGAATGTGGGCGGTAATTACTGACTTCAATTCGGCTACCACTTTTAAACATCGGAACCACAAGGGATATTTTCCATTCATCTGACGAAATACCAGATTCAAGAGACTTGTTAAATATTATTACTAAGAACTGCGCTATTATTTGAGCGCAAGTTTTGAGGAAAGCAGTGGGAATGGTATCGGGACCAGCTGATTTCTTCGGGTATAAGCGCAGTGGCAGTTCTAGGATTCCGTCCCTGCTAATAGTTATAGCCGTGTGAGAGTCATTGGGGTATCGGTGGCCGAACGCCTCATTAGGTATAGTATATACACTTTGGAAATGCGCATTGAAAGCATCGGCGATCTGCTTTTTGTGTGTAACAGGGGAGTCATTTACTACTATTTTGTCAAATTTTCGATCTGCTTTGTTCGAGAGAAACTGCCAAAATTTATTGGGACGTTCGGTAACAAAACGGGTAAGTGTCTGGTTAAAGTAGCGCTCTCTAGATGCACGTAATTTTGCTGAAAGTGTAGCTTTTAGGCTGGTAATGATGGAAGTGGTGGGCTGCTTTTTTTTTTCTGCCACGTTTAAGCTTACGTTTGATGTGGATTATTTCTCTTGTTATCCACGGGTTCATTCTGTCTACCCTCTTTTTCTTGTCTGGAACGAAGTTGTGAAGGCAACATTAGCATAGAGACTTAAACTTCGCCCAAAGTGTGTTAACATCCCCTGTGTCAAATGACTGTAGCGAGTCTTCTAAATAGGAAACAATACTTGGATGATCCGCTAAGGCAAAATTTTTTACTGTTACAAACTTTGAAGCAATCTTCTCTGCGCTGCGCGGGAGGGATAAACTGAAAACTACTAGTTTATGGTCAGATATTCCATGATGCACTTCAGTGGCATAATTTGTTATGTCACTTGGACAAAGGATTAAGTCTAACACTGACGCCGTTGATTCGGTTACACGAGTGGGGAGTAAAACAACCTGTTTAAATTATACGCTAGTCGAGCAGGGTTTCTGCACTCTGTACTTCACGTCCGCCTGGAGTCAGCGATTTCCAATTGATATCTGGTAGATTAAAATCGCCAGCTATTATCATTTTATGCCTTCTGTATCTTTCTAGCTCATCGTACAGTTTTAACATAAATCCATGGGGAACACCAGGAGGCCTGTAGACACCAACTATAACGATAGTGTTACCATAAAAGTCGATTCGGCACAACACGCTTTCATGATCACTGTCGATTGATGGGAGTACGTGAGATGACAATCCGCTTTTAACTAAAATCGCAACACCGCCTCCCTTCGACAAGCGGTCCCTACGGTAGCAAGTTTATGAAGGCGGGAAAATACAAAAGTCAGGTATATCAGGCTGTAGCCATGTTTCAGAGAGTACCACCACGTGAGGATCGTAGGAAAGTAAAACATGTTCAATCTGTTCCTGTTTATTGAACACACTTCGTGCATTTAGACAAATCGAAAATCTTTTCCGCCGACGACCCCTTCAGCGTAACGGCGTCATGATTTCTTCTGCTGTTTCGTTCTGCGCAACAGCACTCTGCAGTTCGTAGCATCGTCCCAGGCATACAGTTCGTCGCTTATCAGTAGTTTGTCATGGACAAACTTTCCTTTATCGCCAGGTTGGCCATCGGTTTCAACGGATTGCCATAGTTTTTTTCCTTTTTTTGCAGTGTGGCGTATGAGTAATCATGAGACACGGACACCCCAGAATCCTTCAGTTTGGAACAGTTTTGAAAAATTGCAAGTTTTTCGTTGTAATTAAACAAGCGAATAATGACTGGCCGAGGTCGATCCTTGTGAGGCTTGCCAATTTGATGTATACGTTCGACCGAGCTAACTGACACGCCGAGTTTTTCATGTCATATATCCTGGATTATCTTTTCTTCTAAATCAGCTCTTGATTCATTTGAACTTTCTTTTACACCGAACACTATGACGTCGTTTCGGCGTGCGCGATCCTCGCACTCTGCCATTTTTTTGTCTTGCGCAGCCACAGCTTTTTCCAAATATTTCACAGATTCTTCAAGTTGCCTTATCCTTTCTTCGTTAACTTTTCACTATTCCAGAACATCGTCAAATTTTGATAGTTTTGAGTTTATCGCGGAGAGTGTTGAATCACGAGACTTCTTAGTTTCTTTCATCTCTTTGAGCTCAGCCAGAACAGTCTCCAGTTGCTCCTTTTGCGATGGACCGGGGTTGGCCTCAACATCCCCGCACATGAGAAGTAGGAGAACGGATCAACAGTCAACAAGCATAAATAGACACTTCCGAGGGCACGGCAGGACCCTAAGTGCATAATCGCTGGAACGGAGGGAACAATATGGACTGTAGAAACTAACCTGCACAACAAGCCAGGCAAGATTAGCCATGCTGCCCTGAAGAAAGCCGCCGTGCCCTCTGAAGTTTCGAAAAGAATCCGCAGGTTTTAAAGCGTTGTCTGGCGACGTCGCAGCCGCTGGAAGCCGGTAATGACATCTGAAGACAGGGACTTGAATCCCGAGCCGGTCGTCCCGGGAAATCGCCGATGACTTGACGCCCACGTGCACATTGTGAAGCTGCACTTATGTTATCAGAACAGGCCCCACCGGATCAAGCGGTGGCTGGGCGAGGGTAACAACCTGCACAAGCCAGGCAAGATTAGCCATGCTGCCCTGAAGAAAGCCGCCGTCCCCTCTAAGAATGCAGTTAGTGGCAGAATGCTAATGCCGGCCCTTTCAATTATCGTATTTATTTTGATGTTACTGTATAGTTTATAAAGCAATCCCTCGGCTCCATTGTCTATCTTATCCACAGCTCATTCATCTGGTTCTTCTCCACGTCTAGTTTTCTGGCAATATGCTTCCTTATGCCTCTTAATTTACTCGTTTACTTTGATAGCTCTCAGAATTGAATCGTCTCATTTGGCTCTTGATGTATTGATGATGCTCATTAAGATATTTCCTTTTCTTAGACTGCTTGCTCGTGGATAACTTTTTGGCTTATTTCTCGTCCAGTTTATTACTCAGTTCAGTTCAGTCGTTCAGTCGTGTCCGACTCTTCGTGACCCTATTGACCATGTCACGCCACGCTTTCCGGTCTCTCACTATCTTCCTAACATCACATAACTTCATCTGCAGTGCCTCGAGGATGCCATCTAACCATCGCGTTCGCTGCCTACCCCTTCTCCGGCGACCCTCAACCTTCCCCAACATCAAATCTTTCTCCAGCGACTCCTCTCTTCTCATCAGATGACCAAAGTAGCTGAGCTTTAACTTTAGAATTTGACCCTTATTACTATCCATCCTTTAATCCGGGACATATGATCACTGCAGCATTCCGACAACATCTTGTACGACTCCAGAGTTACCGCACACTATCAATACGGGGAGTTCTATACTGATCTCTGCAGCAGCCAACAAAGTCATGATAGTATTGAGATTGGCGGCAGGGAAATGCAGTCAGACGCTCACCCAGTGACGAAGGACGAAGTTAAGAAAGCAATAAAAACTATGAAAAAGGGGAAAGCAGCTGGAGAGGATCAGGTAAATAAAAATTTGTTGAAGGGCGGGTGGAATATTGTGCTATAAAAACTGGCCACCCTGTATACGCAATGTCTGGTGTCAACGACACCGGAGCCATGGAAGAGCGCAAACATCCTAATTTATTAGAAAGGGGACGCTAAGGACTTGAAAAGTTACAGACCAATTAGCTTACTGTCTGTTACGTATAAGGTATTTACCGAAGTAATCGCTACCAAAGTAACCAAGCAAAAGATCAAGCAGGTTTTCGGAAAGAATACTCTACTACCGATCATATCCATACCATTAACCAGGTGGTAGAAAAATGCTCGGAATATAACCAGCCTTTATACATAGCATTCATTGATTACGAAAAAGCATTTGACTCACGAGAAACCTCGGCGGTCATACAGGCATTGCGAAATCAGGTTGTAGACAGCAACCATAGTTCGGCATGAAGAAAGTAACAAACTTCCTATATAGAAATGTGTTAGACAAGGAGACACGATCTCCCAAGTACTATTCACAGCTTGCTTAGAAGAAGTATTCAGAGACTTGCGATGGGAGCAGTTAGGGATAAGAGTAGATGGAGAATACCTCATTAATCTGCGATTTGCTGATAACATTGCCTTGCTAAGTAACTCAGAGGATGAATTGCAAATAATGATTGAAGACCTAGACAAGAAAAGTAAACAAGTAGGCTTGAAAATCAACATGCAGAAGACTGAGTTAATGTTGAATAGCCTAAGAAAGGAACAGCAGTTTACATTAGGTAGCGAAATACTGGAAGTAGTAGGCGAATATGTCTACTTAGGACAGGTAGTAACCGCAGATCCGGACCATGAAAAGGAAGTAACAAGAAGAATAACATTAGGATGGAGCGCATTTGGCAAGCACTCGGAGGTTATGACTAGCAACTTACCGGTATCGCTCAAGAAGAAAGTATACAACAGGTGCATCTTACCTGTACTTACCTATGGGACTGAAACGTGTAATCTAACAAAGAGGGTTCTACTTAAGTTGAGGACAACGCAGAGAGCTATGGAAAGAAAAATGATAAGGATAACGTTAAGAGATAGGAAACGTGCAGAGTAGGTCAGAGAAATAACACAAGTTACTGACATTCCAATGGAAATCAAGAAGAATTGAGCATGGGCAGGACATGTAGCGCGAAGAAAGGATAACCGATGGTCGCTTGAGGCAACAAACTGGATTCCAAGAGAAGGAAAGCGTAGCAGGGGGCGGCAGAAAATTGGGTGGGCGGATGAGGTTAGGAAGTTCGCAGGGGTCAAGTGGATGCAGCTCGCACAGAACCGGGTTAATTGGATGAATATGGGAGAGGCCTTCGCCCTGCAGATAGGCTGAGGATGGTGACAATGATGATCTATACATTGAACAGCATATATGCATTCTTGCAGCGTAGTAATCTAGGAGTAAGGCAAACTGAACCCCTCTAAATTTTAAAATGTTGCTTGCGAAAAGCTACGTGAAACATCGATCTAACCTCTAGTCGATAGTTCGACGGCATGCCGTCTAGTAGCGAATCTTATCTTGATGAGGTTCACTGCTCACTGACCATTTTTTTGTTTTCTGGCCATGATTTCGACCATGTTCAGTGACCAGTGAATCTCATTAAACAATGTCTAACCTACAACTGTTATTCCAGATTGGCCTGGTGTCTGCCATTGAAAACTTGGCTGCTGCTGTAATCAGTTAGACTGTACCGGAATTTACGGTTTTTGTGGCCCACACACATGCATGGCTTATTTTATATTTTATTCATTAGTATTTGTCTCCTAATTTGTGACCGGTCTGTGTATTTCAGATGTTTTCTGGGTATAGCTTAGGAAAGCTCTTTGGCATTCCGTCTGTCTTTGCGCATCGTTCGACACTTGCTTCTTTATTCTTCCTGTGATCTTGACATCGTCTTCGTGAACATACATTTTGTATATACATTATGTTTAGTAGAAATTTCTTTATTGTTTAATGTTATCGTGTATATCACGGCTGTACGGCGTATTTTCTCCTGCAGGAGTTACATGCCATTAATTAATGTGTGCCGTCGCTGGCGGCCATCTGGATCGTTGAAGGCAATTTTATCGCGAGTACAGCCTTTTGCGACGAACTCATCCTTGCTTTTACTGCATAAAATAACTTTTAAGGAGAATAAATAGACAAGTAGTTGTGCACATGTGTCTCTAATCTATTGGCACGAACATCTAGTCCTTTCGGCAGTAATGTTTCGTTCCACTACGAACCACAATGAGGAGCTCATTTCCGTCTTGGGTTGTTTTAAAAGAGTAGCTGTAAAGAACAGGCTCACGTAGCAATACACCGTGCAAAGTGAATGTCTGCTCGCGAGAGAAGGAACGGAGTCCGAGGCGACAGAGCGCCCATCGGCTTCGTATTCTCGAGCGGCGATCTTTAAGTCGATGCGACGGCGTAGAGTAAAGCGCACGCTGCACAAGTGCGGGCCGACCGCGGCTTACTTGGCTCAGTTGACAGCTCGGCGCTTTGTTCCACTTTTCGAGGAGGCCGCAATTGGACGGCGCGTGCGCGCATTTGGCGCCCACGTGGCGACCAATGAGCATCGCTAGACACGCCTCCCTCTCCACCTCCCGGCCAATGGTGCGGCGTGGAGCAGCACGCGCCCAAGCAAAGGGCGCGCCAGGCTCTCTCCCTGCTCTCCATCTGGGCCGACGCCCGTGAACTACTCTTTGCTATAAAAGGAGGCCCCCGGTTCGAACCCCGTTCACAGCGCGGGAGCGAGTCAACTGAGGTGCACCGACTGGCTGGCAAGGAGGCACGCTGAAGACGGTACAACTTCAGTGCGCGTTTCGTCGTTGGCAAAAGTGCGACTGCGTTCCTCGCCCCGATCACCAGCGGACGGCAGCGGTGAGTTCACCCGTTTTTCTAGATACGGCCATGTACTAAAATATGCCTCAGCATACCAAACAAGAGCGAGCAGTATGGTTCCAAGTTTTGTCGGTCAGCAGAATAGCGCCAGTACAGTTTTTTTTACCACGCGTTAATCGAAACAAACATAGAAAGTCAGAGCATTCCTGAAGACATGGAATTGGAAGCGAGTCCACTAAAACGCTTTAGTGATGGGCCAATGAAATGCCAAGGTAGGCAAGGAGCGAAGAGCGGCGAAGGATGATGAATAATTGTTCCGCCAACGGGAGAACTAAACAAAGGGAAATCTGGTTGAAAACGACCTGCAGTCCAAACTGCGCGTTCACTCTGTCATTATGCGGAATGGTGAGGCCACGAATTAGCTTAGACTTTGAGGGCAGATGGTTGAAACAATCCCGGTAAAAGGATCATTATACCGCTGCGGGACAGATATTTGGCTTCAATCAATGAATACAATCTAAGTGTTTCAGCAAATAGCGGTACCTGGCAGATGTCGGCATTGGGATAGTTAGGCGGGATATGCTTCGGTGGAGGAATACCATGTACGCCTTTCATTCAATAGGCAGCCTGTGATTGGAATAATTGGATTAGGTATCAAACGTAAGTTCAGACAAACGATGTCAGAAAGTACCATATGGTGAGAATACAGCACGCTCTAAAGAATGAATGTAGCATAACAGTGGTCAGAAGTAAACTACACACCAGAGCTGGCTGTCTAAGTATTTGTTCCGTCCGCAAATCATTGCTGAATTTAATAATTCAAGTCCACTCGTTTTTCATAACACCAGCTCACCCGAGTCTTTAGAGAAAAGCCTACAATTGTGTTTATTGTAGTAATGTTAGTGCCTTTCTTTTGTCTTTTTTCATTTCCCATAATTTAACAGCCCGTAAGGGATTACAGTAGTGTAAATGAAAGTAAAGAAATGCATTATCCTATAGTCATTGCTGATATGACAGGCAAATTAGCAATTAATTCTGCACAGGTGTATACATTGGCCGAAGGGATAAGGACGATAATTATAAATGCACGGAAATTGCACATCGCGCCAATCAAGAAAGAACAAATAAAGATCAATGCTATAGTCACTTTTCTTAAATTCGTGCCGCCACCTAGTGGCCGGCGAGAGCTAGCAATTAGGCGGCCTGGAAGCACTATCGTGTACCTTACAGCTACAGAGTTGAAACTTGGGTCAGTTGGTACATGTTGGTATGCGTGGCAGAACTTGTCGTCCTGTGTCTACGACGAGGCATGAAAACTGCTACGTCACATGTGCAACCCGTGTGGTCTACAAGATTCCGCCGCTACATCGGCCAAACAGGCCGGTGTATCAATGAAAGGCTGCGCGAGCAGCACAACTCTCTGAGCCCCACTGACGGAGCAAACCTGCCTCGCCATTTCCGGGAATGTGGCTGCTATCCGCTGTTTGCAATGTTAGTATTGTTGGTAGAGGAAAGGGAAAGGTGGAGCGCGAAATTCTTGAAGCGTATCTCATCAGTATGCAAGCGGATAATTGTATCAGCACAGCTTCCATCCCCTTGATGCAGAAGGAACTTTGATTCCTGTCGCAGCGGCGTTGGATTACTGGCTTATCTCTAGACCTTGGTGCGCATGCCCTGTTATCTTTCCTGGGATCTGTTTTTAATAAAGCACAGTCCAGTTGATGTGTATGCCTCGTCTTCCTTTTTGTTTCGTCTTTTGAATGTTTTTTTCAAAAATCCTGCAGCTTCTGTTCTCGTTTTGCTTGCTCATTCTTTTTTATCCAGTTGAGCGTTATTTGCTCCTTCAGTGTAATCACTTCACTTCGGGTGTGAACAAGAATAATTACAAGCGCAGGTACGGAAGGATATCGAAGCGTCAAGTTGTACCGCTTACCGGGAGAAAGTAAAAAGATAAAAGAGGTGAATAGCGGCTGTGGGGCAGATGGGGTCGTTCGCGTAAATACGCCAAGGAGGAAATAAAACAATAGCTGGTTGATCGGATAAAATGGTATGCACTTCTGACTCGGTAGCCACACGCTGGCTTCATCACTCGCTGCAGTATGCACTCCGCGCTGTAAAATTTGAAGTCTACTGGCATGCGCTGTGCAGGAGGGGCATTGTCTATTTCTTAAAGGTCCAGGCAAGCAACAAAACAGAGCAGTCGCAGTATCGAATTCCAGACGCGTTTTCTGAATGTCAGGAACCGAAATGCCTCTGTACTCTGTGATCTAAGCTGTTACTACGGAGTCTATTTGAGAAGTTAAAGTCAACATATGCCCAAACCTTGGCATTACAGATCTGCACGAGCATAACTCTCAGTAAATACAGCTGGTGCCGAACAAGTGAATCCCCGGTGTGTGGAGGCCCGTGAACTTTGCGCGCTGGGCAAGAACCTCGTACCTAGTTCCGGACCAAGGTTCCAGGCAATAATGACAGTGCAAGAAAGGCGGGGAAGGATACAAACGTGCGCTGACTTTCAACTGAAGTGTTTATTGATTGTCCCAAGAAGGTATATACACTGGGCATAACCAACAGAAGAAAACGTGACGGCATTGAAATAAATAGATTCGTACTACCTACAGCTGCAAATGACGACAGCTACGTCATTGCCTTGTTTCCAAAAACCTTTTTTTCCTTCACTGTTAGTGCCACCGAAGCGCTATTAATCTAATCACGTGATTTGAGCGGCTTCTAGAATTTTTCTAATTAGCTTATTACGGTGTCTCGTTATCACTCTCGTGTGGGCAAAGTGTGGCATGCACTTATTACAATTATTAATTTGTGACCTTCCTACGTCCCCGTCTTTCGTGCGCTGTCTGTACTTATGGAATACCAACTCGCTCAAGCTTCTCTTTTAGCACAGGCATTGCATCATTAGCAGCAACAAGCAAACTATTCATACTCACCGACGTTTTCTGGTTCAGTACCGGCTTACCGGCCCGCTTTGGCCACGTTTGCAGCACGGAAGTACACGATACCCGTCTTCGACGATGAAACAGGCTACAGCCGCGCAGTGCTTCCTGCAGTGGCCCTGCAGTGAAAGCTAGCAAAACATCATATAAAACTGCTATGCGAAACCTCGAGGGAAGTATCGTGCTGCTACAAGTAATTCTCCCTTTTGGGAAGACATGACTTGAAAACCACTGCGGCGCAAAGGAGACAACGCAAGAAAGAAAAGGTACCCACTGTTTATTGGAAGAAAAAGGGACATAATTTAAGCCCTCAATCACGTATGCTTTTAAAGGTCGACCTTGCTAGTATCAAGTATCAGCAAATGACCTTCACTAAACACATATGACTAAACACTTAAACCAAAGGTAGCTAAATATAAACGAAACAAAACTTATCAATGACAGTCAACCGAACGTAGCAAAAGCAGTGCCAAATATTCAGAGCAATAGCAGTCAAAACCTAAAACGTAAAACCAAAACAAACAGCAACGTAAAATATTAAACTGAAGGGTAACTAACAAAAACATTGTAGCAATAGGAGTCAGTCGCTCGTTGCAAAAGCTGTGTCATGTATACGAAGCAAGAGCAGTCAAAACCTAAAACGTAAAAACAACACTCAGTACAACCAAGTACAGGCCATCACACACAATTAATGCGTGGCGAAGCAGATCATTGAAACGTAGAAAACAAATCCAAAAAGTTATCACTGTTTGATCAAAAAGGCTTCAGGAATTTACCTTACCACCTGATGACGACTTCTGCATAGAATCCTGATACTATTAAGCGCTTGCTCACGCCCGCAATCTTTACAGTGGAGAGGCAATTCAATCTTTCTCCTTTCTCTAGCGATTTGTCATGCTCCGTGCTATGTCATTGATGCAACGACCCTTGCACGTGTCAATGGGTTTTTATAAAATCCCACTAACATTGCAAATGAAATCCCAGCAACATTTCGAGTGGGAGCTAGTCCTTAGCAGCATCAGGATTCTAGGCAGAAGTCACGATCAGGTGGCAAGAGAAATTCTTGAAGCCTTTTTGATTAAAAAGAAGGGAAGCATGTGTATCAGTGATAACTCTGTGACTCGGAAAAATGAAATTTGCTTTCTGGAAACGTTACTATGATCTGCTTCGCCGCGCGTTATTTGTGTCTCACGACCTGTCTTTGGGGGTACTGGGTGTCGGTTTTTATTTTAACCTTGTTTTTGTTTTGTTCTTTCATATTAATTTTGATTGTTTTTGCTTCGTATGCATGACACTTTTGCTACAACTGACTGACTGCTATTGCTACAATGTTTTTGCTAGTTACCCTTGGTTTTGGTATGTTAGCTTGTTTTTTTTTTACGTTTAAGGTTTTGAGTGCTATTGCTCCAAATACTTGACACTACTTTTTCTCCAATTGACTGACTGCTAATCCTAAGTTTTGTTTCGTTTATATTTCGTTACCTTTTATATTTTGTTACCTAATGCATGCTTGGTGGAGGTTTTATATTATGTCCATTTTTCTTCCTATAAACAGTTGACAGTGTGCACATGTGTTGTCTTCATTGAGCCACATTGGTTTTTAAGTCGTTCTCCCTTTCAACATTCTGTGGCCTATACGTTTTATATACATATAAAAGTTTCGGTTACGCGCTTGAAACTGAACGGCGTGCGCGTCACTAGAAACATTTCGTGATAAGTCCTTCGTTGACAACTTCGACGCTGTAAACGTTACCATTCTCGTCTTTTCACCGGTGGCCAAATAACGCAAAATCCAAATAAATTACATGGTTCATTACTGATCCCGAAAAGTTATGACATTACGTTACAATTAATTCTACTGAGTAATGCAATCACTTTAAATTTACTTTGGAATGCTCATCCGTAAAATAAATTCAGTAAGCCCAGTGAGCAGAGCCACAACTTCTCTCCTGACACGACGCACACATTATTTCGTCTTCCTGCAAATTCATCCAATATAACTATTCCATCCCCCTTTTATTACAGGTAATGTCATTACAAATATAGGACAATGACAACAAAACAAAGCCGAAAGCATGGCCTACAGGCACGAATAACGGAAAGCGTGGCTTTGACTGCCTCTAGCTCCGCGAAACTGCGAGATAATATTCTCCGTACGTTTACGGCGGGTGACGATAGCTGGTGCGCAGCGCGCTTTTACTTTTTCTTTCAGTATGCGAAATTCCCGCGCAGATGGCGCGCCTGTTACGTAAAACCTTTCCCCGCGTTTTGCTCGCGTATACGCTACTGGGCAGGCCGTTGGGTACACTGGGAACATTGGGAACACTGATTTTCGTTGGGCCAATGGGAACATTAGGAACACTAAATTTCGCGCGAAGCTCATGCAGCTCGCAAGTTTTATCCAAATTCTGGTGGTCTCACAAATAAACTAACTATTATGGCCATTGTCAGGCGTTCCAAGGGTCACACAGAAGATCACATGTATTGTGCCATAATTCCAGTAAGGAAAAAATAAACAAGCATCAGAGTAAAAGCCAGCAGCCAGTAAGATTAGGTTACAAATCAAACTGTCGGGTACTTGCCGCCGTGCCCATGGACCACTTAGCACGGAATTTCCGCGATAAGAACACTTGATCGAATTGCGGGCGCATGTGCAAGCAAACTGGGATTAACGCCTACGTAACGAAAAAGAATATCAGAAAGCTGAGTATAAGTTAGGAGAGCAACAGATGCGTTTCGAACAAATCAAAGTCATTGGAATGTACCGGGTTCGTTTTCTATTCTCCGCCGCGCCTCTGATTTGTGCTTCGCGGTCACGTGGCTATTTCCCGCCTCTATTCTTTCTCGACATCACGCGGGGCATTGAGCCCGACTACTCTAATTTCTTAAAAAAAGATATGCAGTACATATATACAGTGGTGTTTTGACGTGTCATATACAATTGACGTAAATACACTGCAGAATGGAGTGCTGCCATTTTGGATGCAGCAGTCGTCGAGAAGGTTGTAAACCGGCTTTTATTCCGAGCGGGAAAAAAGACCGCAAACCAAGTCTCTATACTGACAACATGTCACTGAGAAGGGCACCCTGGTCCAATCCCGCTCACTACAATAGGCAGCTACGCGCCTCTCGCCCCCAAAATTAGCGGGGGGGGGGGGGGGGGGGAGAGTAAAAGCACCATTATCTATTATAGTGAGCAGGGACGAGAGGCACATAGGAGCCCAATCCGCGTTTTTCGCAAAATGTGGCGCCCTTTGGGAGTGGTTGAAAATTCATCTGCTACTGGTTGAAAACTCCCGTAAGCAAAATGACGGTGCGTGTTTTCTTGACAGCTACCGTCATCTATCTCATAGGCCTGTCACGAATATTAGCTACACATGGTCTCCGAGATCGCGGAGTCCATGAACTGCGCATACGGGGTTGGTGGTTTGTTTTCAACAGGGGGGAGGCGCACATGCGCAAAGTGAAATAGGCGAATTGCAAGGACTCCTCTGCCTTTCGCAGTGCTGGAGATATCGAGACGAAGTATTATAAAAAACACAGCCTCCTTGTCTCTATAGCTGCAGAAAGTACGGCGGGAGCAATTTGTTTCTACGAACAGTACCCCCTCCCCCCTTTTATTTTTATTAAGCTCTACTATTAATATTCGCAAATATTATTAACATTGCCCCGGTACACGTGCAGCGCGTTTCTCGTGATTCTCGAAGAAAGGGTTAACACTTATATAGTGGCAGGCACCTGACATTTGACATCACATTTAAAAACCTGTGAACGGTCTGTGCATGTGGTTTCTATGTCTCATGATAAGTGTTGCAAAGCTACCCAAGGCTATTTATGATCTCGTTTCTAGAATGACGTGAATACGTTTTTTAATGCGTTATAATCTCGCCATCAGTTTTCTTCGCTTGACAAAGAAAAAAAAGGCTGCCTTCATGGAGTAAGGACTGAAGCCTTCGCTGAGATATTTCTTCATCTCATGTTTCTCCCAATTAAACTACAACTGCTTATTTCCATTAGGCCTATTCTTATCTCCTTGAAGTTGTTTTTTTGTGGCATATTTTAAGTAAATATAACGAAGCTATAACAAACCCTTTTATTTCTTTTTTTGGATTTCCTCAGAACTGTTTTCAGATCATTCAATTAAGACAGATGTTTGGGTTTGTTGTTGAATGTTCATCGTGAAAAAACAGCGCCCACTGAAACAGAGAACAAGAAGGAGCCTGCGGTGATTCCTTCTCGGTACCAGTGTGCGCTGTTTTTTGACCATACGACCCCACTGCGGGCATTTCCTCAAATAAGGAAGAGTTGCTAAAGACCGGAGAAGTCCAAGTGCGGTCTTGAAAGCTTTGGAATGCGCGAAGCAGAGGGGAAAGTTCATTATTTACATGAATGACATCTGTTCAGATATTTCTTCATGCATGCCTCTTTTTGCGGACGATTGTGTATTGTATAGAATTGTTAACGATCAAAGTGGCTGCGATGCATTACAACTTGACTTGTGTAAAGAATTGGGGAATGTATTTTAATTTGCAAAACTCTGTACATATGTGTTTCACTAAAAAGAAGGTTCCACACAATTTCATTACAATGTTAATAATAGTAGATTGATTTCAGTGTTGGAATTTAAATATATTGGTGTTTATTAAACCAGTGCAATTCCTTGGCATCGTCACGTGGATTTTGTTACTGCCAAAGCCTGTCGTATATTGGGCTTCCTGAGACGTAACGCTAAACTTTTCCCTATAAGGAAACAAGAACTGCTGTATAATACAAACGTTAGAGGCATACCTGAGTATGCTTGCACAGTTTGGGACCCGAAATCCTGACATTCGAAACCTAGAAAGAGTTCAGAATTTTGCTGTTCGTTTTGTTTTTAATAGCTATGGGCGTTATTTTAGTGTAACTAGCGCGAAAAAAGCTTTGGGTTGTGACTCGCTTCAGAAACCTAAGAAAGTTCTGCGTTTAAAATTATTTCATAATATATTTCACTTAAGAACATAGACAGAACGAAACATTTACTCAACCCGGATTATGTGTGTCTACGGAGAGATCATTCACTTAAAGAATTCAGATGCCAGACTGACCATTTGAAATTGTCTTCTTTCCCCAAAACGATTTCGGAATGGAACAAGCTGCCCGAGGAAGTCCATATTATCAAATCATTTATTATCTTCCATGCTGTGACATTTGTTGTGCATAATAATTCAGTGTTCTTTCTATCTAATTGTTATCTTTTTTTGTAACCACCTGCATGCGCAGTGGAATTTGTACACTTTTCTTTTTCACCCTCCCCCCACTGTAATGCCAGACAATGGCGCTGTGGGTATGATGATAAATAAATAAGTAAAGTAAACACCAGATGAAAGGTGACAAATCTGTTGTGCTGCTGTAGGTCTAGCAATAAGGAGAAATGCGAGCAACGCTGCGGCTTTGTACTTCACTCTTCGCAGTGGTTTTCATCGTGCGCTTACCTTGGTAGTAGCGAAAAATGTTGAGCCGTACACAATTTTTCACGCACGGCCCGACGACCAGGTTACGGCTCAACCAGTCAAGTTACAAGTCCTATCAAAATAAATGCGACCAGCTGTGCGCGTAGGTACTGCACTTTTCGCTTTCTTTGTCCTGGAAATAAGAATATATGCAGTCTATTTTGCCTAAATAGAAAGATAAGAGTGGTGTTCTTCATTGCCGGCTGACTTTACGTTACACAGACGCGTGGCGCTATCTGGCGAGGTTGACACAGACAACCACAGTACACTCGTGGTCTCCGCAATGAAGCCAATCACGGCGGCCACAGTGCGGCTCTCACCAGGGAGTAGCAAATGAGCCTCTAGGCTTGAAATAATCTATATTTTGGAGTGCGGAATGCGTTAGATACGCAAAGGCCATCAATATAACGGGCGCCATCAAGAGAAATGCTTTTGCATTACTGCATCACTTCCGTGGTCTTAAAGAATCGACACCTTGCGCTGCAGTAATGTTTTGTCAAGGACTTTCCCTCCCCCATCACGTGGCGGCGAATGGAGAATACTGCAGCGAGAGCTACACTACGCCGTTCACTTCGCCGTCCTTGGTCGTGGTCATACTGTCCTTGAGCAGGTGCCTAGCAACCGCCGCTGCTGGCGGCGCCGCTGAGCCGGTGTCCTCATGGTGTGTGTATGTAAAATATTTTCACTGAAGTAATACACCACGGAATGCCTGCTTGCCACAAACACCAAAGTGAATTGTGAAGTATCGGTGCATGCACGTCCAGAATGGCCCTTCTGGAGGTAGAAGGAGAACGTTTTTGTACTTTCCTGTGTTTCACTGACATGAAGCACCTAATAAAATCTACACTCTGTTCAAGCAGAACACAAAAAAAGCAAAGTATACAACAAAGATTGGCAGCTCTTAACGAGGGCCACAGCACTTGTAGAAGAATACAGCCAGAATGTCTACAGATGGTAGACAAAAATTATAGCACTAAAGAAAGCTGAGCTTGGTTCTTGCACACACACTGCAAGCTTTAACGGTCTTCAAAAAGAGCTGTCCATACTGCATAGCACTTCACATCTGATGTGGCCGTCCAGGGACAGGGCGTGACCTCCCAGATTATACAAGCCTAGCAGAGAGGTTAGGGATGCTTAATATGGCCCCGGGGCTACTCACCACAAGATGACTCAGGTTGGGAGCGCTGCAATGGTTGCATAACGTCCACACGATCACCTGCAAATTAACACATTGTTTAGTACCTAAATTATATGCAAATAAAATTTCAAAGAGCCATGACACAGGACTCAGGAACATTCAAAATCATCAAAGCTGCAAGCCAAGCTACGGTAAAGTTTAAACTATGAATGCAAGATGTGGTCAATGCAGAACCAATCATCTAAGCGAACAATTTCCTTAGCAGATACGGACGGCTTGCTGGCGGACATTGCCTGACGGTTATGGTTAACCTTTTCCTTGCAGTTAAAGCAACCGCATATATCAGGCGATTTCAATTATTTTTCCTCTCTCGGTCGTCAAAAACCACAAACCAGGAAATCGTGACAACTACTAGCACTCAGTATGCTTTTTTTTTAGGTTCGTGCAGTGCAGATCACTTGAACATTATAATGCGCCGTTGAAATAGGAAAAAAAAAGTAACGTAAAATGATGATTAAAATGTCTGATTCGCCGCATAAGTCCTGTAATTAATCCTTTATTCTTCAGTCATTTCCCGCCAGCGCATAACTTGAATGCGAATGACGCTGTATGAACAGTCACCTTTGCAGGTTTTCCTAATGACCCTTACCTCAGTCATGCTCGACATGCTGCACCATTTCTAGCAGAAAGGCTGCATTGCCTTGCTGATCGACACCCACCGAGAAGCGCGACACATTCCAGGAGCTCACTGCTCGGACGCACGAATACCTTTGGTGTCATCCAATCACCACGCACACAAAGACGGTCAGTTCAGAGGCGTTCACTGCTGGCGATCGCAAACAAAACACTTGCAGCTCAACAGTTCTACACTCCGATCTCCGAGCGTGGGGTGATTCTCGCTCCGGAGCTTGCAAAGCCACCACCTCACACTTAGTCAGACGACTGTACTGACGAGCTATCTTTTAAGACAATTTGACAGCATTGCTCAGCTGCAGTAAATCCTTGACAACCACTAGCAGATGACGAACGGCACGAATACCACGTAATTAGGATGTTGGTCTGGTCTAGTTGGTTCATAACTTTAAAAAAATTAACACGGCGCAAAGAAACCGGACACAGGAAGAAGACACACATAAGACAGGCCGGGCGCTGTCCCGTCTTCTTACGGTTTCTTCGCACCGTGTTAATTTTTTGAAAGACCACTCACAAGCGCGCTTTCCTCCATGGCCGCTGCCGTTGCTGGGTTATCATAACCGCGCAGAAAAATGATTTCTTACCGTAGGAAGAAAGGGTTTCAGATAAGAAAGCAGTTGGCGCCGTCACGCGGCCGTAGGCTTCTGTCCCCATTACAGACGGTCTCAAGTGTCCTTTATTTCATACGCGCTCATATTTTGCCGTTGTACTGCGTTTGAAAATCCATACAAGGTGTTTATAAAGTTATATTTTTACTTCAAGTAAAAAGCTAAGAAACTACGGTGAGATAACGGCTGCATAAATCAGCTTGCCTGTCGCCATCATCTCATTAGCATAATTCGGGGCGAAATTATGGCAGCCAAACTTCAGCATTTTTGGTAATTGCGGCACATTAGTTACGGCATGACGCGTCAATTTGACGTCATCTAAATATGCTGGCATATCACTTGTTTCACGTGAAATAGCTCCCACCAATCAAATATGAGCATCCGCGTTTATTCCCAGTATGCGATTATACTCATCACATTGGTTACTGAGCGTAATTGTGTTCTCCAAACCACTCCAAAAACATTCGTATTTGTCATCCAGGCAACAAGGAGAGCTCCGGTTAAAATCAATTTTTACGGCTGCGTCATTTGGACGTAACCGCAAAACCTGCTTCCCTCAATTGACGGTTTTGCGCCAGACGTTTGAAGCACGTGACTCTTTTCAGAGCCAGTCAGAAAGACGATATGGCGCCACCAGGTGAAGGCGAATTTCGAGGATGGAGCCCCAGGATGTGCGGTCAATGGAAACTTCAACAAGGCGGATTGAGGCATCGCAATCGGCAGTCCATTCAAACGAAGCTCCTTTGTGAAGAAGGCACATCAACGGGTATGCAATGTCAGCGAAGTGGTGAATATAACGCTGGAAATAGTATCATAATCACAAAAAACTTCGGACCTCTTTGACTGTCCGTGGTGCTTGAAATGACACAGCTGCATTGTGTTTTGAGGGTCTGGTCTCACGCCCTGCTCATCAACGAGATGGCCGAGCACCAACGCTTGACGCTCGCCAAAGTGACACTTGTTAGAATTGAGGACTAGCACGGCGTTTTGTAAACATTCTAATACGCGCGCTAAGCGGTCGTTATGCTCTTGGAATGTTTGGCAAACACGACGCCGTCATCAAGATAGCATAGATATATATTCCACTTCATGCCGTGCAATATTGCATCCATGAATCTCTCAAACGTCGCAGGCGCATTCCAAAGCCCAAACGGCATCACATTAAATTCAAATAGTTCATCCGGCATCTTTATTTTTGTCTGCACCAGTCATCATCATCATCAGCCTGACTGTACCCACTGCAAGGCAAAGGCCTCTCCCATATTTCTCCAATTAACACGGTTCTGTGCTAGCTGCATCCACTTGACCCCTGCGAACTTCTTAATCTCGCCAGTATTCGCCAGTAACTTAATCGCAGGTCTACGCAGGAAAAGCAAGAAGCGCCAGCGTAGCAGTCTAGGGTGTCGTGAATGCGGCGCAAAGAGTAACATCTTTTTTGGTGATTGCATTTAAACGGCGGTAGTCCACGCAAAATCTCCACATGTCGTCTTTCTTACGGATAAAAATCACGACAGCAGCGCAAGGACTAGACGACTCCTGAATTACCTTCTTCTCAAGCATCTCTATGACTTGCTCGTGGAGTATTTTGCACTCCGACGGTGACACGCAATCAGGCTTGTGACGAATCGGGAGAGACAAACCGGTATCGATAATGTGGCGGTTACGAGACTTGGGAATAAATAGTGGTCCGTGGAGCTGGCAGACGTCGAAGACACCTGGGTACTGCAGAAGAATGTCTGCAAGTGAGGGGCGTTGAGAGGTGCTCGGAGTTTTATTGATCATGTCAAAAACTGTGCGGTCAGCGATGGAATCTGGAACCGGTTCAGCTGTGGTAATCGCGACCGATGCCACAGCTGGAGGTGCATCGGGTTCGCATAAAGCAAGTTTTAAGCCTCTTGGTAGGATGGCGGGTTGAGACGATGTATTAACTGTCCACAACCACGCGCAGCCGTTAACAACAAATAGCAAACAGTGCGGTACTATAACATTACACTTTAAGCAGGCTGAATGCACAGTTTCCACTAGCGCTTCAAAGATTTCACCTTAACCAAGGGCAGCGAACACCGGAGCACACACTGCATCCCACGATGGCACGATAGTTACTTGGAGATACATAAAATAACTTTCTGGCGTCCCATTCACTTTTCATGAGGCTGCGGCACATTCACATTCTCAAAATAAACTTCGCCACTTGAGTAGTCGACCGTCGCTCCGCAGAGCTTCAAAAAGTCTATTCCTAAAATAACGTCATGGGTAGAACTAGGCATAACGACAAAATTCGCTTTCCAAACGGCTCCACCCAATTCAACTTCAAGATTACTGACTCTGAGAAGACGCAACGGCACGCCATTCACGCCACAAAATGTTGAGGTTTCATTCCACTTGAACATCACTGAGTTCCAGCAGGCATCTAATTCTCTCACTAAGCACATAAACAGTGGCACCGCTATCAACAAGAGATAACGTAGACACGCCATTAACGACCATACAAACGTTTTCTTGAGCATTGAGACAGGAAGAGAACACAGAGATGCCGCTGCGGCCTCACCTCCATCAGCCGCGCTGGTGAGTTTTCCGGACTAGGTTATGAGAACCGCCGAGTACGATACATGGAAACAGGCGTGGCACTCCGACGCCGGTAACGAATTACGAACGGTGGTGTGCCGACATTCTGCTGAAGGAGATGAGTACGCTGTCAAGGTAGATGCACCCTGGTCAGCCGGTCGCACTGGTAACACTGCTGGCCCGTATTGATAAGACCGATGGTGGTGGCAGAATCTTGCGATATGGCCTTGTTATTCCCACTGCGGAAGCAAACCATAGGTTCGCGATCAACGGTCCTTCCCTGGTATTCTTCATCGGAGCGATGAAAGGTCCCTGTCTGGTAGCGTTGATCGGTGCCTGGATCCATTGAAAAGGCATCAAGCCATGCGTTCTGGTCGTGAAAGGGCGGTGGCCGCTCATAGTAGCCTCGGTCCTGGTGCGATCTCGGAGCGTTGAGCGGTGCGCACCAAAGTTCGCGGTCTTGATGGAACAACTCTCTCTCGATCGCTGCATATATATGGACGTCAGAAGAAATGAAATCTGAGCTAGTTGGTGTCTCAAGTCGCGACGCTGTTTTCTGATTTTGATTTGCGGACGTGTGATCACAAGGGAGTGCCTGGGAGCGGGACAATTCTCAAACTATCCGACGGATAATGGAGGCGAGATCAGTGGCTTCTTCAATGGCAGCAACTGTTGTCCCTGTGTCCAAGAGACCACACTTTGATGTTATGCGGCGCATCTTCAAGTTTTAAAATGTTCGGCAATGCCGTACGACATCGGCGACTGTGTTCAGGCTTTCCTTACTGATAAAGAACGTATAGATGTCCTCAGCAGAGCCCACGAGTAAATCTCCCAACTTGTCTTCGTCGGAAATACTAACCGAGGCGATACTGCAGAGCTTCAGTACTGCCTCAACATACTGTGTGCCTGACTCACGCCTCACCGGGAAGTTGAGCCCAATGAGCCAATGTCTGCTCAGCCCTCTTCGTTTTCGCAGATGAATCACCAAAGCACTTTGTTAACTCTTCCACAAAACGAGACTATGATGTCAAGGTATCCTTGTGATTCTCATAACATGTGAGGGCCGAGCGAGAAAACTACATTCTCCAGTTAGCCATTATTGTCTCACTTTTTATAGCGGCTCACTCGTCGGTATTGGGCGAGCCATTCGTCCACGTCATCACCAGCTGCTCCCGCGAAGGAGCGGGGCTCTCGGTAATGCGGCCTGCCACCTCTGGGTGTAAGCCTACGTGGGGCTTCTTGTCCCAGATGTCCAGGGACATCTCAGGCTCTTGCGGTGATCGGTCGGCAAGACATCGACTCCAATGATGCTCGGGTTGATCCGTTGTTAATTAGGGCACACCCAGCAACCTCCACCACGATGTTACGAGGTGAATTAAGCCTTCACACAGAACGGGGTCACGCGAGTGGTGGGCTATCAGATTCAGCACAGAACTTCCAGTTCTTTCACCATGCACACCTCTGTCCTTCCACTGCTTCGTATTCATTTCTCCGTGACAAAATGCGGCCTTCAGTGCTCACCAAAAAAATCCGAATTCGTCCATATTCGTCCCTCCAAAAAATGCACAGACAAGATAGAATTGCGACTTGGATCAGAACCAATACCCGAGAAAGAGGAAATTAGTGTACCGGGCCTTTTCATTCACCAGCGTAAGCTAGCGACGACCACGCTCGACAAGCTAAAAAAGGTGGGAGACCAGGTGGGCCGAACGGTCCGCAGAGTCTCAAACAAGAACGGGGACTGAGAAGCAAAGATGCTCTACGGCTGGCCAATGCCTTTGTAACAAGCAGAATCCTGTACTCGACCCCCTATCTCCACCTCAAGAAACACGACGAGAACATCCTCGAGGTGATAACGCGCAAAATAGCGAAGAAGGCCCTCGGCCTCCCTATAACCACGTCAAATCTGAGACTCCAAGGTCTGGGTATGACGAACTCGTTCGAGGAGCTGAGAGAAGCCCACCTCACGAGTCAATACACGCGACTATCGCAGACACCGTCGGGGCGTGGGCTATTCACCCGTCTACACATACAACACACGACTGTAACCGAGGAAAGAGTAAGGCTTCCCCAGGAGTGGCGATACGCCCTGCACGTAAAACCACTTACCACTAATATGTCCAAGGACGACCATGAGGGTAGGCGCATGGCCAGGGCAGAGGCCTTAGCTCATCACTACGAAGGGAAACCCGGAATGTACTTGTGGATGCGTCCGGCCCGCACCAAGGCGGGTGGTACACGGCGGCAGTGATCCAAGAGCCCAAACCGGTAAATGGGCTCACATTTAAAGCCCGAAGCGTAGCACAGGCAGAGGAGGTCGCCATCGCGTTAGCAGCAACACACTCTGATTCCAAAACAATCATAACGGACTCGCGAGGGGCGTGTAGGAACTTTCAACAGGGCTGGGTCCCGTACCTGGCCTACCGGCTACTAAAAAACAGCTCGGACCTGGCCTACTGACTACTGCAAAACACCTCGTACGTGGAAAGTCCATCCCGCCGCTTTATAGTCTGGGCTCCGGCCCATTCTGGGCTAGAAGGAAATGAGGCACCAGATGCCGCCGCCCGCTCGCTTTCTTACCGGGCAACCTCGTCTCCTTCCTCGTCAGAAGAATTCACACCAGCCTACACTTTCAGAGAAATTACGCAGCTGTACCAAAACAGACACAATATTTACCCCCACCCGTGTAAAGGGTTAACAAGAGCGGAGGAAAGCGTGTTTCTTCGCCTCCTTACGAATACCATGATGTGCCCGGCGTCACTTAAACACTTTTACAGTGTCTTCTCCGGGGAGTGCCCGCACTGCGGGGAAATGTCCTCGGACCTTTTCCACATGGTGTGGGCGTGCCCCTCCAACCCTGCCTTTTTACCTAACCAAAACACCACCCGGGAGGACTGGGAGGCGACCCTACTCGCTTGCTCCGACCTGAAAGCCCAAAAGGCCTTGGTCAAAAGAGCAATGGCGCCAGCGGAAGCCACTGGGGTCCCATACTAGGGACTCCACCAAGTGTTTGTGAGGGGAAGGGCACTAAGCCTGACCCCAGAGCAACCTTCATGTAACTCCATATTTTATTAAACGTTTTCACCACCACCACCTCCGTGACACTAGTATTCGTTGATAACAAAACAGCATTTGACTCAGTAAAAACACCGGCAGTTATGCAGGCATAGCGAAATCAGGGCGTAGACGATTCATATGTCAAAGTACTGGAATATAACATAGTGGCTGCACATCAATTATAGTTCTGCATAGAGAAAGTAACAAAATTCCCATAAAAAAGGTGTTAGGCAAGAGGACACGATCTCCCCAGTAATATTCACAGCTTGCTTAGAGGAAGTATTCAGACACTTGGAATGGGAGCAATTAGGGATAAGGGTTGATGCAGAATACCTCAGTAATCTGCGATTTGCTGATGACATTGCCTTGCTAAGTAGCTCAGGAGATGAACTGCAAATAATGAATGATGACCTAGACAGAAATAGCAGAAAGGTAGGCTTGAAAATCAATATTCAGAAGATTAAGGTAATGTTCAATAGCCTCGGGAACGAACAGCAGTTCACAATAGATAGCGAAGCACTGGAAGGGGTAGACGAAAATGTCTACTTAGGACAAGTAGTAACCTCAGATCCAGGCCGCAAAAGGGAAATAACTAGGAGACACGATTGGTACGCGGCGGATTTGCAATTATTCGCAGATTATGACTGGTAGCTTAACTGTATCGCATAAGAGGAGATTACCTATGGTGCTGAAATGTGTAGGCTAGAGAAAAGGGTTCCACTCTTGTTGAGGACAACGCAGAGGGCTATGGAACGAATAATAGTCGGTGTAACGTTAAGGAGGGGCTTGCGAAACTCGATGAAGTCGTGAGCTCTGCTGTGTAGGGCCACCCAAGATAGACAAGTCACGGCAGAGAGTTCTGACAAAATGTGATTCACTGGAGAAGGTAATGGCAACACATTCCAGTATATCCTGCCAAGAAAACCCTATGGCCAGTCACAATACCATTAATGATATGGCTCCGGAAGATGAGCCCCCCAGGTTGGAAGGCGTCCCACATGTTACTGGGGATGAACAAAGGGCGATTCCTAGTAGCTCCAGGACGAATGAAGCGGCTGGGCTAAAGCCAAAAGGCCGCTCAGTTGTGGATGTGTCGGGAAGCGACCGGAAAGTCCGATCTTGCAAGGAGATATACCACATAGCAACATTGAATGTAAGATCTATGACGCAAGGTAAACTTGATGTCGTCAAGCGAGAAATGGACAGATTGAACATTGATATCTTGGGTAACAGCGAGCTCAAGTGGACCGGAATGGGAGAATTTAACTCCGGCGACCATTATGTCTTTTATTGTGGCACGAATCCAAGAGAAGGAATGGGACCGCTCTCATAGTAAACAGAAGAATGGGCAAAGCAGTGCTAGGGTACAACCCCAAAAACGACCGAATGATTTCATTTCGGATCCAAGGTCACCCTTTAAACATAACAGTTATCCAAGTCTATGCACCGACCACTGCTGCTGAAGAAGCTGACGTTGAGAGATTTTATGCGGACCTACAATGCCTTTTAGACCGCACCCCATCATCAGACGTCGTTTTTCTCATAGGAGACTGGAATGCTAAGGTCGGGAGAGAAGAAATATAAGGAATTATAGGCAAGTTCCGTCTTGGCAAGCCAACTGAAGCTGGGCAGAGGCTAGTAGAGTTTTGTCAAGAAAACAACCTGACCATAGCGAATACTTATTTTCAACAGCACAAGAGGCGCCTGTACACATGGACTTCACCGGACGGTCTATACAGGAATCAGATCGATTATATTCTTTGCCGGCAGAGATGGAGAAGCGCTATACAAGCAGTAAAAACAAGGCCTGGGGCCGATTGTGGCACCGATCATCAGTTTCTTGTTGCCAAAATTAAGCTTCGATTGAGGAAAACGCAGAAAACTGGAAGGCCTTTCAGGTATGATCTGGATCAAATTCCATTAGAATATGCTGTCGAAGTGAGGAATCGATTTCAAGAATTAGATATAGAAGAGAGAGAGCCCGAAGAGATGTGGACTGATGTTCGTGATATAATACAAGACGTTGCTACTAAGGTAGTTCCAAAGCAAAAGAAATGCAGGAAAGCAAACTGGTTATCTGAAGAGGCTTTGAAAATAGCTGAGGAAAGGAGGATGGCAAAAGTTATGGGGGAAAGAGAAAGATGCAAGGTTCTCAATGCGGATTTTCGGAAAATAGCAAGGGGAGATAAGAATGCCTTCCTGAACACACAGTGCCAAGCAGTTGAGGACAACAGCCAATTAAGGAACACAAGAGCTCTGTATAAGACAATCAAAGATATCAAAGGAATCTTCTGTGCTAAGCTGGACGTGATAAAGGACAATCGAGGAAATACCTCACTGAATCCTCAGAGATAAAGAAGAGGCGGCAGGAATACACAGAAGAACTGTACAAGAAGGACCCGAATGTGCAAACCCAACATAAGACGGTTGTGATTAGTGATCTCGAGCCGGGCATCCTGAAGAGTGAAGTTTAATGGGCCTTAGCCAGCCTTGCTAAGAACAAAGCTAGCGGAATTGATGACATTAAAGCTGAGTTGCTTCAAAACCTCAACCATGACGCTGTTAACATTCTGCATACATCATTTGTTAGAAGATTTGGACAACCCTGCAGTGGCCAGAGGATTGGAGGATGTCAGTTTACATCCCCATTATACAGAAAGGCAGTGCCGAAGATTGTTCCAACTACCGCACGATCGCGCTTATTTCGCATGCTAGCAAGGTGATGTTGAAAATCCTGCAAGGTAGGCTGCAGCAGTATGTGGATCGGGCGCTTCCGGACGTGCAAGCTGGGTTTCGCAAGGGCAGAGGAACTAGAGACCAAATTGCCAACCTTCGCTGGATCATGGAAAAAGCAAGAGAGTTCCAGAAACCCATCTACTTCTGCTTTATTGATTATGCTAAAGCGTTTGAATGCGCAGATCACAGCAGATTGTGGCAAGCTCTCCAAGAGATGGGAGTTCCAATTAACCTCATCTGTCTCCTCAGGAACCTGTATGAAGGACAAGAGGCCACAGTCACAACTCAGCATAGTCTTACTGATTGGTTTCCGATTGAGAAAGGAGTGAGGCTAGGCTGCATACTGTCGCCCTGCCTATTTAACCTATATGCAGAGTGCCTCATGAGGAAGGCCGGTCTGGGCGAGTCTTCAGCTGGAGTGAAGATTGCTGGAAAACGTATCAACAACCTTAGATATGCGGATGATACCACTTTAATGGCAGAAAGTGAAATGGAACTCAAGAGACTTCTGATGCGCGTACAAGAAGAGAGTGAGAAGTTTGGGCTTAAACTGAACATTAAAAAGACAAAGATCATGGCGTCTTGCCCTGTCAAGTCCTGGAGCATCAATGGACACGAAGTGGAAGCTTTGACAGATTTTCTCTTCTTGGGCTCCGAGATTACTTCGGAAGGAGACTGCAGCCATGAAATTAGGAGACGCCTGCTTCTGGGAAAGAAAGCAATAGTTAGCCTTGACCGTCTAGTAAAGAGCAGTGACAGTCTGCCAACCAAGATCCGTATAACTCGTGCTACGGTCTTTCCAGTTGTGATGTATGGATGCGAGAGTTGGACTGTGAAAAAGGGTGACCGCCGAAGAATTGATGCGTTTGAATTGCGGTGCTGGCGAAGACTTGAGAGTTCCTCGGACTGCCAGAAGATCAAATCAGTCGATAGTGTTGACCATAAACCCTGACTGCTCATTGGAGGGTCAAATTCTAAAGTTAGGCTGAGCTACTTTGGTCATCTGATGAGAAGAGAGGAGTCGCTAGAGAAAGATTTGGTGTTGGGAAAGGTTGAGGGTAACCGGAAAAGGGGTAGGCAGCGAACGCGATGGTTAGATGGCATCCTCGAGGCACTTCAGATGAAGTTATGTGATGTTAGGAAGATAGTTAGAGACCGGAAAGCGTGGTGTGACATGGTCCATATGGTCACGAAGAGTCGGACACGACTGAACGACTGAACTGAACGTTAAGACATAGAAGCACGCAGAGTGGGTCAGAGAAATAAATCTAGTTATGATATTTTAGTGGAACTCAAGAAGCCGAAATTGGCATGGACGGGATTTGTAATGTGTAGAGAGGACAACCGATGGTGGCTTAGGGTAAGAAATTGGATTCCAAGGGAAGGAAAACGTAGCAGGGGGTGCAGAATGTTAGGTGGGCGGATGAGGTTAAGGTGTTCGCAGGAGTCAAGTGAATGCAGCTAGCACATGACAGGGTTAATTAGAGGAGTATTCGAGAGGCCTTCGCCCTGCTGTGGGTATAATCAAAGCTGATGATGGTGATGATCCCCTTGATATCAACCATGGACTTCTTCAGTATCCAGGGAACATTCAAACGCACCAAAGGTTGAGTCATTACATACAGAGGTTGGGTGGGGTTATATGGGAAGCCGTAGCGTGATAGCATATGTGATTATTGGCAGCGGAGTGCACGGGAAAAACTGCTGTTCACCTGCTCGTCATCAGTGAGTGGCAACGGTGTTGTGTAAGTAGTTGTAAATACACACAAAGTGGTTCGTGTGACAATTATGTAGATATTGGGCAGGCACGTGACATTCTGAAGTAGCAGCGGAAAACCTGGATGGGAGCACAAGACGAGAAGACGACACAATGTCTCGTCGTCTTCTCGTCTTGTGCTCCCGTCCACATTTTGCGCTGCTACCTCAGGATGGAAAACCAACAAGCCCATCCTGCTGTTCTGGCTAACATGCCATTGTTTGAGGTGCATTGTGGCAGCCAAGGTTTATCCCAAGCACCTGCACTTCAATGTTAAACAGTACTGGGAGTGGTGCTCATATGGGTGTGCACCATTTTCCTGGCTCGGGCGATCAGATTCCAAGCGGGCTAGCACACACAGCCCAAAGCACATGTAGCAGAAGTTTGTACTGTCGAACTGAGAAGTCTTCAGTTCAATTCCTTCCCTTACATTTTTCAATTTGTATGAATATCATATAGTCTGTGGTTGTGTGATTAAATTGCGAAGGTGTACATGTCGCCTGCTCTCCTGACCAACCTCACTCTGCATAAGTATTCACCGAGCAGTTTTCGTTCCATCAAAAGGCTTTCACAATATTAAGCGATACAAGCAGCTACTTGGACAGCATCAGTGTAGCATTATTGGAGCTTTGTAAATCTGTGGTTACATTGTTTACTAACAAAACATGCACGGTATGTAGATATGTGCACTAGGACACATAAGATGCAGTGACAATGTGGGCTGCCCTTACATCGACAGCTGCCCCTTAATCCTGTTACATTCTAGCCTGCAGTGAATTCAGCAGAAAAACATTTCACAATTAAACCATCCCAACTTTATATTTTCAGACTTGACCCTAGCACCGAGGAAGTTTATAGTATTACCAGCATTTTGATGGCATATTCAACCAGCAGGCCAATTAACTCAGCGTCAATGCAGGTTCTAGTGTAGATGTTTCCATGCAAACTATGGGTACGATCATCAACGAAGGAGGCTTTACTATACATACCTTTTCAGCACGCTTCTTTATGACTGGTTAATGTCTGGTACATTTCAAAGGATAATACACATAGTATTGTATGCATGTCTACTTAACTGCAGATTATGTTGGCTTCCTTCTGAATGAGATTGCAAATTGCTGCAAACAGTGGCTACCTTTCAAAGCAGCTTTTGCCGAAAACCGTTCGATATTTCTATTCCCCATGAGCCACTATTTTTCAAGGCCGTGTAAAGGAGAACGCGGCAACTAGAAAATCTAGGTTTGTCAGTGCCACAAGGACCACCACTTTGTACTACATTTGGGCATTCTCTAATGTTACCAAATGTGTGTTAAAGAGAGACATGTTGCTTTCAAAATAATTTATTGGTTGGCCACAGGTTCATCAGTGCATTTGAAATTTTTAGGCTAGAAGGCAGTTGACCCAGAGCAAGACATCGTTTATTCATGCTTCTTCGGTGTCTTCCTCTCTCCTAAACATACAAATGGGTATATACAGCTTCACAATCATGACATGTTGAGGTCAGTGCTAAAAAAAAATGCATCCCACAAAGGTATAGGTAGGGATTGAGTACACAAAATTCATTCTAAATGAGCTTATATATGTCTTGTAGATTCCAAGGGAAGGCAAGTATAGCAGGGGGCAGCAGAAACTCAGGCAGGCAGGTGGGATTAGAAAGTTTGCGGGGATGAGAGGGATGCAGCTGACAGAGGATCGGGTTATTTAGATGGATATGGGAGAGGCATCTGTACAAGCAGGCATATAAACAACTGCACAATTATGATGTATTTGCGGTCAGTGCTAAAATAAATTCCACCCATCAAAGGTATAGGTGGGGAGTGAGTACACAAAATTCATTCTGAGTCTATATATGTCTTGTAGATTCCAAGGGAAGGCAAGTGTAGCAGGGGGCAGCAGAAACTCGGGCAGGCATATGATATTAAGAAGTTTGCGGGAATCATGCACCTGGCACAGGATCGGGTTATTCGGATGGATATGGGAGAGGCATTTGCCCAGCAGTGGGTGTAGTCAGGCTAGTGATATCAACAAAACTATTAACTGGATGAGTTGGTACTGATTCATCTTAAAACCAGCCAGAAGACGAAACACGTGAGAAGAGAGGAGCACAAGACAAAGTTTGACTAACAACTGAATTGTTACTGAAGGAAAGAGGGAAAAGAAGATTCGCACAGAAATGCACGTGCACGGAAAACCCCAAAGCAGTGAAAGCGTGGAAAGCAGAAAGGGTGTAAAAAATCATCTAAAAAAAGCAAATCCCTTCTGATCAAGGACCACTCGTTACAAAAGGGAAGTCACAGATCCAAATGCAAAGGCACACTATATTGCAAAGGCTAAGGACGCGAATGTGGCTAAGAAGTCGGTCAACAGTCTTTGGGGGCTTTTTTTACATGTGCATCTCTGTGCAAGTCTTCTTTTGTCTCTGTGCTTTAGTAAAATTCCAGTTATTAGTCCAGCTGTCCTGCAGTTCTTTCTTCTCATGTTTTCTCGCTTGTTTCAGAATGAATAAGGGGATGACTCTACAAACCTTGTGCAAACTGGAAACCAGTGTAATTGTCAGATGGAAACCTTTCCCTTATTTGGCTTGCATCACAAATAGGGAGGACTTACTGTGATGTCTGCCAAGGCATCCCTAAAGCCAGTGTGCAAGCTGGCTGTAGCAGATGTAGCGGTGCCTCCTGTTGACAAGAGAAAAAGCAATATTCACTTTTCAGCATAGCAAAATGAAAATGTGGTTTAGGTCTGTTTCAAATTTTTAAGTTATTCATGCATCTGTACAATTCCCGTTTAACAGAAGTTGTACAGTAACTTTCACTGTCAATTTATTCTCCCTGCAAATATGGCAAACTTTGAATTCTGCGGCAGGTGATTGAGAGAAAATTGGACCCACCAAATATTAGAACTGCAGTGCAATCCGAATTTGCTACTGCAGCAAAATAATGCCGTAAGGCAATGCAGCTGTTAGTTGACAAAACCTGGTAGTCTTCTTACACCGTGTATACTAGTTGTGTGGCCGATGTCAATGTGCCCGCTGATATTTCGGCATAGCACGAAGATGTTAAGTATGCGACTTATGCGTTAAGCATATCTGTGTGCAAGGAGTCATTCTATTTGAAGGAGCCATAAACAACAAGTCCAGTTCTTTCGACGGCTCTCAGTTGTTTCCCCACAACACGCCACGCGGCAAAATTTCTGCAAGTGCCGCAAAACTACTCTATAACTTCATTTGCTGACTGTAAAATTTCCAACACTTACAAGCTGTGAATGTTTCGGTATACTGGCCTTTGGAAGAATGTCTTTCTTTTTTTTTTTTTTTGGTTACCACATTTCAGCACATGTAAGATGTCAGTGTCAAAGAATTTTGGAGAGGTTTACTGTGTGGAGGTGTTGATGATGGTATCAGTGAAGTCAGCACAATTTTTTTAATTATTTTGCACACTATGCAACACTGTCACCTAATGCAAGTGGGTAAAAAAAACTAGCAAATAAAACTTTGAGCGCTGGTATGGTGATTGTTCTGGTAGCAAGTGGGGACAGGATATAACAAGAGTTGTCGGGCCAGTCCTGCTCTGTGTGTTTTTCTCTTCTGTGTCGTTTTTTAGTGCATTTTCCCACGGTTTCTGCAGTAGACAGGCTACTTCAATACATGCAATTTCACTTAGCATAGACTCCTCCGAAATGAGATTGCTTTTGTACTTATGTACTGCATTTCTTGTGGCATTCCTTATGTATTCGTGTTTTGAAGTGCTGCACTTGTTGAAGGTCATACCTGGCTAACAAAGAAAGCAAATGTCTCCGGACAGCGTGATTTGTTTTTGTTTTTTGCCGTCACTTCACATCGATGTGCATGCCCTTTCCATTTCGCGAGTTCACACTATCAGATGATGCGTGTTTTCTCATTTACTCGTGCAAGGAATTAAGCAAACCAGTAATCTGCATGGTGAAACGTCTCGCTCATGCGCACCTTCTGTGAAAACAAGAAAAATATGAAAACCAGCGATGCTGTGTTCGCGCTAACGTGGCGCAATATCGACACTGTAGACAGTGTAGATGATCGCAAGTAAGTAATGTTAAAGGAGAAGCTTTCTTTTATTAGCACTGCCTTCCGCAATAGATTTCATTACAGCGTTTCTTGCTCGAGAAAAAACAAACGGCCGCTTGTTCAAGTTATGTCGCCTTTCGCTCAAGGTTCTTACCTTGTGTTCTCGACTAGCAGTCCATGATCAATAAGCATTTGGAGTAAATTCGGATGATCTGTAACACCCAGACAGCTGCTTCAACTACGTAGTCGCCGCCGCGATCTCGTCAGATGCTTTCAACGGCAGTCGGCATGGGCACGCACCGCCCGCAGATGCACCTTTCGAAAGCTTCGGTTAGCGATTGCGCACTCTCGGAACAGTCGAACGTAGGCTAGTCTGTAAGACTCGGACATACGTACCGATGCGTAGTTCCGAAACGGCTGGGATCGGGAGGCTGGCGGTCGGGGCGTCTTCAAGGAGCTGTGCCGCGGTTACCGCGGCCTCTCGACATAAGCGTTACTGTACCGGTCGCAGGCTCCATCTTCGCCGGCCTGGCACCCGAAAAGTTGCGTCGGCGTAAGGCTCAAAGCCCACGATGTAACCATATTTTAGCAGTAGCGACTACATTCTAGTTCACTATAGCAGCGACGCTGGAACCTGGGACGTCGGCCATATTAAAAATTCCTGTGTGAGCGTAGAGTAGGGCACAATTAGAACCTCTAAAATTCACCGAGCTCGGTCAACTTTTGCTCAGCAGGCTCCGGTAACGGGAGCTTCTCATTGGCTTAGCGCTATGACGTATCTGTTGAGTTGATGAGGACGCGCGCTAGGAAACCGAAATTCTGTTTTTGTCGCTATTAAATCAAGGCGGGCGATGAAACGAATCGGGGTATATTATATGATGCAGGATAAGAATTCCATTTAACCAAGCCGTCCGAAATTTCCGGAAAGCGTTTCACGACCCCTTTAAGATGGTGAGACACCCTGTGCATGTAGGGTATCACCTCGAAGGCCTGTTTGGAAGGATTCAGCACTTGAGTGCGCAGATCACTAACAGGATTCTTCTTTATTCGATATCCCTGCAGCAATGGCTCAGCCGTGGCACTAATTAGTTCCAAAGGGAACCCCGACCCCTTCAATCTAATAACTTGAAGGAAAAAACTTTCATCCACCACGCACGCGACTTAGACAAGGCCGACCGGAGAAACGAAGACGCCAAGATCCGTTTTACTAACTTGGAATGCGAGGATGCGAAAGGTCGAATTGCCTACTTCGACCTCGGCACGTGGGCCAACCAGACATGCCCCCCCTTCCCCCCCACTAAGGCTTGTCAAGAAACGTAATACATCCACTTACTGTAAGTTCAACAGTGAACACCCACGAACAACCCATCTGCGACAGATCCCAAGGCATGTCCACCAGAGACATTAGGAAAAATCAGTTATCTACATAACCCTCCCCCCATCCGCATGTGCGATGTTTTAACATGGATTATTACCAACTGGCCCTACTTTCTACTCTACTGAACGGTACTGGCGCCTCTGATTTCTTTATCTACATCAGTGACCTTCCTGACTGTATCTCTAATTATAAAGTCAGGCTGTGTCATCTAGCGCGAATTAACTAACCACAGCGATTCCAAAAATATTCAAGGTGATCCTAATTATCCAGATCTGGCGTGATGAATGGCTAAAGAAGCTTAGCACTACTAAATGCAAAATATGCGTGTTTCTTCTCTCTCTCTGCCCTAGTACTGCCTTGTCTGTTGTTAGCTCCTATAAGTACCTCCGGCTACATTTACTAGCAATCTTTCATAGAATATTGTAAGCAGTGATGATCTTACGCTCTGATGGCGACACAAGGTGCGGCTTTTGACGAATCGGATGGGCAGATCCCGTGTCCATCCTGTGGCGTGCGCGCGACAGCGGAAAACGTTGCGAGCCGTCAGACTGCGCGAAATCAAAGACGGGTAGGTGCTGGGACAAGAGGTTCTACCATATCTGTCGTTGTGAGGTGTTCAACGATGCGCTGATCATCGGAAGAAGCTTTTCGTCAGCAGGTGAGTTAGTAGCGGGGTTGTCTAGGGAAGGAGTAACGACAGCTACACAATTCGGGAGAGTTGCACTACATGAAGCTACTTTGGAGCCCGCTGGAAAAATAACTGGTTCCGATGAACAATTTATAGTCCACAGTCCGGTACGGCCCTTTTTCACGTGAACCAAACAATGCGGCACTAACACATTTATCTTTACGCACTATAAATTAAGAGGCGCCACAGTAGCCTCAAAAGAGTCGTTAATAGTACGGGAGCAGGACACCTGGACACACACTGGAGAATCTGGCGGTATGATGACTTTATCCCACACACACAAAACGTCCTCATAATTTGATGTCTCTTCCAAAAGTTCACGAGGAAAAGAACCACTAATACTTAGCTCTCCCGTTCGATAATTACCTGTAGCGCCGCACATACGCAGGAAGTCAATTCCCAAGATTACGTCGTGTGTAGTACTGCAAACTCCGCCGGAAATTATGTGCCCCCCAAAGAAACTTTAACGCTGCATACCCCAACCGGATACAATAACTCTCTACTTACTCCATAAAAATTAGCACTTTTGTCCCAAACAAGCACAAGCATAAAAGGTTCTTAAAATCTAAACTCATTACTGAAACTGTAGCAGCAACGCCATCGTTGGCAAACCATCAACAATCACGTTGACCTTGTTCTTTAACATGCACACAGACGGAGGAATAATAGGTAGCAGCGCACATTGTCAAGCGACCTCACCTTCATTGGCCGTGCTGGCTAGTTTTCCGTCATTGGTAGCAGAGATCGGCGCCGTGGAGACGGGGAGCGGCGCACAGGAAAGGACGGAAGGGTGTCACACTACGGTCTGACGCTGGCGAATGGCTGCGGAGCCCTTCGTTATGAAAACTGTTCCTCCGGGAGGGATGTTCTGGCCAATGGCTGTTGATGTAGGGCTTGACGATGCGCCTGTTCGATGCCGTAGGGGGATTCCTGAACGATGCGCGCCGATTGCAGTAGCGGGAAATGTGACCCGCGACACCACACTGGAAGAGGTCGGTCAAAAAGTGGCGTGTCAGCTGGTTCCTGCGTGGTAGGCTGCGAAGAATATCTAGATGGTGGTTCCGGGACGATGTAGCTGTCCGGCGATCGGCGCAATGTACGACTGGAGTGAGAGCGAGGATCTCTACGCTGATGGCAAGAGAATTGTTGGTAACTCTTTTCCGGTCTTTGTCGCGGAGTGTATAGGTCTTCGCGGTAGGCGAAGTCGGTGACATTCGCGGACATCGGCGGGGGCGCACCCCCATAGGGCGTAATACAGGAATCCTCCAGTCCTTGGGCTGCTCCGGTGATATTGGTAAAGAAAAAAGACGGAACATGGAGGTTCTGGATCGACCATCGTCGCCTCAACTCCATCACTAAAAAGAATGTGTATCCTCTCCCGCGCATCGACGATGCCATAGATTGCCTTTTCTCCGGGTCTTATTTCTCTTCAGTTGATTTGCGATCGGGGTATTGGCAGATTCCGTTGGACCCTGCTGACGAGGAAAAAAGTTCATTTGTTACGCCGGACGGCCTATTTGAATTTAAAGTGATGCCATTAAACCTATGTAATGCGCCGGCCACATTTGAAAGATTTATGGACAATACTTCGTGGCCTCAAGTGGGAAATCTGCATGTTCTATTTAGACAATGTTGTTATTTTTGGCCGGACTTTTGCTGAACATAACCAGCGACTCGCTAGTGTTTTAGATTGCCTGCAGAAGGCTGGCCTTTCCTGAATTCCAAAAAGTACCATTTTGGTGAACGTCAAGCGCTGGTACTCGGGCATCTCGTCGACCACGATGGAGTTCGGCCACATCCACAGACTACTGCAGCAGTTGCAGCATTCCACCGACCACAGACTTAAAAGGAGCTCCGCAGTTTTCTGGGGCTGTGTTCCTACGTTCGACGATTTCTCCCAAGATTTGCCGACATCGCCTACCCTCTGACATCCGTTCTACAAAAGGACGTCCTATTCGACTGGACCTCAGATTGTGATGCGTCATTCCGCCAACCAAAGTTTCTGCTTACGTCACATCCCATGCTACGGCACTTCAATCCCTCCGCTCCGACTGTTGGCTCGTCAACCTTCCTGATCCATCTGGTCGTCTGGCACGCTGGGACCGGTCGTCTGAAGGAGTACGACTTCACTAGTTCGTCCAAGAGTGGCCGCAAACACGCCGATGCAGACTGTCTTTCACGTCTTCCTCTTCCTACGACCTAATGTGACTCTGCTGATTTTGATCATTACATCGCCTCCGTTGTGCCCGAGTTTCCCAACGCCTCAGCTCTGCGGGCTGCGCAAGAGACCGACATAAGCCTCGAGCCACTGCTTGCGGAGGCTCCCGCGCCTCCACTGCTTCCAGCCCATTTTGTCTCCGTGATGGCCTTTTGTACAAAAAGGCTTACTCAAGTACCGGCACACATTATCTGCTTGTGGTTCCCGAGAGCTACCGCTCGTGCATATTGCGTGCCATGCACGACGGCCCCACTTCCGGTCACCTGGACTCTGCACGAACGCTCCATCGTGCCCGCAAACGCTTTTATTGGCCAAAGATGCGCCAGACGACTGAGCGATATGTGGCGAGCGGCACTGAGTGCAGAGTTGGAAGTGGCGCTTCGTTCTGTCATCTTCGCTCTGGTTGTCCCGTGTTATTGGCGCTTATGAGTTTCAAGATTGGATTGCAACCCACTTGCCCACGAACGCCTTCTCTTAAACGTCGGTAACGTCTCCAAACTGGTTTATAGCCGTACCGATAAGCTTAACGAGATCCTTGTATTTGTCCCTGCGTTTGTCCCCTGTCCTGAAATAAACTACCCATATATACTAATACATTTGCCGGCAATTGTTCCTGATACCGAGATATGTTCTTTGAAAGATTACTGTATTTGTTCTCACTCAACAATCGTACACCTCCTTCTCCGCTGTTGTTTCATGACCGGCATGAAGAGCGCGCAATGACGAAGGCGCAAGGAAACGACGAGACACATTTGCTTGTTTCCTCTTCTGCTGAGCCCTGTTCATTCCTCTCATACCGCACCAGCATTCCGAAACTGCCATGTTAGTGTTATGTTGAACCCTTCCCAGACATGGTTTTGTTTGGTTTGGTTTGTGGGGTTTAACGTCCCAAAGCAACTTAAGGCCATAAGAGACGCCGTAGTGGAGGACTCCGGAGAGTTCGACCGCGCGGGGTTCTTTAATGTGTACTGACATCGCACAGCACACGGGCGCCTTGCTTTTCGCCTGCACCGAAAAGCGGCCGCCGAGGCTGGGATTCGATCCCGCATCCGTGGGAACAGTAGTCCAGCGCCGTAACCACTGCTCCATCCCGGCAGGGATCTTCCCAGACGTATATGCATTAATAAATGCTTAATCTGTGTCTGGCATTTTGTCGTCCTATTTCGCTTTCCTTATACGTATATTCATTAATAAATGCTTAATTTGTGTCTGGCATTTTGTCGTCTTATTCCGCTTTCCTTTAATCGTGGTTCTATCTCTGACACTTTATTTATTTATTTATTTATTGAACCTTACAGGCCCCGAAGGGCATTGTGTAAGGGGGGTTACAATATCAAGGTTAATGGCTGTAAACAAGGAGCAGACACTAGGTATTACATCATTTCAAACATAAAAGAATTCCCAACGTAATTATACATGGTCGCTACAGAATAGAGTACATACAGATGCATATAAAAATATGAGAGAAAACATTTAGAAAGAAAGGCAACATGATAATAGTATAACATAGGTCAATTGAACTAGCAATACAAACTTAACACTTTCTCACGGAATGAAGCAGGACTATTTATCGATGCAATTGAATCAGGAAGATCATTCCAGAGTGAAATGGCGCGAGGAAGTGCAGATGAGTTGAAAGCTTTCGTACGGCCAAAGATGCGAGAAAAACTAAGATGATTGTGCAAGCGTCTAGACGTGCGCAGTGGATTGCTTAGTGGCAGCGGCGAAGGCCTATCCGTATACACATACTTGTGTAACAAGCACAGAAGCGAAACTTGGCGGCGATTTTCTAGAGGCGGGAGAACATGTTCTTTTTTCATTTCAGACACACTAGATTGGCGGATATAGTTGTTGGAAATAAATCTGGCAGCTCTGTTTTGTATCGATTCTAATTTTATGTTCAGATAGTTCTGGTGTGGTGACCATATCGAAGACGCAAATTCGAGCTGGGAGCGTACATAGGTTATGTAAGCTAATTTTCGGACATGAGCGGGCGCTTTTTTAAGGTTACGGCGGAGATAACCAAGAGAGCGAGATGCTTTAGCACAGATGGAAGTGATATGTTCGTTCCAGGATAGGTTCGGTGTTAAAAGAATGCCCAGGTACTTGTACGACGATGTCTCAGACAGAGGCACATTATTTAAGAAGTAACAGAACTTGGATTGAAAACGTTTACGGCTGAAAGTCATTATTTTACATTTGGAGGGGTTAAGCGTCATGAGCCAGCTTTCACACCACCTAGCAATATTATTAAGATCCTGCTGAAGAAGGTGATGGTCATTAGTCGATTTTATTTCTCGGTAAATTATACAATCATCAGCAAACATACGGACAGTGGACGATGTATTAGTTGGGAGATCATTAATATAAATAAGGAAGAACAAAGGACCGAGAACGCTGCCTTGAGGAACACCCGAAGTAACAGAAGAAGATGACGAGGAGTAATTATTAACGAAGGTAAACTGTTCGCGAAGAAAAAGAAAGTTTCGAAGCCATGATAAAGTGAGGGAATCAAGACGAAGTGCTGACAATTTGGAGATTAGACGACAATGGGCTACTCGGTCAAATGCCTTCGAAAAATCAAGAAATATGCAGTCTGTTTGTTCATTTTTATCCATATTAAAATTAAGATCAGTTGTTAGCTCGAGCAGCTGAGTGTCACACGAATAACCTTTTCTAAAGCCGTGCTGATTAGGAAAGAAAAAGTTATTAGACTCAAGATGACGGCGGACGTTAGAAGAAACAATGTGCTCGAGTAGTTTACAGCATATGCATGTGAGCGAAATGGGCCTGTAACTGTCAGGAGAACTTCTATCACCGCTTTTAAAAACTGGAATTATTTTTGCCATTTTCCACTCAGCAGGGAGTTGACCTGTCTGTAATGATTGCTGGAATATACGGCACAATATTTCGCTGCAAATGGGCTTTAAATTCTTCAGTACCTTCGAGTTGATATTGTCAACGCCAGACGAAGTAGAAAGGTTCAGATTGTCGATTAGAAGAGATATGCCTTCAACTGTTATAGTAATGGGTTCCATATACGGCCAGTCGAATTCGGGGACAAATGGTACGCTGGAATGATCTTCCTTCGTGAAGACAGATGAAAAGAATTTGTTGAACTCAGACGGGCATTCTTCATCAGAAACAGGCACGTGAGCGTCCCTACGTAAAGAAATGCGATTGCCATCCCTCTGTGGCGCAATCACCTGCCAGAACTTTTTAGGCGTGGATTTTAGCAAAGCGGGGAGATCGCAAGAAAAGTATTTAACTTTCGAGTCACGTATGGCAGCACAGCATGATTTGACACACTCCTTGTAATTCTTCCAATCGGACTGATTACAGGTAGACGAAGCTTTCATGTATAATCGTTTCTTTTTATTTCTAAGCCTTCTGAGGGATTTGTTAAACCAAGGATTAGACTTATCGTTGTTCACACGCACTAACGGGACGTATAAGTCGACCAACTCGCAGATCTTTTCCCTGAAAAGAACCCAGTTTTCGTGTACCGTTCTAGAAGGAAAGTGTGGCAGGAATGTGTGGCGAAAAAAGATGTCAAAATCCGCGTTCATTAGCGAAAAATTGGCTTTATTGTAGTCTCGTATATTTTTACTTTCGCGACCAGAGTACCTATGATTGATTCTGATTGGTAACTGCATTAACTTGTGATCACTAAAGTCATCAAAAAATGCAATATCGCCTATGGTATCAGGAACGCTGCTTAGAATTAGGTCAAGAGTATTCGGGCCACGTGTCGGATGGCTAACAATTTGGGATAGGTTAAAGTCCAAAGTCAAATTTAGAAAGTCTCGAGATGTGGTGTTAGCGGTAGTTAAATTAGGCCAATCAATATCTGGAAAGTTAAAGTCACCAAAAAGGTATATGTGGTCGCATGGATATTGCAAGGTAGCTGCATCAATACTTTGGCGTAGATTGTCAACAAAGCAGTGACTTTGGTCCGGTGGTCGGTAACAGGCACCAATAAGTACCTTAGTCGAAGACGAGACGAAGGCTGTCCAGACAATTTCGAGTGGTGAAACTGTGTCGACTACAAATGATCTGAGTGTTTTTTTAATGGCTATCAAAACGCCTCCGCCTTTCCTTTCTGAGCGGTCATGACGATAAATACAGTATGCATTTATGTCTGGTAGAACTTCACTGCTGTTTATATCGGGGTGCAGCCAGGTTTCTGTTAATATAAGAATATCAGTATTGTTATCATCAATGAAAGAACATATCTGATCGCGCTTGGGAAGCAAGCTGCGAATATTAGCGAAAGTTACTGATAAACACGGTACCGACTGACTTTTTGCGGCGAATTTAAGTGTATGAGGACCTGATTTCCGAGCTAGCTAGCTGCAAGAGATGACGGAATCTGTTTCACTGTCGTAAATGTAGGTCTTGTCGCCCATGCGCATTTTGTCTACAGACAACCTGAACTTCTTATCCTTTGCTTTGGCATGCTGTATCAATTTTTTTCGTGCCACCCGGGTGGCAGCAGAAAAATCCTCGCCGATAGAAAATCCTGAGTTCTTTAATTTGCGAGCAGCAGCTAAGATTGTTTGCTTGTCCTTAAAAAAAGCGAATTTCGCGATTATTGGTCGTTGCTTGTCGGAAGCAAACTTGCCTATACGGTGGGTGCGCTCAAATTGCGATCCAGTAATTGTGATATCCAGGTGCTCTGAGCAAAAGTCTATTAATTTTTGTTCGGAGGCTGGCCAGTCTTCTTTAGCATCGTCGCTGATGCCGAAGTTCGAACGCCTAGATCGATCCTCGGCGTTATCGCATCTAGAATGAATGGAATGCAGCTCTTTCGTGATATCAGACATCACATTATTAGAAGAAACACTGGTTGAAACACTGCTGGGAGAAGCAATAGCGGTTTCAAGGGCAGATACCCTATCCATTAGAAGTTTGATTTCATTGTCAGTGGCTATTTGTTTTTCTTTAACGCCCCTCAGTTCGCCTAGTATCTCCGCCTGCCCTGCTTCAAGTCTTTTCACTGCATCAAGAACAGATGTAAGAGTGTTGTCGTCAGGGCCCGGGTTCTCTTCAATATCGCCACACAGAAGCAGTAAGAATTCAAGCAAACAAGCGCGAAATTGTGTCAGCAACAATAAGTATCTTCTAGTCGCTCTGATTCTACCCTCGGGGATGTGAGTAACTTATCTTGGTGCTAAATTTCTTTTTTTTTTTGTTTCCTTTCCCGACCTCCCCTTTGCATTTCATAGGGTTCAGCCTGCGTTATTGCCCTTTCTTGCACTTCACTGCTGACTGCGCTTATGCACGAAGCCCTCGCAGACTACCTATATAAGCTACTGCCCGGCTCGGCAGGCGCCAGTTGATTTCTGCTTCCATCCTCCGGCTGAAATGGAAATCATCTGCCTCACGCATTTGCCGGTTTGTTTCTGCCACTTCGAAGACATTCTCCGGACTTAAGTTCCTTACCTCGCACTTAACCATCACCACGCCCTTTTCAACCGCTTCGCGTTCTGTCCTTAGTACTACCGGCACTGTGCCCTCTAGAGTCTGCGTTATCTGTGCTAACTTTATGATATCGTCAACTCCCTGAGCTTACTTTTATGGTACTTGTGCGAGGTTGAGTACATCGTTCAGTCTCGCTACTACACTCTGCCTTTGATAATTGCCCAGCCTGTTATTGGTCCCTTTCATTTATGCGTGCATTGTCCTCTTTGAGAAAGTTCCGACTGACACTCGCTTTTCACCCTTTACTCAGTTATCCCTTGACTGCAAATATAGTGGAATCTCGGCGATAAAGCACCTGGCCACTCCCTCGCTGCCTCTCAGATGCTGGATCTTCGGGCTTTCTGTGGCCTCCTCCCCGAAAATATCTTTTCTCTTACCTCTTCTCCCTTTCTCGACTTTTGCTACTTTTGAATAGATCTCCCGGCGTGCCTGTGTGTGCACAGACCTCCCGGTGTGGGCATATTTCGCTGCCCTGGCCAGTTTCGGCCCGACGCTCGTGACCCGCACAAAAATGCTGAAATTGGGCGAGTTGGTGCATTTCCATTTTAGGAAACGTACCGCAAAGAAGATTTAGGAAACGCAGCGCTACGCTTCCTAAAATCCTCGAGACTCGGAAGTCCGCCATTTTGGTCTCCAATGGCGGTGTCGGCCATGTTTTCTTACATTTGACGAAGAGGTCCCTCTAGTTTCCTGTTTTCTACCTTTACTGCGTCAGTTGCCAAAGCTTCCACACGCGACACCAAACCGGCGTTCTCTTGAACAAGGAAGTCAAGGCGTGCACTCAATACGCAACATCGCCACAAGAGTCAGCGAATTCCCTGCCTATTCGAATAGCGTTTCGTTCAATTTAACCAGCCCCTCCCTGCCCTCGCATTTGGGTTGCACATCTTAGGCCCAATTCCATTCGAATAGTTTTGCCACGAAACGCGCAGAATATCTTAAAAAGAAGGGAACACGGCTAGGAAACCCTTGTTGAAATAAGTACTACAAATGTTGATCATATAGAAGAACATTAACGGTCTAAATTGTGGGGGCCAGACTCTAAAGAAGATTTTCCGATGATGGCTACAGATAGAAGAGGAAGTGCATTGGTGGAATAGCTGTTGTAGCGGACTAACTACAAGTTCAGCCACCACCGCTCCGGTTTTGCTCGCCACCTGTGCCTGCTAGCAGTGCCTGGATCCCCGCTTAACAGAACTAACATCGGAATAATATAAACTATGGGTGCACATTGCCATCCTAAAGTGCATTAAGTGAAAGACTTTGTCGTGCCACTTCAACTTTTTTTTTCTAAAACTATGTTTTCACGTGACAAATATTTGGCTTATGGATGTTTTTTCCTAGCTGTTTGTAAGAACAATGACATCATCAGGAAACCCCGCCGTTCTTAGCCCCTGAACCTGTCGATTAAAGCTGTCACTGATAGCATGTACACATGATTTAGAAATGGCGGCCCCTATAGCAAGAAACTGCTATACCACATTTTACAATCTTAGAAGGCGCGGAATGGTAACTAAGTAAAGGCGTTTCGAATCTCTGCAGAAAAGACCAGCATACATGATCCGGCTTCATTTCCAGTATGATATCTAAAAGTCGCCGCTCATTCTTATGATGCCTTTCAAAGGTGAATGTAAGGCCGTGAGAGAAAATAGAATAGAGGGACAAGGAGGTTAACCAGACAATGCCCAGTAGTCGTAGTACACATGGGGAAGGAAACAAAAGGAGAAAAAGGAAAGAGCGCGAAGGGAAGGAGTCTATAACATGTCTAGAGATCTATATTGAAAAGGGGTAAAGAGCGTGCAGTTAAAGTCTTGAACTCAACCCCGAGGCCTTTGAAAACTTAGGTAGCGCCTTCACTGATTTCTTTTGTGATGAAAGAGCCATCCAACTGCCCAGAATCTTTCCTTCAGTAAGAGCGCGAGAGTCCAAGAGGCGGGGTTTAGCAGCCAGGAAAGCACGCTCACTGTCCTCAAAAAAGTTTAACACGTCAATGACCTGCCTATCGAAGTCACTGGGATCCACAAAAACAAGGTTATCATCGACATACCTAAAGATGCGCTTTTTATTGACCGACAAGTTACTTATAATAGCTTTATTTGCATAGCTAAGAAAGCGATTGCTTAGCACCGGAGCCACCTTTCAGCCAAGGCATACCCTTTTTTGTTTTAGTATACAGTCTTCCTTCCCAATCAACAAAGGTGGACCCAAGATAAAATGACAAAAGCTCCAAAAAGCCCCCACAGAAAGTCCGCATTTCGAAACAACCAGCCTAATTTTGATAAATCATGTGTTGCCCTTTTTAACGAAACCAGAATTCTGCACAAACAGAAAGAGAAACTAACAAGTGAAATAAGTGAAGCGTTTCGTATTCACAAAAATCACGACTCATGCGTAAGCACCCCTTTTGCTACTGTTCATGACTGTAACCTAACATATCTTGATTCCGAAAACTGAGTTATCAGTTAGGCGTCTAGTGTTAAACATGCGCTCCTGATTGTTTTTTTTTTCTAATAATCTGCAGTTGATAGTCAGCGCTTGTGTTGTCTTCCTTTCTTGTCCCTCGTCTCTGCGCTGCTGTTCCCTTAAAATATAAATGACTCCTGACCAATTCATGCAAAGCATTCCTAACCGTTTTTCGAGACATATACCCCCCACTGGACATCTCTAATCTGGTTGGCTAAATCTTTTCCTATAGCTTCTCATTCTAAGAAATTCTGCCACAGCGTAAGGAAACAGCGGGCTATTTCAAAAATATAACGATTCCTTCCCAGACTATTCATTCGAAGACACCATTAAATGTCTTCTCATCTTCCCGCGGAGCATTTGTTGTGTCGAGATAATTAGGACTGGTAGAGGAACTTAAGATAAACTATGACTATAAGATAGCTACATGAACGAAAAGTTAATATTGCACGTCAGAATACAAAGCAAATTAATTACGCTGAAGAGACATTTGGTGGTACCGGGAGAAAAGTAAGCGCAAAGAACACCAACACAAGGGAGGAGACAGGACAACGCGCTACTGGCAACTGAATATTTTATTGAAATGCACACATAATATATTTAGGCCTTCGGCACACCCCCTATCAGCTCTGCACATATCAGAAAGCAATATAATTAACTAACGATAAAATCCATGTTTAACATAGGGTGATCTAAAAGCAGTAAAAAAAATCGATGACTCGTGAAAAACAAATTGGCACTTGGTGTAAAGGGCCAATGTAACATGTTGGAATGAATAAGAAAGCGGAACATAAAGGCATAAAAACCAACCCCCAAACCGCGAAAAAATCATGTAATATCCTAAACCTTCTTCAATGTTTTATTCACTAAGCACCTTGTGCAACCGCAAAACAGGCAAACAAAACTTTTATGATGATTGGGACCCAGTGATATGTTTGAAGGATTGTGAAGCGAAGATACCTGATAAAAAGCACGTGAGAACATAAAAACCAGAACTAAGCACATGTAACAGCGTAAACATTCACCAATGGTTTCGTCCTCTGAATACGCAAACTATAGTAGCCAAACTCGTACTCCTGTTTCTTGTTCAGCCAAATGTTCCCCCAAAAATTTTCCCAGTCTTATGCAGGGAAAACAAAGCATTTCTTACACAATTTTGCCCCTTTTTTAACGCGATAGCTTTAAGGGCCCCGTGCCGCAGAAAAGTCGGTGTCGTCTTCGGCGGCCGCCGTCCCGCGTCGTCCGGCGTTGGTCGTGAGCGAAAATTCCAAGAAGCATTAATAAATAAAAATGAGTAAGTAAAATCGCCGACCTGAGGAATCGAACGTGGGCCTCCGGGGTGCCAGACGAGCACGCTAACCACTCCGCAACGCAAGCTTTTTTTTTCTTTATTGCGTGTTTTGAGTTCACATCAGTTCAAAAAAGATCCACCATAGTGAAAAAAACTCGCAACAACCAGACTTCGGCTGTCACGAAAGGTTTAAAATTTTTTGAGGACAGCCAGTTCATCGAGCACACTGATCCAGTCAGGTGGATCAGAAAGCACCCGGTCACTCCGCAACGCAAGCTAAATGGTTTGAAATAGACAAAGGCGCGTCTATTGATTACAGTGTTGTCTCAGAAATGTCCCTTAGAGAAGTGTATTGTGGCGTATAATAATAAATATGAGCATGTAAATTGTTGTTGTGGCTGTAGGAATAAGGAAAAGAAAAATTCGGAGGACACTTAACCTTCGCCTTCAAGAGTGAACGCGATAGCATCAGGGGCGAGTGGCGCGCCACGTGTCGGGGCAGCGCCGCACATTGCGAGGAGGGGTTCTTCTGTGTTTGCCGCAAGGTGGCTCTGCATGTGCGCAGAGCGTAGAAGAAATGTAGCGGAAATGTACTTCGCTACTCGTGTAACTGCGACTTCTGTAAGTAACATGCTCATAATTACCGATATACACCGCAGTATAACGTTCCACGGCACGTTTCTAAGGCAACACCGCATTCACTAGAAGCGCTTTTGTACCGCTTTCAAGCATCGAACTCGTGGCTGAGTGGTAGCGTCTCCGTCTCACACTCCGGAGAACCTGGTTCGATTGCCACCCAGCCCATCTTGGAAGTTGCTTTTTATTTATGAAGTGCATGCCGGGATTTATCGCTCACGGCCGACGCCGCCGACGACACGTGCTTATCTGCGACACGAGCTCCTGAACGCTACCGCGTTAAAATGCACGGGCCTGCCACTGGCCTGCTACTTGTGGCGGGTGCAATGACGGCCTACAAAAGATAAAAATTCGGTAGCAGGCTAACCCCCGCCGCAAGCGGCGGTGGCCTACCTACCCCAGCCCCGTCAGGGGATCAGGGGAGCGAGTGGCAAAATACTTTTCCGCGGTACTTCCTCTTTGTTTGGCGTGCACCTAGCGCTATCATGCGTGTGGCGCACGGAATAAGATTGACAGGGCATGGCCTCCGAGATCTTCTTCGCGCCGGCTCGGATCGGCAACGATGTTGCCGACGAACTACGACTGCAACTTGAGGCTGCAAGGTGGCTGGCAGCGCTTCTACATCCCGGAAGGATTAAAAAATAAAAATGGGTATAGCAAGTTGCTCTATGTAGGAATTCGAAACAGAGCCTCCCTTCTCAGTACACGCCTCAGCCGTATTGTAAGCGAAGGAACGCTTGTACGCGCGAACTGGAGCCGAAAGGTTCTCTCGCAGAGACCGCTAGGGGAAGCGATGACGTCACCGCTAGGGCATGAAGCCATAGAGAAAGATATTGGTAAAGAGCGGACACTCCCATAGGGCCCAGCGGCCCATTTGACTGTAGCGCACTAAGCGCAAGGGTGGAAGAACGGGCTAGTTGGTAAATCATCTTGGAAAGCAAAATAGCGCACTTCAAAACACACACAAAACGCAAAGCGCTGTGTTGTCGTTCCCTTCCCGTGTCCGTGTTTTGAAGTGCGCTATTTTACTTTCCAAGACGCACTAAGCGGCAGGCGGAAACTACTTCCGGTCTTGCTGAAAGGTGCGCGATTTGAAGGCTAGCATGCGCTGCGCCCTTCGCTGCCCTTTTGCACATTACTTTGGTTTTACATGGTCTGCTAGTGTTTATTTATTTTCAGCATGCATAACAACATGAAAAATAGATTCCCAGTTCTCTAAACTGGCTATCAACGCAGCTGCGCCACAGCCTTTGCAAAACAGTATTGCAGAAAAGACGCCAAGTGCTTTGTGAAATGACCATTTATTTTGCTGCATATAAAACACACAAGAGACGCAACAGATGTAGACGGATGCATTAACGAAACTTGGCACACATTAGGCGATGTGGAAAATACAGAAAAATAAAAATACACAAGGTGAGAAACAGCACTTATGTAGAGACAAAAATAGCATAACGTTGATTTCCGAATTCTGGCAAATGATATGTAACAAAACAGCCATTATACATAAACTACACAGTTCTAGTCGCGGCTACCTTAGCAAGGGTAACTTGTATTGTTCAGGGCAGAGAGAAGTACTGACGCTTGGGTGAAGGCCACAACGTTCACTCGTTGCATCTGCCGTGCTTCAGCTGCAGTCCGTGGGTCCATTCGGTGCTGTTGGAAAAGGAATGAAGATGATCCAGAAGGTTGCAATGAAATGTAAGGCCACTGCACCGCGCACACATCTGTGCATGTGGGTGCATACTGAAGACTTGGCGAGCAGCAGTTATGGTCCAGAACAGAAAAGCTGTCATTTGTGAAATTGACACAAAAGCTACTCTTGCAACAGAGAGGCCAGGAAATCCAAGCTAACCAAACCTATCTGAAAATGCATTCTACAGTTAATGAAATAACAGCGACTAAACTAACAATATTCCTAAGCACTGAACAGCTGAAGCAATGAAGCTTGCAGCATAATAAAACATTTTTCACTTTGACGTTGTTGCAATGCGACACCACGCAAAACTAGCCGTTCGCAAAACTAGCCGTTCGCAAAACCGCGGCCTGGCCTCACCGCGGCCCGCGAGCACACCATATTGGCTTGCCCTTCACACGCGACTTTGGGAAGAGCAGACCACCATGCTGAGCTAAACTGCCCGAAATGCCTCGCAGTTTGACAAGAATGAAACATTTCTTGCCTTGCGGTTGCCCTGTTAAACGCGACACCACGCCATGCAAAACGCCGTTCGCAAAACCGCCTCCCGCCATGTCACGTCACCGCGGCGTTCAGAAGGCTTCCATTATTGCAGCGCAAGGACGGCACAGAACAAGAGGAGGTCACAACAGCGCTGTGTGTTCTGTGCCGTCCTTGCGCTGTAATAATGAATGTATGTAACCAACTCTCCCAAAATGTTGTATTAAGTCCAGAGCGCCTTGTCATGCCTGTTAGCTTGTGAAGCGCAGTCGCCACCGTACTGAGCTAAACTGCCTGAAATACTGCACAGTTTGACAAGAAAGTCAAGAAGGCAACATTCTTCACCTTACCGTCGCCCTGTTAAACGCGACCCTTAGGAAAGCTAGCCGTTCGGCAAACCGCATCAGGCCTGGCCTCACGCCATGTTGGCGCAACGGCGTGCATTGGTGCCTTCACATGCCACTTTGTCCAGCGTGCTGACATAAACTGTTCGAAATTCAGCTCAGTTTCGCAGGAACACAACATATTAAACCTCGCCGCGGTTTGAAACTTCCGGAGTGTCACGAACTGCGCCTGAACTTCTCTATGCCTGAACAGCCGGCGCGCCTGTTCACGAGCTGCGAAACTTAATTGGCACCGGCCGGCGTGGTCTGCGTAAACTGCTTCAAATGCAGCGTAGTTAAGCAAAAAACGTTGCTCACCTTGACGTCGTTCTAAACCGCAGTCGTTCCGCGTAGCAGCCCACGAGAGATAAAAATATGCGGTCTGTGCCGCACAGGCGCGGCGAGGCATATGCAGACAACCGCTCGCTCCCTTCAATAACTTTCAGTCGTCTGCTCCGGCGGGCTACCGCTGCAGCGAGTGCCGTCGCGCGCGCGTCCGCGCATGTCCGCGCTCGTGCCGCCATCCATCAATCGGCGGCAGCGCAACAGGTCGCGCGTCATTTCCTGTGGTCAGTTTCCGCCGAGTGTCCGCTCTTTACTAATCTCTTTCTTTATGATGAAGCGTCGGAACATGAGCTGGCTCTTGAGAGACGTGTAATAAAAGCGGTTGCGTCTACCAGTGCCGGGCGCACTACGGTGTCTCTTGTGCGCGCGAAATGTGGCGAAAAGTTTCTACCATACTTGCCAAACAGCCATGCTTTGGACAAGTTAACGAGTTGTATATTGTGAACAACGTCTTTGTGTCACTCAAAAAAGCGACAAGCAAATGAGTAGACGGTGCGAACGGGGCGCGATAACGCTATCACATTCCATTCTTAATTGCGAAGCTTAGGTGTCCTCCAAATGTTTCTAATCCAAAAAGCTTCCCTTAGTTCACGGGCAGCACGTTCGCGACTTCGGTCCAAAACAACCGTCGTTTCTAGAATGGTTTTGCACTGGCGGAGTCACATTCCTTGTAATGCAATGGCAGATTAGACCCCGTTCCAGTGTTCCGTTCATGCTCCCTTAACCTTTCATTGAAACAGCGCCCCGATTGCCCAGCGTAGTACGTCTTAACACAAGCGAGATAAACCTAATATATAACCCCTTCATTTCACTCTACGTACCTATGACCATGCATTGTTGTGCGGTCTACTGCCCTGTGTTCGTCTATTTTGCGCTTACTTTTTTCCCGTATGATCATGAACCAACAGCAACAAGTTTTACTTGAGATATTTGGGGCAATTAGACGGGTATCCGACGCATCACCGCTGGGTCAGACATCTCATCCATGAAGGCACTTTCATTTCACTTTGTAAATAATATATTTCCTTGTCTCGTAGTAAATGAAGACAATAAAATGCGGCTCTATTTTCTGCGAAGTCACATGCTGCCCCCAGGCCGGTATGCCTTCGACTTTCCAAGCTCTTTGCTTCCTCTCTATGATTCTTTGCATAGTCCCCCCTTTGGCCTACACCGGGTGCTTTGCTGCGAAATCTGGGGAGCTGTTGTATCCCGCGCCGGGCGCGTCTAGTCGTGATAACCAGTACACCGTATCGATATGTTGAATTATAACTGCGATAACATAATACTAAACACGACAACACAATACACAAGCGCAGACCAGCAGCTACCGTTCATCTTGAGCAACATCAATGCGGATGATACAAGCCGAAGACAAAAAAGGAGAAAAAAAAAATGAAAATACAATTTGGAGTCCTCTCGACATAGTGTTTCCGGGGGATAAGGCAAGCATGAGATGCGAATGCGTAAGGCGTACACTTTTAGGGAGTTTTCAGAGTACTGCTACGGGGACAAGCAGAGTGCGAATGCGCATGTGCACAATGCTACGCTGAAAGTGCGAAAGGTGCGGCTTTTGTTGTGGGCATGCGCACTCGAGCTCTGCTGTTCCCCTATCTCCCCAAGGTCACCCTATTCGAAATCTCGCTAATGTTTCACTTCTGCTCCCCGTTTTTCCGTTAGTACGTTCGGCCTTTACTTGATATTAAATATTTAAGGGATGCCTAGCTACATTACATTTAAGAATGCGGTCAACACTGAACGGCTCGCTTCTCGTTCCCTGCTGCTCGCGGCACAAGCTGAGCCTCCGATACTTCAGCCACTTACTTTGTTGTCTCATGACCTCACAATCTTGTCGGGGAATCGGAGCATGGTCATGTAGCGTGATCTTATGACGCCACGGTAGGCGAGCCGCTTTCCCGTGTAGGCGTCGACCTTCTTGACACCTCCGCAGTTTCTGCCTTGGGGAACAAATGAACCGCCGTCGCCACCGATCACGCTACGCGGTTCGCTATTACCCGAGCTATCCCAACCAGTTGCTCCGCAGACGTCGCTGCCTTCCTTCTAGAAAACATAATTCTTCATCATGGTGTCCCTCGTGAAATACTAACTGACCGTGGCCGCTGCTTCCTATCGCGAGTGGTTGACGACTTTGTTCGGGCTCTTCCCGCCACAAATTCACCACTGCCTATAACGCCCAGACCAACAGCCGCACGGAACGTCTAAGCCATACCCGCACAGACATGCTGGCGATGTAAATGTCTGACGAACCTAGGGATTGGGATGTTCATGTACCCTTTGTGACATTTGCCTACAACTCATTCGTCCTTTCTACCGCTGGATACTGTTCATTTTATCTGTTATTGAGCCGACACCCGTTAGTGCCCTTCGACCCCTCACTACCCGCGGCAGACGCCAGCAGTACTTACGCCAGTGATGCGGTCGCCCGCGCTCATGATGCCCGCCGGACAGCTCGTTCCAGGTACTCTGCATCCCAAAACTCCTAAATTTCCAGTACGACAGTCGACACCGTGATGTCCACTACACTCCTAGATTTTCCGTGTGTAAATCCAGGATTGTAGTGGAAATCACACTGGCGACTTTCGTACTGAACAATTCTCGACCTCGATGTTAGCAATGTGTTTCACAACGTATTTTGACAAATCTCTCTCAGATAAATGTACGCACCCGTACCTACAAATATTCGCAGACTTCCTACACAAACACACCCCAGAACTCCACATTGGTGAACTCAGCAGTGACAAGATCACACTGGGCATCAGAGGAACCCCACAAGGTATATGCTAGTACAGAACAATACAAAGAACTCGGAAGCAATACAATGCCGCCTCCGCACCACAGATCACCAAATAATCGGCCTTATCCGTCGCATCTCCACACGTCGTAGAGGCATGAAGGAGGATGACCTCTTCCGGCTACCACAGGCATTCCTCGTTAGCAGGATAGTATATTCCTATCGCTACTACTTCGCCGGAAGGGTGACGAGGCAGTTAACAGCGTCAGCCGCTCGGTGTACAAGGCTGCCCTAGGGTTGCCACAAAACCTCCTCCAACTGGGCGTTTACAATACTCTTTCCGAACTTATAGAGGCACACAAGACAGCCCAAATTGATCGCCTCTCCAGGACAAACAACGGCCGTCTCAACCGAGACCGGTTCAAATTCAACCCAATAGGTGATTCCCCGCCCGACAGGTGTACACGCACAGCAGCCTTGTTATCAAGCCGATACCAAAACATTCTCCCTGGCCGACACAACGCGCACCGTCAGCACAAAGCACGAAGCATACGAGGACGCGGCAGGGTAAGATGCAACAACCTATGTGGCCTCCGCCGTTACGGTGCACGCCTCCTCCCCCACCGCAGCAGAGGAAACAGCGCTGTTTATCGCTGACTCGCGTACGCGTACAGTCCTCAGGGACTCAAAGAGAGGTATTCTAAATTTCTCGGCCGGCTACGTCTGCCTTCCTGCCGCACGCATCCTGCGCGGCTTCACTCCCGGCCACAAAATTAACTTAATTTGGATACCCGCTCACGCTGGCAACTTTTGAAGCGATGGGGCTGACCAACTTGCCCGAGAATTAACAATCCTGGCGGTCGGTCTCATGCTTCCAGACGCACTGGCTGAAACCGCCCAGACTTTTGTCGAAATTACCCATTTTCAGAAAGAGACGCGACACCTTTTGCCGTTTCCCCATCCCGACCTCGCCTGAGCACCAACATCTCTGCTCTGCAGATTACAGACACTCCATTATTAGTCACTCGAGGCTGTCACTAATTACTAACGGGGAATACGACCCCGCATGTCCAAACTGCAACAATGGAGAACCCGCCACTCAGGCGCAACTCTTCTGGGGTAGCGAAAATAACCTGCCCCCAAGGGCCTTCCTGCCAGCTCCCTCTGTGAAAAGCTGGAACCTACTCCTCACCAAGCCTGAAAAGGACACACAACTTGTACTTATTTCGTGGACCCACGATGTCGCCACAACCTGGGGGCCACACAGGACCCACCTGCCCTAATTCACGACATCTGGGGCAGGTTGTTTCTCTCTCTCTCTACACTCCTGGATCTCTCGTCTTGCTCTGGCTCCCGTGCCATCGAGTGCGGTTGCGCGAAAAACTTTTTCCCCGTTACACAGGCCCTTACCGCGTTTTGCGCCCCGTGACAGACGTTACATACGAAGTTGAATCTGTGTACCCGACGTGCTCGTCCACAGCGTCAACCTCCGAAATACTACATGTGACCTGTCTGAAGCCCTATTATCTACGTTCTATTTTGCTGACGTATAACGCACCAGGACTGCTTTTCCCGAGGGGGTAGTGTGACGTAGCGGTATTGGCTGGTCGTGCTGAGGATGATTAAGTGCGACCGACTGCCAGAAGAAGACAACGCTGAGGTGGTGAGATCGGTGCTGTCATCAGTGTTAGTTGTGTGGACCGTTATCGGACCATGGATCTTCCCCGTAACAGTATATACACATATATATATATATATGTATTTTTTTCAATTTTTACTTCGATAATCACATAAATTAGTAATGTAATCTGTCTAGGGGAAAGATAAACACAAAGTAGAAGGAAAAACAACGTGCCGATGGCGGGGACCGAACCCACGACCTCCGAATATCGCGTACGGTGCTCTTCCAACTAAGCTACATCGGCCGCTGTCCTACCTGCTACTTTCTTGGGTGATAATGTTGTCTGTATACGAACCTTGAGAGCGTTCACCAGCGCCGCTCTCCACCATAGCGGTGGACGTGGAACGTCCTGTGTGACCGGCAGCGTCACGTAGAACGTGATCAAGAGCAAGGGCGAAAACTATGCTAGAACCTTCTTACGCTACCTATGGCTTCCCACCATCGGCACGTTGTTTTTCCTTCTACTTTGCGTTTATCTTTCCCCTAGACAGATTACATTACTAATTTATGTGAATACCGATGTAAAAATAAAAAAAGACAAAGTACAATCCCCAATGCTTTCCCTGGCCTCGCCGACTGTTGGCTTCTGTCCTTCATGTATTGTAACGAGTACCCTCATTTCCCCTGCATTATTCTGCTTATATATATATATATATATATATATATATATATATATATATATATATATATATATATATATATATATATATATATATATATATATATATATATATATATATATATATATATATATATATATATATATATTGATAGCCTTGCACGGATCTTCTTTCATTTGTACATACCATCGTCATCGTCCCGCGGCGCCGGCTCCAGCACGCGCCTGGGTTCACCATCAGATTAAAACGCTGACACGGCGTACCTTGCCTTGTCATCACGACTTTGGCGTCTCGACCTGGCCTTCTTTCACAGGTGGTGGAGGTGAAATTTGATCCCCTTGCTGCCTTGTGCCCTGCCTCTCGCTGGAGCTACGTTCCGGTCGCCGTTTGGCAACAACCACTATCGTTATGTCAATCGAGAGCAGTCCCGACCCGGTCGGACCCTCTACCTCGGCTACACCGCCGCCTCCCACTGTGCCCACACGACAACGCGACCCACCGCTGTTCGCCGGTTGTCGCGACGAGGACGTGGATGACTGGCTTGACACGTATGAACGCTGAAGTGCCTACAACCGGTGGGATGACGCTTTAAAATTCCTCAACGTTTCCTTCTACCTTATTGAGGTCGCCAGGAATTGGTTTATAAACCGCGAGCCCCACACCGCTAACTGGCCCACCTTCAAACAGCAGTTCCGCCAATACTTCGCCGACCCGGCAGTTCGGACTGAGATCGCGAGGAACAAGCTCGCTTCCCGTATTCAAGGTCCCGATGAGTCGTATGCGTCTTACATAGAGGCCATACTTGCTCTTTGCCGGCGTATTAATTCCACCATGCCGGAACCTGAACGCGTGCACCATGTCATGAAAGGAATCAATTCTGTGCCTTATAACACCCTACTTGTCCAGAATCCATCAAGTGTTGATTCTATTATTACGACCTGTCAACACCTCGAACAGCTGCACTCCTCCCGATTGCAGCCCGGCTTCTCCACTTGCCCGCCCTCTACTGACCTCTATCTACGAGCCCTAATTCGAGCGATAATCCGCGAGGAGCTCCAAGCCTTGAGCCCTTTCTGGCGGCACGGGTGTGATCACTATTCTTTCAATGACGCCAGCCTCCGCACCATCATTAAAGAAGAATTGGCGACTATCACCCACCCTGTCGCACCTGACCCTCCTGCACCTTGTACAGCGCCGACTCATGCTCACGTTGCTGCATCCCCTCCTCCTTTTGTTCCACCCCCATGACAAGTACTGCCCTACAACCACATCAACGCCGTGACGACGGCTCAGCCTACGCCACCCTGTTACGCACCTTGGCGCCCCTCTCACCCAGTGTGCTACTACTGTGGTATCCGAGGACATATATCCAGCGTCTGTCGTCGACGCATTCAGAACGAGCGGCGTGGGTACGACGCCTTCGAAAGTGACGCACCCTCATATTATCAGCGACGACCTATTCACAGCCCACCTCGTCGATCCTCTCCACCGCCGGTATCCTCGTCTGAACCAAGTGGCGCCCATGTATCCCGACGCCGCTCCCTTTCCCCCAATCGCCGCTCGGTTTCTCCACTTCGACCAGCAACAACTGTTCCTGTCCGTCATTCGGAAAACTAAGCGATGCAGTTTCCGGAGGTGAAATTGCACTCTGCGAACTTACCAAAAGTCCTCCTCATCGCCCGTACAGTATGATTTCCGTTTTAGATGAAGGATTACAGGTCGAAGCTTTGATTGACACAGGGGCTGCAATTTTTGTTATTCGCGCTGATTTGTGCCACCGTTTGCGGAAAGTAACGACACCATATGATGGACCTGAACTTCGTGGAGCAAATGACGTCCCTCTACATCCTTCAGCAAAGTGTACAGTTCGAACTGTTATAGACGGCGTCCGCCACCATTTGCAGTTTGCTGTGCTTTCACCGTGTGCGCATCAGATGATTTTTGATGGGATTTTTTGTGGACCGCTTCAGCGTTGATTTCTTGTGGCGACCGTGTCATTCATATGACAGACAGTGATTTTTCATCTGACATGTCTGAAGGACGTCATTCCCTCATTGTCGCAGTTGATACTGTATTGCCTCCACATTGCGAAAAACTTGTTACCGTTGTTTCGGAACACATCACTGACGGGTATCTACTCATCGCACCATCTCATCGTCATCTTGCACGTGGAATCGCCTTCCCATCAAGTCTTGTACGATTCCGCAGCGGCTCAGCGATAGTAGCTGCCACGAACACATCCCGTGAATCCCTCGTGCTGACTAAAGGAACTTCCCTGTCATGCATAGTGGATGCTCACCCTAAGTTCATGATGGTGCTCACCGCCCCGCTACCTCCGCAACGTGATTCATCGCACTTCTCTCTTCCCATGCTGTCGAAGACAATCAGTCCGGACCTCATGCCGTACCAACGCAAAGAATTGCTGGAATTGCTTCAAGCCCATCAAGCCATTCTTGATGCCACTTCCACACCACTGGGACGGCCTAGTCTTGCACACCACCGCATCATTACTGAAGGTAACTCGATCGTACGCCGACGACCTTATCGGCTTTCTCTCTCGGAACGAAAAGTTATTGAAGAAAATGTGAATGACATGCTCCGTAGCGATATTATTCGTCCATCAACAAGCCCATGGTCCTCCCCAGTAGTATTAGTTAAAAAAAAGGACGGATCGGTACGATTTTGTGTTGATTATCGCGCACTCAACAAAATTACCCGTAAAGATGTCTACCCGATGCCGCGAATAGATGACGCCCTTGACTCTCTCCAAGGCGCCGAATGTTTCTCGACCTTGGATCTCCGCTCAGGTTATTGGCAAATACCAATGCATGAGGGCGACAAAGAAAAAACCGCTTTCGCAACACACGATGGACTTTACGAGTTTAATGTTATGCCCTTCGGCCTGTGTAACGCACCAGCGACATTTTAAAGAATGATTGATGCGGTACTTCGTGGCCTAAAATGGAGAACCTGTTTATGTTACTTGGACGACATTGTTATCTTTTCGGCAACATTTAACGACCATCTCACGCGCCTGAATGAAGTGCTGACGTGTCGTTCTTCAGCGGGCCTTCAGCTCAAAATACTTGCACGGATCTTCTTTCATTTGTACATACCATAATCTTCTTCTTTTGTACATACCATCCTCATCGTCCCGCGGCGCCGGCTCCAGCACGCGCCTGGGTTCACCATCAGATTAAAACGCTGACACGGCGCACCTTGCCTGCCATCACGAATTTAGCGACTCGACCTGGCCTTCTTTCACAATATATATATATATATATATATATATATATATATATATATATATATATATATATTGTGAAAGAACATATATATATATATATATATATGTTCGCTATATATATATATATATAGCGTTGCCTAAATAAAAATACAACAAGGAGCAGCATATATATATATATATATATATATATATATATATATATATGCTGCTCCTTGTTGTATTTTTATTTAGGCAACGCTGGAGCCCTGCCTTTCTCAAGACAGAATGTTTATGGTGGTGTTTGATTCTTTTAGCACTGGCAACTAGAGAAGGTACAAATACAAACAGAATATGTGGACATAGATGGATGGATAGAATATAGGAGCGTGTTTTTTGAAACAGGGTGGTAGCAGTTGCTATCATGCTCATATTTCCCCTCTGTATCATAAACATAGTTTCAGATTCGTTAGCTATACCATCATTCTACTTATTAAATTTTTGCTTCTGCCTTACAAACGTTATGCCATTTTTCTGATTTTAAGCCACCAATCTTCCAATCGTTTTTTGCTAGTTTCCGCCGCAGGTTCCTTCACCCGGCCACTGGTATCTCTAAACCTCAGAGCTTCAGGAAGGGTGATTGCGCCTGCATCTACTTCCAGATGGATAGGATTAGATTCGAGTATGATATGGGTAATTGTTTCTGTGGATTTACGACATACTGCACAAGTATCATCTTCATTGTTAAATTTCATTTTGTAGCTGCGTGTTTAAAGGCACCCTGACCTAGCTTCAATAGTAGGGCACTGCCTCTTGAGTTATCAAAGAAAGCTTCCTTCCTGATCTGCCTTTTCCACTTTAGGTATAGTTCCACACTCTTTCTTTTCCATCGAATTAATCCGATTTTTACCTTCTGTTGCTTCACCTGTTGCTTAACGCTCTTTATTTCTTCATCCTTGTGACCAGCATACTTATTGGTTAGTTTCCTCTTGATTTTCCTCCATTGTGAGTCAATGCTTTTTAGTATACGTATTTTAGCTGCCCATATGTTACGATCCAGTTTCCTCAATAACCACAGCACGACTGCCCTTTTAGATACCGGCGCTGATTTTTGCGTTATGAGTCAAGGCTTTGCTACAATTCTGCGAAAAGTCATGACTCCTTGGCACAGAACCGACTGGTGGGCGAGCACCGAGAGCGAAGAAGACGAGCGCGTGCCAGGCTCCCGAGTTCGCCACATAGTGGCGCCAGTAAGATAACATTGCATCACTTCCAAAGTGAAACAGACGTCAGTAGCCAAACATCGAATTAAAGTTGATCCCACAGAGCGTACTATCCGCCAACACCCCTACCGAGTATCGGCGAAAGAACGAGAGGCTATTCGGGCGCAGGTTGATGAAATCCTCAGCGATGGAATGATCGAGCCGTCCACAAGCCCATGGGCCTCACCAGTTGTGCTGGCAGCTAAAAAGGACGGAACACTCAGATTCTGCATCGACTATAGGAGGCTTAACAAAATTACGAAAAAGGACGCCTACCCATTGCCCCCAATCGATGACTCGTTCGACCGACTCCGCCGCGCCCGATACCTTTCATCGCTCGATCTACGCAGTGGGCACAGGCAGATCAAAGTCGATGAACGTGATCTATAAAAGACCGCATTCATTACTTCTCTGCGACCTACGAGGAGCACCTCAAACGATTGACGGCCGTGCTAAATACCATCCGCGGGGCCGGACTCTCACTAAAACCAGAAAAATGCCACTTTGCATTCCAACAGCTCAAGTTTCTAGGTCACATCGTGAGATCTGAGGGAATTATCCCTGATCGAGAGAAGACGGCTGCCGTAGCTGCTTTCCCGACCCTCACTGATAAATTTTCCGTGAGTCGGTTTTGGGCCTCTGTGCATATTACAGGAGATTTGTGCACGACTTCTCCCGAATAGCGGAACTATTGACTCGTCTAACAAAGGACGACCAGCCTTTCATCTGGGCCGACGAGCATCAAAGGACCTTCGAGGAGCTTCGCAAGCGCCTTCAGACTACGCCCGTACTTGGCCACTTCGACGAGGAGGCCTACACAGAATTGCATACCGACTCCAGTAACGTTGGCCTCGGTTCAGTTCTGGTTCAGTGGAAAGAAGGCGTTGAGCAGGGGATTACTTACGCCAGCCGCACCCTGTCTCGTTCCGAAGAGAATTATTTTACTACCGAAAAGGAGTGCCTTGCAGTTGTGTGGGCGGTAGCAAAATTTCGGCCGTATTTGTATGGTCGGCCGCTTAGAGGGGTCAGCGACCACCACTCACTCTGTTGGTTAGCGAACCTTAAAGATCCTTCAGGCCGGTTAGCCCGCTGGAGTCTTCGCTTAGAGGAGTTCGACGTCACTATTGTGTACAAGTCCAAGCAAGAAACAAAGTGACGCTGACTGCTTATCCCGAGACCCTATCCCGTGTTTTTCAATTGAAGCAGATGACTCCGTTTTTCTCGGCGCTCTCACGACACCAGATATCGCTCAACAGCAACGAGACGACACCCAACTGCGGCCTCTCATCGATTACCTCGAAGGAACCGCCTCATCGCCGCCTTTTCACGCCTTTTCAAAAAGTACGCTTCCACAGACATTCAGTATCTGCTGGTTGTCCAAACGCCGCTTCGTACCAACGTTTTGCAGGCATGCCACGACGAGCTTCCTGCCGGACATCTCGGTTTTTCTTGCACCTTGGCACGAGTACGACAAAAGTACTACTGGCCCAAGATTGCCACTATGGTTCAGCGCTATGTTAGGACGCCAAAGTCGGAAGATACCACCTATCAAGCCGGCCGGCCTGCTGCAGCCTATTGTTCCTCCGCGAGTACCTTTTCACCAAGTCGGTATGGACTTGCTCGGGCCATTTGCTACGTCATCATTGGGCAACCGGTACATTATAGTCGCCACAGATTATCTAACCAGCTATTGGGAGACGAAAGCTCTTCCCAGCGGCACGTCTACTGATGTTGCGAACTTTCTCATCTTTAATTTAGTCCTTCGTCACGGTGCCCCTGCGATCGTTTTAACTGACAGAGGCACGGCATTTACTTCAGCTCTAACCCAGGAATTGATGCGGCTCAGTGGCACTTGTCATCGCAGAACAGCTTACCACCCTCAGACGAATGGCCTTACCAAGCGATTCAATAAGACCATCGCCGATATGCTTTCTATGTACGTCGACGAAGACCATAAGAACTGGGACCAGATACTAACGTATGCAACATTTGCGTATAACACCTCAGTCCAGGAAACGACCCGCTTCACACCGTTTCGTTTGGTGTACGGTCGCGAAGCTGTCACCATGCTGGACGCAGTGCTACTGCCAGATGTTGCCCATCCATCGATTGCCGGTACCGATCAATTCGTGCAGCATGCCGAGGCCGCTCGCCAGCTGGGTAGACTGAGAGTCCGGATACAGCAAGTTAAAGATGCTCGACGTTATAAGGAAAATAAAACCGCAGCAGACACAGGACGGAGGCTGGAGACAACACAGGGCGGTTGTCTCCAGCCTCCGTCCTGTGTCTGCTGCGGTTTTATTTTCCTTATGTCTCACCAACTGGCCTACACATCTACACTACGACGTTATAACCTTCGTCACAGGGAGGTAATTTACAACTTTGGCGATCAGGTTTGGGTGTGGACACCTGTTCGCCAGCTGGGTCGCTCCGAGACGCTTCTGCGCCGCTACTTCGGCCCGTACGAAGTACAACGCAAACTCAGCGACGTCATCTACGAAGTGACCCCGCAAGGAACTGTTCGCTGATCCCGACGGCAAGCACAATCGGAAGTCGTACATGTCGCCAGGATGAAGCCCTTCTGCTCCCGCTAGGTCAAGCTACATGTGTTTTTTTTTTTTTGCTTCCTTTAACTGCTTTATGTGAACGCGGCATCCTCGCCGACTACTGTTATCCTCGACCTCGCCACTCGGCATCGGGACGATGCCTTTTCCACCGGGAGGGGCAATGCCGCAATGTTATCTTACTGGCGCCGCAATCAAGGTAGATATACAATGGTAGCGAAGGTTCCATAGACGCCCATTGGTCCAAAAAATGGCGGCTCATGGGCACCGCCATATTGGGGGGCAACTATGTATAAGTGACCTTGAATGACGTCACGCATACGCATGTTTTTAGCGCGAATTTTAAAGTGGTCTTTTTATAGAACCCGCCTTTTTAAGCCGGTATCTCATGAAGGTTGCCTTTCAGTGCGCACCAACCTTTGCCAGTCAAATGTGCTCGAGTTCCTGCTAGTTATGGCCTTGCTAATGTGCAATTCGGAACCCAATGAAAGTTACTGGCAAAGAAGGCAGCATAGAAAGGCAGCAACACTTTCAGACGCTGGCTTACCTTGGCTGGCTAAGAATGCAATCATGCATGATTCGTAGTGGAAACCTTGGTGGAAATACTGGTGCTAGTACTTTTGAGTACAAGGTATGATGCACAAAGCACAGGCTCAAGTGCACAGTTTGCAATACAGTGTACGGCAAGTATGGTTTTCATATTCATGGTTTATTAGAGCAACCAAACAAATACAGTGATAAAGCACACCAACAAAAATACACGTCACAGGCAGCTCAAGCAGTAGTTTCTTTAAGCTGGCTATTCATCTTAATGGTCACAGTGCGGATAGAAAAAAACCCTGCAGTTCCCCGAACGTTGCCAGGTAGGAAATTGAAAAGCATAGAAGACAGTGCTAAGACAGCTTCAATTGAGGCAAACATGACATGACATAAGTAGGCGCATCAACACGGGTCGCAGCCTTTTTGACGACAGATACGCAGACGGTTCGAAGTGCTTGGAACAAACCCGCAAGTCTCGCAGCTGCCATGGTGTCTTCTTCTCCAGGCTGACGTTGTGGTAGAACTGCACCCACGCTCGGCACCTGGACGTGATGCAACGTGCACGTTATTCACAATTGCGCCGTAAGGAATACTGCATACTCCAAACGCCAATGCGTGATTATTCCTGTCAATGCTAACAACAGTACACTACATTTCCATTATATATGAACTATGGTAGTAAATGCTCGCCCCAAGCTCTCAGCGCCTAAGAGTGCGGTTATGTACGCTCGTCCTCATGGCATGCGGGTAGCTATACTTTTCTATGGTTAAGATTGACGAGAATGGAGTGCGTTTAAAGTTACCCTAACGGTCATGCATATGCAGAATAGCAATAAGAAGACAGGCAGTAACTCCTGCTGAGTGAATTCAGTTAAAGCACCCTCAAGGCCGCGCATATACACATGGCTGAATTTCGATACTACCAGTTGCGAGAGTCAAATTGGCTTCGCGGTGTTGGAAAACTAAACAGTGTTGTGCTCAGACTTGTCAGGCAGCACAATTGGTTTTAAATTGGCCTTCCGGTCAGTGGCATGCGCGTGGTTGCTCCTGAGAGCCCGGTATCAAGTTAACGCTGGTGATAGCCGGCTGCATGAAACTCACCATAAATCAGACAAATGGTGGGCCTCTTTCGCACAGCTCAGCACTTAAAGTGTGTGCCCTGTAGTGTAGTACATAAATATCCCCGAAAAAATGAAGCCACATGCGCACGAACTGGTTACAGAAACAGAAGCGAACAGCCCAACGAAAGCAATCGGAGCATACCTAGAGCAGACGCCTTGTAGCAGACGACACTGACACGAGCTCACCTGTGAAAGTCCAGCGGGAAGCGGTGTAGCTTGGCACCGACGGCACTGTCCATGCTGTCGCAATGTGCCACGGCGCATCGTTTCTTCACACGCCGCAAGCTCATCTTGAAATAAAGCTCTAAGCGCTTCAAAAGAACAGCGCGAAGCGTGCAAAGACGGAAAAAGACTTCGCACTGGTCGCACGTCGAAGGAAACGACAAAAACCGAGAAAACTGCCGCAGCGGTGCGGCGGGGTCCAAATTTTACAAAACGGCGACAGAGACGCGACGCGCATGACGACGAAAACTTCGCAAAAGGGGCATTTCGAGACTGACGATAAGAAACCGCTTCGTGAGCACCCGCGGCCACTGTGGCTGGGTGCCGAAACAAGGCCTGCAAAGTCAAGCTGCAAATGCACCGCACACTCATCAACAGGGGGCGTAACAAGAACGTTGCAAAAAATTAAAAATGCGGAGTAATGTTTTGTTAAAATAGTTAACCTATTTTATAAAACGTGGCATTAAAATATTTATTTCTTTATGTTGTTTTATAGCGTGTTTATTCGTGCTTTTGAATTTCATTATCTAAGTGTTTCGCCCCCCCCCCCCCCCCCTCCAAAGTGGCTGTGCTGCTGTCGCGCTAGACCGTTTTTGGGCCCAGCCTTCGCTACCATTGTATACATACCTTGCCGCAATGTGGCGAGCTCGGGAGACTGGCACGCGCTCGTCTTCGCTCTCGGTGCTCGCCCACCAGTCAGTTCCGATGCTTTTACTTAGTTGTGAGTAAACCTGCTTAACCAGTTCCACTGGCTTCTGTGACTATATATCGGGTGTCCCAGCTAACTTGAACCAAGGGTTACAAAATAATATATTTAAGGTATTTCAGGGAAACCAACTTTCAGCCGCTTTGCGCACCACATGCATTTTTTGTTATGAAATTGCTTAATTGGCTAATTGTGCTAATTTTTTTAATATCATAAATATTGACTTAAGATAAAAATTTGAATTGGAAAGTTGTAGAGCGCCTTCAGAATCCCCCATTCCAATAATTGCGATAAAGAAAGTCTCACGTGTGTATCTTGTGTTCCAGGCTCAAAGGAAAGCCCGCGAAATACCACGCGACTAGCGCATTTGAGCGCCACGATTGTAAAGCTCTCAGCAGTGGTTTGAGCGGACGAAATCAGTTGCGGCCGTAAGCTTATGGTCCCGTTGCAGCGGCAGGCTGAAATGTTGGCGATGTTTGGAGCGAGCTCAAGCTCTCCCCTCGCCAACGAGATCTTGACAACGCCTGTGCACCAGCTGCCTACGTTACGACAGGTGGATGGCGATAACGTATCAGCAAACGAAGGCGTGAGGGCGAATCTTGTCGAGTCACATGATGTCATCTCGCTCCTTTATCTAAGCATGTACGCGCAACTTCAGTGGCTGAAACTTTATCACTCATCCGCTTAAACTGTGGTAAATATTGGTCTTTGATTTCATTACAATGCACCGCGCCCAAGATTTCCTTTCCACAAGAGTGTATATATATATATATGTATATAAACCGTTGACACAAGCGAAACACGAGATAATAAAATGAATTAAAATCTCCAAAACACTCGAAACATCCAGTTCCTGACATCAAATGGTAACATGCGAAAATACAAGGGAGGAAGTGAAAAGGGAACGATTCTGTCAATCATGTTACATGCTCCAAATAGATGACACAAACTCGAGTTGTTCAAACGGAGCACACGAACGAACAAAATTTCATTTCGCGGCGCGTCCTGCAAGCGGGTGCGTATAGCTTGGATGCGTCACCCGGATGCTCAGCTTCACACTGTTAGTAGATGCCCGGATGACTCCAAAACCCGTGCATTTTGTGGACGTAAGCCAATTTGCTGGAAGATTGCGTAAATCTCGACGCAAGAATACTTATGATGAGGGACGACCAGTTGAGCTTTTCGGCGCGATATGAACACCAATGCATTTGTTATTGTTAATACGACGGTCTCTTAGCGCTCTGTGCGGCTCAAGAAAACGTTAACATCGCATACCGGTGAAATTATCATTACACTCAGGTTATCCCAACAAACGTCTGATTCATTCTGTCCTTGAGCCGCTGTATTCTCCTGTGAGGATTATTAAACAGGCGGATATCTACTCCGTTGTTACTCAGCTTTAATTGTCGCAATACTATTCGCATATTGTGACCTTACCTGGCTGTTTATTCGGTATAGTTTGTTGATCATGTCAATAAAAACTTGACGGCACAAACGTTGTTCCTCTCCGGTAGGTATCTTGAAGATTGCTGACGTATACGTATAATCAAGTTAGCCGTACTCTATCTGTCGACTCCATTCTGGGCAGAACGCGCCGTGCGGCTTCGGCTCAGTTCGTGAGAAGGCGCGCCCACACAGACTACAGGGCAACTCTTAACACGGGGATCGACTCCGCCGTCTCGTGCGGTGCCACCAGCGAGCTTTCGTGCCGATGCTTCTGATGTAGTTTCATCGCAGACCATTTCCGCCGCGAAATATTGTTCGCCAGGCGATCCTGCAGACGCGCCTGTAATCCGGCTTACGCGCCTCGTTTTACGACGAGGGGCACGTGTATGGTGGGCTTTCTTTAATCCAGCATTACTTTGCGCAGTTTTCTTGTTCCCTCGAGGAATTTCCGCTCCGTAATGAGAAGCCTTCCGGGCACGAGAGGAAGCAAACCTTAATTTCTTCCTCGCAGTCAAGGCTGCCGTTTTACCGCGTCACCTACTCTTGCCGCTGGAGGGAATGAACGCGACGGTCTTTTAATAATTCAGAACGACGACAGTGGGGAAGCAAGAAGAGAGATTCAGCAAGAAATGGGAATGATTACCGCAAATACGGGACGACAGATGCAATCACGGCGCCGCCTGTCTGCGAGGCAGCTGTTCGCGATACGCGGACGGGTTCTCATACCGCCCCATTATTTCAGCGGTCTTTCTTGCAGTGTTGCCGCAGCTACGCAATTAACGATTGGCGCCGTTATGAAAACAGAGCAGCGGAGGGCAGAGCTGAACCAGGTTACCGAGCTCTGCCTGGGTGTTCAAAGGGTGCACATTCGGCACATAAAAATAGAATGTCTTCGTTCGCCCGCTCGGAAAAGAGACGGCGGCACCACTGAGCGACTTACCGCGCACGGTAGCCTCCTTGCGGCAGCTTTAGGCTAGCGGACAGCACCGGCAGTGATGCACCTTGGCTTTCACTGCTTAGCTTGGATGTGAAAGGGTCACGTGCAATGTTTGGGGAGGGTGTCATGCCGAAGCCCCACACTGGGAGCACTATGGACCACTGTGGCACTTGTTCTGAAAAGTTCAGTCTAATGTGAACCCACGCAGCATCCAGCGGAGGTGATCATCCAGTGAAGGCCGCAACACTTAGAGCACATTCACATGTCAACTTCTGAACCGGGTGAATTTGTAGGCATGGTTGTTAACAGTGGATGGTTTGCCTACTCCAGCGAACATAAAAGTCGGCCAGCCAAAGCCCTTCTTTTTCACGCGAAGGGTGGTAACAAAAATGTATCGTTAAGAAAACGGCCATCGCTTTGCTGTCGTACCGCCGGGCCGAGACGTGCTGTTTTGAGTCAAATCAATTCTATAATGCCGAGCTTGTTAGCCACATTGAAAGCGTGTGCGTGTTTTTATGCGCTTTCTCGTTGAACAAATGTTGCACACAGGAACTGCTTGATGTTCTCTCTGGACAGATTCTGCAGATGGCGCAGGAGCGTTTAAAAACAGGAACTTGTTTCAATTTCCGAATGTAAAGGTTCCATATCTCAAAAGTGTGCGTCTTCTTAAGTCGCCGAGGAGCGATGAAAAATTTGAAATTGACCGGCCTATAACACAACAACCACTTGGCTTGGAACAAAATAAGCATCCCATAAGCCACTGCAATTGATACTTTGAGCGAGGACGCTTTTGCAGGCTAGTTGGTGCCTAATCAGTCTGTTTGTTTTGTTTTTTTTTTGCGCAAAAAACATGACACAAAAGGAAACGAGGTAGACAGGACAAGCGCTTGTCCTATAGGACCTCGTTCTTTTTGTGTCGGGTTTTTGTTTTTGCGCAAAAAAAAAAAAGAACAGAATACTTTGAGCGCTCGGGAAGAATACATTTACATAGAGATGGTGACCCGAGTAGTTGCAATAATCCATGTTCAAGCGTTACCATCAGATCGCCTGTGAATTGAAAATGCGCATCCATTGCTTCAAGTGCAAAACCAAAAAGGCTTGTAGTCCTATCTTTCACATGTATAAAGTTCTTCATAAGAGCACACGTAAAATTACGCGAGAAATTGTTAAGGCTTTGGAGATAGGGCGGGCTGGCGGACAAGTGCTCCGCCGAATAAGTTTTCTCAAAAACAGATCTTACATTGCTGGCATGTGCAGCTCGATACATTTGATCAGTCTGTATAGTAATAGCATTGTAAGCAGGGGGATGTGCTTCTCGCATGAAGCGCTCGTCCCTCCTTCATTTCGCTTTCATGATGAACGCTAGGCCGTCCAATCTCCGTGCTAAGCGGGTCGCTGCAAGCCAGTCTTCGTACGCCGATTCGACTAGGGCTGGTGACCCTACGCTGCTATGTATCGGACCCGACTTTTTAAGGAAGGCTCTGCTATGTTGAGTCCATATGAAATGCTCTTCCAGCAAGGCCTGTTTTAAAATATCTTAGAGCAAGCTGTAATTAGATGTAACATCAACGTGATCACATGCCGAAGGAACCCAAGTAGTTCCTGTGACACACATAGATTCAAGAAAACCTTGTGAAGCATCGACTTTGCGACAGCTTCATTAAAATGCACAATTTCATGCAGTCTGTCCAGACTTCTTCAAGGCTTCTGACTGAATATCGCATCTTGAACTAACGAAGGAACCATGAGTTAATGCGGTTATGGGGAGAAATTTAAATGTGTTGCATTTGATAGCCTAGTACTTGCCAAGCGAAATAAGAATGTTTCCTACTTCCTTTAAGGACCTATGTTACCTACGGACATGAAAACAGCACCGAACACATTTTTGCTGTGTATGTAATTATCGAGGAATGTTCGATACACATTCTGAAATGCTACGGTGGTCTTCGCAAGTTATTCTTTTAAAACGCGCACTACGGCTGGCTTGAACTGAAACATGTCGTCTTGCTTATAACACTATTATCAGGCCAACCTCAGAATACGCTGTAATAATCTGGGACCCCTACACAAAGACCAGTTTTCAAATTTAGAAAGAGTTTAAAAAAATATCAGTGAGATTTATCTATAACTCGTATGGACGCACCTCAATTACTGACCTACTTTGAAAAAGTGGCTTACCGTCAGCTAGTGATGGGAATCGTATTTTTGGCTTGAAATTTTTTTTCCAGCTGATTAATAGACATCATAATATTGACACAACAAAAGTAATTAGTTACTCTAGTGGTTATGCTACACGCATGCGACACTCTCTTTCCATGAAACTGTTGCCAACAAGAACAAACTGTTACATATGTTCCTATTTTCCTAGAACTATCACCGAATGGAATGCCCTTCCTGGTCATGCAGAAACTCAGAATTTCTTATTCCCATTTGAAGTGCAGCTTACAGAATCGGTGATCATTTGAGTACTCATGTACTCATCTATTGAGTGATTTGAGCTGGTTTCATGCTCCAATAAAATCCTTTATATGTTTCGGCGCGATGAACATATCTGGTATTCTAGTGTAATAATGTTGTAGTGTGTGTGGCATTTTAATGTAATAAAGATGTAGTGTAATGCTAGAAATTTGTTGTTGGTAATTCCTTGCCTGTTGTATCCCTCTTTTTTATCTTTTTTTTCATTGTTATTTTGTAGATGTATGAACCCACCTGCTATGAACTTGTATTCAGGATTGCAGTATTTATGAATAAAGAAATAAATAAAATAACAGCTGCGTCACGTAGGGATAAGTTAAAACAAGATAAATGAAGACAAATCATGTACTTGCGTTTTTCAATTCTGTAGTAATGCACACTGTTCGCAAAGCGAAATGTTTACGCCTCTTTACCAGAACGCTGCGTTCCCGTCTCCCTTGTTTTTTGGAATTTGTGACATAACCGGGAGGTGCCGCTCCCTTTTTCGCACGGCGATGCAAATCTCGTGGGCCTCCTGTGGAACCCGGTGCGTCGGCAGCGGTCACCCAGAGGAAGCGCCTCTACAACTCGAGTGACGCAAGCAGCCGTGCTGTACTCGCCTGCTTATGATGACTCTTCTGCCGACGACGATGAGTTCATGCCGGTGCTTAGCAAGAAAGCAAAGCGAAGACTACACCGGCGACAAGATTCGTCCTCATCAAGCACGTCCACGGTCATCACTACGCGAGGCCCTCCGACACACACTGTCTTGTTTGTGCCAGAGACGCCAACGGACAATCTGAACCAACTCAACAGGCAACAGGCAAGTCACGTCTGTATTCCTTGAAAGCCTCGTCCCTGGAAAGATTAAAGACGTTAGAGTGAATCCTTACGAACACATAATTGCCATTGATGTCATGGAGCGGAGCGCATTGGAGATATTGACCGCCATGAACAAATTCGGCTACATCAGTGGGCGCTCCCATATTCTTCAGGACAGTGGCACTATAGCCGGCGTCATCTACAACGTTGACGAGGCCATCGCTGACACCGATCTATCTGTTTTAATCGAACAAGCATCAACTAGCATCTCCATACTGCAAATGCAGCGCCTTGGGAGATCGAGATGCATCAAGCTCACTTTCAAGGGAGACTGCATACCATCGCATGTGAACGTTGGACATTTAAGACACCCGGTCCGGCCTTTCGTGCCCAAGCCACTTTAATGCCGAACGTGTATGAAGATCCGGCACGTAAGAGCAGTCTGCAAAAACTCCATCGTGTGTCCTAGATGCTCCGAGTCGCATAGAGGCGACATTTACCGCGCGATTGTTCTGAAGTGCGCCAATTGCCATGGCACTCATGACGCCTCCTCAAAGGACTGCCCCGCTTAAAACAGAACGGGCAGTGCTGAAGTAAATGGTGCGTGACCAATCTACACACAGAGAGGCTGCTGCTAAGGTGCGACGGCGTCGTTCACGTCGCCGAAGATCATCTAAGAAAGCAGCTAATTTTGATAGCAAGGCCTCGAGCACTTCCGCATCTTGTCCTGCTCCTATGCCTGCAGTTTTAAATCAAGGGCCCTCGACGGGCGGTGAATGTGGAGGTGGTGCCTCAGACGTTAACTGGCCACCACTACCAAAACCTTCCACGTCCGCTGGGCCAGGAAACGCCGCGAACAGAATGTCCTGCACCTACTGCCGAGCTAGAGAAAAGTAATGATTTGGACATGGCCCAGACGTACAGGTATTTGCCATTCTCACGTCCATGATGACTGCAATCCGCGCTGTGCTATCTAGTCTGCACACAGCAGCAGAGAATGCGCTACAGGTTCTGGACGCGCTAACACCAGTTCTAGCGGCTCTACAGTAGCAGCCACAATTGCTCCCCCAGCATTAACATTTGAAAAAACACTCAAGGACGCCTCTATTTTTCAATGGAATGCCCGTGGGCTTCAGTCCGGAATTGCAGATATTCGACAATATGTTCATGCAAATCGCATCCCCATCCTTGGTATTTGTGAGCCGAATGTACCCAAAGATATTACGACTGTCAGGTGCGTTGGAGCTGTCAGGCATTTGCAGCTCTAACGCACCACGGAAACAGCAAGGTCATCATTTATATTGAGCGAGAACTCACTTATGTAATCCATCCGGTTACTACCAGCAACGGCAACCAGTACGTTTGCCTGATAGTGAAGAACCGCAATCTCACGTTTACACTTGTGGGTGCGTATATGTCGCCACCAAGTCGTTTTGACGCCACACGATTGAGCGACTTGATGGCGATTACACCTGGCCCTTGGATCATCATAGGAGACTTTAACGCTCACCGCATGATGTGGGGAAGCGTTCGAATGAACCTCAGGGGAAGAAAGCTTGTGTCCTTCGCCTCTAATCATGACCTGCAGTGTCTAAATGACGGTACACCGATTTTTATTCGAGGGGAAACTTACAGCAGCTGTCTTGATTTAGCTTTCGTATCTTGATTCCCAACAACGTCCAATGGTTTGCAGATATAGAAACACACGGAAGTGACCACATTCCTACATATGTGATTATTAATGACCTTTCCACATCCACGTCTGTCCCACGAATACGCCACATCGATTGGTCGGCATTTCAAGCACTTATGGAAGATGCTTGCACAGCAGGCCTCTCTGCAAGTATTGAAGAGAAAATTAAGGAGGCCGTGAAAAACGCGACGTTTTTCTTCACCCCAGTGCCTACCTACACAGAGTTTGATACGGCATTACAGCGCCTGCGAGCATTGCGATGGAGGGCAGAGCGTAGATACCGACGCACAAAGTCGCGCCTCGACCTCAGAGATGCGAGACGCCTGCAAAAGAAAATTCAGCGCCGAATTCAAGCCCTCCAAGAAAAACGTTGGCGGTCATTCTGTGAAACGCTAGATCCCCGTAAGCCTTTATCACGCATCTGGAATGTCGTTCGTGGTCTCCGAACATCCCATAAAAAGCTCTACCCATTCACATCTCTCGCACTCTTATCAAATACGTAGTGAGGTCGAGGTAGCAGAAGTTTTCTACGCTAGGGTAGCAGGCCAATCGACTCGACTCCAACGGCGACGCTACATTTCAACGATGTTCCAGCTTCACGGGATTCACGAATGGACTTCCCTTCTCCGTGGAAGAACTTGACGCTGCGCTGACTTCTTGCAGACGGTCATCATCGCCGGGTCCCGACGGTGTAACATACACTGCGCTTGAAAATCTTGAATAAGAAGCTAGGCACGCTCTTTTAGAATATTACAACAAATCACGGAGTGATATACAGTTCCAGACGAGTGGAAGTGCAGTCGTTTAGTTCCGCTTCAGAAACCTGGCAAATCGCTTCTGGACTTGACATCATACCGTCCAATTGCACTGGCTAGTTGCGTTAGTAAAGTACTGGAAAGAATGCTGCTTACACGTATTGAGTGGTACTTAGAGCGTCAGGGTTTCAACGCGACGCTCTTCAATTGACAATTTGGTGGACTTGGTATCATCTGTAGAACGCCAAAAAATTTTGAAGCGCTTACCCGCGGCGCTGTTCCTGGATATAAAGAGCGCATATGACAACGTCACGCACCAAGCTATTTTAGACGCTCAGGAAGCTGCAGAGCTCGGCGGTCATTTTTTTGCTGGATACGCAGTTATTTATCCAACAGATCCCACTTTATGCAGACTGAGGATGGCCCAAAATATTTTCATTTCACTTCCCGTGGAGTCCCACAGGGTGGAGTACTAAACCCAACACTCTCCAATCTTACTCTTGTTGGGCTTGTTGACTTAATACCACAGTCGGCGCCACTTTCAATATATACGGATGATATCTGTATCTGGGCATCAGGAGTTACGCGCCCACATGTTAGAGTGAGGCTTCAAAAGGCGTCCTACCTCCACCTGCAAGGTCTGCAGATATCAACTGAAAAGTGTTCGCTAATTGTATTTGCACGCAAGAACATGTCACCTTACAGCGTACGTATTGATGGTAAAGCAATACCCTACGAAAGCAGCCATTGCTTTCGGGGAGTGATCATCGACAGAAATCTTTCGTGGACTCCCCATATTTCATTCATGAAAAAGAGGCTGACAGCAGTTGCTCACATACTTGCCTTTACTGGGGGAAAGTCATGGGGAGCGTCCGTGCGGTCGATGCTCTAGCTGTACCATGCATTATTTATGGGATTTCTTCGGTACGGCTTACCTGCACTTGCAAATGTCAGGAAAAACAACTTAGGAATTCTACACAGCGTTCAAACTCAAGCTCTGCGAACCTGTCTGGGATTGCTGAAATGTGCCTCTACGGCTGCTGCCATTTTGATTGCTCAGGAGCATCCCATATCTGCCTACCTAACAGTTGACGCCCTGAGGGTACATTTCCGACACATCACCCGGGTTCCCTGTCATCATTTGGCCAGTCTTCCTATTACCAGGCCGCGTAAATCATTTACAGAGACCGTTGATGCGCATCGCGCTATTCTGCTGTCTCAGTTTACACCCGTATCTAGACCGCCCTCTCCACTATGGAGCCTGCATCAACCACACGTGCTTCTTTCAAACCCGGCATCAGGAAGAAGGTTGAGCTATCGCCGGCAGAACTTAACCAAATCACTCTTGAATACTTCCATGAGTACCATGCAAATCGTATGCACGTCTATACACCGACGATTCAGTGAATGCCGTGAGTTCTTCAGGCTCCAAGGTCATACCCGCAATTACTACAGAAATAAACGTTAGGACAATTCACCGCACTTCTTCAACAGCCGCAGAACTAACCACTCGACGTGTCGCTATTAAGCATATCAGTCAGCAAAACCCTCAACGATGGTCTATTTTCACAGATTCAAAAGCAGCTCTGCAAGCCTTAAAAGCGGGCTTCGCCGGTAAGCCCATGAGCAACTCGTCGCGGAAATGCGACAACTTCATCACTATGCCATAAATGGAGGACATGACATCATCTACCAATGGCTTCCAGGACACAACGACATAGCGGGCATCTCTGGGCGGACGAGGTCGCACGAACAGCCCACCAAGACAGCGATTGTCTTTTGATTACATTTTTCAGGGCAGACACAGCGGGCAGGCTTCGCGCACTTGCGCGCGAACACACGCTCTCCTTGTGAAATTCTGACCAGTTTGCGAACTGCCGCTTAAAATCCCTGGACCCTGACCTGAAGCTCCGGCTTCCACCTGGCCTACCCCGCTGTGAAGAAATTTTGCTGTGCCACCTATAGGTTGGTGTAGCATTTACAAACTCTTATTGTTTTGTGATAGGTATGGCAAATCAGTTCAGGCGTTAAGTCGTGTCCGACTCTTCGTGACCCTATGGACCATGTCACGCCACGCTTTCTGGTCTCTCACTATCTTCTTAACATCACATAGCTTCATCTGCAATGCCTCGAGGATGCCATCTAACCATCGCGTTCGCTGCCTACCCCTTCTCCGGCGACCCTCAACCTTTCCCAACATCAAATCTTTCTCCAGCGACTCCTCTCTTCTCATCAGATGACCAAAGTAGCTGAGCTTTAACTTCAGAATTTGACCCTCCAATGAGCAGTCAGGGTTTATGGTCGACAATATCGACTGATTTGATCTTCTGGCAGTCCAAGGAACTCTTAAGAGTCTTCGCCAGCACCACAATTCAAACGCGTCAATTCTTCGGCGGTCAGCCTTTTTCACAGTCCAACTCTCGCATCCATACATCACAACTGGAAAGACCATAGCACGGGTTATACGGATCTTGGTTGGCAGACTAATGTCTCTGCTCTTTACTAGGCGGTCAAGGCTAACCATTGCTCTCTTTCCCAGAAGCAGGCGTCTCCTAATTTCATGGCTGCAGTCTCCTTCCGAGGTAATCTTGGCGCCCAAGAACAGAAAATCTGTCACAGCTTCCACTTCTTGTCCATGATGCTCCAGGACTTGATAGGGCAAGCCGCCATGATCTTCGTCTTTTTAATGTTCAGTTTAAGCCCAAACTTCTCACTCTCTTCTTGTATGCGCATCAGAAGTCTCTTGAGTTCCACTTCACTTTCTGCCATTAAAGTGGTATAATCCGCATATCTAAGGTTGTTGATACGTTTTCCAGCAATCTTCACTCCAGCTGAAGACTCGTCCAGACCGGCCTTCCTCATGATGCACTCTGCATATAGGTTAAATAGGCAGGGCGACAGTATGCAGCCTTGCCTCGCCCCTTTCTCAATCGGAAACAAATCAGTAAGACCATGCCCAGTTCTGACTGTGGCCTCTTGCCCTTCATAAAGGTTCCTGAGGAGACAGATGAGGTGAATTGGAACTCCCATCTCTTGGAGAGCTTGCCACAATCTGCTGTGATCTACGCAGTCAAACGCTTTCGCATAATCAATAAAGCAGAAGTAAATGGGTTTCTGGAACTCTCTTGCTTTTTCCATGGCAAATAGCCCTGCATATACAAACTGCGGGTAAGACGAGACTATAGGCCATATTCTTTGTGGGTGCCCCATATACAGCGAGGAAAGACAGTGTCTATGCCGTGCGCTGGAGCGTCTAGATGGACGCCCACTGACTGAAATTAAGATCCTAGGGTCCCTGGCCACGTCGATCGTCTGCGGTGAAGGCCTCCCAGGCACTGCTCCGATTTATTAAAAACAGAGGACTCATCGAAAGGCTATGATTTTTTATGTTACGTGATATGACTGTGACGTGATGTGATGTGACATGTCTGTGATGTGACTGTACTGTCTTCACCCATCTCTTTCTCATCCATAACGTTTATACCTACCTACCCCTCTCCCCCAGTGCAGGGTAGCAAACCAGTTCCTTTACCAGTTAACCGCCCTGCCTTTCTTCCTCCTTAGGTACCTACGTCAATCAGAATCATTCACGCGTGCAAAGGAATGCTTTCATATACGAGCTAATACCTGCATCACAATTTCCTCTGACTTGTTTAAAATTATGGAAACTTAAATATGATGGGTCAGCATCAAAGCAACGAGCTTCATTTTGCCAATATTCCCTCCATCGGATTCGTTCAGCGCAAGATTTATTTAGAAAGAAACAGTACTGACGGGACAGGAGAGCTCGTCTGCTCCCCTGTCCCGACTTAGTAGCGCTGTTTCTTTACATTCGTGATCTTCTGGAGATTTCTTTGCATCCTTCGGCAACTAGCCTCCTTCATCTCGACACACCGATTACTGAAATTAGTTAACTTTGCGGAAATAAAATAATTAATATAAGAATTACTGCGACACACGGGGTCACGAAGCAAGCGTGTATTTCCTAACGTTCTTCCAGAGATGAATGTAGTGGCATTATTAAAAATGAAATAAAATTTATTGTTTGAGTATCTCTTGTTTACAGTGTATTTATAGAGCTCATGGTTTGTGCTGCCTTTTTGTCCTGCTGTGTTTCATCTTTCAAAAGCGTAAGAATCGGTTAGTAATTGTGGAGCATATATACAAATTACGTAACATAATACTTAGGCAGTAAAAGCTATTTTTCAAAATTGCCTGTAAACTTCTTTGAATAACTTACACTCTGTAGCCTTAATTTTTACTTGCACAGTGAGACATTCCAGAACAGCTCGTACCTCACACCTCTGGGGCAGCTACAAGATCCACGTAATCATAGTCATTCATTTATTATTCTCTTAAAGGCCCTTTTGGGACATTACATAGGTGTGTGTGTGTGGGGGGGGGGGGGCAGGTAAAATACAATGTAAAGAGTATAGCCCATTGTTAACACAATAAAATATAATGCGAAAAAATGGAGTAAATTGTGAAATGTTACAGTGCAGTTCTAATGATTACATAGCGGCGGATAGGCTGAAGAAGGCAGTAGTAACAAGGAAAATAAAATGGTAATTTGAGAGGCACTAATGGAGCATGGTAATGTAATGCTCCATTAGTGCCTCTCAAAATTTAGTAGCGTCACGCTTGTTTAGCTGGTTCCAATATTCTATTGCTGCAGGTAGAAGTGATTTATTTAAGGCTGTTGTAGAACCAAGAGCTATGTAAACGCTGACCACTCAACTAATTAAAAAGGCGACGCGATGTTCTCATGAGAGGTAGAAGTAATGAGTCACGGAGGTCTGGAAAGTCGTATTGTAATTTATGAAAGAGGCAGAGTCGTGAGACCTTTCGACGGTTCTCAAGTGGTAGAAGGTTGAGTGTTCATTTAATCCTGGTGATACTGTAGTTTCTATCATATTTTGAGGTGATATAACGTGCTGCGCGGTTCCTAATAGCTTCTAGGGTTCTTATTGGGTACGCTTGATGGGGGTTACATATAGAAGATACATATTCAAGTTTTGTAATGAGTAACTACTCCCTTATTATATTCAAGTTTAGTACGGATAAAGATTTCGTATGCTAGCTTACGGACAGAAGGGGAGACAAAGTATAACGACCTTCTGATGAAGCTGGGTGATTTGTACGCATTGGCTGCTAACTTTAAGATGTGTTCGGGCCAGGTTAAATGGCTGGAAATTGTGACTCTGAGAAGGGAAATTTCAAATATGCGCTCACGTAGTAGCAGAGCTGTGTGAGGCTGAAGGTATCCCTAAGCCACACAACGCAGCCTTTTGCCAGTGCTAAGGTATTAAACAGGTATCTTAGCAACACAGTCGGTTCCTTTAAGATTCTGATTAGCATATTCTTTTCTCTTTGCGCCTAATTCGGATGCTCCGATTTAGGCCGCTACTCATTGTAGACCACTAGTGTTTTGATGCATGTTTCATATTAACTTCAACCGGGCAATTTCAATGAAATTCCTGCTGTCTGTTTTCGTAATATGTGAAATAATTTTTTACTTTCCTTTCTCTCGCACCTCCTGCGCTTTACAGTTCAGCCGTGTCATTCCGTTTATTTATGCAGCGCTTTGCCTTTTTAGCTGTTTTTTTTTTTGGGTTATTTCTCCTATTTTAGCACTTAAATTGCGGCCTTGCAATATTAGGACTTTCTTTCCTGCTAAGTAGTGTAGTTTCTATGGGAGGAGAAATGGCAAAATAACCACCAAATGAATGCGCCCGTGATGTTGTGACTTAAAGCGTATTTGGGATCGCTCGGTCGAATATTCGTCGACGTAGCCAAGTAGCTGCACATCATTTAAAAACGTATCTGAAAAATACGCGTCTGATTCGTTGTCATTGTGCAACGTCCAGTGTGGTGCATTTTGCTTCCATTTAGAATCCATCTGCTGAGAGAAGTTCGAGGCCGGTTTGTGATATGGCGTCGAGTCGACGACATATCGAATTCAGGCCGTCCATTGTCGACCGAGAACTAAAAGAGAACTGAAACAAAAAAAAAAGCTCTAAATGTATTCGCGCAACGAAAAGGCAGAGTTAAAGGCGCTATCCTGTCTACTCTTAACGGCTAAGCTGGAGCGTCATCGTAATAGTTTTCTCGTTGCTTTAAGGGCTCATCCTTCCTTTCCGGAGCTTCCTCTTCACGAAGCCTATCTCATTTTTCGTAAATGCACTTCTTTCCATTTTCCTTCGCCGTTACAAATTAAACAAACGGCCCACGGAGATACCAAAAGGGAGCTCATAGATGCTGATCCGCAGCAGCAGGGTATTTTTCCTTTGAAGTGCGTGAAATATAGAAAAAGGCTTGAATAATAGTCAGGTAGCAGAGTAGTGACGCGTGGTAACTACGCATGCGTGAGCATATTTCCTTCTTTTTACGTCCAAGGGGGAATTTGACTGTTGTCAGTGGGCGTTAAGGGTCCCACTCTCTCCGGGAGCACTTAGCGCCATGGAGCGGTGCCCATCGATGTCTTCGCCATTACCTACCATCAAGCTTAAAACCTGATGGTTGAATGGTTCAAGTCGTGCCACCGGTCATGGTCCTTCACATAGCAAGGCGAAGAAGACAAATTTATTTATTTCCTCCCTAATGTGCGTCACATGAGGGGCGTCCTTTGAGTGCGGCAGTTGCAACAAAAAATGGCATTCCATGGCCATCTATAAATCTTGAATGTCGGTTGGTGAGCCGATGTGATCGGGAAGGTCCTTCCAATCAAGGACAGTGCAGAGAGAGAAAGATGGAATGTTGTCTTATGGGCACACTGGGGGTAGACGGCATTGGAGGGGAGATGGGCTCTACGGATGAACACGTTGTCAGTCGGCAAGATGGCCAGTTACCGGCGCAAAGCTGGACTGTGAAGTTCCAGTTCGATTTTAGCATGTTTACGCCGATGCGATTGGAGTAATCTGAAATAATGAATCGTAAAACTCGATTTTGAATAGATTCCAGTGAATTGATCAGATTAGTTCGGTGAAGATCGAATACAGAATGGGCGTACTCTAGTTTATGTCTGACAAGCGATGTGTAAGCGATTAGTTTGACAGAAGTTGCTAGTGCAATGTTGCGCCGCAAGTATCCAAGGACGCGATTGACAGAATATGAGTAATATAACTTGGCGTGGTAGGATAGGAGATATTAATACATATATATTTAATAGTGTCGGTTTGAGTTGCAGCAGAACCATAAAGGTTATTCGTAGGAGGTGAGCAGTTACGTCATGAGACATGAAATATTTTCTTAACATCTAATTTTATAAACTGAGTGTAGCACCATTCTTGCACTTCTAGTGGATCATTATGTACGATAGTAACTATAGTAATGTCGTATGTTTTATTTATGAAATGATATATGACGCAATCATTGGCAAACAGCCGTATGTTAGATGTTATGTGATTTGGTAGGTCATTAATATAAATTAGGAAAAGTAACCTTGGGGAACACTTGACCGGGCATGAGAAAGGGAGGATGAGTTGGCGACAACAAACTGAGGGTCTACGTTACCATTGGACAGTTTAAGAAGCGATGCTTATCTAAAGCCTTCTCGAAATATAAAAAAGGCGTCTGTAGCTGTGGTAAGGTCGAGGTAAGGAAAAGAACAAGCCGGCATTCACAACGGTAGCCTTGCTGACTGGGATGGAAATAGTCAACTGATGATAGGAAAATTGCAACATGCAATAAATAACTTGCTCCATAATTTTTGAACAAGCCCTTGTGAAAGATACCGGTATGTAGTTGCTGGGACAAGACAGATTACTTTTTTTGAGGATACCTTCTCGATCCTCCAGTCCACCGGAATGGTGCTTAGCGACTGCTGAAAATGAGCGATAAAACAAAGCGGTTTAAAGGGCATTGCTATGAAGGCAATCAAATATTTCTGGTTTTGCCCGCTTACAGCCATGTGTCATAAAATGGAGGAAAGCAAGGAGAGCGCGCAATGCTGGTTGCGGTTTTTATCAACATTGAGAAATTTTTATCATTACAAACGTACGGCCTACCTGGCGTCGTGTTTTACGGAGACTTGAACATCGCACTTGGCCAGCGATTCCGTGCATATTTTCGATACAAAGCGAAGAACTGGGGATTCTTGACCTGCAGGTTTATAATAATCGATCACTTAAAGCTCGCTGAAATGCAAAGCCCTATTCAGTCTACGTGTGAAAGACGAAATTGACGATTGAAGAATAGGAGGCCCGAATAGCGGAAGGGGAGCTAGGCCTTGTAGACTTTTGCGTTCTCCACTGTACTGGGCCGCAGCGTCGCTCCTGTCCCGCCAATAGCTGCCCGCCGGTGACTGGCCGCACTGCTTCCAACGATGAATGGTGAAGCTACGCAAATGGGGGAAAGTAAAGGCGGCCGAGCGCAGTTGTCAGTGGGAGTTAAGGGTCGCAGGCCGAATCAAGCTACGAGCTCTCTCCGGGAGCACTTAGCGCCATGGAGTGGTGCCCATCGATGTCTTCGTCATTACCTGCCAGGAAAGCCGACACAAAAAGGCCGATAGGTAAGCGAGGCGGAAAAGATATCAGACGGAAGCCCCGTAAAGTGCGTCACACGGCGCGTCAATGAAGATTATTGTATTTTTACTCCCTCTGACAGCTTCTTCTCAGCGTAGCCAGGGAGATGGCCGTTCTTTGCAGCGGCACTGTTGACTCTGGCGATCGTATTTGCGATCTAATTTCATGCTCTGAAACGGAGTATGTGTTGGTAAGAAGGAACGGCCGAACTTTATTGTGGTGTTCTTTTTGTGCACACAGCATGACTTTTAGGATAGCTGTACGGGGTTTGTACACATTGGCTTTTACTTCTGACTCTCAACGTTTTTTTTTTTTTTTTTTCAACTAGATCACCTTAAAGTGAGTTGTTATTTGGCCCTTGTCGCCATCTTCTATATCTTTAGTTGCAGTGGCACAAATATTCCAATTTTTAGCCGCAGACCGAATAGACCAACGTATATGAATTTCCTGATGTAAATAATGCTAATTAGGTGGATTCTATTAAGTAACTGCTGGATTATTGTGCACATGGACGCTTATTAGCAAATGATCACGAAGGCCGGCGCTAAAGCCCTGGAATACTTAGAGCAATATTGGATATGACTGTACTTTGACAGTTTCAAGTATCGAATATCAGCAACAAAGCGGAATGCACACACGATAAAGCACCTGTCTGTCATATTTGATTTACTTTGCCTTCCACCAGTTGTTCCTGCCGTTTTTACGTATGGGAAAGGGCGAGCAAATTACCCGCTGGAGAATGCTGCTGAATTGGTATGCTTACAAATAATATCATGCTCTCGAGTCTCAGTCGTCATGCATGGCCATACACTGCAAGCTCCAAACCACTCAAACAGGAGTTAGTGGCCTGGCGCACTTTTCAAAAGTGGTGTCTTTATTCTCCTCAGAAAAAGAACATCTGTTTTTCTCTCGCTTACTGAGGGGTGTTTAATGTGCTCGGCGGAGTAAAGATTTTGCTTCTCTCACAAAAGTGGTTCGTTTTGGAGCAAATAGGAGGTCATTGGGGAGTTACCACAGTATGTAAACACTAACAGTCAACAAGCATAGCGCAGAAAAAAAGACGGGGACGACGACAAGACAGAACAACGCTTGTCCTGTCTCGTCGTCGTCTCCGTCTTATTTCCGGCGCTATGCTCTTTGTGTTACGATGTGCAACCGACACACCCCATCCTATGCATTTTGTAAATACTGCTCTGAGGAGTGTTTTGGCTCCTTCTTTTGAAGTAGTTAAATCACGGATTTTAGGAGTAATTATTGCCGCTATAATATGCCATTCAGGATGCCAAAGCAGCATATTTCACTTTATTAGGAAGATCATTTCAAATGTGGCACTTACACAAGCCAAATTTTAGAGCTTTGTGTTTCAGAGCGCATGCACCAATGAAATTACAAACACTGATTGCAATAATGTTTTTATTGATGCGTAACATTTTAGCCAACTATTTGGCAGCAGGCTTTGGAAGTTTGCACAGAATCAAAGGTGAAGTGCGGTGCACTCTTCTTGCGTATTGAGACTGAAATTTATGAAAAAGAAAACAGGTGTAATAGTCTAACCGCGCAGGACAGCTTGAGAGTCATTGCTTATCGACATTCAGGCGTGTCGTATTATCGCTGTTTACATGGCACTACGTCAAAACCAGTTCCTTCTGTAAGAAAGACCAGAATAAAATACATTCAAGCAGTTGCACGCATTTAGGCTGGTGTTATGTTATTTTATTTATGTATTTTTTCATACTGCAGCCTTGCGAAACTATTGCAGGAGTGGGGTACAGTAAAAAACAAAGAAACACAGAAATATACAACATTAGGAACAAGCTACGAAGAATGTATCTAATAATAATGAGCGAATGTTGTCTGGTAAACATTTCTAAGCTTCAATGGTATTAGGAAAAAAACTATACTTAAACACGTTTGTGCGCGCGAAAAAGGGAGAAATGTTCAGGGCATTGTGGCTCCTTGTAGAAGAAGGTTTGGAAAATGTAAGATAATTATGTAGTGAACAAAATCGAGGAGGATTGACTAAGACGTACATAAATTCAAACATTCATGATGACGATGTGCAGAAAGTCTACTCAGGCCTTAATGTGGAAGCAGACGAACAAAAATCTATGTCAAATCTCCTAAAACAAAACGCACAGCCTTTTTCTGTACACATTCTAGTTTGTTGGCGTCACACTAGTAATGTTCTCTTCTGTGTTTGGATGTCCGCTCGTGGATGAGAGCGGCTTCCAAGAAGGTACTCAGCAGACGGTGCCGTTCAAGATAGCACAACAGGCGTGTATTTGGTTGCCTTGGACATAATACAACACACACACAAAAGACTAACTGTTACGCTGTACGCCGCAACGTACTTACTAGTAGTACCGCGCACGGTACACTCACGGCTCGCAAGCCGTTAAAAATCGGGCACGACTGCCCGTAAATACGCGGAGCCCTCGGGCGACCGCTTCAAACCACGCGACTGCTCACAGACGCGGCTCCGTTCTCACTCGAGTTCCCTCCCCGCCGGAGCGTAGCCCCCCGACGCGCAGCGCTCCCTCTCTCTGTTTTACGAGCCGTGTCAATCTTTACTTTCACGCGGCAGACAGCCGAGATCATCGCCTCTCCCCGCCGTTAGCAATGTTCCGAGAAGTTCCGCTCTTTGCAGACACATGCGAAACCGGAGAGCGATGCATTCCTACGGTCCCGGTGCTCTGTCTCCGGAGAAACACGGCTGTTGTATGTGGGCTTCGAGTGCGCGCATCGGGGCCCGCCCGGCGGAGGAGAATCTCCCATTGCCGAGGTGCCGACATCACTACAACACTGTTTATACGAATTCTAAACAACACAAGCTTGCTCAAAAATGGGGCAAATGAGAGTTTTATACGTCAGGGGCTTAGTTCTTTGAGAAACAGCGCGCAAGGTGCTGTTTAAGTATCCGAGTCTTTTAAGAGCCTTATTACAGATGATATCAACGTGTCTGAGTAAGTTGACCGTATTATATGAATATATTGCCGCGAAACCTTCAAAACAGTATTTGTTGTTTTTTAACGGCCGCCGGCATACAGGCTTATCACTCTGGTTCTGGACCGCGTATCAGTTCCGTAATCTTTGTTTGTTAATGCTCGATGTCGTGAGTCACACCTTTATCAGTTTTGTTGTCGCGCAATATGCGCCGAGATCTGTCTCGAAGATTCCGATCACTCGCGTATGTTTCCACAATGTTCCAGATTGCGCTAGTAGCAGCTTGCGACGTTATCTAGATTGTTCTGAGCAGCCTTTATATTGAACGTTAACGAGTGCGACGCACATTCTTTGTTCGACGATCGACGAGAATGTTTGTTGCTATCGCCGCCACCGAGTTGCTTAGTTCCTTTGTGGGCGCAAGTCAGCCCAATAAAGCGTTTCTTCAGTGCAATCACCGACTCTTCATTTGTGTCATCGACCTTGTCACCACCACGTGACAATATGAAGAAGGAAGGGCACGGACGTCATGAAAATGTCACCCAGACAGTCACAGAAAAGTTTATATCCATTTGCCATGTACTGGAACAGTTGCCGAAATCGGCGAATGAATTGTTAAGCCTAACATGGTCAACTGGGGATTCAATGTTTCGATATAAAACGCTGTCGTCTGTGTAAAGGCGTAACTTTAATGAAGGGTTAAATCGTAAGTCATTAATATATAATAGGAACAGAAAAGGACTCAGGGCAGAGCCTTAGAGTACCCCAGATGCGACATGAACTGGAGATGAGTTGAGAGAGTTGAACTGTATGTACTGGGAGCGCTGGGAAAGAAACTCTGAAGTTCAGTTAACCAGGCAAGGGTTTTTTAGTATAGCAAACAGCTTGAGAATTAGTTCAGGGTCGAAAGCCTTTGCAAATTCTATAAAAATAGCGTTAACCTGATCGTGCACGAATTCTGTCAGTTGCGTTACGGTACTGAAGCCATGACGGAAGCCATGCTCGAAAACAATAAGTATATTATTAGTCTCAAGAAATTCCATAATATGTTTAAAGATAACATGCTCCAGTATTTTACATGAAAGTGCTGTTTAGGAAATAAGCCTGTAGTCAGATAACAATTTTACGCCACCAGATTTTAATAGGGGTAGTACCTTGACTAGTTTCCACGACGAAGGAAGAGTAACGGTTGATATCGATTTCCTGAAAATAACTAGAAGGTACCTGGTGGACCAAAACGAGTAACGAAGAAATACAGCAGGAAGGGCCGCAAGATTTCTTGGCATCTAAATTTAATATTATAAATAAATTATTAATTAAATAATTATTTATTTAGGTATTGGATTATTAAGGTGTGCTATACATTAATTATAGCACACCTTCATTGAACACCGACACATCTCCGATTGATGAATATCATTCAAAAGCAAAAGCGAGGATTAGTGAGTTGTCTCTGGTAAACACTGAATGGAAGTAGTCGTTAAAAGCAGAATCAATTGTTAGCGGCTCAGAAACTGCGACATCATCTGTGATCTGTGTATCCAAACTGGACCTAGGTGGTAGAACAGATTTCCAAAACTTGAGGGGATTAGCGTTCATTAATTTATGCAAAGTTACCTAGTAATAAAAATATTTTGCGGCGTTCATTTTAACACGAAGCTCCTAGAAATCTACAAAACTGACCAATCATTACGGGGTCGCCAGGACGCATTGACCGGCGTATTCTAGCAAAAAGTCTCTAGTCATCCAGGGAGTGGCCGTGTTAGTTTCATTTAATTTCAAAGGAACGAAACGATTGATGCATGTCTCCACAGGATGTTCGAAGAAAGTTGTTAAAGTATTGACATTGCTGTTGGAACTTATTTGCTCAAAGTCGCCAAAGGAATCACATAGAATATCAGTGACTGCTGGATCATCTGTGCGGTTAAAATGAGGAAAAGTGCAATAGACAAAACGAGGATTAGGAAGGTTGCAAGCAACTGAAACTAACATTGCTTTGTGATCGTGATAAGAGACGGGGCTAGAAAGACCAAGTCTAGAACTGCAGCTTGCCGAGTACATTCTCGAACGACTTCAGCCGCAAGACAGTGAAAAGTGTAGCAGCTCCCTTCCAGCTGGCGCTTCATGTCCGCTTATTGTCATGGATGACCAGTCGATGCCAGGAGCGTCGTTTGAAGAAGTATTGTAGTCATGTAATGACTTACTCAGAGAATGTAACTGATAGATATCGCAGGCAGGTGAGTGATAAACAACCCCTATTATCCAAGATGAGTTTTCTAACTGGACCTTTCACCGCAAAGACTCGGTGCCTGGCGAGACCCGTACCACAGAAAAAGGGATGTTAGACTTGACAAAAAGGGCCACGCCGATTGCTCTACCCAGTCTTCTGTCTCTTCTAACCAATTTAAATCCAGAGGGTGTTACTTCTGATTCTTAAACACCATCATGTAGCCATGTCTCTGTGGCTCCAATTATATGCGGAGTAAGAAGAGATTAGTGACAGAAAGTCCGGGAATTTATTAACAAGGCTCCTTGCATTAATGTTCAGGACAGAAAGATAGTTGCAACAGCAGATGAGTCAAGGGGAGTCGATGGGAGATGAAGTATCAGTGGGTTTAGACGGACCAGAAGGGGACCCAATGAGCGTGTTAGGTTTCGGTTGTACGGAACCTTGTTTATGAGAAGATGGTCATATCGAAGACGCACAGAGCATCCATTATTCCTGTCAGAGGCAGATAGATTCCTCCCAGATTTGTTTGCGGATGTTGCGGACACGAATGGAGCAGTCGCCCCGAAGGGGTGGTGCAGTGGTAAGACGCCCGACTACTGTGCCGGAGTACCCGGGTTCGAACCCGACCTCGGCGGCTGCGTTTCGATGGAGGCGAAACGAAGAGGCGTCCGTGTGCTGTGCGATGTCAGCGCACGTTAAAGATCCCCAGGTTGTCGAACTTACTCCGTATCCCTCCACTACGGCTCCTCTTTATCTCTTTCCACTTTCACTCCCGCCTTCCTCCCTTCGCTTACGGCGCGGCTGAGGTGTCCGCAGAAAACAAGTGAGACAGTTACCGCACCTTTCCCTTCCTATAAATCAAACAATCGAATGGAGCACTCTTCAGACATACGGAAGTTGAATTCTTCAGTTTAGAACACATTTTAAACACTAGGATTTTATCCTGGAAGCCAAGAGTGTCATGATGATAGGGCGCAATTGGTCACTATTTTCTCTGCCCAGTCTATGACACATCTCAACGCGCGGACACGAGATCTCAAGGTTGTGCTGAAACCACCTGCCACCTGACATGTTCATAATATTCATCAGTTTATTTGGCAGGACCATGTTGCATGATATTGTTTCTACGTGACCAGTTTTCTAAATTGTCATTTCTGGAAGAAAGTTGTGATATTTCTTCTGTTAATTGCTGGATTTTAATCTGAACGGCATCACTAGCTAGTGACCAGACGTCGGGATTGATTCCAATGTAGAGACACGGGCCTCCAAAGCTTCAAACCTCACACTGACAGACAATTGAAAAGATTTGATGCCTGCAATATTCTGAGCCATTTCATTCTTTTTGGCCATCAAGGAGTTCAGCACACATTTGTGCAGCCATAGATTGATTTACAGCAGCCGTCAAGTGAGAACTGGAAGCAGAATCACTTTGGAAACGTGTGTTCGAACCAGACTCAGACGAATCCGGCCTAGGAGGAGCCAGGTTTGATTCCACATCACGACTAAGAGGAAGCTTTTTGACAGCGTTTACCAGTTCGCAATATTTTGAAACACAATAAAACCACGGCCGCATCCATGTGGGCAAGGGAACAGCGGCATACATCCGTCATCAGATCAAACAAAGCAAAGGGGGTTACTGAGCATCTCGCCGGTTCCGCTGCTGCCTTGCCCACTGGCAAAAATTGAAGGCGCTGGTCCTTTTGCAGATTCCAAGTAACACAGGTGATGTGATGTCGCCTCCGCTAGGCAAGATATATGTCCCATGACGTCATGATCGCACGGCACACTGATGGCAGGAAAACGAGCTCGTGGCGATGGTAATCCAACTGTTATCCTTGGTTGAGGGTAGGCATATTTTTCTGCTGGAAGGCAGTCATCAGGTGATAGCTTGAATTGAAGAAGACAGCGCCGTAATCTGCAGCACAAAGCGAAGAGGATTAGTGAGCATCCTGCCGGTTCCGCTCCTTCATTGCCCACTCCTTGCCCTTTCATATTACGTATTTCAAGTTCAGTTTCAGTCAAGTGTGCGTAAACATCATCCTCATCATCATCATCAGCCTGACTATACCCACTGCAGAGCGAAGGCCTCTCCCATATTCTCCAATTAACCCAGTCTGTACAAGCTGCATCTACTTGACCACTGCGAACGTCTTAACCTCATCCGCCCACCTAACTTTCTGCCGGCTCCTGCTACACGCTCCTTGCCTTGGAATCCAGTTTGTTACCCTAAGCGCCCATCAGGTATCCTCTCTTCGCCCCACATGTCCTGCCCATGCCGATTTCTTCTTGATTTAAACTGGATTGTCAGTACCTTGAGTTATTTCTCTTACCCACTATGCACGTTTTTTATCTCTTAATGTTTACCCCGATCATTTTGCGTTCCATAGCCCTCTGCGTTGTGCTCAACGTAAGTACAACCCTCTTGGTTATCCTCCACGTTTCAGCGCCGTAGGTGAGTACAGGTAAGACGCAACTGTTGTACACTTTCCTCTTGAGCGATACCGGTAAGCTGCTAGTCATAATCTGCGAGTGCTTGCCAAATGCGCTCTATCCCAATCTTATTCTTCTTGTTACTTCCTTTTCATGATCCGGATCTGCGGTTACTACCTGTCCTAAGTAGACATATTTGCCTACTACTTCCAGTATTTCGCTACCTAATGTAAACTGCTGTTCCTTCCCGATGCTGTTTAACATTATCTTAGTCTTCTGCATGTTGATTTTCAAGCCTGCCTTTCTACTTTTCCTGTCCGGGTCACCGATCATTCTTTGCAGTTCATCTAAGGAGTTACTTAGCAAGGCAATGTCATCAGCAAATCGCAGATTACTGAGGTATTCTCCATCTACCCTTATCCCTAACTGCTCCCATTCCAAGTATCTGAATACTTCCTCTAAGTAAGCTGTGAATAGTACTGGGGAGATCGTGTCTCCTTGCCTAACACCTTGTTTTATGGGAATTTGGTTAATTTCTTTATGCAGAACTATGGATATAACTTCCAGCACTTTCACGTACGGCTCGTCTAAACCCTGATTTTGCAATGCCTGCATCACCACCGAGGTTTCGACTGAGTCAAATGCTTTTTCGTAATCAATGAATGCTACGTATAAGGACTGGCTATATTCCGAGCATTTTTCTATCACTTGGTTGGTTGTATGGATATGATCGCTAGTGGAGTACCGTTTCCGAAAACCTGCTTGGACCTTTGCTTGATTGCTGTCTAAGGTTGTCCTGATTCTATTAGTGATTACCTTAAAAAATACCTTACCCGTAACAGAAAGTAAGCTTATTGGTCTGTAATTTTCAAGGTCCTTAGCGTCTCCTTTCTTATGAATGAGGATAATGTTTGCGTTCTACCATGGTTCCGGTACTGTCGATCACACCAGGCACTGCGTATACAGGGCGGCCAGTTTTTCTAGCACGATATCCCCCCCATCCTTCAACAAATCTATAGTTATCCGATACTATCCAGCTGCTTTCCCCCTTTTCATCGTTTCTATTGGTTTCTTAACCTAGTCCTTCGTCACTGGGGGAATGTCGGACTGTTTTTCCCTACTGCCAATGTCATTATGGCCTGACTACTTTGGCTAGTGTAGAGATCTGTATAGAATTTTTCAGCTACTTTGACTATCTTGTCCAATGCATACATCTGATTTTCACCTATGCCTAATTTCTTCTTTACCGTTTTAAGGCTTCCCCCGTTCTTTACAGCATGCTCAATCTTCTCCATGTTATACTTCCTAATATCGGCCACTTTGGCATATTGATTAGCTTTGATATCTATGCCAATTTTATCTTGTCTGTTTGATTGCAAGCTTTCATAGTTCGGCGTTTCTTAATCAAATCTTTCCTCGCCTTAGACAGCTTACCGGTATCCTCTCTAACTATCCTGCCGCCTACTTCTACAGCCCACTCAGTAATGATATCTCTGAAATTATTGTTCATTGCTTCTAGTGTGATGTCGCCATCCTCGATTAGAGCTGAAAACCTATTCTGTAGCGAGATCCTGAACTCTTCTGCCCTCCCCCTCACCTCTAATTCGTTGATGGGTTTCTTCCTTACTAATCTGCTGCGTTCCTTCTTCAGATTTAGGCTAATTTGGGACCTCACCATCCTGTGGTCACTGCATCGCAATTTCCCGATTACCTCTACATCTTGCATAATGGCGGGGGTTGAACACATTATGAAGTCGATTTCATTTTTAGTCTCTCCGTTAGGACTTTTCCATGTCCATTTCCGGTTCTTCCGTTTGCTGAAGCAGGTATTCATGATTCGTAAGTTATTGCGCTCTTCAAGCTCAACTAGTAACTCCCCCCTTCTATTCCTAGAACCAATGCCATAGTCACCTACTGCCGTGTCTCCTCCCTGCTTTTTCCCTACCTTGGCATTGAAGTCGCCCATTAGTACAGTATACTGCGTCTTTACTTTTCGCATTGCCGATTCTACATCTTCATAGGAGCTTTCAACTGCCTGGTCATCATAACTACATGTAGGTGCATAGGCCTGTACAACCTTCAGTTTATACCGCTTATTAAGCCTAATTACGATGCCTGCAACCCTCTCATTAATACTATAGAATTCATCTATATTACCCGCTATATACTTATTGACAAGGAAACCTACTCCTAGTTGTCGCCTCTCTAGTAAACCTCGATAACACAGTACATGCCCATCCTTCAGTACAGTATATGCCTCATTCGGCCTCCTAACCTCACTAAGTCCTATGGCATCCCATTTTATACCCTCTAGTTCCTCCAACAGCAGCATGAAAGATCTCGGACTCCGCAAACGAAAGGAGACGAAATGAGCTAGTTTTGTTAGCACTTCTGCAAGGCGAAAAGCTTACAATGCTCAAAGATGACAAATTTTTGAATCTGAGGATTAACAGATCAAAACAACAGCTCGGTTCCACTTCTTGTCCGCGGCCGAAAATTCCCGCTACGTTTCGACAACGCCAAACCTAAAAACATTGATCAGGCTAAAAGGAACATCTTTGCAGCCTGACATTGAAATGCCTCTCTTCTCTAGTGCATCGCCAGGCTGCGAGTACAAAGTATAAGCACTGTATGCCTCACTTGCGTAGCAGGGCCGTTTTGAAACACGTGCAAGAAAAAGGAGTTAAGGTGATATTTTTGTGCTCGCTGTTCATGAAGTTACAAAAATACCCGAGGCCCGATGGCCTGCTGCATTTTCACAGCGATCATTCCGAAAAGAACTCTCCATGCTTTCAGTCGGACATATTAATGCAACGACTGTACTGCCTTTCTTCTACGGCATGTAAAAATATATTTCCCATGCACTCCCGTCAGTGACCGCAGTTGGTTCCATGCAACAATGGAATCTCGGCACCCCGAAATTTCTCGCAACCTGTCGCCGCTCATGAATAAAGATTAGCCTAATTACGTATGTAAAAGGCAGTTAAAATGCTGGTTATCGCGGCTGCGTCAAGTTGCAGGCAACAAACGATGGGGCACCCACATCAACTCGTCGAAACGGCGGCTGTGAAAATTGTTCTGGATGAACTGCAGATTGGGCTAGTTGGTGTTGCTTCGTAATGCTGGTTTAGCAGAGCAAAACAAACAAAGGCGAAGAAAGAAACGAGACTGTGTCTTTTTTCTTCTTTGTTTGTTTTGCGCTGTTAAATCACCATTGATAAATATTTTTGTGCTCCGCAGGCTGAATTGCTTCAAAAAACCGTTTCGTGCCGCACTTAGTTGCACAGCGCTCACAAAGAAGCGGAGGTGGCGGGGATACGTCGCTATGTTGTTAGCCCGGCGGACCTAGACCTGCCGCGGGTCGGAGAAGCAGGAAGCGTTCCGTGAACTCGCTGGCGTCTTCAAGGCACACTATGTGCAGAAGTCGTCGCTAACCGATGCATTATACGACGGTAAGAGCTCGTGAAGAAACACAAACAGATACGAGAAACGAGAAGCAGCGATGAATACCCCCCGCTGGCGCATCAAGGAGAGCCGCCGCTAGGTGGCCGGCGGATGCCCAGACGCTGGAGCTTTTAAACTCCTTGAGGATTTGGGGAAGTAGTCATGCCGACGAGCTCCGGTTTAGACAAGTTGTATAATCATGTAGAGGCTCTCTTACTTCTTAATTTTGTTACAGTTACAGTTTCAAAATTTTGCACTAAGGAATATAAAAGACGGCGACAACCACTTATGCTCCTTTTTGGCCTTATTTATGTGTAAAGTGCAGAGTTCGAGACAACGACAACAGTTACGAAGCCGCAAATTTTACACGTGGGCATTACCGCGGTGATTCGCATGTGCATAATAAGATTGGGATGGAGCGCATTTGGCAAGTATCCACAGATTATGACAAGCAGCTTACCGGTATCGCTCAAGAGGAAGGTATACAACAGTTGCATCTTACTTGTACTCACTACGGGGCTGAAACGTGGAGGATAACGAAAATGATTAAAATTAAGTTGAGGACAACGCAGAAGGTTATAGAGAGAAAAATAGTAGGTGTAACGTTCAGATATTAGAAGCGCGCAGAGTGGGTCAGAGAAATAGCTTGAGTTAATGACATTCTAGTGTAAATCAAGAAGAAGTGGGCATCGGCAGGGCATGTAGTGTATACAGAAGACAACTGATGGTTGCTTAGGGTAACAAACTTGCCGCCAAAGCACGGAAAACGTAGCAGGGGGCGGCAGAAAGTTAGGTGGGCGGATGAAGTTAAGAAGTTTGCAGGGGTCAAGTGGATGCAGCTAGCACAAGACAGGGTTAGTTGCAGCAATTTGGGAGAGCCCTTCGCTCTGCGGTGGGTATATAGTCAGGCTGATGATGATGAAGATGATTACATAACATATATTTGTCTCGTTAAGGGCTCAAGACACTGACGTTGTCCGTGGCACAAAAAACGCAGATTAATGTATACTTAAGTGTATTGCGAAGTGAATGAACGCGAACGTGGATCCGCATGGGCACTGCCGAGTGACGGGAACGCTATCGCATCACTCCCTTAAATGCGGATCGTAATGTACACTCCTCCCCCCTTTGGCATTCTTGGTTTGTTTTCGTCTCATAAAAGGAGTATTTTGTTTTGGGCTATCACCTAAGTCTTACTTTTATTATCTTCTGGTAGCTTTTTAAGCAACGCACTGTTTACAATGTGTGCTCTGCACAGCCTTTCTCATTCACATTCATCAGCCCTAGTCAAGTGTGGCTGGATTCTAGTCACCAGCGTCCAGGTGAACCAGACGTGTCCGGAAGCCGGGATTGATTGCGGTGACACAGGTTAAGAATCCTCGCTTGCATATTTCGCGGAAGAGCTGTATGCTTCGTTCTTCAGTTCTCCTTCACTGATATATATCTAAACAAACTCTAAACCTGTTTCTACCGCGGCTCGACACTCACCCAAAACTTTGCTCCGAAGGGTGTATTTGAGCCTTTCATGCCACTCCTGCAAATTATGTCAGACGGTTCTCTTGGACTGCGTGTCTGAAGCTTGCCTCATTCGGAGATATTGGCGAGCAGTTGGCGTTTAACGGGAATGCATTCCGCCGAGACCATGTCAGCCTGAACGCGTGAGTGAATGTTTCGTTATGCTGCTTCGCGACTTCCCATTTCTCGGGGTTCTTGAAAAAGTGCGGACTGCTCTAGCCTGGATTATCAGATCAAAAATTTTCAAACATTTTGCCTCACCGCAGCGTGAGCGTTTATCGATTACCATGTTGAAATGTTTTCCAATTAACTAATTGGCATGCAGGGAAGAAATAAAAAAAGAACAAAGCAGCACTGCCTGGCCATTGCTCTCACGTGGGGGAGCACTGGCCCACATTGCATATCTGCGTCGAATTAAAGCACCACGAACCGTCTAATGAAGCGCCACCTAGTGATAGAAAGCGGCGGGAGTAATGCGGTGGGCATCATATTCCAGGAACGCTGATGTCTACTCCGGCAGCAGCCAACGGAAGAGGCTGTGTTAATCAGCGCCCAGAAAAGTGGTAACGCGATGCGGGCCGCACGAGACACTTTTCGGGGGCACGAACCAAATTAGCGCTCCCCGTGCCTGCATGAATGCGAGCACCCCTCCGGCGATTACGACCCTATCAAGGGAAACGACGATTCGTGCCTCAGGTGGACGCACGCGACAGCATGCGTTGCATCAAAATACACAGAACGACAGAGCTCAACGGCTTCAAAAGAAAACCACATTCCAAAGTTCGGCTTAAGTCTAGAGAAGAGACTAAGTGGGAAAATATATTACGGATGGTACTTCAATTACTCACGGGCTGTGAATGCGAAAGCCTAAAGAAAGCGGGTTATGTTTTCGATGGACGCGAAGAGAAAGGCGTTCGTGGGCGATGTGGGTGCCCATCCGAGAATACCAAATTGTCGAATCCTACATTACGACCTCCTGCTCAGGCTCAGTCTCCTTGGGACCCGATAATCAAGCTAAATGTCTTACAGTAAGTTCTATAGCGTGATTCATTGTCCACAAGGTCAAAGAAGCCAGAAAAGCTGCCGAACAGAGCACACAAGACTGCTGCTTGTACTGCAGGAAACACGCGCTTTCTCTCGCAGAATGGTCTCTTGGATGGTAACGCTAATGAGTATATTTGTAATTAGAAAGAGCCACACGTTTCCCATGCCTATCTCATGAATGGCTTTCAGATGTTGCCCATGAAATATGTTCTTGGTTGTGGGGGTTTAGGAGGGGACGGTATTCCACCCCGCTCCTTCTCCGCAGGTGCAGCATCCTCGCTAGCGACCCGCGGAGGGGAACAAAGGGGACTAAGGACGGGGACGACACAGTGTTAATACTCGAATGCTATTTATTGCACTTGCAAATAATACAGAGCATGCCGGCTAGCTATACATCAACAAGGTTTCCCTTGGAAGGGCAAGGCTACGTAAGAAGGACTTTTGACTCACCGGCTGGGGAATGGGGGCGCGATTTCGGCGGCGGACATTTGAACGCGCCGTGAATATGGCGGCCGGGATCTCCCGTGCGCGCCGCATTCATCGGACGAAGCCATACCACGGCGTTTGCCGCGGGAGGCGGCGAGAGCGTGCGGTATTTACCGGTCGCATCGCCGTTGGGAACCAGAAGATGGGCGGTCGCGCAAGACGGGTCCTCCCGCGTGCGCAGCGTACTCAGCGCCCGCTATCCCCCGGCATTTGCCGGGTGAGGCGGCGGGAGACGACCCCTCTCGTTGCCGGCTGGATCCAGAAGCTCTCTCGTCTTCTCGCGGGAACCCGCGTAGACGTCTTGGTGGCGCACCCATCCCTGGTCTCCTTCCCCCAAGGGGAGGTATTTACCTCCTCTCCCAGCCGGCGCTGCCATGAAGCTCGTTGGGGTGGTGGTGGTCGGTCGCGGCGAAGGGGGAGGAAACTGGTTTTCCACATGGTGTGCTGTGCCCGATTGTGAGCCTATATTGTGAGCCTTCTGTGGACCTTCTTTCATTTGTACATGCCATCATCATCTTCTTTCATTTGTACATACCATCATCATCGTCCCGCGGCGCCGGCTCCGGCGCGTGCCTGGGTTGGTGATCGGATTAAAACGCTAGACAAGGCTTCGCTGTCCTTGCCGCCATGACCTCGCCGTCTTGACCTAGCCTTCTTCCACAAGTGGTGGAGGTGAGAATTGATCCTCTTGCTGTTTTGTGCCCTGCCTCTCGCTGGAGCTACGTTCCGGTCGCTGTTTACCGCCTGCCACCATCGTTATGTCTACCGAGAGCACCCACGAATCGGCAGGACCCTCTACCTCGGCTGCACCACCCCCTCCGACTGTGCCCACACGACAACGCGACCCGCCGCTCTTCGCTGGTCGTCGCGACGAAGACGTCGATGACTGGCTGGACACCTATGAACGCTGCAGTAAGTACAACCGGTGGGACGATGCTCTAAAATTTCAGAACGTTTCTTTCTATCTCATTGAGGTCGCCAGAACCTGGTTTATTGACCGCGAACCTCACACCACTAACTGGACAACATTCAAGCAGCAGTTCCGCCAATATTTCGCCGACCCAGCAGTTCGGACCGAGGTCGCGAAGAACAAGCTCGCCTCTCGCCTCCAAGGTCCCGATGAGTCGTACGCGTCTTACATAGAGGCTATACTTGCACTCTGCCGGCGTGTTAGTCCCACCATGCCGGAACCTGAACGCGTACACCACATCTTAAAAGGAATTAATTCTGTGGCTTATAATGCCCTGATTGCCCAGAATCCTTCTACTGTTGACGCCATTATTGCGACCTGCCAACGCATCGACCAGCTGCAGTCCTCCCGATTGCAGCCCGGCATTGCTACTGGCCCGACCTATGCTGACCTGGATCTACGGGCACTGATTCGAGCCATCATCCGGGAGGAGCTCCAAGCCCTCAAGTCTGTCTGTCGACACGGGTGCGATCATTCTTCCGTACCTTCTAATGACGCAGGTCTCCGCAACATCATTAAAGATGAGCTGGTAACAATCACGCGACCTATGGCGTCCGACCCTCCTGCACCCCGCCCAGCATCGACTTACGCGCACGTCGCAACATCACCCCCTCCTTTTGTTCCGCCGCCCCAACTGGCATCGCCCTACAATCACATCAATGCCGTGACGACGGCTCAGCCTACGCCACCCTATTACGCACCCTGGCGCCCCTCTCGTCCAGTGTGCTACTACTGTGGAATACGAGGACATATATCCCGCTTCTGCCGTCGACGTATTCAGAACGAGCGGCGTGGTTATGACGCCTTCGAAAGTGACGTACCCTCATATTATCAGTGACGACCTATTTCCAGCCAACCTCGAAGATCATCCCCACCTCCAGAATCCTCGTCTGAGCCTCGTGGAACCCATGCATCCTGACGTCGGTCCCTATCCCCATACCGCCGCTCAGTTTCCCCTCTCCGACCCGCAACAACTCTCCCTGTCCGCCATCCGGAAAACTAAGCGTTGCAGTTTCCTGAGGTCAAACTGAAGTCTGCGAACTTACCAAAAGTCCTCCAGATCGCCCGTATAATGTGATTTCTGTTTTCGCTGAAGGATTACCGGTCGAAGCATTGATTGATACAGGGGCTGCAATTTCTGTCATTCACGCTGATTTGTGCTACCGTTTGCGAAAAGTTTCAGCATATGATGGGCCTGAACTCCGTGGAGCCAATGACGTCCCTTTGCGCCCTTTAGCAAAGTGCACCGTACGAGTTGTTATTGGCGGCGTCCGCCATCATGTGCAGTTTGCTGTGCTCTCACCATGTGCGCATCTGATGATATTTGGATGGGATTTTTTGTCAACCGCTTCGGCGTTAATTTCTTTTGGCGACCGTGTTATCCATATGACAGACAGCGATTTTTCATCTGAAGTTTCAGAACGACATCATCCCCTCGTTGCCGCCGCTGATACTGTTCTGCCTCCTGAGTGCGAAAAACTGCTTACCGTTGTTTCTGACCACATCGCTCACGGGGACGTACTCATCGCACCATCTTATCGTCATCTTGCACGCGGTATCGCCTTCCCGTCTAGTCTTGTGATGTTCTGCAACGGCTCAGCGACAGTAGCGGCCACTAACACTTCACGTGAATCCCTCGCGCTCCGAAAAGGAACTTCTCTCCCCGGCATGGTGGATGTTCAACCTTTGTCCTTGATGGTGCTCACCGCCCCTCAGCCTCAGCACCGTGTTTCGACAGACGTCTCTCTTTCTGTTCTCACAAAGACTATTAATTCTAACCTCACGCCGAGCCAACGCCAAGAACTGCTGACATTGCTTCGACAATACCAAGCCATTTTTGATGCCACTTCCCCACCACTGGGACGGACTAGTGCTGCGCACCATCGCATCATTACTGAAGGTAACTCTATCGTTCTCCGACGGCCTTATCGGGTCTCCCTCTCAGAACGAAAAGTAATTGAAAAAAATGTAAATGACATGCTCCATCGCAATATTATTCGTCCCTCGACAAGTCCATGGTCCTCCCCAGCAGTGTTAGTTAAAAAAAAGGACGGCTCGGTACGCTTTTGTGTTGATTACCGCGCACTCAACAAAATTACCCGCAAAGATGTATACCCAATGCCAAGAATTGATGACGCCCTTGACTCTCTCCAAGGCGCCGAATATTTCTCGACTTTGGACCTCCGCTCAGGTTATTGGCAAATACCTATGCACGAGGACGATAAAGAAAAAAACGCTTTCGCAACTCCCGATGGCCTTTACGAATTTAATGTTATGCCTTTCGGACTTTGCAATGCACCAGCGACATTTGAAAGGATGATCGATACTGTGCTTCGTGGACAAAAAGGAGAACCTGTTTATGTTACTTGGATGACATTGTCATCTTTTCGTCAACTTTTAACGACCATCTCACGCGCCTGAATGAGGTCTTCACGTGTCTCGCTTCAGCGGGCCTTCAGTTCAACACCAAGAAGTGCCACTTTGCACAGAAGGAAATTAAAATATTGGGACATCTAGTCAGCCATGACGGAATTCGTCTAGACCCTGAAAACGTCATCGCGGTCTTGAAATTTGCTCGTCCACAACGGACTACAGAATTGCGCAGTTTTCTCGGCCTGGCGTCTTATTTCCGGCGTTTTATAAAGCATTTTGCAAGTATTGCTGCTCCACTTCATCAACTACTTAAAGCACGCAGCCCTTTCGTGTGGACTGCACAGTGCGAAGCTGCTTTAATTAACCTGAAGCACGCCCTCACATCAGACCCTGTTCTTGGCCACTTCAGTGACAGCGCTCCAACCATCCTGCACACTGATGCCAGTGGTCTCGGTCTTGGCGCTGTACTTCTGCAGCGCGATGCAACTTCGCGTGATAAAGTGATTGCCTTCGCCAGTCGGACTATGACTCCAGCTGAGAAAAACTACACTATTACCGAGCAGGAGTGCCTTGCCGTCGTCTGGGCTGTCCAAAAGTTTCGCCCTTACCTATACGGTCGGCACTTCACAGTTGTGACCGATCACCATGCTCTTTGCTGGTTGTCTTCGCTCAGAAATTTGACAGGCCGACTTGGCCGTTGGATTCTAAGCCTGCAAGAATACAATTTCGACGTCACTTATAAATCGGGTCGCCAACACCAAGACGCCGACGCTCTTTCTCGCTGTCCACTTTCGGAATCGGCTTGCTGTTTTTCTTCCCAATCCATTTCCACCTATGACCACAGCCGACCATCTCTTTCCCCGACGTATATCACAACAGTTTCATTTGACGACTCTGAGAACAAACACGCTCTCCGCTCACAGCAATTAGCTGATGCCTACTGCCGTCCCATTATCGACCGCCTTATTGGCGCTTCGGACCCACCCAATGCTCGGCTTCGCAGACAACTTCGCAATTTCAAGCTCGAAGATGGCATCCTACTCCGCTTCGTGTATTGCCCTGATGGAACTCGCTGGATCCCAGTTGTGCCGCGGGCGCTTCGCCCACGTATACTGGCGGCTCTCCACGATGACGCTACTGCAGGTCACCTTGGTGTTGACAAAACCTACGACCACGTGAAAAAACGATTCTTTTGGCCTGGCCTATCTTCCAGCGTTGCATCCTGCCCTCTATGCCAACGTCGCAAACGGCCGACTTCTTCACCCGCTGGCCTTCTACAACCTGTTCCCTGTCCCGCCACGCCATTCGACGTAGTCGGCATCGATTTATATGGTCCCCTACCTCTCTCCGATGGGGGTAACCATTGGATTATAACAGCTGTCGACCACCTTACACGCTACGCTGAGACAGCACCTGTACCGACCGGTTCCGCTCAAGAAGTAGCAAATTTCTTTTTGCGGTCAATTGTATTGCGTCATGGCGCTCCTCGGGTGCTCCTAAGTGACCGCGGGACGGTCTTCTTATCGACAGTCGTTGCCGAAGCTCTTTACGCGTCATCCACCCTCCATAAGACAACCTCAAGCTACCATCCCCAGACTAACGGGCTGACTGAGCGATTTCACCGCACATTATCGGATATGATCTCCATGTACATCACACCGGATCATCGAAATCGGGACACTATTCTACCATTCGTCACTTTCGCCTACAACACAGCAGTACAGCGCACTACCGGTTATTCTCCATTTTTCCTCGTTTATGGCCGTCCTCCCAGTACAATTCTCGACGCTTCCTTCTTCTCTACGCCCGACTACTCCACATCGGTACCTACCCAGTTCTTATCTCGTGTGGCCAGATGCCGTCATCTTGCCCGCGTCAACACAGCAGCGTGCCAGGAAGACCGCAAGAGTCGCTACAGTTCTACGCATCGCGTGGTCTCTTATCGTCCCGGTGACGAAGTACTGCTTTATACTCCACTGCGCACCCCTGGCCTTAGTGACAAATTCCACCAGCGCTACCTTGGTCCCTACAAGATCATCAGCTAAACTTCTCCAGTTAACTACAAAGTCACGCCTGTTGATCCCCCAGCCGATCGACGCCACCGTGGAACTGAAACTGTCCATGTTTCTCGCTTGAAACCGTTTGTGCGCCGCGGTACATCGGTTGGTTAGGAGCGGCCAGGCTGGCCGCTTCCGAGCCCCCGGGCAGATTGTGTGAGCCTTCTGTGGACCTTCTTTCATTTGTACATGCCATCATCATCTTCTTTCATTTGTACATACCATCATCATCGTCCCGCGGCGCTGGCTCCGGCGCGTGCCTGGGTTGGTGATCGGATTAAAACGCTAGACAAGGCTTCGCTGTCCTTGCCGCCACGATCTCGCCGTCTTGACCTAGCCTTCTTCCACAATATATATAATTTGATTCTCTCCCCTGAGGTGTACCCCCCAGAAAGGCAAATTGCTCAAGTAATACCTAATTTTTTTAAATGTGACAAGAACCTATTCACAAATTAGCGAACTATTTCCATACTACCTTTGTTTTTAAAGGTATCGAGAAAATAATGCATCCCAGAGTGAATTCCTATTTTCATACACATCACTTATTTCTAGATTTCAAAATAAATTTAGGAAACAATGATCTACGGAAACAGCACTTCTAACTCAAAAAGAAATTGTAATTAAGCATTCAATGAAAATAAGCTCATCATGGGTATTCACATCGATTTCACTAAGGCCTTTGACCTCATCAATCTTAAAATACTTCTTTTTACGTTAAACTGGCATGGTGTGCGGGGCTTAGCGGAAACGTTAATATTACAATTTTACTTATCTCACAGACCGTAATATGTAGATATAAACAAAGCAACCCATTCCACCCTCCATATAACAACCGGAGTGCCCCAAGGACGCATTCTTGGGCATTTATTGTTTTGAGGTTATTCAAATAATATCGTCAACAGCGCGAGTGATTCACAGGTTTTGTCCTTCCTTTCCGGATGACACAACCTTATTTGTTACATGGAAATTCTGAACGCGACGTTGAACGCCAAACAAATGATGCAACTTATCATCATCATCAGCCTGAGTATACCCACTGCAGGGCGAAGGCTTCTCCCATATTTCTCCACTTAACCCGGTTCTGTGCTAGCTGCATCCACTTCACACCTGCGAACTTCTTAACCTCATCCTTCTTTCTTTCTTCCGCCCCCTGCTCCGCTTTCTTTCCCATGGAATCCAGTTTGTTACTTTAAGTGACCATCGGTTACCCTTTCTTCATGATATATGGCCTGTCCATGTCCATTGCTTCTTCTTGATTTGCGCGAGAATTTTAGTAACATCAGTAATTTCCTTGACCCACTCTGCACGCTTCCTATCTCTTAATGTTACCCCTACCATTTTTCGTTCCATAGCCCTCTGGGTTGTCCTCAACTTAAGTAGAACTCTCTTGGTTATCCTCCACGTTCCAGCTCCATAGGTGAGCACAGGCAAGATGCCACTGTTGTGTACTTTCCTCTTGAGCGATACCGGGAGTGATTGCTCGATGCGGTTCATCCTATTCTTACTCGCCTTGTTATTTCGCCTTTATTTCCCGATCTGCTTTTACTACCTGTGCTAAGTATGCATATTCGCCTACTACTTCCAGTGCTTCGCTGCCTAACTTAAACTGCCGTTCCTTCCCGAGGTTGTTGAAAATTACCTTAGTCTTCTGCATATTGATTTTCAAGCCTACCTTTCTACTTTTGCTGTCTAGGCCATCAATCATTTATTGTAGTTCATCCCCTAATTTGCTTAGCAAGGCAATGTCATCAGCAAATCGCAGATTACTGATGTATTCTCTATCTACCCTTATCCTTAACTCCTCCCATTTCAAGTCTCTGAATACTTCTTCTATACAAGTGAGGAGGTCTAAGTACTGGGGAGATCGTGTCTCTTTGCGTAACACCTTCCTTTATTTGAATTTTGATGCTTTTATTATCCAGAACTATGGCTGCTGTGCAGCCACTATATATAGGTATATTCCAGTAGTTTCACGTTCCATACCTTGATTTGCAATGCCTGCATGGTCGCCGAGGTTAATACTGAGTCAAATGCCTTTTCGTAATCAATGATTGCTACGTATCAGGGCTGGTTATAATCCGAGCATTTTTTTTTTCACCTGGTTGATGGTATGGATACTGTGTATAGTAAAGTACCGTTTCCAAAATGCTGCTTTATCTTTAGCTTGATTGCATTTTAAGGTTGTCCTGATTGTATTAGTATTACCTTAGTATATACCTTATACGTAACAGACAGTAAGCTGAATGGTCTGTAATTTTCCAAGTCCTTAGCGACCCCTTTTGTTATTTTGCAAGCCTCCGGCCGCCCCGGTTCACCCTCCTCCCCTTGCTCGCTGACTTGGTCCCCCTCTTTCGTGTGCGTCCGGCGGGACACCCACGGTGAAAGAATGGCCGTCGCCGGAGCGCTGAGTTTTGCGTCGAGGGGTGCGACTCGGACGAAGACAAGCTAACCGTCATCGCGAGCCCTTCTGTTTCTGAGAAGTGTGTTTTATGGCCCTCGAAGATGCGGCGCGCAGATGCCCCAGAAATGGAGGCGGGATGGGGACAGCTACTGCTCCTTGGACCGCACGTGTGGCTCCTGCTGCGCGATGCTTTTGTTAGTTGAGTGCTGTTCCGTGTCGGTCCGAGGGGCTGTAGCCATGTGTTTAGACATTCGTCAGTTTCCAGGAAACGCGTGGTGCGCGAAAATAAAAACAACTTCGTTAGCCCCGACACGTCATTGGCCAATTTGAGTTTGACTAAATTCCCGGATTGGCTACCAGAAGTAGGACTGTGATTGATGCGTAGGAGGTGCCCCAGAAACCTGGGAAAACTGATTTAAGGGGATGTTTTGGCGCGAAATAGGGAGAGAGCGCCGGGTTTCGGCCGCCTGTGGACTGCCATCGTTTCAACTGCCTTTCTTCATCTGTCCTGTACGTCTGTCTTTGGCTGTCTTAAATAAACGGTCTTTATATTCAAGACTTCTCCGACTTGCAAAGTGTCGCCGGACGAGCGGACGAAGGAGCTTAGCGCTCTTCGTTCGACCCTGTACGATCACCAACGTCATTGTGATCACATCGACGGGCATCACCCTCGTTCGCAATTTAACTGGTGCCGTGACCAGGACGGTCTGAGCGGCTTCCTGCGGAGTTGGGGACGGCAAGGTTCGAGAAGTGCCGAGAAGCGAGAAGCTGGAGCGGCGGAGAATGCAAACGGAGCGTGACCGACGAGGCGGAGCACTGTGATAACGGGCCTGCGGACGCACCCGGTGTACTTCAGTGACACTGACTACGGGTGACTTCGCCTACCTGGAGGACCTGCGGTGACTGCCTGCGAAACTCCCTCGTGAGCCACCAGCCCCTGGAGAGCAGTGCAACGGAGGCCTCGACCCGGCTACCAAGCGAGCACGAAGTCGGCGTAACGCAGGTGGGCCCCTCCTCGTTTTCTCCGGGAGCGCGATGTCCGTCACTACCCGAGCACAGGCGCAGCTCACCGGAGGTTATAGTGCGAATGATGGGAGCTCTGACGGGGCAGAGTCGGAGAGCATGACGACTATAGAAGGGCAGAGCCCTGCGGCGGCGGTAAATTCCAGCGAGCATGTCAACTTGAGCTTGAGAGAAAAAGAGCTGAAGATCGAAGCTTTGAGATTAAAGGTTCAGTTGCAAAAGTTAATGCAAAAGGGGCCGGGCGTCTCGGATAACGGCAGCCGACAGGCAAAATTGGGCCAGTATGCCGATGATTTGAGGGCAGTCCTCGCGCCGATGCAATAGTCCGATGATCTCATCCCAGCCTGGTTTAAAAGCGCTGAGAACATGATAAGAAGCGGAAAAATCCCAGCCGATGTAGCGGGCTCAATTATAATGCCATTCCTAAATGAAAAAACCAGAGCGCTCGTAGCCAATCAGTCAACTGACGTGGTCCTGACATTTGACGAAATTCGTGAGCTAGTGCTCACAGAGCTGAAACTGACGGCGGATAAATATAAGCGAAAGTTTTACGCTTGCAGAAAGCATTCAGAAAGCTGGAGACAATTCGTTAGCAAATTAGAAGTTACCCTAGATTATTATCCGCGAAGCCGTAAAGTCAGAACTCTAGAAGAGCTCCGAGCCTAATTGTGGCGGACCGCACAAAGGAAATTATGGCCGAGGAAGTGCGCGAGTATGTTCTCCAGCAAGAGACGGAGAAAGGGTTTAAGCCTAGGGAGCTCGCGCAGGTAGCCGAGCAGTTCGAATCCAGCAGGCTAGGGCGTTGTCAAAGGGCGCTAGAGACGTCAAGAAAAAACGAAACGCGACTGCGCGAGAGAGGTTGTCAAAGAAGTAAGATTAGGGACGACCCCAGGGGTCCTCCGAAATGTTATGGCTGCGGAGAACCCGGCCACGTGCATTGGAATTGCCCACAAACAAGACCGAAGGTGCCTAGCCCAGAAACGCGCCGCAGACACCAGAACATCAGGACAGCTGCGAGGGCCGCGTGCAAACCCTTAGCCCAAGCCGAGGAGGCAGTGAACGGGGTGGCGAAGATATCGCGACTCACCTTGGTAGACCTCGTTTGTGGTGCGCAGCCTTTCAAGGCATGTCTTTATTGAGGCGCGGACGTGACAGTGCTGAGGAAGAGTGTGGTGCCCGAGGAAATCCGGAAGACGGGAACTAGGACGGTGCGCTTGCGGGGTGCGTTTGGACACACTGTGCCAGCCGAGCTCTATTATGTCCCACTGAGCCTACCCTCGGGGAATGGTGGCACAAACTCACCGTTAATGATATTATGCGCTGTGACCGATGAGTTAGCGGGTGAGGTCGAAGCTCTTCTTACACCGAATATTTTTGAGGCACTTCAAAAAGCGCAGGGTGAAGCCACTGACCTCGAGGTTAGGATCGTGCGAGCGGAAGGTGAGGTAGCTCAAGTTGGTCAGTACGCAACACGCAAATCGGGATATGATGCGGGTGAGGGCGCTGAGGTGAGACTCGTGTCAAAACCCGCAGAGCTTGCACCGCTAGAGCTGCATGGAAGTACGGCCAGTGAGCGAAAGGGAGAAGTCCCTTTGACGGACTCCAGGTCGCAGGCGCAGTCCGCCACACATACCGTGCTAGCAGAAGAAGAGTTTGGAGAGGTAAATTCGGTCTCAGAAACATGCAATCAGAATAGCATCGTCGAATTGGCGCTAGAAGAATCCGGCCACCTGCCCCAGCAACACCTTGGGGAGCTGGGCCAACACCAAACGGGGTTCCCCGGAAAACCGGTGGATTGTATAACCGGGAAACACAAGAGAAATTTCGTACCAGGTGCAAAAGCAACTAGGGTTCACTCAAACGGGCGACTCCGGCTCTTCATCGAAAGTTTCACGTCCCATATGTGCGCGTTCAAGGACAAAAAAAAAGAAAGAAAGGAAAAACAGAACCGCCACTGTTTGCTCGGTAGATATTTCGGACGTCGCGGGCCAAGGAATGTACGGGAGGGTGACCCAACCTATGTAACTGTGTGTTGTGAGTTTGGCTGTGACTGAGCGATTTGATGTTGGACTCCGTGTGACTGCAGAGTGATGATCTTACTCAATGTGTCCTCTTTTCCTTCATCGCCTCTGAGTGCAGTGTACAATGTAAGAAGTGTTTTGTATGCATGTTTGAAAAGTCTTCGTGAACATTACGCGGCGTGCTAATGTCCGTAGAGTGCGGGGAACGGCTTGCAAATAGTCCCTGTTTTCTTCCATTGTTTATTTCCGCGGCGCCTGTGCGTCGGCCTTGTCAGTGTAAAGGAAAGCGCGAGTGTTTTTGTTTTTATGTTAGAGTACGGCAAGCGTCCCCAAACATTCTTGGCAGGGAGGTGTTAGGTTGCGAGCCTCCGGCCGCCCCGGTTCCCCCTCCTCCTCTTGCTCGCTGACTTGGTCCCCCTCTTTTGTGTGCGTCCGGCGGGACACCCGCGGTGAAAGAATGGCCGTCGCCGGAGCGCTGAGTTTTGTGTCGAGGGGTGCGACTCGGACGAAGACAAGCTAACCGTCATCGCGAGCCCTTCTGTTTCTGAGAAGTGTGCTTTATGGCGCTCGAAGATGCGGCGCGAAGCTGCCCCAAAAATGGAGACGGGATGGGGACAGCTACTGCTCCTTGGACCGCACGTATGGCTCCTGCTGCGCGATGCTTTTGTTAGTTGAGTGCTTTTCCGTGTCGGTCCGAGGGGCTGTAGCCATGTGTTTAGACATTCGACAGCTTCCAGGAAACGCGTGGTGCGCGAAAATAAAAACAACTTCGTTAGCCCCGACACGCCATTGGCCTATTTGAGTTTGACTAAAATCCCGGATTGGCTACCAGAAGTAGGACTGTGATTGATGCGTAGGAGGTGCCCCAGAAACCTGGGAAAACTGATTTAAGGGGATGTTTTGGCGCGAAATAGGGAGAGCGCGCCGGGTCTCGGCCGCCTGTGGACTGCCATCGTTTCAACTGCCTTTCTTCATCTGTCCTGTACGTCTGTATTTGGCTGTCTTAAATAAACGGTCTTTATATTCAAGACTTCTCCGACTCGCAAAGTGTCGCCGGACGAGCGGACGAAGGAGCTTAGCGCTCTTCGTTCGACCCTGTACGATCACCAACGTCCTTTTGATCACATCGACGGGCATCACCCCGTTCGCAATTTAACTCCTCTCTTAAGCCATGCCTATATATTTTGCGTTTTTCTACGCTTCCGGTACCGTCGATGACGCCAGGCACCGCGTATACAGGGTGGCCAGTGTTTCTAAGACGATATCCCCTCCTTCCTGCAACAAATCTACAGCTATCTGATACTCTCCAGTCTCTTTCTCCCTTTTTATAGCTTCTAACGCTTTCCTATCCTCTTCCTTCGTCACTGGCGGAACGTCTGATTGTTTTTCCCTACTGCTAATCTCAATATTGTCCTGACTACTTTTGCTACTGTAGAGATTAGTATAGAACTCCTCGGCTACTTTGACTAATTCGTGATGGCCCGCATTGTTTCTTAACGCATACATCTCATTTTTGTCTATGTCTAATTGCTTCTTCACACCTTTTAAGCTTCGCCCGTTTTTTACAGCATGCTAAATAGCAAAAGTTGCTCCATGTAATACTTCATTATATCGGAAATTTTGCGCTTGTTGATTAGCTTTGATTTGAACTTCCCTTTGGTGGAGAGTAATTTGTTAACGTACGTGATGTACCCACTCCTGCCTTGGCTGCCAAATGGCGGCCGGCAGTATTGAATAATTAAATAAATAAATAAAAAACGTGTTACAGCAGATCACACATGTCCTTCTAAAAAGGCTAGCTCTTCAGCTTGGAGTGTTAAAGAAGTCAAACAAATACATTTTTCGCTGCTTGTTGTTATTAAAAGGGCCTCAATAATGTGCCTCTGCACTTTTGGTTTTGCCACGTGCGAGATTAATAGTGCCATCATACAGAGGTTTGCATTTTTGACAGACAATATGGTCATACAGGTTGCCATTTTTGTAGTTTATCGCATTCCTCTTATGTTCAATGATTCGTTGATTGACGCATCTACCCGTCTGTCCTATGTAAGTGCACCCACAAACGAGAGTAAGAGTGTACACAACATTGGTGGACCATTCGATTAACCTAGTATGCTTCTTTTCACATCGCTCACGTTTCTTGACCATAATGGTACAGCTTAGTAGGCGCAGAAAAGAGAACAGTTACGTCCTTACTGTTGTCAATCTTCTTCAGGTTAGGCGAAATTGTTTGCAGATAAGGGATGACTTGAACCTGCTGTCATGGTCGATGCACAGTCAAGTCTTTCTTACAGCCGTTCTTTTTGCATTTTGCAGTTGACTTGCTGTTGCACTGTTGATTACGTTGGTCCTGCTTTTTCAAGACGACTGATCTGGGCTTTTCATTTTGTGTTAAGTGCGGCTTGAACAGGCCCAGATAGAATTCCACGTTCGATGAGCGGGCGCTTCATAGGCGTGGATTATATTTGAAGCCGCATCCGGACTCGCTGAACTTTTTTAGTAAATTAAGGAACTGAAACTCCTGACTCTGCACGATTTCATGGGTGACCTTAAGGTCTTTTGCTTCGGCGGTGGACAACCCTACAGAGTTGCTTGTCTATATATATATATATATATATATATATATATATATATATATATATATATACTATTGCCACGTGCCTAGCGCCGCGCGACTGTCGTGCTTGTTGCCGACGACGACGAAGCGGTTGTTGGCTCGAGAGGAGCGCTGGTGCTGGACACTGCTATCGGTACTAGAAGCCGACCTTATTCTCGGGTCTTCGTCTACGTGTACCTTCACGGCTCCCTGTGGCTTGAGTCGTGACAATATATATTGTAAAAGAAGGCTAGGTCGTGACGGCAAGGACAGCGAAGCCTTGTCTAGCGTTTTAATCCGATCACGAACCCTGGCGCGCGCCGGAGCCGTCGCCGCGGGACGATGATGATGGTATGTACAAATGAAAGAAGAAGATCATGGCATGTACAAATGAAAGAAGGTCCACAGAAGGCTTACAGTATTAATTTTTCAGCAAGATCTATGACGGCCTTCCACTATCAGATCATCAACAACCGAATGCACACGATTTAGCAACCCATTGAGCTTCCTCCAAACGTCAGCAGTTTCCTCGCAGCAGTCACTGCGAAATTGGTTTTGCAAATACGTGCTTTTCTCATTCTTCAAAATTGAATTCAGCTTGTTGCGATATGAATGGTTTCATGTCATGGATTGATTTTGTTTTCAGGAATGTTGTATATAATCTGATTTTCGCTTTATACGTTTGAGCGACTTGTGGCTAATCAATGGCTTTTGACTTTTAGCGTTATTCTTGTGCGTATTTCAGGAAAATGTTCGTGGTAAATGCGCTTAAATATATGAATAAATGTTTCATAGGCAGTATCTGCGGAGCCACAGTTTTTGTCTGCATTCCACTGGTCGACCCTGAGGTTAGTAACGAAAGCTTCCAAGTTTGTGGGGCGTGATACTCTGATAGGATATTTGTACACTCTGACGCAATGATTTTACGGCACCTTTCAGAAGGAAAAATATAGGAAAATGATCCCTTACATCTAAGCATAGCGTACCTGATAAAGTATCGTCTGCATTTATATTTGTGATAAAAATATCAATGAGCGTCGCTGTGCATGCGGTAACCCGGGTGGGCGTGTCTGTGATAACCATTGGATTCCACTGTTGACGGAAACGCATTTCTCTCGGGAACAGCCTTGAGCAAATTAATATCACCTCCAAGTAGTAACCTGCATCTGTTCTCATAAAAATGGCTCAGAAGTCTGTCAAGGCGACCGATAAAAGAATTAAAATCTCCATCCGGAAGCAATACAATACACAATAAATCTTATATAGATGATAGAGACAAGCATTCGACATCCTGAGAAATAAAAAAAAATTCGGTGAGAATTTCGCATTGTGTTTCATTTTTCACTAGAATAGTAACGCCTTCTCCCCGTCGGTTAGCCCTATATATATATATATAAAAAACTTGTATAGCCCTCACGCTTGTATATTTCAATAGCAGACTTCTATACCATGTCTCTATTCGCAATATTAAAGCAAAAGCAAAATAGGACTTGTTCAGTCAGCAGCACTGCCAGGCAGATCGAATGTTGAGGTGAAAACACGTGAGGCTGCAATTTCCAAAAGACCTGGTCCACGTTTTTGGGAGAGATGGCCATTTTCGAGGAAGTGTCAGCAATGAAATGGTGCATTTTACGTTATATCATCAACGTCGCGAACCGCGCGAATGTGGAATGTAGATGATGTTTCTATGTGCTTGGCCCACTGAGAGCTTGGTCTAAAAGGCGATCAATATAAGCTAAACAAACATGTCGCATAAAATAGGCGCCACACAGGACCCTGTTCAAATACCATCGCGCTGCAGAAAAAACTGTTTGTCAAATAGGACAAAAGTGACACGCAAACAAAGTTCTAAAAGCGTCAAAGAATTGCCGAGGACTGAAAGGAGAGCTCCGCTGAATTGTCAACAGACTCCTTTACGGGAACTAACAGTTCGACGAACAGAATAAACGCGTATCCGGCCAGTCGGTCGCCCTGGAGAAACTTCCTGAGAATTCTTAGTCAGGAAAGGATCTTCAGCAATAATCAACATACGGTTTTCCACAATAACCGGCTCACACACTGCTGCCAGTAACCATTATCACAAAAATAGTTCTAAATTGAATACAATATTACGTGTTATTGCCATGAAGAAGACATTCAGGTAGTTAACTGTACAGCCGGAATTATTATTGGCTAACATAGTCAAGTTTAGCTCCTTGCAGAAGTTCATGAAATTGGTTTTTACACGAACAACGCCTTTCCCCACGCGCACAAAGTTTTTTTTCAACAGCTCCCTTGGCTTTTTCCTTGCAATCATCCTGCTGCATAACGACGAAACCAACTTCTTTGTCAGCCTGCAGTAGAGGTTCGAATAATTTTGAAATACTACACTACGCTATATAAAACACGTGCGGTTCGAGTGATGTTTGAAAGATTTTGAAGCACACTTCGTAAGGCAGTCCACACCATCAAGACTGCACCTCTCACATTCTTCCCCGTTGACCTTGTGTGCAATTTTCCTCTTGATTTTTATAGCGCTGATGAAACACCACAGGAAGAAAGACACAAAAGGACAGAAACGTCTTTCTTCCTGTGGTATTTCTTCAGCGCTATAAAAATCAAGATCGTGTACCAACTAACCCGTCAAAAAGTGCTTATCCTCTATGTGACGAGCAAGTCGTGAGCTGGCACTTACGACTCAAGAACATATTTCGGCCCTCTCTGTGGAAGTTGCTGAACGTTCTCCGGAATATAGTAACGTTCCCCACGACCAAACCTGGTTTGCTCGGTAAGAGCTCAGTCCTACCTTTTTGATAAAGTGTTCAAGTAACAGGACCAATTTGTCTCTGCAATTTAAGCAGCCTGGGATTGGAGCGAGCGGTGCATCCGCTGAGCCAACCCCTCCTCTGTCCAAAGTAACCTGTCCTGAAAAAGTTACCTTGAACCCATAATTCAGCTCTGGGAATCTAGCACAGCCTCCTTACGTGGCCCCAGGAAGACATGACTGGTCTGAAGAGTGCCATTACTTCATCCGGAATACATTCTTTTCGTAGGCAAAATGTGATGCGCTTAGCTCTGCATGTGGTATTCACGATGTGTCACAGAAGAAGGTTGATGAAACAGGGTGAACTGACGTTAGAATCCGAAGGAAAGAAAACACGAAAGATCGGTCCACTGTATTACAAATATGGCTTAAAACTAATTGGGGCGCTAGTTGGTGACATATACTTATAAACAACAAGCCTAACTTTGTTATGCATGGTTGTACTATGAATTGCCATGATTGAACACTACCAGATCAAGGTCTAAGATAATTAAGCCAGGTGCCAAATTTACATGAAGTGTGGACGTGGCCAAACATACATTGGTGTAATTACTCCTTCCTTAGCCTACTGGGGCGCGCTAGGTTTTGTTAAACCTAACTATACTAAATAATATTAGATATCTATAAGGTCACACGAGCAATACATGCATTTCCGTTGAACATTGATCGTGATTCCCAAGCCTAAAAACTTGATTTGACATAGCGAAACCTAATGTCCAGACTGGCGCTCAGCTACGGCTAAACCGCTGCCATTTTTTGAGGTCCAGGTAGTGTTGGACGAAGTAGAGGAGGGGTGGGTACCTGGCGTAGCTGAGGATGAGTAGGCGCCTAGCGGTATAGTTGCTCTCAGCTGGGGCCTGATAGAGAGCGAACTTGTGCGAGCAGTCAGTGGGTTCGGGTTGGGCACGCGGCTGGTGACTATCGCTAAGATGTGTGCTTGAGGTTGAGCAGATCTGCATGGCAGTGAGCTGGAACCATGGAACCAATCATGTAAATGCTTGTAGTTGGGGCGACTTCAATTATGCATGGTGTGCTGCTTGGTAAGTAGAGCTGTGGAAGCATGCCATAGGAGCTCTCCGGGACTATTTCACATTGTGCGCATGTACAGAAGGTGAATTGTTAGAAGTGGCATATCTTGTTGCACTGCTCATAAGCTGCTTCTGAAAGTTTTGCTGGCAGTAGATCGGGTAGGATGGATCGTGTAGGACGATAATCGCCGCGAGGGGCCTCACATGGCAGTATGTCATGCTTGGGGCAGGTGCTGCAGCCAAAGTACGATTCCGTGGACGTCCGTATTGCAGGCACTGGGCCCACTTGTGTCTTTTGCGATGATGTGGTATGCGGTGGAAGGCAGAAGTGGCCCTCCAGACGTGAGAAGACGGACACAGCAGCGTTGGCAGAGTAGCTGCACTATTACGACAGCTGCAGTTGTTCGGCTGGGCACCGGAGCCACTGGATGTGCCCGTATTCAACGAGGCGGACACAGCACAACTGCTCCCTACCAAGGCATGACATAGGAAAGACCAACATGTAGGACCCAGCATGAAAATCAATAACCATTCTATGAAACATGCTATACAAGAGTGCGGAAAAACTGCATGCCTACACCTAGCATTGACGACGCCCAAGCTGAAAATTTCTTTCTGCAGCTTTCAATGTTTTATCACATTGAAGGAAAGCCAGCCCTCTCAGTTTTGGGGCGAAACTGAAAAGTAGTACAGGCAGGGGATCGATTCCACTCAGGGGAAGGAAGCACGGAAAAAATGAAAATCGAATATCAGCTTGGCCGAGCAGACACCATCGCGTCGCCTTCGTCGCAGTGGGAGGTACTCGGGCGAATTGATGATCGACAGTGGACACGCGGCGGTGCGCTTTCCTAGCCGCATTAAGTTGCTCGTCGGTGGGCACTTCTCTCACGTGGCAAACAAGCACAGCGAGCCCTCGCAGTGCGCCACCCTCTCCGGAACGTTTTGCGAGCATATCGCCGCAAATCGGCCAGCAACGTGTAAATGCCATATTTTGTTATTATTAAAAAAGGCGCTTCAAGCTTTCGCAGCAAGATCAACTAATTACCAACCGATGACACCAGTGAGCAATCGATGAATGCTCCGGTTAGGTGGAATCATGGTCTCAAAAGGTCGTCTAGATCTCACAATCGGGGGATCGCTACCAAACTGCATGATAAACCGTGCAAGTCTGCGAAAAAGAAGCAGAGAATTTGGTATTAAAATGTAGCATTCAAATAACGCCGAATGAAGAAAGGAAGAAGGTGGCACTTTGCCTTTTTTTCTGTGCCTTCAAGTGCATTATCTTCTTTCCTTTAACGTCAAATAACAAATTGTATTGCCGAGAACCACTCAAATCTTGAAAAGTTACAGCCGCTGGCATGCGGCCTTATCCTTGTGATGTTAGCACACTGATCGATATCTGTACTCATTGTTTGTTCATTCTCGCTGTCGCACACTGATTCGCCGAGATGTATATGGAGGATTGCAGCCACTTGTCTGTGTTTCTGCAATGTTCTAGGTTAAGCGAGTCGCTGTTTGCTGCTTTATCTACATGTTTCTTCGCCGTTTTTAGACTGAGCATTGACGGGGGCGACGGACATTAGTTTTCAACGGCGACGTTTGCTGCTATCGCCGCCGTCGATTCACTTCAATATTTAGCGGGCGCAAGTAGCCAAATATGGAGGTTATTTAAATGCACTTTTCTCATCCATGGTGCCCACGGCATTGCCACCCCCACCTGACAGTACTCTATTGTACTGTTTATTGAATGGGTCAGTAAAAGTGGAGGTAATTAGTCAAGAACTGGCCGCACAAGGCACGACAGCAGCAGTTACAGGTATAAGAATACATAATTACGATCTCCATATAGCTAAACGTGGGCACGAAAATTCGTCAAGATGCTATGATTATGAGGCAGCGCGCCATGAAACATACGGAGAGGAAGAGGGACAAGCGCTGAACTTACAACTAAATTTTATTCAGGAGCGCGTCAGAATAAATACGAAACGCCTCCAACAAAAACAACACAAGGTCAGATAACAAGCGGATCTGCCGGCATCCTTAACCTCAATTTTACCTACGCGTATCAAAGAAATGCAACTCTTTATCGGAAAACAGAATAGACGGTATGCTGACGCATGAAGTACCCGCCTCAGCTATTGCCTCGATAATCTCTCTTGCTATTTTGCAAACGTGTTTAGCCAGGATGCTGCAATCCGACAAGTTAGGTTTGCATGCAGGCTCGGGCTCGCACTCACGGCAATGCTTCGATAGAAACCCTGATGTGGTTTTGCACACATTATAACTGTGTTCGTACAATCTTTCGTTGAGACATCGGCCTGTTTGGCCGATGTAAGTTTTCCCACAGGACAACTTCATTTCATAGGCAATGGACTGCTGGCATGCTAAAAATGGATTTTGATGTTTTATTTTACATCCGGGTCTCGACTTCTTAGGATTAGTCGCATGACACAACTTTATCAGTTTCACCGGGGCTGAAAAAAACACTTTTACGTCGGCCTTCTGGGCGATCCTTTAAAGTGTATGAGATTTCTTATGCATATAGGGTACCACCACAACCTTTTTCTTTTCATTGTTCCTACCTCTCCTGTCCTCAGCGGTGCAGTACATTGGACGCTGCGCCTTTTTGTCTTTTATGATGCCTTCCGCCATTGAAACTAGCAGAGGGCTTGGGTAGCCGGCGGCACCGAGACGGGATGACTGCTTGATGAGGCTCCCCTCAACAGTGTGAAAGCAGGACACGCTGCTTTCACACTGTTGAAAGCTGTGCGTCCTGCATTGCGCATTGCGAAAGCATAGCCTAGCAATGCCTCTTTTCACAAGGTTAAAATGTGCAGAAGTGGTTTTTCTCTCCCTCGGTTCATAAGTCCAGCACGTGTGTTTATTACCAAAACGGAGGCTCAAGTCTAGGAACCGTATGCGGTTCTCTAGAGGCACGTCATGGGTCAATATCAAAGGGGCCAAGCATTCTTCAAAAATTGCTAGTATGCAGCCTAGTGTTTCGCCACATGGGCGCATTGTCCATTCAATTTGGATCAGAAAATCATCAACATATCTAACCACCCTTATAACATTGCAACCATCTAATCGTGTAGACAAGTTACCACACTGCCAAAAGCAAATCGGTCAACACAGGCGCAATACACGAACCAATACAGACACCTTGTTTTTGCAAAAAGAAGCTGTCCCCCCATTCTACGTACGTAGATGTCAGATTTATAGCTACGTGATGACGACGACGAAGTGTGTCCTCTTGCCTCGAGAAAGGGACAAGGTTATGACGAAGAAGTGGGACTGGTTCCGTGTTGCTACTAGCTACTACGCCAGTTCAAACTGTGCTGTAAATATACTGTAAATACATCGAGTTTGCACGTAACATCTTGGTGGAGGTGCGGCCGTTGATCCCGGCGTCAGCCTCCGCACAACGGAACTCCGCAGCGGCCGCCTGCTTTCCTGCCCAAAGATGCCTCATGATACCGTCCTCACAAAAAAGGGGGCCTTGCCATCGGTCATGCTCACCCACCCGCACAATCCTGGCAGTTTCACTGGTACCTGCACTACGGACGTGGACGAATGGATACGAAAGTACAAACGTGTGAGCACCTATAATCGCTGGGACCCCACCCTCATGCTAGCGAATGTTGTTTGTTACCTCGAGGGCACTGCGCTCGCCTGGTACAAGACTCATGAAGGTCAGCTGACCAGTTGGGATACTTGCAAAGAGAAGCTCCGCGAACTATTTAGAAAGCCCCTTGGTCGAGAGCTTACAGCACAGCGAACCCTCGAATCCTCTCTCCAGACAGCTACCGAATCATACATGGCCTACATCCACGACGTCCTCGCCCTTTGCCACAATGTAGATCACATGTCGGAGTCCGCCAAAGTTGGTCATATAATAAAGGGCATCGCAGACGATGCATTCAACCTGCTTGTGTACAAAGATTGCAGCAGAGTTGATGCCATCATCAAAGAATGCCACCGTTTTGAAGACGCAAAAGTCGTCACATAGCCCACTCATTTGCCCGCCTTCCAAATACTTCTCCGACTTCTTCGTGTAAAGATTTGCCGTCCCAACACCAGCCAATTTCGACCGAAAATGTAACCCGTATCATCCGCCGCGAACTCGAGGCCATTGCTCCCGCTGCCTTGCCGCCACATTTGGCCAACGGCCACCCCCCGGACGTTCCCCTAATTCAGGCCGTTGTCCGCCAAGAGCTCACCACCTTGGGACTCAACTCCGTTGCTGCCGTCAGCCCGCCCACTGTCGCCGACGTTCGCTCATTTTATCCTGGTCGACCTCCTTATGACACCGACGTTCGCACAGTTTATCCTGGCCGACTTGCTTATGGCCCCGATGTTCGCAACCTTTATTCTGCCGGACCTGCCTATGTTGCCCAGCGTAGACACAATCCAGACGAATGGCGCACATCTGATAACCGGCCTATTTGTTTTACTTGTTCCTGCGTCGGCCATATCGCCCGGGATTGCCGAAATCATTGGTTCCAGCCACAAAGGTACAGCCTGCCACCCTCCTCTATCTACGATGACCACTCTCGTCCATTCCCACCTCGCCACGACCCTTCAAGCACAGCCGCTGATGCCGAGTCTTCACGCCTCAACCGATCACCCTCCCCTCACGGCCGTCGATTTTCATCTCCCAGTTCATATGGCCACTCTCCGACAGAAAACTAGGCGCTGCAGCGTCTAGAGGTGATGCTGCAGTAGGGACCACGATCTCAAATCCTCGTCTAGCTCTTCGTGCGCGCTGTAATTTGCTCACCGTGCTCGTGGATGGCACAGCCGTTCAAGCCCTCATTGATACTGGTGCGCAAGTTTCGGTCATGAGCCCAAAACTCCGTTCTCGCTTGCGAAAAGTGCTGACCCCTGCCCCTATACAGCTTGTGCGTGTTGCAGATGGAGCAACTTCAAAGGTCATTGGCTCGTGCTCTGCCCGCCTAACGATTTTTGGCCGCAATACTACCGTCCTCTTTACAGTTCTGCAGCATTGTCCTCACGACATCATTCTTGGCCTCGACTTTCATTCTGACCATGTAGCCATCATAGACTGTGCTACCGGCGTCGTTGAACTTGGCCTGCCCTCTCCTTTCGACCCACCCTCTCGTGTTCTGCACCACCTTTGTAGTGTTGACTTTGTCCGCCTCCCACCTGAAGCCGCAACTTATATTACGTTTTGCTCTGCACCCTCTATTCCCGATGTACAGTATATCGTTACCCCAACCCTTGATGCTCCCCTAACCCGACGCATTGCCCTTGCTCATACAGTCGTCACAGTGACCGCGAAACAAACATGCCTCTCTGTTCTGAACTTTGCGTCGCGAATCCAGCCCCTATCGCAAGGCATCTCGCTCGCTACTTTGTGTCCTGTAAATAAATGTAATCTCTCTATGACCACCTGTTTACCGCCCTCCTCTGACTGCTCTTTATCTGATGTTTCCGATCTCCAACACTACGCCCAGATGATCGCTCCGGACCTTCCTCCTCCACAAGCTCATGCACTCTGTCGTCTGCTGGCATCTTTCAGAGACATTTTTGATTTTGATCAGCGCCCATTTTCTCGAACTGCTCTTGTGCAACATCGCATACCCACCGGCGACGCTGCTCCTATTCATCGCCGTCCTTATCGTGTATCCGGTGCTGAACGCCAGGTAATACAAAAGGAGGTTGACAAGATGCTCGCTCAAGACATCATCGAACCCTCGACGAGCCCTTGGGCGTCACCAGTCGTTCTGGTTGAAAAGAAAGACGGCAGCTGGCGTTTTTGCGCCGATTATCGCCATATTAACAGTATCACTAAAAAAGATGTGTACTCTCTCCCCAGAATCGATGATGCCCTAGATTGCCTCCATGGAGCTAAATAGTTTTCTTCCATCGATTTACGGTCCAGGTATTGGCAGATCGCTGTTGACGAGCAGGATCGTGAAAAAACAGCCTTTTTCACACCAGCTTGTACCACTTTAAAGTCATATCGTTTGGCCTCTGCAATGCTCCGGCGACCTTTGAACGAATGATGGACTCCCTTCGTGAATTTAAATGGACAACCTGCCTGTGCTACCTCGACGACGTCATCGTTTTCTCGCCGACCATTTCTTCGCACCTTGAACGCCTTACCAGTATACTCAATGTATACCGTACAGCCAGCCTCCAGCTCAATTCATCAAAATGCCAGTTTGGTCGCAGCCAACTCACCATTCTTGGACACATGGTTGACGCCTCCGGAGTACGACCTGGTCCGGCTAAACTTCAAGCCGTCAAAGAATTTCCGCGTCCCCAGTCTGCGAAGAATGTGCGCAGCTTTGTCGGCCTCTGCTCTTACTTCCGCCGCTTTATCAAACATTTTGCCCGTATCGCTCATCTCACCGACCTACTTAAGAAAGACACCGCTTTCACGTGGAGCCCTGACCAGCAAGGTGCGTTTTCAACGCTTATAAGCTTACTGACGTCTCCCCCAGTCTTGGCTCATTTCGATCCCTCAGCATCCACAGAAGTTCGAACAGACGCCTGCGGATATGGGATCGGTGCAGAGCTGGCTCAACGCCAACATGACATTGACCGCGTCTTTGCATATGCTAGGCGCCTTCTCTGCAACACAGAACGCAATTATTCGATTACTGAGAGCGAGTGTCTCGCCCTTGAATGGGCTGTCGCTAAATTCCGACCTTACTTATTCGGCCATTCTTCCTCAGTTGTCACTGACCACCGCGCGCTTTCATCATCATCATCATCAGCCTGATTATACCCACTGCAGGGCGAAGGCCTCTCCCATATTTCTCCACTTAACCCGGTTCTGTGTTAGCTGCATCCACTTGACCCCTGCGAACTTCTTAATCTCATCCGCCCACCTAACTTTCTGCCGCCCCCTGCTACGCTTTCCTTCCCTTGGAATCCAGTTTGTTACCCTCAGCGACCATCGGTTATCCTATCTTCGCACTACATGTCCTGCTCATGTCCATTTCTTCTTAATTTCCACTAGAATGTTGGTAACTTGAGTTATTTCTCTGACCCACTCTGCACGCTTTCTGTCCCTTAATGTTACCCCTACCATTTTTCGTTCCATAGCCCTCTGGGTTTTCCTCAACTTAAGTAGAACTCTCTTGGTTAGCCTCCACGTTTCAGCCCCATAGGTGAGTACAGGCAAGATGCAACTGTTGTATACTTTCCTCTTGAGCGATACCGGTAAGCTGCTACTCATAATCTGCGAGTGCTTGACAAATGCGCTCCATCCCAATCTTATTCTTCTTGTTATTTCCTTTTCATGGTCCGGATCTGCGGTTACTACCTAAGTAGACATATTCGCCTACTACTTCCAGTATTTCGCTACCTAATGTAAAGTGCTATTCCTTCCCGAGGCTGTTGAACATTACCTTAGTCTTCTGAATATTGATTTTCAAGCCTAACTTTCTACTTTTCCTGTCTAGGTCATTAATCATTATTTGCAGTTCGTCCCCCGAGTTGCTTAGCAAGGCAATGTCATCAGGAAGTCGCAGATTACTGAGGTATTCTCCATCTACCCTTATTTCTAACTGCTCCCATTCCAAGTCTCTGAATACTTCCTCTAAACAAGCTGTGAATAGTACTGGGGAGGTTGTGTCTCCTTGCCTAACACCTTTCTTTATGGGAATTTTGTTACTTTCTTTACGCACAACTATGGTTGCTGTGCAGCCACTGCACAGCAACCATAGCAGCAACAAAAATACCGCGTGTCGATGGAATTGCACATAAACAGTTTTGGGGAGCTACAGGAGGCCGCTGAACACCTGTGGCAGCGCACTCCCTCACCAGAACACGAGTTGGCCACCCTGGTGCAGTACTTGGTCATATTCTTCCATGATTAGTCCTACAAACCTCCAGCCCTCTGTCACCAGCGGCTGCGGAGCAACTGATTAAAGCGGCGGTAAGACCTGTGACACAGCGGGGGCGCTAAGAATTTCTGACTTCAAGGACAGGCTGCCATTGGAAACTGACCGTGGCAATGTTTAATGCTTGAGCCCTACCTCTTTAATTTAACTTAATTTTAGTTTAATGAAGGGCAGGCATGTACTATGTTGTCGAAGTTTACCAGAGCGACGAGAACTAGGAGTAGGTTTCCTTATCAATAATGATATAGCTGGTAATAAAGACGAGCTCTATAACGTTCTTTAGATGGTAGCCGCAATCGTAATAGAGCTAAATAAGCGGTATAAGCTGAAGTATGCACAAGCATACGCACCTACAGGTACTCATGATGACAAGGCAGTATAAAGCTTCTATAAAGGTATAGAATCGCCAATGGGGAATGGGCTCTGATGGGCGACATCAATGCCAGGATACGTAGAAAGCAAGCTGGAGGCCACGCAGTGGGCAACTATGTCCCTGGAATAAGAAATAGTAGGGGGAAGTTACTAGATGAGTTTGCTGAGCGCAATAACTTACGAATAATGAACACTCTCTTAAAAAAACGGAAGAACCGGAAGTGGACATTGAGAAGCCCTAACGGGAAGACTAAAAATGAATTTGATTTCATACTGTGTTCTAACCCCGGCATTATGCAGGATGTAGAGGTAATCGGAAAGGTGCGATGCAGAGACCACAGGATGATAAAGTCTCGAATTAATCTGGATTTAAAGATGAATAGGAACAGGTTAGTGAGGAAGAAGCAAATAAACCAATTAGCGGTAAGGGGAAAAATAGAATTCAGGCTCGCTGCAGAATAGATACTCAGTGCTAAGCGAAGAAACCGATCTTAGCCTAGGAGCAATGAAACGTAATTTCACAGATATCATTACTGAGTGCACGGTAGAAGTAGGCGGCGGTAGAATTGTTACAGGGGATACTTTCATAGTATCTAAAGAGATGAAAGGTTTGTTTAAGTAACGCCAAAGTATGAAAGCCTCCAATCAAACAGACCAGATAGAACTGGCCGAGGTACCAAACCAAATCAATAGGCGCACGGTGCGACATAAGGAATTGTAACATGGGGTAAATTGAGCATGCTCTAAAGAACGATCATATCCTGAAAACAATTTGCAGTTCATCCCCCGAGTTGCTTAGCAAGGCAATGTCATCAGCAAATCGCAGATTACTGAGGTATTCTCCATCTACCCTTATCCCTAACTGCTCCCATTCCAAGTCTCTGAATACTTCCTCTAAACAAGCTGTGAATAGTTCTGCGGAGATTGTGTCTCCGTACCAAACACCTTTCTTTATGGGAATTTTGTTACTTTCTTTATGCAGAACTATGGTTTCTGTGCAGCCACTATATATATCTTCCAGCACTTTCACGTACGGCTTATATACCCCCTGATTTCGCAATGCCTGCATCACCACCGAGGTTTCAACTGAGTCAAATGCTTTTTCGTAATAAATGAATGCTATATATAAGGGCTGGTTATATTGCGAGCATTTTTCTATCACCTGATTGATGGTATGGATATGATCGATAGTAGAGTACCGTTTCCGAAACCCTGCATGATCCTTTGCTTGATTGCAGTCTAAGGTTGTCCTGATTCTATTAGCGATTACCTTAGTAAATACCTTATACGTAACAGACAGTAAACTGATTGGTCTGTAATTTTTAAGGTACTTAGAGTCCCCTTTCTTGTGAATGAGGATAATGTTTGCATTCTTCCATGGTTCCGGTACCGTTGATGACACCAGTCACTGCGTATACAGGGTGGCCAGTTTTTCTAGCACGATATCCCCCCCCCGTCCTTCAGCAAATCTGTAGTTACCTGATCGCCTCCAGCTGATTTCCCCCTTTTCATAGTTTCTAGTGCTTTCTTGACCTCCTCCTTTCGTCACTGGTAGAACGTCTGACTGTTTTTCCCTACCGCCAATCTCATTACGGTCCTGACTACTTTGGCTACTGTAGAGATCTGTATAGAACTCGGCTACTTTGACTATCTTTTCCATATTAGTGATGACGTTGCTCGCCTTGTCCCTTATCGCATACATCTGGTTTTTGTCTCTGCCCAATTTTTTTTTACCGCTTTAAGTCTTCCCCAGTTCTTTACAGCAGGCTCAATTATCTCCATGTTATACTTCCTTATATCGGCCACATTGCGCTTATTGATTAGCTTTGATATCTCGTCCAATTGGATCTGGTCTGTTGGATTGGAAGCTTTCATACTCTGGCGTTTCTTAATCAAATCTTTCGTCTCCTTAGACAGCTTGACGGTATCGTCTCTAACCATCCTACCACCTACTTCTACCGCGCACTCAGTAATGATATCTCTGAAATTATTGTTCCTTGCCTCTAGGGTAATGTCGCCATCCTCAGTTAGAGCTGAAAACCTATTCTGTAGCGAGATCCTGAACTCTTCTGCCCTCCCCCTCACCTCTAATTCGTTGATGGGTTTCTTCCTTACTAATCTGCTGCGTTCCTTCTTCAGATTTAGGCTAATTTGGGACCTCACCATCCTGTGGTCACTGCATCGCAATTTCCCGATTACCTCTACATCTTGCATAATGGCGGGGGTTGAACACATTATGAAGTCGATTTCATTTTTAGTCTCTCCGTTAGGACTTTTCCATGTCCATTTTCGGTTCTTCCGTTTGCTGAAGAAGGTATTCATGATTCGTAAGTTATTGCGCTCTGCAAACTCAACTAGTAACTCCCCCCTGCTATTCCTAGAACCAATGCCATAGTCACCTACTGCCTTGTCTCCTGCCTGTTTTTTCCCTACCTTGGCATTGAAATCGCCCATTAGTACAGTATACTGCGTCTTTACTTTTCGCATTGCCGATTCTACATCTTCGTAGAAGCTTTCAACTGCCTGGTAATCATAACTACATGTAGGTGCATAGGCCTGTACAACCTTCAGTTTATACTGCTTATTAAGCCTAATTACGATGCCTGCTACCCTCTCATTAATACTATAGAACTCATTTATATTACCCGCTATATACTTATTGACAAGGAAACCTACTCCTAGTTGTCGCCTCTCTGGTAAGCCTCGATAACACAGTACATGCCCATCCTTCAGTACAGTATATGCCTCATTCGGCCTCCTAACCTCACTAAGCCCTATGACATCCCATTTTATGTCCTCTAGTTCCTCTAACAGCCCTGCTAAGCTGGCTTCACTAGCTAGGGTTCTAGCATTAAACGTTGCCAGGGTCAGTTTCCAATGGCGGCCTGTCCAGCGGAGCCAGGCTTTCTTTTCACCCCCTGCTGCGTCACAGGTCTGACCGCCGCCGTGGTCAGTTGTTCCGCAGCCGCTGGTGACTGAGGGCCGGGGTGTTATGGAGTTTATCATAGGAGGTTGCGGCCAATTACTGCACCAGGGTGGCCAACTCCTGTTCTGGTGAGGGAGTGCGTTGCTGGAGGTGTTCACCGGCATCAGGTCACACCCCAAACCTGTTTATGCAATCCCATAGACACGCGGATTTTTTTTTTTTCATCTGGTGGAGAATTGGTGGAGCAGGGAGCGGTAGAAAATTACGTGGGTTGATGAGATCAAGAAATTCGAAGGAGTCAACTGGATGCAGCTAGTACAGGAACGGGTAAATCTGAAGAAAATGTGATAGGTCTTCGCCCTGCAGTTGGCATAGTCTGGCTGATCATGATAAAAACACGAACACATATTTTTCGGTTTAGGTTTTGACAGAAAGGTCTCTTTCCTCCCCCATATAAATGCCCTCATAAAGAAAGCATCTAAAGCTCTCAGTATATTAAAGTTACGCTCAGGTAAACATTTGAGGTCTGGCCGATATGCTGCCTCTTGCATATCTACAGCTCTTTAGTGCGCTCTTGCCTGGATTATGGCAGAAAAGTGTACGGGTTAGCAAAACATTTATATAAGAAGCGATTGCACCTTGTACATAATTCAGGTTTGCGTCTCTCGACCGGAGCCTACAGGGCATCACCTATAAAAAGCCTTTATGTAGAAACCAAGGAGCCATCTCTTGAAGACAGAAGAACCATGCTAACATGTTCATGGCTTCTTTAGATCCGTTCGCTGCCAAAACACATTTGCTGCCCCATAATTACAAAGTGCTCATCCAGAACTCGATTTAACACAAACCGGAAGCACTCTTCCTCCGCTTGGAAAAGAAGTGCCAAAAATAAAGATAGTCGATACAATCCCAGATATTGCCCAAAGTGCGTACCCATTGTCCCCTTGGTACAGTTTTCCGTCTGTAGGCGACCTTACGCTAGCACAATTTGACAAACAGCAAACTCGACATTAACAGATATTAGAAGCATTCCTGACCTTATAAGAAAAATACAAAGACCACGGGACATTTTAAACCGATGGTTCCTCATATGTTGGTAGTGATGTCGTAGAAAACAATCGCGAAATAATAGGTTGCCTAACAGTGCATCAGTGTTCACTGCCGAATGTTGTTCGAACTCCATAGCTGTAGAAAAAATAATAAAAGTCAATATTAAAAAGATTGCAATCTACACTGATTCCCTCATCTTAATCACAGCACTACACTCCAAAAATGCAACAGAGCCCTTAGTGGGAAAAATACATTGCACAAAACCGGCCGAAAGACGAGGTTGGAAAATTAAATTTTTCTGGGTACCTGGCCATGTTGAAATCGTAGGTAAGGAGACAGCTCATGCACGTGCCGCAGCTTCCCGAAAAGCAAAAATAGAAAAATAAACATAACGCATCAATATGTCTTGAAATTAGTACAATGAAGAAGGTAAGAACGGACGCTTCATCTAGGTAATATTATGTCGCCTTCGCATTGGACACACGCATCTTACACGCAGTTTCCCTGTCGAGAAAAAAGATGAACCAATAATTTCATTTCATTCCGGTTTATTTAGTTTTCCCTTAAAGGCCTGATGATATTCCATAAAGGGGGAGCAAACTGAAGTTTTTGTGTCTACGAGAACAAGATCACAAAGAGCAGAAAAAGAATAATTGGGCAAAAAAAAACTGTGATGGCTGTGGACATTAGCTAACGAAAAACCACATTTTATTCTCTTGTAGGAAACTCGAAAAACAAAACTGAGGAAAAAATGCTTCACACGGTTTTTGCAACGGACATGCACCGATCCATCTCACATTGCTCCTAGGAGAGAATGGCCATGTTGATATGTTCTGTAATTTTAATTTCTAATAAGAAGCAATGATCCTAAACAAGCTATGATATCTTAACATCGTAATCTTCTACCAAGAAAACACAATACACCTTGTGGTTGGCGGATGATAGCCTCTGGTGCTTATGCGGCATAAAACACAACACAACACGACTTAGCAGAGCGAGATTCTAGCGTAGAACAAGACAGGACACAAGAAGAAACGAACAACACAGGCCCCCCAGCTAACTTCCAACAAATTTCATTCCACGCATGCAGCACATTAATACACCAGAGATATGAAATCACTTGTGCTACCTTTGCCTAAGAAACGAGAGTTCCTTATCACCACTCGTCCTCAGAAGCCGCATGTGACTTGCAATATGCGGGGGCCATTATATCGGACAGACAAGGATGTGCCGAAATGAGCGATAAATGGAACACAAGTTCTTTCATGGAAATCGAGAACGTGCAACTCATTTTTTAACAAACTGATGTGCTAGCAAGGATTATTAACATGAACACGCGAGTAATAATTGAAGAAGAAAGGATATATACTTCCGGCGAGACATGTGTTTGCACTCCTTCCATTTTTTATGTGATAAGGAACTCTTGTTTCTTAGGCAAAGATATTGTTAGCACAAACGATTTCATATCTTCGGCGCATAAAAGTGCTGCATGTGTGAAATGAAATTGGTTGGAAGTTAGCGGAAGGTGGGGGGGGGGGGGGGGGGGGCTAGTGTTGTTCGTTTCTTCTTGTGTCCTGTCTTGCTCTGCGCTACAATCTCGCTATGTTCCCCCACCAACAAGCTCAAAAAACCACGCTTTTGAACAACACGACTGTTTGCGATGTTGTAACGCAGTGGAGAGGCCTGACTTTAAAGCTTTGCAACGTTTTCACACGCGTTTTGCACAATTTAGGCTTATTTCGAACAACATCGACGCCTGTCTCTGCTTTGACTCTTGCATACTAAATAGGCGTTCTTGGATATTTTGACGTTGAATTGATATTTTGGCTTTACCTAATTACCTAATTACTACATACAAACACATTTTGTGCAGAGATACATTTTTTCAGACAATTTAGACGCTTGGGCATGCTGGTTAGACAATATTGGTGCAGCGCATACGACGAGGGCGAGCACATAGCGAGACTGGAATCTAAACATTTTTTCACCCTCTACTTCCTACAACAATTCTTTTACTCATCAATAAAACCGCTTCTCGACAATGACGGTGCGACAAACTCCGCACAAATCCTGTCTACACTCATGATTTTTTTTTTCGCAACCTCTCCTCATGCTGCATTCAGGGCAGATCATTCCACACTGTAACCCATGCGCTTGTAGAGTCGGTAGCTAGTTTGTGATAGAGATTTCTACCGCGACATATATGTATATACTTGCAATTTCTATGTCAATAATTGTAACTGCAGTCCTAGACTCAAAAGTGAGACGGACACCGTGCCTTCCTTTTCCCAGAGCCCAAAGCAACTAAAGATGTTTAACACATTGCCAATCTCTGCCAATATCTCAATACACAGAATCCTCCGCATGAAATTTGGAGTTAGAGCCCTTATCGTGTCAACCTTTGAGGTGCAGCTTAAATGCTCCCCCCCCCCCCCCCCCCCCTCCCCGATGTTGAAAATCCTCTAAGGTAGGCTGCAGCAGTATGTGGATCGGGAGCTTCCGGACGTGCAAGCTGGGTTTCGCAAGGGCAGACGAACTAGAGACCAGATTGCAATCCTTCGCTGGATCATGGAAAACGCAAGAGAGTTCCAGAAACCCATATACTACTGCTTTATTGATTATGCGAAAGCGTTTGCTTCAGTTGCGCTCGTCCTGTGCTACGTGTCCCTCTTACTTTTGTGTCGTGTTTGTTGCGCATTTTCACCATGACTACAGACCACAGCAGATTGTGACAAGCTCTCCACGAGGTGGGAGTTCCAATTTACCTCATCTGTCTCCTCAGGAACCTGTATGAAGGGCAAAAGGCCACAGTCAGAGCTGGGCATGGTCTTTCTCATTGGGTTCCGATTGAGAAAGGAGTGAGACAAGGCTGCATGCTGTTGCCTTGCCTATTTAACCTATATGCTGAGTGCATCATGAGGAAGGCCGGTCTGGATGAGTCTTCAGCTGGAGTGAAGATTGCTGGGAAACGTGTCAACAACCTTAGATATGCAGATGATACTACTTTAATGGCAGAAAGTGAAGTGGAACTCAAGAGACTTCTGATGCGCGTACAAGAAGAGAGTGAGAAGTTTGAGCTTAAACTGAACATTAAAAAGACTGGAGCATCAAGGGACAAGAAGTGGAAACTGTGGCAGTTTTTCTCTTTTTGGGCTCGAAGGTTACCCCGGAAGGAGACTGCAGCCATAAAATTAGGAGACGCCTGCTTCTGGGAAAGAGAGCCATGGCTAGCCTTGACCGCCTAGTAAAGAGCAGAGACCTTACACTGTAAACCAAGATCCGTATAACTCGTGCTATGGTCTTTCCAGTTGTGATGTATGGATGCGAGAGTGGGACTGTGAAGAAGGCTGACCACCGAAGAATAGACGCGTTTGAATTGTGGTGCTGGCGGAGACTCTTGAGAGTTCCTTGGACGACCAGAAGACCAAATCAGTCGATATTGTTGACCGTAAATCCTGACTGCTCATTGGAGGGTCAAATTAAAAAGGTAAAGCTCAGCTATTTGGTCATCTGATGAGCAGAGAGGAGTCGCTGGAGAAAGATTTTATGTTGGGAAAGGTTGAGGATGACCGGAGAAGGGGTAGGCAGCGAACGCGATGGTTAGATGGCATCCTCGAGGCACTGCATATGAAGGTATGTGATGTTAGGAAGATAGTGAGAGACCGGAAAGCGTGGCGTGATATGGTCCATAGGGTCACGAAGAGTCGGACACGACTGAACGAATGAACAGAACTGAACTGAACCCCTCCCGCAGACCTTCTCTGTCAGCGCTGGACACCATTCGGCCTGACTGCTTCGGCGTTCTCGGAATACGTTCGTCCTTGAGTTTGGCTTCGGTCTGCTCAATGTTCGCCGCACGCAGTTTACGTGCTATTCTCCTCTTCCTTTACCAAAAATGGATCTATTTGCGTCTTATTGCTGAAAGTACTACTGTTTCTTTAGGAACACGGATGATCTGCCGTACATAACGTCTATGTGCCTACCGAAAACGGTTATTACCATAGCCTCATTCTCATATAGCTTTCTTTCTTCGGATACATGCTTTTAGTTACTGCCTGGCCTCAAGTGTACAGACAGCCGGCTAGCTGCCTCAGTGCTACTGTAAAACCGTCCCCAGATATGGATTAGTTTTCGTCAATATGATGGATTAGCTTATTCATCAAAATAATTTCGATGTCTCTTGGCACCTCAATTAATCGACTACACGCTAAAATTGTTCCGCTATAGAACAGAAAAAAAGTTGCAAAGCTCCGGGCACGGTGAGAATACGACAGAGTTTCGAACACAGAAACAACGCCAGATGATAGCCGTTAGCTTCCTCTTGATTACATAGATGAATGTCCACTGCAAATCGCCAGTATTAAAGTGTCCGTAGTTAGCACCTTCAACCATTTCTTTTCTTTGCAGCCACATTGCTGCCTACGTTCATTCATTGTCGTTTACTTTATTGTTAAGTGCATCATCACCTCCGCTGGAGAGCGAAAGGAGTCGTCTTTTTTAACAAGCATACCCTGATAGTCTCACCAACAGCGCATTACAAGCTTAGGAGAAGTCGAGAACTAATATAGGTATACTCCTTGAGCTAGCTTTTTAACATCATTCAAGAAATGAAATCGGCATTAATATCATTGCCAATTTTCGATGATCTTTCTAAATGGAGGTAGCCATGGAATAAAACAAAAAGGAGTGCCAGCGAATGTTGAAAACTGGCCCACGGATTGCTGTTAAATTACAATTTGAAATCTTCGTATGAAGCATCTCTCTAAATCTAGTTGCGTTTTTCACAGACAAGGTATCTCACCCTAAGCGAGGAAGGAGGGCCGCCAGTTTCAAATTTTTAGTCACGACTTGGTTGCCTGCCATTGGAAAGCCTCACACAAGCAGAGAAACTTTTTCGCCAAGTGGATCCAGCTCGTTCAGTCCAGATGGCGTCACCGTAATTCAGAATTCGTGGAATAAAAACGCGCGCATGGTTTTGTGCACAAATTCTAAGGGTCTTGTGCAGGATGGCATCATACCATTCCATTTCGCATTTAGCCTCCACCCACAAGTTAGAGGACAGTTTTCCATAGAAACCTCCGAGATTTAGGGAAACCTCCGAGAGCTTTCGTTCTGAGTGCACGTTTATCCGGATGACTGCGCCTTTGTTTTCCCGGCTAAATACATCTCACGCTTTTCCAAACTCCAGTGGCTAGAATTCCAGGAGTGAAAAGTCGGTGTTGCAGGCGCGTCTACTCCTAATGCGACGCCTGAAATTTCCCCATTGCCGGTCATTGTCGCCAGATTCGAACAGTCAGTGCACACCTGAGTACACGAGATGCGCAAGAAGAGCAGTGAAGCGGGGTCGTCAATTGGAGAGCAAGCAACGGGCGGCCGTGTTTGAGGAGCATCGCTCGGCGCACAACGTCATTTCTGTTTGCCACCTTGTCATTTCTTCACAGCGAGAGGCAACGCTCAATTTGCACTCGCCGTCTATTTTCATTAAACTCTTGTTTCCTCCTTTAGCAGCTTTCTTAAACGTCGGAATAGAATGCAGATGCTCTCTTGGGAGCTAGACTCTGGCCGGGGTGTCGTATTAGTGGATACATCCTATATTTGTGCTCAATTACTCGGCTATAATATTGATATATATATATATATCATTTTTAAGTATTTTATAACTTCATTGAGCAAACTGCATACGTTCGATCCATACTGCTCCGTAAACAGCATAGTTTACAATCATTGCTAGCGGCTTGTTCAACATTGAATTCATCGCGATAAGAAATTTGAATGCCAGGAATTTTTCAGCACTGCACGGAAATAGGTGCGGGCTTTGCACCACAACCAAGATATTCGCCCAATGGCTTGTTACAACTGCCCCGAGATGAATTGCAACTCTTATGATGGGTATGTTAATCGGGGACTTATTCATTGTTCTCATTGTTCATTGTATTCATTGTTCTGTGCCAACTCAACCCAGCAGACGCCCCCATACAACTGAATGCCAGCTGCAGGAGCTCTCAGGCTGGCCCGACAGAAATGTTTTGCATGCACTTGGATAACGCCGAGTCTGCGCACTTGCTTGTTTACGCTGTTAGGATGTTGGCTATCAGCCAGGGCTGCGATGTACGAAAGTACCGAGTCAAAGTGCGGGCACACAGAACCTATTAATGTTTTTACTCTCAATGCTTATTGGCTTTACAGAGTGGACATAGGATCAATAAAATGTTCAGCTTCAAACACAATCCCCGCCGTGGTGGTTCGACTGCTGCGCTGAAGTATGTGCGATCGAATCCCGCTTTATTTCTGTTTAAAGGCCATTGAGGGGAGATGTATGACTCTATATTATTTAATATACTAAATTGTCGTGAAGATGAGGACGTACTCAATTTAACCCTAAATAATGTTCTCGACTAATGTAATCATTGGGAGATGAAACTTAATTAACACTCACAAAACGATGTTTATAAAACTAACCAATAAAAAGAATAGTCTCGTGAACCCTTACGTTCTTCCATCATTCCAGCTTTCTGAGGTAACTGAATATAAATATATCGGTGTTACGATAAGCAATAATCTGAAATGGAATACGCATGTAATATGTGCGTATCAGGTTTCCGTACACTCTGTGTTCTCAAACATAAACTACGGAAGACTCCCGCTGACTTGAAGCTTTTGGCCTATTCATCAATAATCGCACCCAAGTTAGGATACGGATGCGTCGTCTGGGACCCATTTACTAAAACTAACATACAAGCACTTGAAATGATCCAGCGCAAGGCGATCCTACTTAAATTTTCTAAATACCGTTCATTAGACTCACCAAAGTGCCATAATGCGGGAGAACAGGATTCAAACATTGCAAGTAAGACGCAAAATTCTCATATTAAAATTTCTTTTTCTTCTAAAGCACAGAAAGTTGTCAATGTGCCCAGACGTTAAGTCACTTTCCACAACACGCTTAACAAGGCATCGTTACTCCGATTCACTAACCCCCTTTACAGCCGTAACTAACTTATTTAAGTACTCCTTCTACCCTCGTACCATAAGTTATTGGAATGCTTTACCTATGTCTGCATTACGCACCACAGATTCCACTGAAATAATCGAAGATTAACGGCATTAGTGTTATCGGCTTTGTATTTTCAATTGCTTTCAGTGTGTTTTTTTTTTGTATTTGTATTTGTATCACACTGTATTGCCCCTCTTGCAAGGGCCCTCAAGGGCCTGCAGTATTCTGTAAATAAATAAATAATAAATAATATTCATTGAACCGCAACCAATTGTTGGCGAAGGAGGCAAGCTCGGCAGGCTTTTTTCTGCTAATTAGGCTTTAGTTGATGGAGTAGTTGTTGTGGGCAAAAAGCCTTAGGAGGTCTATTCGTGAGCCTGTAAGGATGGCTGCTTAACTGTATGATTCCTGTAGTTATTTTATTGGAACCTGATATTTAAATGTAAAACAAGATGATTACCGCAACAAAAAAAAAACGGGAATAGCTGCTACAGTAATGAGTTTTTCATCAAATTTCGCATACGTTTCATACCCTTATCCGCAAAAATTTCGCATATCGTGAACACTGCATGTGTCTGCGAACGCAGTTCCAATCGAAAGTTACGTTTTTGGGCCCGCAGCACGAGGTGCGTTATTAAAAATTCTTCGAACGCGTCAGCCGCCAATTCCTGGAGCACAGCTGCGCATGCTCGCCTAAACAGGAGAGTGGGCTGCTGTAATGTTTCCTGTCATTTCACCCACCTCACAAAGTGTGTGCGAATACCCGTGCGTTCCATTCAGAAAGTCCCCACTCAGCCACTGAGGTGCTCGGCGCCGAGTCGAAAACTTGCGCTTGCCTCTATGGCGTTTAACGAGGAAACGGTGTTCGTGCGCACGGTCATTGGAGATTGTGTGCAGTGAAACCGGGCATAAAGGGAAGAAAGGGGCTGCTGGAGGCTCTCACGCGAAGCTCCTCACGACAAAGGAAATCCTATGCGTCGTCGGCTCTTCTCTGGGGAAGGATTTTGGCATCTGGCATGAGTAAAGTGAAGTTTAATTTAAGAGTGCTCTCAATGGCCGGCTTCTCTTCCTAAGTTTGAGTCGGATAACGCAGTCTGGTTGCAGTAGCTTTGCACAAGGTGCAGTCCACGACGAGATTGAAGGACGGAAGTGGGCCGGTTTAACTACCAAGTTTCTGAGAAAGCTGTGCACGTTTCCTTTGTAGCGGTATCGCTGTGTTAAGGTTGATGCCAATCAGTAATCATACAAATTCTACTTCACATCGGGGGTAATTTCCCCTAAAAGTTGGTCTGACATCATTGCTGGCACAAGTTGGTCAACGCATCGCTTACAAGCAGAGCTGCCTTTTTTTACCCCGTGATAGGCTTTCAACAAAACCTTTGCTTGCTTGCTCGTGCTCCTGCAATCTTGGTCCTTTCCAGATGAGGTGCTTACAGGAGTGATCAAATTGGCATCATGTTAACATCTCTCGCCTCATAAGCTCTGTATACAAGATGTGTCTACGAAAATGAGAAAAAAATTGGGACTCCAACCAACATCGCCCCGTGTCCCACCCAGCCGAGCGCGCAGACTTACGCTGACTTCCTGTTCATAATATTTCTCCAGCGTTGAGCACAAATGGGGGAGGAGGAAAGCGTTACCGGCGCGTTGGCTCACTGTGTGTACGTTACCACGTGGGATCGCAGGTAATAAATAGAATCAAATTGAAAAATACAAATAAAAACAATACAAACATAAAAATTCTAGTGTTAAAATCAGAGCAAGAAGCAGAAAAAAAAAACGAAAGAAATATTAACAAAATGAAGAAACCCTCATAAATGTAATCGAAGTGAAGTAAGTAGAACAATTTAGTAAACGTCGGAAAAGCAGCAAAGCTCCGAATGAGCTCACATTTCTCTGACTTGCAGATAACCTATTTAATTCACTGATTAGTGCGCGAAACAACCCTGGAATTGACTTGCTGGCACTAGTTTAGATATTCTAGACATGCTTGATCTGTTTGATTTCATCAAACGGATTACTGTTCCGACAGTTGAAGATCTTTATGAGACCTTGTCCTCACAACAGAGCCAAGTGAATTTTTTTATGAGTCCTAGAAGGTTGTACGAGTCCTAGAAGGTTTTCTCATACACCGGCCGTTGGTTCCTGCTGGTAGTACTTGAAAGCCTTCCTCTTTTGGTTTTACACGTTTAGGCACACCCGGGATCTGCGAGAACTCTGCACCGCTCTCAGGAGCGATTCTGTTGGTCGAGGATGCGCCACACGATTGACCAATATGTGGCCAGCTGTCCTCAGTGCCAGAGTCACAAAGATCCTACCGCTGTTTCCACCGGAATGTTTCATCCCGTAGTGTCGCCCAAGGCACTTTTTGAGGAAGTCGGAGTCCACCTTTGGGACCATTTCCCAACGTGGCAAGGTGGCAATCGTTGGACTGTTCTATATGCGGACCATCTTGCTCGCTATTACGAGACGGCTGCTCTTCTCGCCGCTACAGCAAACCAAGTTTCTCTTTTTATGCTGCATTCAGTCATATTGCGACGTGGTCCTCTGAGAGTTGTGGTAAGTGACAGAGTCCGCCATGTTACTGTCGATGTAATTGAAGAACTTCTCCATTTAAGTGCATCTGGTTTCAGACATTCGACAGCTTACCATCTCCATACAAATGCTTCAACAGAAGGCACCCAAAGAATTCTCACGATCATGCTTGCAACGTACTTCGCATTAGAACATAAGAACCGTGTTCTTCCTTTCTTTACATACGCCTGCAACACTGCCAGGCATCAGACCACAGAATAAAGTCCCTTCTTCTTGCCCGCTCCCCTCGACACTATCGACATCATCCTCCCATTTTCCACTGACAACGACCGTGCTTAGCGGAAACTTCGCTTGGCGGCGGATAGCCCAACTGAGGACTTTGGTATCACAAGGGCGATAAAAAGCTCGCTGTGAGGACCACCATCGCCAGATCACTTACCACCTACTCTGGCTTTGGAAACCTATGAGAAAACATGGCATACACCAAAAAATACACCAGAGCGGCTCGGCGAACTGAACTACTGAACTGCACGCCTTACGGTCAGTGAACAACTTTTTTTGACCGGAACAGCGCGCACTAAGACACAGACAAGAAGAGAGACACGACACACACGAGCGCTGTGTGTCGTGTCTTTGGACCACTGATCTGCGATGAGGCGAAAATCTCTATCGCGCAGTGATCCGAAGCCCTCCAATACGACATCTCTCTCTTTTTAACGCGAAAGCCTTTAATGCTCATTGTTGTCAGTAGAATCTGTCGGCAGAGGGTGCAACCGTTTCGAGACAGATAGTTCACAATAAATAAATAAACCTAGTCTCCGTCGTGTCTCTCTTCTTGTCTGAGTCTTAGTGCGCGCTGTTCCGGTCAAAATGAGTTACCAACTTGCCCAAGCATCTGTTTTAACAGTGAACAACGTTCGGCGAAAACTGAGATGACGCATGTCGCCCGCTTGCAGTGCAACTCTCGTGACAATACCTGACTCTCGCGTATAGCTTCGTTTAAGAACGAGGGGAAATGTTACAGGTCAGATGAACAATAATGAAGGCGAACTCGGTGCAGGAGGACGAAGAAGAAGGGGTGTGAGTTGAAGTGGCACCTGATTCGTGAGCACCGTTCCGTATTGTCAGAAACATTGCGCTTTGTAGGCGCATCAAGAGTGTGACAATACCAGAAACAGTTCCTTCTAAAAACATATGACCAAGTTCGTTATTCAAAGTAGCTGAAAATTGTAGGGGACACTTTGGACCACTGATCTGCGATGAGGCGAAAATCTCTATCGCGCAGTGATCCGAAGCCCTCCACTACGACATCTCTCTCTTTTTAACGCGAAAGCCTTTAATGCTCATCGTTGTCAGTAGAAACTGTCGGCAGAGGGTGCAACCGTTCCGAGGCAGATAGTTCACAATAAATAAATAAACCTAGTCTCCGCCGGGAATCTAACCTCTAGCCCTTGAATCCCCTGCCGAGCGCTTTATCAACTGCACCATGCCCCGGATAGTGAAACGTTCATCGTAGTTCGCCTTGCCTACCGTGATAGCGGGATTCCGCTAGTCATAGATACTACACCTTTAATTTCCTGTAAACGCATTATAGAACGCCGGTGAACTTTGCTGCATTTAATGGAATATTGGTTGTGTTCTACAACGGGCGCGCCATGTAACATCATGACTGGTCACGACGTCATCAAGCTATTCATGCATTGAACACATGAGCAATAAGCCCATTCACTGCGAAGAACAGGAAGCAAGAGGACAAAATGTCTAACGGCAAAAACAAGACGCTAAACAAGAAAGGAAGAATAAAAGTTTGGCAGTGGAACTGTAGAGGAAGAACCGGAAAACGAACTCAGCTCATACAGCTATTAAACGACCGGACATAATTGTCATTCAAGAATATGGGACCAGGCCTACAATGAGCCTAACCGGATACGACATGTATGACGGAGACGGTACCGGCAAGTCCGTTACTCTAGTACATAAATCAATTACAGCAATCGGCAAAAGCAACATAATGGAAATGGACATACCCCACACGGTACTAGAACTCGTGCCTGATAACGCACGTGGATAACAGCGTTAATCATAAACGTATACAGCCCGCCAAAACAAAGGAAAGCCAGAATGGAAGCGTTTTTCAAAAAAAAAGAAGCACTATATGGCAGGCCGAAAACCACTGCTGATCCTATGAGACTTCAGTGCGGCAAACCTTATTCGGGGATACCAAAAACTTCATGCCGAAGGTAAAAGCGTAGCAGAAAGCGCAGAGAAACACCACATGTAGCTAGCTAACGACCCTATGACTATTCCCTCTGACTACTATCTTAACACGCACATCTTCATCTTTACAATATATATATATATATATATATATATATATATATATATATATATATATATATATATATATATATTACCACCTGCCGTTGCCAGGTGGCGCATGACTGAGGTGTGAAAGGAGGACGAAGTGTAAAAGGACGACAAAGTGTCGCTTGCACGTTTGCGTTGGGTGCTGCTGTGTTGTTGTGTCTGGGCTACCCCCTTCTATCATTGGTATCCTTAGTCACCGTGTACGTGACATTCTGGTGGAGGTGCGGGGTAAAACGATCGCCTATGCAAGAGTCTCCATCTGCAAGACGTCGCGCAAGCCCTGTGCCATTGGACACCCCAGTGCATCGCGCCAGTCGATGGCTCCAGGGGCTGTCTCCGGAGCTTCAGCCATTAGCAGCCGCCATGACATCCAGTGCTTCTGCTCAGCACGTAACGGGCGTCGCACCGGCCTGTAACTACACCTTGCAGGTCCCTCGGGTACCAAAGTCTTTCCATGGGGACCTCTTTGAGGATGTGGAGGACTGGTTTCTTCAGTTTGAACGTGTCGCTGCTTTCAACCAGTGGGACGATGCTGCCAAACTAAGGAACGTCTACTTTAGCCTTCAGGACGGCGCCCGTATCTGGTTCGAGAATCGAGAGCAAGTATTAAATTCGTGGCGGGAATTCCGTCGTCAACTTCTCGAGGCTTACACTAGCGCGGATCGTCGCGAGCACGCAGAACGTGCCATTCACTCTCGCATCCAAAGGCCGAATGAGAGTGTCCAAGCGTACGTCGAGGACATGACGCGCCTCTTCAGGCGAGCCGATCCCGCCATGTCCGAGGACAAAAAGGTCAGGCACTTAATGCAGGGTTTGAAAGAGCAGCTGTTCGCAGGCCTTGTGCGAAACCCACCGTCGACTGTAAACGGATTCCTTGCGGAGGCCACCACAATGGAAAAGGTGCTACAACAACGTGCCGTAGCTTATGACCGGCCTTTTCATACAAGCACAATCGCGGAATCATTTGCATCTTCCGAGCGGCATCCCGATGCATTGCGCGAACTGATTTGCAGCGTCGTGCGCGAAGAACTAAGCAAGTTCTGGAGCCCTCTGCAGCAATCGCCAACTTCCGTTTCTGCTATAGTGCGGGAGGAGGTGCGGCAGGCGCTCAAGAGCCCTCTTTCGCCTGTAGTTCCGAGCCCGCCATTGCTGTCGGGGACCGACAATCGTCCCACATATGCGGAAGTTCTGCAGAGTCAGGCTCCCCCTTCACCACCGCCTATTCTCGCGTCACCTACAGTTCCGCTGCCCTCGGTGCAGCCAGTGCAGACTTCGACAACGGTCCGCTGCCCCGACGCAAAGCCGACATTTGGCGCACGCCTGACCGCCGTCCGCTTCGCTTCCACTGCGGTGAACCAGGACATCTCTACCGTGATTGTCCGTATCGATGCCTCGGTCTTCACGGCTTCCGCATCGACTCGCCTCCTGCCCGGTATGGTCAACGACCCCGAGTTATTGAGGAGTACCTGGCGGAGCAGCGTTCTTCACCTCGTTTGCAGCGTCAGCTCCGCTCCCCTTCACCAAGGCGCTCCTCCTCGCTCACCCACGGTTCCTCGCGGGAGAACCAAGGCCGCTCGCCTAGCCCTCATCGGGAAAACTGAAAACAGCGACCTTCGGGGGCGAGGCCACTGGTAGTCGCTGCGTTGAAGACCTCCCGTCGTCGCCGCTTCGATCCGACCGCGATCTGCTGGTACCGTCACCTAGGGAAGCAAAAAGCGTTTCTCTGGACATTCCGGTTATTTAGACCGATTTTCGGCGGAACGCGCTGTGCCTTGGACTTGCTTTTTGTGGGATCGCCTGCAGGCAGTTGCCCTGTACCTGTGGACACCATATTTTGGCAAGTGTTTCCCCCTTTTAGGGGTTTTTTCACGATTTGTACTCGACCACGGTGCGGCAAATCAGGCCTAATCATTAGGCCGAGCCGACGCCTGCGGCACCGGGCTCCGGGGCTGTGACTTGTGGTTGTGGCCCTTACAAAAAAGCTTAATGAGTTTCTGATTAAATGTTAATTACATTCCTCATCATGCACATAAACATTTTTATACATTTTCTTGATGCATTTTTGATGAGTTTCACAAGAAAGTTGGCCACCGTGTTTCTGGTTGGTACCTAATGTGTGCATTTCCTGTGTGTTGTTCATGAGTGTTGACCAATGAGCACCTGATGGCTTTCACTTTTGGATTAAAAAGTAAAAGCTAAAACGTAGCGAAGCACACCAACTACATTAAAAAAAGCTAAAAAATAAAAAAATAAAACTAAGCGAAAAAAAAACTGCACCTCTGCCGCGATTCGAACTCGGTACCTCTTACTCCGTAGCTTTCTACGCTAACCACTCGGCCACTCGGGGATTTTTTTTTTCTTCATTGCATGGAAAAACTTCCGTAAATGGAACAACTCCACTTACTTAAACATGTCCATATCTAAAATTACCGGGCTGCTTAATACGAGCCCGTCATATCCTCAGCCCGACAATGCACAATCATCAGAACATCAAAAGTCTGGGAGACATACACATGCGTCTAGATACGGCATCCAGTTTGGAGGTTCTTCACGTGCAGCATATACACTTCTCACCAAAGCACACTGCTCCCGAAACACGGATTCCGACGATCTTGGTGGCTCTGCATGCCTGTCGATCATGCGGCTTTTCCAAAGGCTGAACAGTCCCATCAACACAAATAGATCGTAAGGCACGACAGAGTTTTTGTCAGGAGGCAAAAATCTAATTGTATAAGGCGTAATTTCAATGTCCTTTTTAAGAGTTCTTTGTAGTATGTCCCAAAAGAACATAGCATCACGGCACAGAATAAAGCAATGATCAATTGTCTCAGGCACGTTACAGAGACGACAATTTACCGACCAGGGCACAAACATCTCCTTATTGTGAAGAAATGTCTTGACAGGCAACGTCGCTGTATGTAATTTGAAAAAGAACGTTTTTGCAGCTGCCTGAATGCACATTTGCCTAACACGCTTTAGAACAGTGGTGTCCAAAAACCCCAGATAAGGCTGCCGATACAACGGTGTAGGGAACAAAGACTCAGTGAGAGCCTGGGTCATCTGCTTTCGCGTAATCTACAGAGAAACGCACAGTGAGAAAATTGAAAGTGTCAGCAACCTCCTTAAGGAATCCCCATAAACGCCCCTCACGAGCCTGCCCAGTTGGTGCGAATAAGTAAGGCAAATGTGGACTAAGGCGCCTAATGAGCACAGTTACAAGAAACGGATGGTCTGCCGATTTGAAAAAGAAAAAACGGGAGACAAGTTGATGCACAAACAAGTGAACAAGGCCCACTCCACCAGACTCTAAGGGAAGAAACAAGTTGTCACGCCGCATGGGCTCCCTTTGAGAGCGCCACACAAATATTGCAAATATTCTTTGTATAACTTGTACTTTGCTCCTCGCACAATGCAGGACTTGAAGGACATACGCAAGCTTTGCAAACAAAAATATGTTACAGACCTGTGCCCTAGCAAACACTGAGAGTTCCCTACCCATCCAAGCCTGCGTTTGTCGCCGCATAGGTACGATTTGTGAATCCCAGTAGGCTGCGCTGTTACGAACTTGGTGCAGCGGAACCCCTAGGTACTGAAGAGGACTACAGTCCCAGCATATGCCTCCAAACTGGCTTGGTCTAGTGCCCCAGTGTCCCAACCAAAAACCTTTGGATTTATCTAAATTAAGGGCCGCGCCTGATACATCGCAGAACTGTTCAGTCAAGTGTAAAGCCTCAAGTACAGTCTTTTTGTCAGAACAAAAGAGGGCGATATCGTCCGCGTAAGCTAAAATCTTAACTTGACATTGAGCCAGAGAGAAACCACGGATGGCTGCACTGTTAATTATACTGAGACAGAGGGGTTCCAGATATAAGCCAAACAACAGTGGAGACAGTGGACATCCTTGACGAACAGATGATTCCAGTGGTATTGGTTTCGTTAGCTCCTGATTAACAATTAGTCTTGTATACGAGTTCATATAGCACAGCCTTATGCCTTTGAGCAAAACGTCACCAATGTTTGCATTCTCCAAGACCGTGAACAAGAAATTGTGCCGAACTTTATCAAACGCCTTCGCCAGGTCAATTTGAATCAGAGCTACTTGGCCTGTCTCATCTGATACTGTCTCGATTACTGAACGTGCAATATGGATGTGTGTTTGAATACTGCGCCCTCTGATACCACATACCTGATGCGAACCTATCAAGTCCATGATAACCAGCTGCAAACGAGAACAAAGGACTTGGCAAAAATTTTGTAATCAACATTGCAGAGGGAAATTGGACGATATCCTTCAACAGTTTTCAACCGATTAGTATCTTTGCTTTTGGGTATTAATATTGTGTAGCCTGAATAGAAAGTGGGAGGCAGGAAACCCACATCATAAGATGCTTGGAATACTTCCATCAAAACAGGCGTTAGGCAAGGCGAAAATGTTTTATAAAATTCGCTAGTAATACCATCTGGGCCAGGAGATTTCTGTTTCTGAAGGTCTGGAATGGCTGATTTAATTTCTTCCAAAGTGATGGGTCCCTCTACTACAGCACATTTCTCATCGTCTAGTCAAGGAAAGTTCTCAAGTAAGGAATTATAATCGAAACCCTGATTTGGATCTTTACAACCGCCGAACAGCTTTCGATAATAATCACAGAAAGCAGCAAGAATACTAGGAGCATCACTATACGTGCAACCACCATACTGAATTTCCAATATTTCCTTCGTAAGAGCATTCTCTCTTTCATCACTGAGGGCCCGACGTGAAGGTTGCTCGTCAAGAAACCTTCGAGTCCTAGATCTTATTAGGGCACCCTTGTATCTTTCCGTCGCAATTTGTTGAAGCTCTGCCTTTACGTCATTAATTTCTTCAACATAGGCACCCGGGCTAACCCTCTCTAGCTCATGTAGCTCAGTTAGAGTGCGCCCAAGCTCACGGAGGTGGTGTCTCTTTAGGAACGCGATTCTTGCAGAGGCTTCAATTGCTAAGTTTTTGGTTTCCTGTTTGAACAAGTCCCATTTTTGAAAAACTGACAGATCATGGCGTGACCATATGTCTTTCAAAAAAGTAGGTACAGCACGCTTAAAGATTTCATCTGAGAGCAGACAGTTATTCATTTTCCACAGTTCCCACCGAGGGTGAAGTATCTGCCGACTGTACCTCCCTACCTGAAGAGACACCATACAATGGTCACTGAAGAAGATGGGCCGCACCCAGTAACCAAACAAATTTGCTAACATGTCTGCAGAAACATAAATTCTGTCAAGGCGGGCATTAGAGGAGGACTGAAAATGAGTGAAATGAATACTGTCGCCTTTTTCCTGCCCCACATCCACAAGGTTATATTCACAAGCCAAATCGTTAAGTAATGCAGCACTAGGGTCATATCTCTTACATAATGCTGATCGATCCTCATCCCTACAAACACAATTAAAATCTCCCAACAACATAATTTTGCCCGAAAGGCCGCCAATTTGCAGGCGGGCCACCCCATTCCAGGGGATGATGTTTAAAAGGACTAGTACCAAAAATGGCTAGAGTCGCAGCATATCAAGTCGCTACCCTTAACGTCAGGGGTATGCGTAATCGTCGGAGACAGCAGCAGTTAAGACATCTGTTAAAGAAATGGAGTGTGTCTGTAGCAGCAATTCAGGAAACAAAGTTGTCCTCCGATGAAGAGGCGGAAGCTGCTCTTGAGCCTTTTTTGCCGGAATATAACATTATTGTTAGCCACGCTAGAGGCTTGTCCGGAGGGTGTATGCTATTCCTGGCCAAAACACTAGAGATGACAGCCATGTCTTATTGCATAGATGGCGAGGGACGACTTATATGCTGTGACCTCACAATCTCAGGTGTGCAGTGGCGAATTATTTGTGTTTACGCCCCTGTAAAACAGCGAGACAGAAGGCATTTTTTTTCTTTCATCACTCGGCCACTCGGGGAACTGGTAACGTTGTTAACGTATTTGCTTCCTATGTCTGGACTGCATTCATAAGATTGGAACTTAATGTTTCGAAGCATGTTTTGAAGTGTACAGGCCATTGCGGCTGCTCTAACAATTACAACTTCTTGACCATTAGAACTTGCATCTAATGTTCCAGATACCTATGCGCACTATTTTGTCCACTGCAGTCATTTTACCATGTCTAGTTTGACATCGCTGGCAAATTTATCTGCGCTGGCTCTGCGGTGGTTGCTACCTTGGGCGTAATTTTCGCTGAACACGGAGCTGTAGCACGAACCTTTAAGGAAAAAAAGTACGACCAAGCTTCAATACCGGCAAGCGCAGCAGCGCCAACACTATTTTACTGGTAACTAAATCTTATTTGTATCTAAACATTTCGGGAAGCGATGCGATGACTGAGGGCTCGGCTAATCTATACGCAGAGCAAGAAGGAGTTCGAAAGCTTAAGAAACACGCAAAATATCATGCATTATAAAGAAGGCATTGCTTCTCGTGCCCTGGTCGCGCACATGCTCCCAGGACGGTCCAGTTCCGAGTCAACGCACGGCTCGGGTTAGGTCCGCGCGTCGTCGTCGGCGCAGGCCGGGGTACCCCTGCTGGTCTCTCCAAAACGGCCTGCTCGCAGGTGCAAGGAGGCATTGGAAATGGAGCGGCCTCGCGTCCGTTTGCTTGGAGGCGGTGTGGCAGTGCGTCGGTTCGCGTACACAACAATATCCTTGCCCGTAACACCCTCAAGCATATTGTCCAACCACAGCACCCATTCGCTTGGCAAGAAGTGATTTGCAATGGCACAAACGCCCAAGACGCAGGAAGCGTGTTTTGAATGAAACAAATGTCCAAAAAGTTGTTTTTGTTTTTACAGTGCATTCTAAAGAGAAATGAAAACATAGTAAAGAATATACATTCGCTTAGTGATGTATAATTTCCCTCATTTGAGAAAGTCAGTGTATTTCCACATTAGCTCCTATACAAAAATGCTGTTGTGTTTTCCAAGTACAAAACTTCTTGCGTAATCTCAAATCAAAGTCTGTTGCGGATCTCATGTTAAAACACATAAAAATTGTTTCTTAGGCAACATCTTACATATGCTAATCAGAAATGAAAACATAGGGCTCTGAAAGTGTGCGGTTAACAAAGAAATAATATATATTCACTTAGTGATGTATACATTTCCTCATTTGAGAAAGTCAATGTATTTCCACATTAGATCCTACCCAAAAATTCTGTTGCGTTTTCCAAGCACAAAACTTCATGTGTGATCTCAAAGGAAAGTCTGCTGCGGATACGATGTTAAAACACATCTAATCTTGAATCTCCTTTGAGTGGTTGATGACTCATCAAAAACACATATGTGGGTAACAGAAATTCAATATCGATTTTTGTAAGGGGGGCCTTTGCGAGGCTGAAGACAATGGAGTACTCCGTTGAGGGAGAATCTATAACGCCCGAAGGGTTCGAGACGGGAGAATGGACCTGGGTTTTGAAGGCGCAAGATCGATTCAAGAAGTCTGTGCACGGGGATCACTCCGAGAGTAGGCCTACCGAGAAACAGGCGGGCAGCGACGGGCGCCAGACGCACGGAGCAGCCCAAGTCAAGCGGGGGAAAGCGCCGGTGTGGAAGAAACGGGGACCGTTTCTGAAGATGCCAGCCAAGGATTTCAAGGTTGTGTGCCGGCCCAAGAATTGGGACTTGAGTATAGTGACGCTGAGGGATCTCGGATGTGCCTTGAGCTCGGATGAGCGGCAGCGGAGCTGACGAACGCTACTGCGGTGGAAAAAGACCTGGTGCGGGTCAATGAGACAAACAACACGATGACGGTGAGCACGCCGTGTATGAATCGTAGTGGGGCATATGCGAATGTAAAGAAGCTCAAGCTGGGCGGTCGTGACCTTGAGGTTTTGGCGTACGTGGCGGCGCCGGAGAACTCTGTGCGCGGAGTAATTTACAATGCGTACAACGGATGCCCATTGGCAGAAGTTCGCGCAGGATTTTTGAAGAAGAACGAAGACATGGACATTTTAGATGCCAGACCTTAGGGCAAGTCAAAGGCGATTCAGATCAATTTCGGCGGGAAGCGCGTTCCTCGGCAAGTTATTTATTGGAACTGTCTGTACGCTGTGATCCCGTATAGAGAGTTAGTCGAGACCTGCTATAACTGCAGACTAGTGGGACATCGGGCGGACGCTTGATATCGTCCGAAGACAAATCTGTATCGCCGTTGCGGGAAGGAACATCCTGCACCACCGGACGGACAGTCGCTGAACTGCACGCCGGACTGCATCGTGTGCCATGCGGCGCACAGCACGGGAAGCCGCAACTGCAAGTTTCGTCTAGCCCGACAGCAGCCGACGGGTCTGCAGCACAGCAAAGAGGACAAGAGCCAAACTGGCAGGGAAGAGCGGCGTTCGAGGCCCAGGAAGCGGTCATCTAGCGGTGCGAGAGGCGATAGCAAGAGAAGGGACCGGTCAGCTTTCTTCCCGTCTCTGCCCGGACCCGAGCCTGGCAAAGGAGGAGGGCAAGGTTCCGGTCATGGAAGAAGTCCAAGTGCCACAAGGAAAAAGGTGAGCTGGCCAAACGCGGGCTCCCAAAATGAGACTGCTCGAGAGAAGGAGCTACAAAGGCAGGGGCTGCAGCAAGCCGAAACTATAAAAAAGATGGAAGCTAGGATGGCAGAGATGGAACGCGCGCTTAAAACCGGCAGAGTAGAAAGGGTACAGACGCCGCTGGCCCAGGCCCCACAGAAAGCGGCGCAGGCGAAGCTTCTAGCGTGGACGATAACTGTACAGCTATGGAAGTGGAGAATCGGGGGACGGTCAAAAGGCCGCCGCCGGCAGATGAGGGAGCTCATACAAAGAGAATAGCAGAAACTTCGGCGGCGCACACGCCGCAGCCAGTCGTTAGTCACTAGTGTTAGGAGGGACATGCTTACCCTTGCGGAGAGAGTAGGAAAACTGGAAGAAAGAACGGATAGGTTGGAAGGTCGGGTCGACAAGATCGAAGCCAGACTAGGCAAGATTGAGGAGCGCCTTGACGCCTTCACCAATGACTTAAGGGGTTTCCAGACCCAAGTAATGGGTATGTTTAAACACCTAAATGCTATGCTAGAGGCTAGATTGCCTCCCGTAGTCGGCCAGGAGCCGATGTTAGTGAATCTAGTGCCTCACCATGGCCCCTGGCCAGCAAATTGAGTTTTGGCAGTGGAACTTCAGGGGCTTCCGTCGCAAGCGGGGGAACCTGCAGTTGCACATACAAAATCTAGATAGTAAGCCGGACATTATAGCTTTGCAGGAGGCTAGCGGCTCGGTTAAATTACCGGGATGTAAGACATTTACACCACCAGAGATTGATCGAGGGGGCGTATCGAGCGTCTTTATGGCCATGCTAGTCCATCGTAACACCACAGTGATTCAGCATACCATAGATAGCAGCAGGGAGGACTAAGTCCTGCTGGAGATTTTACCCAAATAAAAAGACGATAAGAGTCTCTTTGCTCTTAATGTATACTCTTCTCGAAAAGATAAGGGGGTGGGCTTGCCAGACCTCCTGATAAAGACGCAACGGCTAGCGGCTAGGTCTCAACTCATCGTGGTGGGGGATCTCAATGCGCCTCATCCGGAGTGGGGCGACATCCGAGCCAGCCCGAAGGGAAATAAACTTTGGCAGGTTGCCCAGGACCTGCGATGGACGATCTTGAACAACCCGCTAGATCATACGAGGATAGGCAACAGCGTGAGCATAGACACCTCTCCAGACCTCACATTTGTGAATGGTATCAGGGATGCAAAGTGGGTAAACACGGGACACCCACTGGGAAGTGATCACTATATCCTTTCCACGATATTTAGTGCTGCTAAGCACAAAGACAAGGTGAAAGGAACTCGAGTAACGGACTGGGACCGATTTGGGGAAGTCAGGAATGACACAGTGACCGGGGAAATCGAGGACTTAGGAGCCTGGGTTGAGGCACTCAAGCAGGCCGTGAAGAGTACCACAAAAGAGGTTCCAGCGGGGGAGGAGGGCTCTACGGCTCACTCCAGATTGTTACACATGTGGGAAGCACATGCGAGTCTCCTTCGGAGGTGGAGGAAACAAAGGCATAATGGTGTGCTCCGTAGAAAGATGGCCAAGTTAGAACGAGAAATTGAAACGTACACATTGGAGTTGCAGTGCAAACAGTGGGGCAGATTTGGGACCGGATTAATGGGCAATTCGGATGCAAAAAAACATGGCAGTTGTTGAGGCACCTTTTAGACCCGACCGCAACCAAATCTGCGCGGAAAAAATGGCAAATGGCTAGGTTAGTGCATCGGTATCAAGGCACGACTGGGGAGTTTATACATGAACTCCGAAGACGTTACAGAGGCGAGCGGTTGCTTGCCGGATTACTCGGGAGAGGAAAACCTTTAATTAGATGCAGACTTTACGGTGGCGGAGGTGGAGTTTGCAATGGGTCAGCTTCGTACCACGTCAACAGCGGGTCCGGACGGGGTTACTAATAAGATGCTGAGGAACCTGGATTTCGAGTCAGTAGGGGCACTCACGAATTTGATGAATAAATTTTGGGTGGCGGGGGAGATTCCGCCAGAGTGGAAGCTTGCTAGGATTACATTTATTCCTAAAGCCGGGAAGAAGCTCTGCATTGAGAATCTGCGTCCCATCTCGCTAACGTCGTGTTTAGCCAAATTGATGGAGCATGTGGTCCTCAACAGGCTTCAGGGTTATGTAGAGGACAAGGAGTTGAACCTGAAACAATGATTCGTTTCAAGGCTAATTTATCAACGCAAGACGTCATGATACAGCTAAAAAAAGACGTGGTTGATCCTGGGTACGGCACGGGCACCAAGGCTATCTTGGGGCTCGACCTAACTAAAGCCTTTGACAATTTTACCCATGAGGCAATATTGAGGAACCTATCGGACATGAGACCGGGGGGTAGAACCTTCCGCTACATCAGATCGTTTCTGGAGGGTAGGACTGCGGAGATTATAGTCGGAGAAATGAAATCGGATCCCTTCCCATTGGGGGGCTGGGGAACACCGCAAGGGTCGGTATTATTGCCGTTCCTATTTATTCTCGCCTTGATCAAGATACCACCCAGGCTGCAAGGGATATCGGGACTTAAACATACATTTTATGCGGATGACATTACTCTTTGGGTAACAAGAGGCAGTGACGCACATTTGGAAGAAACTCTACAGCACGCGGTGGATATTGTTGAGGAGCTAGCAGGGGAAGCAGGACTCTCGTGCTCTCAGCCCAAGTCCGAGCTTTTTGTGCTGAGGGACAAACCAAGAGGGATACATGCGAGGCACTATGTGCCGCCACCGCCTTTAGAGGTCAAAGTGGGGGGCGTACCGGTCGCTGAGGTCCAAACGATCAGGATCCTGGGTATGTATCTGCAGACTAACAGGAAGAATAGCGAGTCCTTGAAGAGGCTTAAAAATACGGTCAATGCTACCGTGAGGCTAATCGGGAGAATCGCCAATCGTAAGAGAGGTGTTAAGGAAAAGGACTTGTGTAAGCTGGTGCAGGCGTTTGTGCTCAGTAGAATAGTGTATGCGACGCCTTATTTGAATTTGGACGCGACGGAAAAAGGCAAGGTGGAGGCTATGATTAGGCAGGCATATAAAGCGGCCCTTGGGTTGCCTCACAATGCGTCTACCGAAAGGCTGCTGGGATTAGGGGTGCACAACACCTTAGAAGAACTACGGGAGGCGCACTTGGTGATGCAGCTCGGTAGGCTTTCAAAAACAAAAGCAGGAAGGGACATATTGGAAAGGATCGGCATTGGAGTTGACGCTCCAGCTGGTGACACTAAAATTCAGATTAGGTGGGAAATGCACAAGGGCTTGTACATAAAACCTTTGCCCAAGAACATGCATCCAATACATCATGAGGACCGCAGGAAGGCAAGAGCCAAAGCTTTACATGTTAACTACGGGAAGTACAACGGGGCAGTCTATGTAGATGTCGCCGAGTATAAGGACAAGGACGCATTTGAAATTGCGGTGGTGGACGGGCGGGGACGCTTGATCGCCTCCGGATCAGTCAAAACCCGCTCCCCAGAAACTGCAGAGGAAGCGGCGATAGCACTAGTTATTACTAGTAGTAATGCTGACTTGATCTTCAGCGATTCCAAAACAGCCATCCGAAATTTGACGAGGGGCAGAATGTCTGTCACAGCGGCGCGATTGCTGAGTCGGGCCACGGGGCAAGGGACTACGGAGGCGGAAATTGTCTGGGTACCAGCACACTCTGGGAATCCTAGGAACGAGACGGCTCACATGAATGCTCGAGGTTTCGTCAGCCGCGTAGGTGAGCCGGACGTTCCGGGAAGGTCCACGAGAGATGGGCTGGTATCCTTTCATGACATTACTAATCATTTCAAACTTGAGCGGAGGATTTACCCACTCCCGGACAAGCAACTGGTGAAGGCGCAAGAATGCGTCTGGCGACGATTGCAGACGATGTTTCTTCAACCCATACGTGTTGAGCAAAATCTACCCGGACATTCAGCCGGAGTGCAAATGGTGTCAGGAATTGGAAACCTATGACCACATATTATGGAGCTGTAGCATAGCACCGCCACCGGCGGATATTATGCGTGATCCTTCTTCCCTCGAGCAGTGGGAGGCCGTGTTGGCCAGCTCAGACCCGGTCGTCCAGACCAGGGCCGTGGAGTGTGCCACCCAGGTCGCCGTCAGCCATGTGTTGATGGCCACCTAACACGGAATCATCCATACATGCTCTCTGACGAAAATAGTTTTTCCATCCATCCATCCATTGACGGTCGCCCTACGGTCAATGCATTAGTGGACACCGGTGCCGATTATTCAATTTTGAGTGGTCGCATGGCGACTGTTTTGAGGAAGGTGCTCACTGCTTGGCCAGGTGTGTACCTTCGAACCGCCGGTGGTCATATAGTTACTCCAAAAGGGATGTGCACGGCTCGCATTCAGGTTAACGGACGTACGTTCGTCGTTAGTTGCGTTGTTTTAAGTGACTGCTCCCGTGACCTTATCTTCGGCATTGACTTTCTGCGGGAGTACGGAACAGTTATCGTCCTGCGAAATAGACACGTTTTCGATGGGACAATCTACCGAACAAGATAGCAGCAGTCCTTGCAATGCCGCACTTCGTGTTTCCGCCGAGAGAGTCTCGCTGCCGCCGCGAAGCAGTGCTCTTGTGGAAGTTACCTATGACGATTCCCGTACCGGTGATGCTGTAGCGGAGGCGAACCATTCACTCCTGCTTGCTCAAGGCATTTGCGCTCCCCGAAGTTTATTGTCGTTTCACAATGGCCGGGCTGCACTCCTTGTCACAAATTTTTCTCATGAGCACCGGCACTTGTTCCCGGGGACTGCCATCGCTTTTGCTGACCATGTTGCGCACGATCCGGTCTGTTTTGCATCCACGGTAGTAGAAACTAACGAGCCATCTCTTGACAACATCGAAATTAACTGTCACTTGTCAAAGGAGAAACGGCGGGCCTTAGAGCAACTGCTGCTAGACTTCAAGCACTGTTTTGCTTCTTCCTCGAAGGTTCGTCAAACAATATCGCATCATTACTTATGACGACGCTCGCCCTATACGACAGCAGCCTTATCGTGTGTCTGCCAAAGAACGAGAAGTGATCCAGACGCAGGTTCAGGAGATGCTGGATGATGGTGTTGTGCAGCCTTCACAAAGTCCGTGGTCTCGTCCGCCCGATGTCCCACTAGTCTGCAGTTATAGCAGGTCTCGACTAACTCTCTATACGGGATCACAGCGTACAGACAGTTCCAATAAATAACTTGCCGAGGAACGCGCTTCCCGCCGAAATTGATCTGAATCGCCTTTGACTTGCCCTAAGGTCTGGCATCTAAAATGTCCATGTCTTCGTTCTTCTTCAAAAATCCTGCGCGAACTTCTGCCAAAGACGGCACTCTTCGATTTTGCGTCGACTATCGGAAATTGAATAATGTGACAAAGAAAGATGTATGCCCGTTGCCACGGATCGATGACTCACTGGACAGATTACAACGTGCAAAGTATTTTTCATCTATTGATTTAAAAAGCGGCTATTGGCAAATTGAAGTAGACGAAAGAGACCGAGAAAAAACCGCATTTGTCACTCCAGATGGCCTATATGAATTCAAAGTACTCCCATTTGGATTGTGCTCTGCCCCAGCTACATTCCAAAGGATGATGGACACCGTGCTCACTGGCCTCAAGTGACAGACCTGTCTTGTGTACTTGGACGACGTAGTTGTTTTTTCCGAAACATTTGACCAACACCTCGAACGCCTTCGAGCTGTGCTTGAAGCCCTCCGTTCTGCTGATCTCACGCTGAAGCCCCAGAAATGCGACTTCGGGTATACAGAACTCAAGTTCCTCGGCCGTGTTGTAAGCGCTGATGGGGTGCGCCCGGATCCCGATAAGACTGCTTCCGTCGCGCGATTTCCCGTTCCAGCTAATAAGAGGGCTGTTCAGCGCTTCCTCGGCCTGTGCGCATATTATCGGCGTTTCATTGCGGACTTTTCTAAGATCGCAGAACCTCTGACGCGCCTTTCAAGGAAGGACACCTCCTTTGTGTGGAACTCTGAGCAGCAGATGGCCTTCTCTTTGCTTCGTGAGCGCCTTCAAACATCCCCTGTTCTGGCGCACTTCGATGAAGCGGCTGAAACTGAGGTGCACACTGACGCCAGTAGTATCGGTCTTGGCGCGGTCCTTGTTCAGCATCAAGACGGGTTTGAGCGAGTAATAGCCTATGCTAGCCGCACTCTCTCTCGTGCCGAAATGAACTACTCCACCTCAGAAAAGGAATGCCTGGCGGTCGTATGGGCTACTATGAAGTTTCGCCCCTATTTTTACGGCCGGCCATTTAAAGTCGTCACGGATCATCATTGTTTGTACTGGCTGGCAAATCTGCGAGACCCATCTGGACGACTTGCACGCTGGAATTTACGGCTTCAGGAGTTTGACATAACTATTGTTTACACGTCCGGCCGCAAACACGAAGACGCCGACACGCTGTCACGAGCACCCGTTGACACTGGCGATACTACAGCCTATGACGATAGCGGTTTTTTAGGAGAGCTCAGCGCACCTCAGCTCAGGGATCGACAAAGAGCTGATCCAGACATCCTTCCACTGATCGGTTATCTGGAAGGGCGTGATACGACCCTGCCTGGACACCTATCTCGGCACCTTGGTTCCTTCTGCATACGGCAAGGCGTCTTGTATAACAGAAACTCCCAGGGCCAAGAGAGAACTTACCTTCTGGTAGTGCCATGCGAGCTCCGTGAGGATATTCTCCTTGCTTGCCATGATGAACCGACGTCTGGTCATTTGGGTTGCTCACGGACTCTTGCTCGAGTGCCCAACATGTATTACTGGCCAGGACTCTCCGCAGCTGTGAAACGCTATGTACGAAGCTGTCGCGAATGCCAGCGCCATAAAACACCGCCCCAGAAGCCTGCCGGATTTCTCAAGCCCGTTAAAGCACCCCGCTTTCCGTTCGACCAAATTGGAATGGATCTCCTTGGCCCTTGCCCTTTGTCGCAGGCGGGAAACAAATGGATAGTAGTCGCTACTGACTACCTGACTCGATACGCTGAGACAAAGGCAATCGCTCATGCCACAGCTTCCGAAGTAGAAGAGTTTTTCATGCACAACACAGTCTTGCGGCATGGCGCCCCTTCCTACGTCATTACCGACAGAGGGACAGCTTTCACTTCACAGCTGACCGACCGCATATTTGAGCTGAGTTGCACGACCCATCGCACGACCATAGCGTACCATCCACAAAGCAATGGTCTGACAGAAAGGTTGAATAAGACGATTGTGGATATGTTGGCAATGTATGTCGATGTGCAGCACAAGACCTGGGACGAGGTGCTTCCGTACGTCACATTTGCGTATAATACAGCCTTACAAGAGACAACGCGCTTCACACCATTTCGACCTGTTTACGAACGCGAAGTTCAGAGCATGCTCGATTCCATGCTCCCGTGCCCAGATGATGACCAGCTATATTCAGATGCCCAGCAATATGCCATCCACGCTGAGGAAGCGCGCCAGCTCGCCCGTGTGCACATTGGGCAGCAGCAGACCACTGACGCGCACCGTTACAACCTACGGCACCGCCAGGTTGACTACAAGCCTGGAGCCCAAGTCTGGGTGTGGACACCAGTTCGCCGTCCAGGCTTGTCCGAGAAACTCCTTTCCCGCTACTTCGGGCCGTACAAAGTGTTGCGCCGTGTGAGTGACCTCAGTTATGAAGTTATCCCAGACGGTGCCACACAACCAAAACGTCGAAAGCACAGCTCGGACATTGTGCACATCGTGCGACTGAAGCCGTACTACCACCGATAGCGTATGGCCACCCGCTCTAACCGCTCTCTTGCTTTTCACACTGTTTTTACCGGCCTTTCCCTTCTTTATTTCGGAAAGGGGGGGGGGGGGGTAATGCCACCTAGCGTTGCCAGGTGGCGCATGACTGAGGTGTGAAAGGAGAACAAAGTGTAAAAGGACGACAAAGTGTCGCTTGCACGTTTGCGTCTGTGCTGCTGTGTTGTTGTGTCTGGGCTACCCCCTGCTATCATTGGTACCCTTAGTCACCGTCTACGTGACAATATATATATATATATATATTACTTGCATCTGCAACTGCAAATAACTCACGGTAATATAACAAGAATGCAGGTAATCATAATACAATCAACGAATAAAGCAAACACAAAAGTCAATGAGACCGTTTTGGCAGGAGGGTACAGTGCTAGCGTATTTCGTCTCTAGGTGTTTTTAAATGGTCGATATCAGTTTAGCTGTAATGGTTTAGGAGCGGTGGTAGGGTTATCGACCACTTTTGTATAAGGCAATCCGTGCGTGCGGTGATAACATACTATTTTTCTTTGTGGTAGGTTGTGTATGCTGGTAAGCTCTCTTCTTACAATGATAATCGTCATGAAGACGTTCTCTTCTCCATTAATGCGCGTTTGAAGGTGACTGGTAATTTATAATTACAAATATTTTGCACCCTTTTCGAAAAGGCTCTGTCCATGGCTGTTATATGGCAAATCAAAACACATCCTAAGGAATCTTTCTTGAAGATTTGTATGCGTGGTTATCCCCCAAAACTGGAAAGCAGCCATTTAGATGTAAATAAAAGGCAATTATACAGGAACATTTTTGCTCGAAATGGAAAATATGTCCTAAGATGTGATATGACGCCAACAAAACAAACGAGATAACCACATTACAGTCGAGCCAACATGGTCATGCCACATGTTCTGGGAGAAAGTTACGCCTAGAATTTTATTCGTAGTTATTCGTAGTTTGTCATCATCATCATCATTCTCAGCCTGACTATACCCACTGCAGGGTGAAGGTCTCTCCCATATTCCTCCAATTGACCCGGTCCTGCGCGAGCTGTATTCACTTGACCCTGCGAACTTCTTAACCTCATTCGCACACCTAATTTTCTGCCGCCCCCTGCTGCGCTTTCCTTCTCTTGGAATCCAGTTTGCGGCCCTAAGTGTCCATCGGTTATCCTTTCTTCGTGCGACATGTCTTGCCCATGCCCATTTCTTCTTCTTGATTTCCATTAGAATGTCAGTGACTTGAGTTATTTCTCTGACCCACTCTGCACGTTTCCTGTCTTTTCACATTATCCCTACCATTTTTCTTTCCATAGCCCTCTGCATTGTCCTTAACTTAAGTTGAACCCCCTTTGTTAGATTCCACGTTTCAGCCCCATAGCCCATAGCCCCATACAGGTAAGATGCAACTGTTATATACCTTCCTCTTGAGCGGTACCAGTAAGCTGTTAGTCATAATCTTGGAGTGCTTGCCAAATGCGCTCCATCCCAATCCTATTCTTCTTGTTATTCCTTTTCGTGGTCCGGATCTGCGGTTACTATACTGTCCTAAATAGATATATTCGCCTACTACTTCCAGTGCTTCGCTACCTAATGTAAACTGCTGTTCCTTCCCTATGTTATTGAACATTACCTTAGTCTTCTGCATATCGATTTTCAAGCCTACGTTTTTACTTTTCCTTTCTAAGTCATCAATCATTCTTTGAAGTTCATCCCCTAGGCTACTTAGCAAGGCAATGTCGCAGATTGCTCAAGTATTCTCCATCTACTGTTCTCCCTAACTGCTCCCATTCCAAGTCTCTGAATACTTCTGAGTAAGTTGTGAATAGGACTGGGGAGATCGTGTCTCCTTACCTAACACCTTTCTTTATGGGAATTTTGTTACTTTCTTTATGCAGAACTATGGTTGCTGTGCAGCCACTATATATATCTTCCAGCACTTTCACGTACAGCTCGTCTACACCCTGATTTCGCAATACATGTATGACCGCCGAGGTTTCTACTTAGTCAAATGCTTTTTCGTAATCAATGAATGCTATGTGTAAGGGCTGTTTATATTCTGAGCATTTTTCTCATCTTAACCTCATCCGAGGTTAAGAAGTTCGTCGTTTGTAATTCGTAGTTCGTAATTATTCATAGCTCATCCTCTCCGAACTTCAATCTTAAAGGGATGATTGGTTGTTTTTATTTAGGTTTAATGCAACTGCTTTTAATTTATTCGCATTTGTTCTTAGTTTTTTGTTTTTTTTTTAATGCTACAGAACCCTTTCCTAAGCTTTGTAAGGGATAATTGTGCTTCATTTCCAAACGCATTGTAATGAGGAGCGGACAAAAATATGCAAAAAACACACAGGACGATTGAGAAATTGTCGTGTGTTTTCTTTCTTCTATCTTCGTCCGAGTGCTAGCGCTAACTTCCTCTTTATTATGCAGGACCAACTAGGCAGAGGACACGCACTCTGTAGATTTCTTCCTAAAACCAAATTGTGCAGGTAAGTTTAAATTGGTTGGTTGGTTGGTTTGTGGGGTTTAACGTCCCAAAGCAACTCAGGCTATGAGAGACACCGTAGGGGAGGACTCCGGAAATTTCGACCACCTGGGGTTCTTTAACGTGCACTGAAATGAGAAGAGAGGAGTCGCTGGAGAAAGATTTGATGTTGGGAAAGATTGACGGTCGCTGGAGAAGGGGTAGGCAGCGAACGCGATGGTTAGATGGCATCCTCGAGGCACTGCAGATGAAGTTATGTGATGTTAGGAAGATAGTGAGAGACCGGAAAGCATGGCGTGAAATGGTCCATAGGGTCACGAAGAGTCGGACACGACTGAACGACTGAACTGAACTGAGCTGAAATTGCGCGTGTCGCAAAAACTTGGAATTTGTATATGAAGAAATTTTTCTAAGCCCTATGAAACTATCGAAAGTACAGAGATAGGACGGTAGTTATTCATGTACTCACATCACCCTTTTTAAACAGAATAGTTACATTAGCGATTATCATTCGCGTCGAAAATTAGGCGCTCAATAAACAGAGGTTAAAATGAAAGGTAAATAAGTACACAGAATATCAAGAACACGTTTACTCAGGCAAATTTCCATATATTCAGCATCACAGTTGGAACTGTTTATAAGGGAAGAAATGACAGACGCCACTTCCGGTTCGGTTACGGGATTAAGAAATGCGAAAGGCGTGTTAGTGATGAACTCACTGCATACCCCAAAGGAAATGATAATAAAATGTATTTGCAGGTGCGTTGCCGGATATTTCTATGCCATTAACTGACAGTTTGTAGGCTTGTATTTAGGTAGAATGAGAGGAAGAAGATGACTACACGGTATGAAAGAGCACTGAACCAGGGTAGAGGAGGGAAGCCTCATTTCGCAGGTCGATCCAACGCTTCGATAAGTGCACTTGTCTTTGTCTGAGCAGAGCGATCACTGGAAGGGGTTTAAATACTCCTTTGCTTCCGAAGAAGAAAAGCAGAGGAGGGGGCGGGGGAGAAGAAAGTAAGTTAAAGAGTGGATGTACGGAGCGTGGGTGAGGAGAAAGTCGGTCAAGGAGTGATATAAAAAAACTTTTTCGTAAGTATGTATTTCTCGGCCTCGAACCGGTAATCATATGGCGTGAAAAAGAAATAAAAGCGGCAGTAGCAGGAACAACTACAATGCTGGGAGGATGATTAGTCACCACATAAAGCAGATTCGGTGCAGACATACATTTCTTGAAAAAGGACGCGCACTCCAAAGCGTCCTGATAAGGGATATATCTACACACCGCAATACATACAAAATCTCCGACAGGGTTGCCGGTCCTGGTCCTGATGAGGCTGGGATAGGTAGGTCACCGCCGCCTGCGGCGGGAGCTAGCCTGCCAGCGAATTTTTATCTGTTGTAGGCTGTCACTGTTCATACTTAACCAGCCAAAAGACGAGACACAGAATCAAAGAGGGGACAGGACAAGGCTGTCTCGTCTTTTGGCTGGTTAAGTATGAACCCATACCAATGTGCCCAGTCACTGTCACTCGCCACCTTTTCGGTGTTGGATGACGGCTGTTGCGGCGCGCGTCTTTCTGTCCCTATACTTTTTCTTTCTTCTCAATTTTTTCTTCTGTCCGCACGAGGCAGCGGAGGTGGCTCAGCTACAAAGTGAGTAGCAGGCCCGTGCATTTTCTTTTCCTTCTTGCTACAGCCACAACAACCGCAATATATATCCGCAATAGCATGCATAAGCTCCACGTGTTTCTCCGAACAGGATACCTTCATAGCAATGCTTACTTTAGTTGGCTCTTGAGCTTTACTTTTTCGTGGCAGGTGTAGTTCGCTGTCCTGTTAGCATTATTTTACTTTGAACTTCTCCGCCTTTTGCGGAAAGCTTTGAGAATTGTTCCTCTACTGATATATATACTCCTTATCAGGACGCTTTGGAATGCTCGTCCCTTTTCAAGAAAAGTGTGTCTGCACCGCACCTGCTTTAGGGTCTGACTAATCACCCACCCCGTATTGTTCCCAGGCTGAGAAAGACATACTGAAGAAACACTTTTTATTTCACTCCTGGACCTACTTTGTTCTCACCCATCCTCCCCTTGATTTACTTCTCACAATTGCTCCCCAGCTTTTCTTCTCCAGGAGCGAAAGCGTATTTAAACCCCTGCCTATAGACGAAGACAAGTCCACTTGTCGAAACGTCGGCTGGACCTGCGAACACATATTCAGTCCTCTTTCATAGGCTTGTATTTAGTTTTTCTCCAGAACACGTAAACAACTCTCAAACTCGAAGAAAAATAACAACATCTGCTTCATTTATTCTCTTTTTACAACATATTACGATATATCATATATTGCTTTAGAAGGTTTGGATCATTTGTTATTAAAAAATAGCGATGGAGCGAGTTCTTATAATTCATTTTTCTATGTAGTTCAGATATTATACAAGGTTTCTATTTTTTTGCACAAAGGACTAATAGGTTTAGCCGGAACTTTTTCTGGTATACGCTCATGACATACTGAGAAATACATCAAACGTGCGCTCCGCGTCTTCGATCTTAAGTGTTCCCCTTAAGTCGCACTGTAGTAGCTCGTTTCAAAAACTGTCCGGGCTTGCCATAGCTATAGGCTGATATAACTACGATTCCCGAAGCATATTAGATCCTGCCCTCCACTCGCTTGTGAACCGTGCTTTTCAGACGTGCGGATTCTTGAAAGCAGTGGTAATACCTTAGCCAGAGAACTAATTGAATCGTTTTATATTGTTAGGCAGCGCTGAAGAAAGAAAAGAGGAAGTGTGACGACGAAGAACAAGCTCACCATCTGTTCGTTAGGCCACCGGGCTAATGTGAAGAAGCGCTTTCTAAATACGCAGGTTAAGATTTATTAACCTTATCAGTGTGGTGGCAGGTGCTGGAACGGTCACCACGGACCCTTCTCTGCCTCATTGGAGCCGACGACTCGCTTGACTCCCCCCTTTGACCGTGACAATGATCCAATACTGCGACACGCGGCAGCCTGGACAAGCGGCAATCTCTTGGCAGCATCACCGTCAGGCGCGGACCTTTTCTCGCAAGGCTTGCGAAGATGTAGATGAGTGGCTCACCAGTTACCAGCGGGTGAGCAATTACAATCGTCGCGATGCCGCAGTCAAGCTGGCAAATGTTGTTTTCTTCTTGGACTCCACAGCACTAACATGATTTGAGAACCATGAAGCCTCTTTAACTAGCTGGGACCACTTCGAAGAGGAGGTTCGCAGTTGTTTCGGTTATACTACGGCAAAACGCAAATGAGCTGAGCAGACTTTATTTGAACACGTGAAAGTGTCTGGAGAAACGTGCACGACGTGTGTTGAAGAGGTCTTGAAACTCTGCAAAGCGGGGAATCCCCTGGTGTCTGAAGGCAGACAAGAAAGACAGGTTTGGTCACCTCTTAAAGGGCATCGCGGAGGACGTATATAACCTTTTCATCACAAAAGATAACTTGGATTTTCTCACGGCTGTCATCATGCACTGTCTCACGTTCAAAACTTTAAAGCTGCGTCGCAAAACCCAGAAGTTCGGCCGTTTGCCTAATGCGACCATTGCATTGAAAGTGATTCTCATGAGCATTCTCATGAGCCTCTGAATTTGGCCGACATGATTGGCGACATCGTCCGTGATGAACTCTCTCACGTGTGAGCCGCAGTGCAATCCCCTGTGACAGCTGCTTCCTGCAGGCAGTTCCAATCTAGCGCTCCACTTTTTAGTCTACTATCGCTCACAGTCATCCTGTCCGCTAACCTCGGAACTACTCCTACGGTTTTGCTTCAGTCACTTCCTCCGCAACGACACCAGCGGCTGGACTATGCTGATCGCTTCGATCCTATTTCCGATGAACATGATTTGGACCACGCTCGTGAACCAGCGGTACGTTATCGTTGTGGTATGCTCGGCCACATATCCAGATTCTGCCGCCGCCGGAACCAGGTTCCACGCTGCCAGGGCCAATGGTCGAACCGTCGATCTAATGTGAGTCCAGAAGTCCGTGACCTGACCTTTCTACCCTCTTCGGGCTTCTAGAGCTACGAACCACCACGAAATTACTCTCCATCTTCTGATCGCAGCCTGACTCCCCCTGCTCACCGCTCCCGACGTTCGTCCTGTCCCCACCGCCTCTCGCCGTCACCGGGAAACTAGGTTATGCGGCCGGTGGAGATGCGCTCGCGAGGTCATCAATCCTGCCAATTCCTCTAGCTACCGTTATGCTAAAGAACCATCTGAAAGCGTTAGTGGACGGTGTTTGTGTTATGGCCTTCGTGGATACGGGTGCTAGAGTTTCCGTGATGAGCTTAAATTTTAAGAGTCGCCGCGGCCGTAAATTATGTTTGGTTGGGACAGACCTGTCATATATTTCGTGGCGGAGGGGGAGAATCGTTGATTCCACTTGTTATTTGTTATGTAAATGTGACGATTGCTGACCACGTGTTTAGAACTAAATTTACGGTAACATTAACGGTAACTGAATCTACGCGTAGCATTATACTAGGTGTTGACTTTTTACAACAGTGCGGCACAAGTCTCGACTTTAACAGGCCGATGAAGCACTAGCCTTCAATCGGCCCTCATAGAAGAATCGCCGCTGTCTCCGCAAGCATATTCTGTCTTGGAAGATACCGCCGTTCCGGCGATGTCCGCCATCTTCGTCTCAGTTGTGTCCTTGGGAGCGGTTCCCAATGCCTTGGACGCTCTGATGGAACCCGCTTCTCTTGCCGGCGCAAAAAAGAATGTGTTGTTGCCCCCCAGTGCTTTTCGAGTAAACCAGGGCCACGCTTTGGACTGTCAACCATTCCAACGAATCTGCTATATTGACGCGTGGATTGAAACTTGTCGACTTTGAAGAAGAACGCCTTTCTATGCACATCGCCGCGTTCAGTAACGGCGTTGCTCGTTCAACTAGACAGCCTGATCATACAGATTCCCAGTTCCAGTCCATAATAAACGAATCGCTACCCACCAACGACCGCCGAATATTGATGGAAGTTCTTATGAAACTTACGGACTTGTTCCACATTGCTCGAGATCAGCGACAACCAATTACACTTTCCCGCACCCATCATATGATCTACACTAGGTCTGCACACCCGATTAGGCAGGCGGCATACTATGTCTCGCCTTCAGAACGTAATATAATTAACGAACAGGTCCGTGAGATGATGCAACGGAAAATTATTCAGGAATCATCTAGCCCGGGGAGCGCCCCTGTGATTCTCGTGACAAAGAAAGATGGCGATTTTGTGTCGACTATTGCCGCCTCAATACTGTCACAAAGAAGAGTGTTTATCCGCTCCCGCGCCTTGATGATGCCATTGACTGCCTCCATTCAGCTTCCTGCTTTTCCTCTGTTTATTTACGGTCTGGATACTGGCAGATCTCGATGCACCCAAAATACAAAGAGAAGACCTCATTCGTGACTCCAGATGGGTTATATAAATTTAATGTGATGCCTTTCGGGCTATGCAACACTCCAGCTACCTTTAAATGATTTATCGACACCCTTCTGCGTGGACTGAAGTGGCAAATTTGCATGTGTTACCTAGATGACGCAGTGATTTTCGCGAGGACATTCGGCGAGCGTAACAGCCGTTTAGCTGTGGTCCTTAACTGCATAAAGAAAGCCGGTCTCGTGCTGAGCTCCAAGAAGTGCCGTTTCGATGAACGCCAGATCGTTGCGCTTAGGCACCTGGTTGACAAAGACGGTATTAGGCTACGAAAGATTGAAGCTGTCAGCTGCGTCAAAGAGCCAAAGTCGGCGAAAGACCTCAGGAGCATCTTGGAACTTTGCTCTTACTTTCGGCGCTTCATCCCTAAGTTTGCTGATGTAGCCCACCCGCTCACATGGCCCTTGCAGAAAGATATTCCTTTCAAATGGACTGCCGAATGGGATTTTTCGTTTCGCCAGCTCAAGTTTCTTCTTACCTCGCGGCCCATACTGCGTCATTTCAGCCTGAAAACTCCCACTGAACTCCACACCGACGCCAGTGGCATCGGCGACGGTGCGGTGATCATACAGCGGTATGGCGGGAATCAACACGTGGTCGCTTGAGCAAGTCGCAGCCTCAGCAACGCAATTACAACGTGACGGAGCAAGAGTGCCTTGCCGTCGTTTTCGGCATACAGCGGTTTCGATCGTACCTTTTGGACATGCTTTTACAATCATCATTCATCATGATTCGCTTGGCTGGCTGGGAAATCTGCGTGATCCCTGCGGTCGGTTAGCCCGCTGGGCATTACGCCTTCATGAGTTCAACTTTACGGTATCGTCAAAAGTGGTTGCCAACACACCGACGCTGACTGCCTCTTTCGGCTGCCTCTCGTAACTTTTTGGCGATTACAACCTTGACGACTACCTTGCCGCCGTTTTCGTACAATTTTTGGATTTTATCACATTCCAGCGAGAAGAACGAAAATATCAAGATTTGGTACCACTTTTTGAAAAAGCTCCTGATCAGGCATCTGAAAATCCTTTCTGTATTTGCGAAGGTTTGGTCTACCAGAAAAATGACTCGTATGGCGGTGCGCGCTCTCTGCTAATTTTCCGGCTATCTACACGCTATCCATGTTGACGTTACAGCTGGGCACTTGGGGTTTGCCAGGACCCTTACCCGGATTAAGGAACGCTTCGACTGGCCGAATATGCGTCGAACTACTCAGCGCTACATGACCTCCTGTGTGCAGTGCCAGCGGTTCGAGCTTCCCATGTTTTCTTCGCTGGGCCGCTTACATCCGGTGGCACCACCGACCACAGCATATGAGCAAGTGGGTGTTGACCTCATAGGCCCGTTTCCCGCTCGTCCAAAGGTAATCGCTGGTCATCGTGTGCGTTGATCATCTCACGCGTTACTGTGAAACTGCCGCCATCCCTTCCGCCACAGCCGCTGACGTCTCTTTCTTCTTCATGCTGTCGTCCTCCGTCATGGCTTCCTCGTGTGATTATCAGTGACCGTGGCCGCCAGTTTACGGCAAACGTTGTGGAACAGCTTCTGCGCTTTAGTACTTGCCCATTGCGTCCCTTCACACCGTACCACCTCCAGACAAATGGCCTGGTTGAATCTACTAACCGGACACTGACGAACATGCTTGCAATGTCTGTCGACTCTCAGCACAAGAACTGGGATGCTTCCCTTCATTGCATATGCCTATAACACCTCGAAGTGTGAAAAACCTGCTTGTGGTCCATTTTTCCTTCTCTCTGCCCGTCCGTCTCGACGTTCTCTCGACGGCATTTTGCCGTTCTCTTTCGACATCGAGCCTTCTGTTTCGAGCATCCCCTGCCGCGCTGAAGAAGCTCGTCGGCTCGTTCGATAGCGCACTCAGGGCTCGCAGGACCGCTTTAAGCAGTACTACGCATTGGATGTATGGCACCTTCCCGGCGATTTAGCATGGCACCTCTCGGCAAGTGTGATTTGTCCCAGAAGCTGTTGTCGCACTACACAGGCCCATTTATTGTGCTCAATGACGAATTACGTGGTCTCTCGCCAATGTTTTCAAGCCTGCTACTCTCGGAAAACATAAGTTGTGCATGTCGCAAGAATGAAGCACTGCCACTATCTGTACTCTGACTGACAGCCCCGGGTTCTTCGTCTGCGAAGGGCAGCGCTGAAGTGTGGCGAAGAACAAGAAGCTTACCATCTGTTCGTTAGCGCACCAGGCTCGTTAGCGCTGCTAGCGCACCAGGCTGTTCGTTAGCGCACCGCAGCAGTTTGAGTCTCAGCGACACGTCCATCAATCTGTATGAGGCAGAAAAAACCACTTTTTTTAAACATTGCTTATCTTATATAACATGATGCTTTATGTGTGCTTTGCGCATGCGCCGGCAGTGGTAGTTATGTACGTCATAATGCACCCGCAGCACAGTAGGCGCCGACACACAGGAGAGGCACACAATACACACATAAACATAAATAAGGACAATGCTGAACTCACAACTGAATAATTGAACACCAACATCCTTTTCCTTCTCCCCTTTTAAGCACATACACCACTTCTTCTTTGACGGTATTCCCAATGATGATGATGATGACCTCAGACAAAATGGCACATACCCATAGCGGGGGATTGTCCAGGGTGCATTGTAGATTGCAAATATATATGTTCAAGGACTGTAGTATTCAGATAAATATGGATGTTTAACTAGAATTTGAAAAATAAAAGGAGAAGTAAAAGTAATAAATTTACTCCTAGCATAGGAATCTGCCTGTTGAAATTATGTAATCATGAATAAAATCGCAAACTGGTTTTAAGGCATATCCCTTGACGTTTGCCCCGAAGGAGAGAACTGCAATGGTTAGTGGAGGGCCTAATCTCGAAAGGGGAGTCGCTAAGTAAATTTTGCGGAGTGATGCGAAAATCCGTCAGAAGAGAAAAAAAATGATCTATGGATTCAATTTCTTTGCAAGACTCACAGAGGTTAGTAGCGGATAGCCCCGATCGACATAACTACAGATTTATTTTCGGTAACCTGCAGTTCAAGAGAGTCATAGACACTTCACATATCCATGAAACACACATGCGACTATGCCAAGGCCCTCTGATCTGGTGTAGAAAGGAGAGGCGCGTTATTGAGGTGATAGAGACATCGGGAATTTTGAAATCGTGCGAAAGTTAAGTAAACGGTATTAGGTATGCATGGAACAAGAGGTCCACCAAGAGCGGATTTTGCTAAAAAAATCTGCCCTTTCATTATGTGTAATACTACAGTTGCTAGGGACCCATTGATTATGCAAATCTGAAATCTGAGGAAGAAGAAAAAATAAAGGAAACGGCAAAGCAGAGTGTCCCTCGAATTTTCGAGCGATGACAGCACGGACAGGCTGTCAGCAAGAAAAATAACCTTTGAAATATTACTAGCGATCTTTGTCAAGGCCAACTCAATGGCCAGAAACTCGCAGCAAAAACTGGCGTATAGTATGGGACCCGAAATGAATAACTCCAGTTAAGAGCCTGGGAGTACATGCCTATAGCTGCTTTTTCATTCTGCCAAGAGGCATCTGTAAAAATGGCAATATGGCTCAGAGAATTGTCTAGGTAATCCCCTATAAGGGCATTTAATACATTGGCAAACAAATTCTTAGCATTCCCTGGGAGGGTGTCATCAGATGAGATTATAGTGTCAGGCCACCGGTGGTTAATTTGTACTAAAGAGGTTATTGATACGGAAAGTTTCGACAGCAGGGAATTAGTGAACACAACCTGAGGGAGCTTATATCTAGGCAAAATATTATCAAAGAAGTATGATGGGATCGAAGTAAATATGGGCTTAGCCAATCCAGAGAGAGGCTCCAAAGACCTTAAATATGTTCGCACAGTGCGAATTTAGACTAGGTATCCGAGCTTCCAAGTACAGCAAAGCATTGGCCACTGATTCGGGCAGACCTAAACAAAGGCGCAGAGCTCGTCGTTCCAAAACAAACAGGGGTTAAAGCTTGTACCTTGGGCACCCAGACAAGAGAATGGAGCCCAACTCAAATATTGGCCGTACGTAGGTATTATAAAGCAAGAGCAGATTGTCCCGACGCGTACCATTTTTCTAATTGCTGATTCTTATAAACCGGCCAAAGGCACGTTCACCTTTAAGCGCAAGGATTCTAATTTTAGGCCTACAGTCTAACTATGGGTTGTATAATATACCCGGATATTTAATAGAATCAACCTGCGGGATTAGGACAGAATGATAAGACAAGGAAATGTTAACGGGGGTTGTCTGTGGGAATACTAGGACGGCACGGCACATTTATTGACATTTAAAGTTAGCCTTAGGCCGTCCAGCCAGACTTCCAGAGCATTTATACAATCTTGCAACAAATGATATAGGTTGTGAATATTCATGGCAGAACCAAAAAAAAAAGCAATATCGTCTGCATACACAAACTTTGACGGCCGGGTGAATAGGAAATGCACGCATTAGTATATTCAACAATAACGGCGAGAGGACTGTTCCTTGGGGTACACCTCTTGACTGGATGTAAGTGTTCGAATTTAATGCATCCTTCGTGCAGAAGAATGATCTATCCTTTCAAAATTCCATAATATACGCAAATATGTATACCGGAGGATGTAGACCAGCTAGTTTATGAAGCAAAATGCTGCATTCTACGCTGTCGTACGCCTTGGCAATGTCTAAAGTAACTAGAGCTGAAACCTCTTTTTGCCTCATCGCCACACTAATACGACTCTCCAAGTCTACGTGTGCGCTCCAAATCGAGCATCCCTGTCGGAATCCAATCTGAGCCTCGCCAAAGCCTTGAAAGGTTATAACATGATCCATGAAATGAGAGTAGACGATCCGTTCTATAAGCTTAACAAAATTTGAAGTGATAGCAAACGGCCGAATATTGCCGAGACAAAACCCTTTCCCCTGGTCTTTCAGTAGTAAAAATATTTTCGATGTTCTCCAAGCTTGTGGAATCCAAGCTTTTTCCAAAGACCAATTCACAATCTGCAATAGGTCCGCGGCAAAGTCTTTGAATAGTATTTTCAGTATGGCAACTGATATTCTGTCAATACAGGGGCAGCCGAATGCAGGCAATTAACTTCAGGCATTAATTCAGATATAGTTACCTCAGTAAAGTTTGTACCAAACTGCAATCGGGCTGAAGAAAAGGTAGTGGAATCTTGAAAGCGCGCCCCCTTGGGCAATTGATTCCAATTGATCTAATTCATCCTTTTTAGACAAAACAGTGGACTGGGTGTTTGAAAGGAGCGCAAAACTTTTGTACGTTCCATGTATCTATAGAGAGATTTCCGGTTGACTGGGTTAGACAAATAGGAGTTCAGATTCGCATTATATTCCTCCTTAGCCTTGAACATTGTTCTTCTAAACGAAGCTGCAAAGAATTTGTAATTAATCCAGTTGTTTGCGGGCACAGATTATGGGCTAGGTGTTTCCATGCAGCTTTCCTGAGACGATAGGCTTTTTCATATTCTTCATTCCACCAGCTCGAAGGAGTCTTCTTTTCAATGGCAGACTGTACAATAAACTCTAATCGCCCAGTTGCGTCTAAAACTGAAGGCAATACTTCAGGATCACGATTCGATTTATCAGAAGGGGCAGAAGACCTGAAGGCCTCTCCCAGACATTTCTTGAACAGTGTAATGTTGACAAACTTACGTGATGTACCAGTTGACCTAAAAGGATTACATGCAATATTGAAAGTGATAGGGTAGTGGTCACTTGACGTACCGAAGTCTATTGTAGACCACAATGATACTCCAATACCATTTGTAGCTAATGTTAAATCAATAACTGAATGAGAATTTGCTCTCATGTAAGCATAAGATAACATTGAACATCATTTCTAGACAACCAAGAGCAAAGAAACTGTTTTGAAACCCCATAAAACATGATGGAAATTGAAGCCCCCAGCGAAAACTACATTTGAATTAGTTGTCAGCAAAGCTGCAATACATCCTACGGACGCCTGTGGGAAAGTACATATTTGCACACTGCGGGACAATTAACTCAACGGCAAGTATCTCACATGATGCACCACGCACCAGAGTAGGCGATGAAACACAGGAGAGGCACAAAATACACACATAAACAAGGACAATGCTGCACTGAAAACTGATTGTGTGCCTTTCCTGTGTTTCGTCGCCTACTCTGCTGCGTAGTGCATCGTGTCGTCTGACCAACTAGCTCGCTTTCAAAAGAAGTACCTCACAATCAGGCCCAATAAATTCATGAACCACTTTAGCATGATGAACTAGATTTGCTGAAATCTATGTTAACAAGCCTCCGCCCCTGCCGTGTGGGCGATCAGCTCTATAAACACGGTAATTTTTAACTATGAAAGGATGATTAGGAGAGAGCCAAACTTCTTGCAGAAAAGATAATATCAGGGGTAATTTTAAGAATAAGGTGCTGTAGATGATCGAAAGATGATAAGATAGAGTGACAATTCCACTGAAGTACAGAGAGTCCCGCCATAATTATTGCTTTAAAATTGAGGCAGCAACAGCCTCTTTCAACACATTCGTTTTCTTTGCAATTCCTTGAGTACGTTTCTTAGATTTGACATGCGGATGATCTGCTTTATTAGTAGAAGAGGAAGCACGACGCTTCTGAGATGGGCAGGCCACCTCAACATCTGACTGTCATGCGGTAGTAATAGGGATTGGGTCAATATCGTGTACATCCACAGGCGTGGACGCAGAAGAGGAGGTAGGTTGAGTGTTATCTATTGTTTTATAGGAAATGAAGCAGGTAGACGGGGTTAGAGTATCTAAGGACGACGATGCAGCCTGCGCGGAAATTACTTGCTGCAAAGCATAGCTGAATGTATTAATCAAGCGATTAAATACCCCAGCAACAGCCTTCTCTACTACAGTAACAACCGACTTTGTTAAGTTTGCTTCAACATCAGGAGATGAGGGGCGGATAACATTTGCGTATGCATTCTGTCATTTTGCTACTAGGACATAAGCATCTGCGCGCGAGCACCTGTCGCGTTGAATAATGTCTAGGACACTCTGCGCATCGGCCCTCTTTGGACAAGCGGGATCATCAGCTTTGTGACTGCATTGGCAAAGGCAACAGTTAATAGATTCAGAAGTGCAGTGATCTGAAGCATGATCACCGCTTCAAACGCGGCAGTGCGTTGCCGACTTGCGAGCTTTGGCACTGTGCCCAAAACGCCAGCAATTTTTAAATTGTAATGGACGAGAATGCAAAGGGTCAACACGGTATATAATTGGCCAAAATATTATTTCACTTCGGCAAGAGGACCCTGCAAATGTGGCAATTACTGACTCCGTTGGTATGCGTGAGCCTCCAGCCTGTCTACTAAAGCGGTACACTGACATAATACCAACACCGGCCTCATGAAGGTCCTCAAGGATCTCTGCTGGCGTAGCGGAGGAATCAACCCCGCGGATTATTCCCTTCACGCATGCCAGTTGCTGTAGAATAAATGCCTTACAGGCAACGGAGCAATTGAAGTGCAATGCAATAAGTCAGCAATGCAGTCGAAGTCATCAGATTTGCATAATAAACCTCTTCTACCAAATGTTCGCACCTCCGAAGTCTGCAGGTATCGGCTGGTTGCAGCTTTCAGTTGATCTTGGATTAGACGAGGGTTTTTTTATTTTAATTAATCCATCTCTAACAGGAACAAGTGCCACGGGGATATGCTTGACACCATTTGCAGGAAAGCATTTTAGAGGTAGGTGATCATCCGGCACCCTGGCGAACCAGTTTACCGGACCTGAGCCCGGGAAGACAATGGCATGGTCGTAGCCCTAGATAGGCATGAAACCTAAACCATAAAACGGAAACCTGGCAAAATCCCCCACTCGCGGAACAGCCTCACCAGTTCACAATCACAAGAGTCCAAGACAGGCAGAGGACCAAGCTGCAGTGGGTCAGCTGCAGTGGGTCGGTTCCATAAGAGTCCAAGGCAAGTTAACAGTTCAATGATCTAAAAAGTCTTACTTCGATAGGAGAACAGAAGGCATGCTAACGCAGTCATCACCAGCTAAAGATATCTCCCAAGCTTCCAAAATCTCTCTCGTTAATTTATCCTTGTTCTTCCTCAAAAGTGCTACTTTATTAAGAAACCACGCTGGACATCATTGGCTTCTAGATTAGTGATGAAAGCATCTATTGAAGTTGCAGTCGATGTAGACAGGGCCGTCGGGTAATCTTTGAAGATTCTTTGTTTATCCATGGCTTACGGGCTTTACTTGGTTTTGTAGTGCTTCGATATGGGAAACATTCAATGTGCATCGATTTTATGATGCTTATAAATGAATCGTAAGCCTTATTAGGATCTGAAACCTCCTAAACAGGACTATAGTCTATCTGCTCAATTCTAGACCAACGTGTCCAGAACCCACGTCAGTATTGATTGGCTTCTCATGTAGGTTAGTGATGAATCTTTAAACATTCTTTGTTTATCCAAGGCTTACGAGCTTTACTTGGTTTTGTAGTGTTCCGATATGGGAAAAATTCAACGTGTACCATTTTTATGATGCTTATAAATAAATCGTATGCCTTATTAGGATCTGAAAAGTCACAAACAGGACTGTAGTCTATCTGCTCAATTCTAGACCAACGTGTCCAGAAACCACGTCAGTATTGATTGGCTTCTCATGTAGGTTAGTGATGAAAACATTTATTGAAGTTGCAGTCGATGTAGACAGGCGTGTCGGGTAATCTTTAAACATTCTTTGTTTATCCAAGGCTTACGAGCTTTACTTGGTTTTGTAGTGCTTCGATATGGGAAAAATACAATGTGCACCATTTTTATGATGCTTAAAGGCTTACGAGCTTTACTTGGTTTTGTAGTGCTTCGATATGGGAAAAATACAATGTGCACCATTTTTATGATGCTTATAATTAAATCGTATGCCTTATTAGAATCTGAAACCTCATAAACAGGACTCTAGTCTATCTGCTCAATTCTAGACCAACGTGTCCAGAAACCACGCCAGACATGATTGGCTTCTCATGTAGGTTAGTGATGAAAGCATCTATTGAATTGGCAGTTGATGTAGACAGGCGTGTCGGGTAATCTTTAAACATTCTTTGTTTGTCCATGGCTTACGAGCTTTACTTGGTTTTGTAGTACTTCTATATGGGAAAATTTCAATTTGCACCGGTTTTGCTGGCCCTCATTCGCACAAAGAGTGCACCTCGAGAGTGCAACCTAAATGCGCAAACTGCGATGGCCCACATCCTGCTTCATACGGAGGGTGTGTTAAAAAGAAAGCTGCTACACTTGCACGCTCAATGGAGCAAGCACAAGGGAAACCGACCAAGCGTCATGATCCGCCACCTAACTCTAACGTGGTTTTTACAAATACATTAGATGTATCCCAAAATCAGTCAACACAACGTGAAAAGTCACATGATGGAAAACCTCGTGATGGCACATACACGGCTGCAGCCAAAAAGAAGCGTAGGAAGCCCACTGGCTTTTCTCCTCCATCAAAGCAGCAGAGACACTCCGCACAAGACCCGAAAATCACTCTCAGCCTAAGGCAGTGCAACGTAACAAGATCAGCGAAAGGCAGCAGTAGAGTGCAGTTGGGCCAGTTGGTACACATTGGTAAGTATTAAAACCAGCGAAAAGACGCAAAGAGAGAAGCACACAACACAACGCTGTACTGACAACTGAGTTTATTGCTAAGAAACGGACATTCGTGAAAGTGTTCAAGAGGTTTCTTCCCTTCTATATAAATTGGCTAGTTTGTGGAGGAGAATTAGCAATAAGGCAAAGTCACAGAGCACGGTGGACCATGAGACGAAGTTTGTGCACTGTGCAACTCAAGTTGTGTAGTGCATTCAGTTATCATGCGGGAATGTGTACGTTGGACAGACAGGTCGGTGCTTAAATGCCCGACTTGGTGAGCATTAAAGATCGGTACTTTCCGACGAATGGGCCAATTTGCCGAAACACTCCCGGAAGCATAAATGCAGGCCGCTGTAATAAGAAACAGTCATCCTGGGCTGGGGTAAAACAAAGAGCCAACGCGAAATCCTGGAAGCTTTTCATATTATTAAAAATGATGAGGCTTGTGTTAGCGAAACTTCGGTTACCTTGTACGATAAAGAATTTTAGTTCCTTAGCTCTTTACAGCGCACATATAGCTAGCGTGCTGGTATAATGATTTTCCCGTGATTATAATTATAACTATTTAATTAATTAATTTTAATAATGTGTTGCTTCTTCGCCGAAGGGTATGTATGAATATCGTTTTTTAGCAATAAACTTAGTTGTCAGTTCAGCGTTGTGTTGTGTGCTTCTCTCTTTGCCTGTGTCTTTCCGCTAGTTTTAATCTTTACGAAAGGCAGCAAATCGGAAGCACCGAGCAAGAAATCACATGCCTACTGATTCCGATGCTGTTTGCGGCCATCAAGACACTTGTCCGCGCTAATCCTTCGTCATGAGGACTCCAAGAAGTAGAAGCTGTTCTAGCAATGGAGCCGTTGTTGTCGGTCACTTACGCTTCGCAGGCGCGTAATATCACACATTTGTAATCGACAGGAAGAACTTCACCACAGCTGACCATCCGCAACATCTTTAGCACATGCAACATTTTCAGTGGAGCGCTCGTGGTTTACGCTCGAAACTCTCCGATTTTCGGCAGCTTGTGCGAGCGTACCATTTCCCTTTCATAGTCATCTCTGAATTGCGCGTGGAGGAAACTCTCAGACCACGCGGATACTACTTTCATCCTTCAAAACGACCAGGAAACGTTGGAAGATTGCTGATAGGTTTTCGCAAGGGTTGACGTTCCGCCTCACAATGACAACGAATACGTTTGTGCCGTAACAGTACTTGGGAGACAAGAGTACACTCTTATTGCAGTATATATTGAACCAGGCAGGCTATTCAGTGCTTCGAGGATTGAAAATTTGACAACAAGGACGCCCACTTTACATATTATTTGCGTATGCTTCAGCGCTCACAATGAAATTTGGGGAAGCTCACACACGTATACCCGCGGTGCCAGGCTTGCAAAACGTTGTGCAAAATATTCAATTAAGCCTCTAAAAAACGCCAGATAACCTATCTCCCAGTCCTGACGACTGCCAGCAGCAATGCGGGACTTTTGAGACAGGTTCAGCTGCCCACAACTTTGGCGTGCGCACCGATCTGGAAACTCGTGGAAGTGACCATTACCCAATCCTCATATTGCGCCAAAGTGCGCAGATTGCGCCAAAGAAATGTCTTATAAAATCTACATACTGGGATATTTACAAAGACGCTGCAAGCAGAGGAATTACTTCCGCAACCCGAAATGAGGAACTAATATTGACAGTGGCTTATTGCCTAAGAGAAAACGCGTGAATCACACCTAAAACCGATAGCTTACCCTCAAATGATGAGGCATTTCAAAGGCTGTGCACTATTCGCAGGCGAGCTGAAAGAAAAGCTTTGTGCAAAAAAAAAAAAAAAAAAACATTGAAGACTTTCGCGCCTGCCGAAGCACACCACGTCACATTCGACGCTACCTGGATAAGCTTAGTCGGTAAAGATGGCGTGACGTTTGTTCTACGCTGGATGTGCGCCAATCAGTAGCCAAATTGGGCGGATATAGTTCGTGGTATGCGCAAGCCCTTTCAACGGCTTCACCCTTTCCCAGCACTATATCTGCATGAACGAAAATCCATGAAAGAAGACTCTGAAGAATACTGCAGGCTACTGTCCGTGGGGTCAGGGACTTTCCCACACTCCACAGATGGTCTGTCAGGGATCCCCCAGGCGGCAGTGCCAGCGATGGACCTACCTTCCACTATTGAAGAGCCATCCACAGCTATCGCGGAATTAAACAGACGGGCGTCGCCGGATCACGATGAGGTGACTTATGACGCAATCGCAAAGCTACCTCACAATTCCCGCCTTCGGCTTCTGGAATAATTCAATTCTTCCTTTTTGTCGGGTGAGGTCTCAACGGAAGGGAAGTTGGGGAAAAAATGCCCGTTTTGAAACCTTCTAAACATCCAACAAGTTATGCATCCTCAGACCCATCGCCCTACTGAGTTGCGTAGGTAAGCTTATGGAGAGAATATCTCCAAACACGTTACCTGGTTCCTCGAGAGCCGAAATGAATATCCTCGAGAGATGAACGGATTTCGCCAGAATAGGTCTGCGACTGATAATGGTATTACCCTTGTCTTGAACAAATATATAACAGCGCAAAGAGACAAGGACGAGGCGAGACGACAAGAACGGCGCTGAACTTCCAACTTTTTATTGCAAACGAATCGCGTGACCATATATACTCTGAAACAATCAGGCGTCACTGTCAATGCATGCGCAAATAAGTGCGTTCTTTTTCAGAGAAAGTGATAGAGGCAAAACTAACACATGTGTCTCCCCGATTACTTATCAGTTGAGATTCTACGATTTCTCGTGTTGCACGTTGTTTGCTATTTTTTATAATAACAGTGCCAGCAAGATTAGGGAAACAGTCCTTACAAGTAAGGCAGTGGGTGGCCAGAAAATCTTCAAAATCTTTGCCGTCACAGGCATTTTTTATATTGTTGGCGTGTTCTCTCAACGCTGCTTCAAAGACAAGTACCAACACGCCTAATTTAACACTTTAAACCCTAGCCTTATCACTTGAAGAGTACCTTCACGCTGGTTATATCCCGACAGCGGTTTTCCTTGCCATCCAGGCTGCTTTTGACTCTATTTCATCATGCAATTCTCGCAGCCTTGGCCAGCCTTGGCTTCGGAGGAAAGCTTTACAACTGTATTGGACACTATTTACAAGAGCGGCAAATTTTTATTAGCTCTCCACATGGTCCAACTCTCTTTCATGCAGTGAAGAGGGGCGTACTTCGCGTACCCTCTCCTGTTCAATGTTGCCCTTATGTATATAACAAGGAACCTTCCACGAGGAGTGCGCATAACAATTTATGCAGATTATAGCTGCATCTGGAGTACATCACGTTCGCGTTATACAACGCAGCAACGAATTCAGAGAGCGTTAATGCACATCTCAATGTACCTGGCTCCCCTGGGTCTTTGGCTCTCAACAGAAAAGAATGTTGCTATGGCTCTTAAGGGAAAGGAATCACTCGATACCCGCTCCTTCTGGGTGGAAGGTCACTGTCCTATGTCCGATCTCACCGATTTATAGGGTTATAATTGACAGTAACCTCTCTTGTTCCCCTCAGATTAAAACACTCCGCGCGGGAATCACTGCAGCATCACAGGTTTTCAGATTCATGGCGGGAACACGATGAGGCAGCAACTGCCGGTCAATGGTTCTGCCTGAAAAGGCCTCAATTGAAGGAGCGTTACGCTACTATTTACCGGTGCTTGAAAGATTACTTCCAACAACCAAAACGATTCTTGAAGCTGCACGGAACAACTCCTTGCGGATATGACTTGGAATCCCAAAGGGATCCTCTGCATCAGGAACACTTGCAGTACGGTGTCTAGATGGGTAGGTGTGCCGACCGGCGGGGGTAACGCGTGCCTTTTCTTCATGACGCCGCAGTGGCGCCACCAGCGAAAGCCCGGTTCATGACCGTTTCCTCCGGCCGTCGCCACGCATGACAGAAAGCGACTCGCTTCACTTTTTTCCAAGTGCAAATGAGTTTATTGCAAACAAGCTGTCTTACGGGAATAGGGAAGGGATGTAAGCATATTACAAAGGCAGGGGAGCCGAGTTTAAGGCTGTTTTTTTTACGTACAGCGTGTTTGCTGCGTTCCCGATTTTTCAGGCAAGCAACTCCAAACACTGTTATGTCACTTCCTCGTTCTTAATTTTTTTTTTCATTAAATGTTCCACGCCATCACAAGGCAACGCGAATACATATTAACACAGCGCTCAGCTGTGATTTATGCGTGTGCATGGGCGTAAGCAGACCTTGCGAATAAATAAAATAAAACGAGTGCATAAGCTTGTATTGCAAAACGGTATCTTCTAGCTGAACTTTTGAAAGTGCAATAAATGACATGCACACATTAGTGTTTTTGAGTCAGTGAAGTAACACACCCCAAAATCATGCCTATGCGTTCAAAGCACGCGTCTAAATTTCAGGTGTTTTCTTTTTTTTTTTTTTTTTCGCGCGTTTTCACGGGCCAGGTTCTTGCTCTTAAGTGGAGGCGCATGATAGAGTAAAACTTGACGACGCTGTTAGTGACCTCAATTTTATGCTCCTCCCAACCGATCATAGGCAGAAGTTTGAGCTGCAGAAAAGAGTCGAAGTCTGCGAGACTTTCTCGCCTCAGTTCAGTGACTGTGAAGCAGTGACTGAAGGTCTCCTCGAGAGATGTCATAATGCCGCCATGACGTTGCTGCTCCGTCATGCATATGCATTTTCCCTTCAATTAAGACAGCAAACACCCGTTTGTTGAAGCCGAATCCGCTTCAAAATCCGCGCAGGTACTGTTGGAGACACGTTCTGCCGGGCAGCAGCATGATCTTCTCCTTGCGCAGGTGCTCATAAAACCGTTTGCTCCTCATCCGCATTATCAAGCATTCGAGCAGCCACTCGCGCTGGTACTTAAAACACTTAGAACCCTTCGTGTTTTTCCGCTTTGAAGCATTTGAACAGGCCATGACTTGTGACTGTTGTCTTACTGGCAAATTTTCTATTCTTGCCATGAGCGCGCAGCTTTCTAGTTTTGAGCTCTTCCTCCTCATCTCTTCCAGTTTTGTCTCAAGAGTAAACATATTTCGCTTCAGTCTCTTGAACTTTGCGGTTACAAGCTTTCTCTTCTTTTCGCGCTCCCTCGACCTCCGGTCCTTTGTTCTTTTGTACGACAGCTGATTTAGGAGCAACTTTTTTGCGTATCGGCAATGCAAACAGGAGTCTCCTTGACTTGTGGCGATACCGACGCATTTGGAGCTGAATGTTGTGTTTCCGTGGATTCTTATATTCTTAGATTTCGCGAGGACGGTGTCAAGTTGGTCATTGCATTTTATGCCCTGACATGGAATCATGGCATCCACGTCAGCCAAAAGGTCCCATTCGGGAGGTGAGGTTCTTTCCCCAGTGCCGCCGGGTACCCACCGGTTTCCAATGGGTACAAGATTTCCCCCGGCCTGGTGCTCGGCTCTTCTGGGGTGAAATGCTTGGGAAAAGGGGCCATGAACCAAAAATGTTGGTTCATGGCCGAATTATGCCCTACCACTGTTCACGAGTTTCCAAATCCAGCTTCTGTGTTACGGCGCCTTGCACGGACACGGTGGCTCGCAGTTTTGACGCACAGTGCTCCAGGAGTATTACTTTCACCAGAACGATGCTCTGTCCGCTTTTTCTGCAAGTCGAAATGCAGAGGCGCCAGAATCTTCAATAGAGTGATGTGTCCAGCCGCTGTGGGATACCGTGCAGGTATGTCAACCGGACGAGGTGACACTTCGGTTACAGACGTAGAGATACCTTCACTGGAGCTTGAAGGTACTGGATCGTCCGGCACTGTCTCAAGGTCGTGGCTGTCATTTCTGGCAGCCTTGGTTGGGCGGCAGCCTGTGGAATTCTTCGTCTTTCGTTTCGCGGTCACCTTTCTTGACAGGTAAGCAGGAACATCGGGCAGGGCAGAAGGCACGGCATCTTTCGTCAATCGTGGGTGAGAACGTGGGAGGCTAACAACGTTGCCTTCTATCATATATTTGTGATCCCGTTCGATACATTCTTGGTCAAAATGCCGCTCACACACAACGGAGTGTGGCTGCAACCTCTTGTCGGCACGATGAAGAGCAAGCTCCCACCTTTTGAACAGTTCGGGATCCCGCGGCGCCGAAAACAGCGAGACTTTCAGTCCTTTTCTCGATGACTTGTAGCCGGATTTGCAGAAGGGTGCGAAACAAGTTGTGTCCTTTTTGGTCTTCATTCCGATCACTTCTCACAAAAAGCGCAGCGCCTGCTCCGCTACGGCGCTTGCATGTGGACGATGACAGACAGCAAACAGACGAAAAAACAGGTAGCTAGTGTCGTCTGTTTATTGTTTCAATGCCAGACCGCAAAAGCTTTAGTTTCAGCTACTATTTTCACTGATAACGCAAGTAATAAGTAATGTTTTTTTAAAAAAAATGAGGTTAATAAAACGCGCGATGCGACTGCGACAAGTAGGAGACGATCCGCCGGTGAGCACCGGGCGGAGAACAGCAGCGCCAGTTTCGTCGTCATGAAGCGGAGGCACGCGGAACTACGCTTTGTGCCCTGCCGGTCGGCACACCTACCCATCTAGCCACCGTACTTGCAGAAGCATGATCTCTCCCGCTAGATGTGATTGCCGCCCAAGACACTATGGGCACCCATCTCCGACATGTACTCCAAATGAAGAAGCATTTCTTGCACTGTGTCCACTAAACTCACTGCAACTCTGGCTTCGGTCAAGCTGTACAGTTTCTCGCCCTCCCTACTATTATTCAGCCACGTAGTCTACTACCGCTCGCCTTTCCTCCATGGACAATCTCTAAAGGTGAATATGTGTGTTCCTGGTGTGGATGCGAAGAGTCGCGTGCCACCGGCAGCACTTCTGCAAGCCGCTCTCGCCTACTTTGTCAAGGAATATACGCATTACACCCATATATTCACCGACGGTTCAACTGCTCAAGACACTTCATCCTGTGGCCTCTATGTACCCTCAACAAACCATGTCCCGTCTTAGCAGCTGCAGCGGAAGACATCATCTACGACAGCTGAGCTCCATGGCATTAAAAAAGCTCTTTCCTATATCCTGCGTCAAACTCCCGGAAGATGGGTTATCTTCATTGATTCCAAAGCATCTCTGCAAATCCTGAATAACCTGCTGAAGAAAACCAATCATCATCCTGTTTCCCTTGACATCGGATATCTTCATCATTTGGCTATTGCCGCAGGCCACTGCATGCACCAACCAGCCTAAATTTCCACCCTCTTGAAGTACACTGCATAGCATTTCAATGGATACGAGCTCAGTGTGGCATTAAAGCCAATGAAAAAGCAGATAAAGCGGCTCGTCAAGGCTACATTCGGACCAACATCAAAGATATATTCGGACCTTCTTCACGATATCTCATGCATCCCAACTGGCTAAAAAAATTGCTTCCGAAACAAAGTATCGAATTTAGAGCTTGCCGACGAATCCCTACCAATTTTTCTACTCACCTGACCAACATCTAAGATCGACACTTCCTCCAAAATTTCCTCGCCAACTAGACACTATACCAGCGACTTCGCCTGAACTGTGCATATACATATAGCCTGCGCTACCGTTTCAGTAAAATGAACAGTCCGTATTGTGACAGCTGTGAATCGATTGAAACTGTGGAACATATTCTACTTTAATGCCCTGCGTACTCTGATGAGCGTGCGTACTATGGAGAAGCTCTCCGCAATGCGTTTAACAATGAAGAGTATTTGGGTTCTTTAGCCTGCCCTAGGCAACAGAGACTCGCAATGAACTTTTTATTTACGTATTTGAAAGATATTGGACTCCTTGACAAGCTCTAAATTCACCTTGCATGATTCCATGAGGCATTTTTCAAGCTGTGAACTCTCTAAGCACATTTGTCGGATCATGCATTTCATCATTTCATTTTATACCATTACTCCTCGAAGCACATTAACACGTATTAAATGGACGCATTTTATCTCCCCTTTCAATTCCATTATTTTCCTCCCCATTCTTTTTCAATCTTTCTATTCTGAATTCCCCTTCTTATACAGAGTAGCAAGCCAGCGAAATGTAAACGCCGTCACATTTTTCTGTTTTTCATTAAAGGGTCTCTCTCTCTCTATCTGAGCCACTTCCACCGAAGGCGGGGATGATACCAGCTCAGGCTCCGGAGGCTGGTGTGGTGCCCTTTCGCACCACTTCGACGAGATTTGGTTTAGCTGTGAACTCTTTTTCTGATTGTATCTGTTCCGTGCTTCTTTGTATGTTATGTTTTTTTGTTTATGTTTTCAGCGAAATGATTTCTTTCTCATCTTTTCATACTTGACAGGATCTGGAGTATGCGGGGTGAGCACCCTCACAGTTGGTACAATGCGGGGTTGAGGTGCAGTTGTCAGACTGATGTTCATGATGCATATTTGGCACATGTTGTGCAGCCGCGGCAGCTGTGTGATTCGTAACCGTATTTCTGGCACTTAAAACATCATATTGGGTTTGAGATGTACGGTCGGACAATTATGTTAACATATTCCACTTTGATTCCGGTGTCGAATGTCAAGACTAGATGTTTGGTTGGGATTTCTTTGTCGTCCTTTTGGACCTATGACATTTTGGTCCGCAAGACCTTCTGCCATTTTTTCTTCGGTTAGGGCTATGAAGTTTTTCTAATATTACATCTTTTACGGTGTTCGGGGACGGTGGGGAGTAATTTAAACGGGCACATCATCGAAGGAGACAATGTTTTTCAGGCTGAGGTACTGCTGCTTTGTTTGCACTTCATTTAAGAGGTCGCTGTTTGCAAGTTTGCTTACTTTGTATCCGGGACCTAAGTTTCCTGTGAGACACTTTAATAGTGTGGATTTTGAGATTTTCCTAGCCGATTTCTCTGATTGCTCGCTACGGACAATGTCTGATTTTGAGAATATTTCTTTTGGGTTCTAAAAATACGGCTGCGTTACATCGGTACGCCGTCTTTTGTTGGGAGGGCGACCATTTGTTGAAGATTTAGAAGCCACGAAAGGGTTTGTTTTTTCGGGAGTTGTGCCAGCCACGCACTATAGAGCATAAGGGGGATAGACAGGAACTTGCAAGAAGCCTTGCCGACACCAGCTGTACACTCTACTATAACCGAATGGGGGTAACCTAGGGTAGCTACTCCACACAAGAATAACCCTCGCTGCCAGGAAAAAAAAAGAAGCAAAAACCAGACAGGAGGAGGAGAGAGGACAGTTGTAAGAAAGAAGATAGAAAAATAAAAGATGAAGAGGAGGATAGGAAAAGGCGACTGCCGATTTCTCCCGGGTGGGTCAGCCCGGAGGTACCGTCTATGGGAAGCGTGGCCAAAGTGATGTGTTGCCTCCGCCAAGGGGCCTTAAAGGTCCAAACCACCACGATCCCCTTTTCTCTAGACACGCACGGCTAAACATGGGTGCTTGGTGTGTCGCACAGTACGCAAGAGCATCTGCTTTAACAGATGCCGCCTGCAGGGGTTGAGTTCTTAGAGGTTATAACGAAGATGGAGAATAGAAAATTGGTCTTCGTTATTTTCATACACCGCTCTGATGCTTACTTATCCTATCTCATAAATGTCTGGCAGGAAAACAAAAAATATGCACTCGCAAGGAGCGCCTTTTCTTCGTGGCAGATGTTCGGAACGTTTACTTTATTTTACTTTCCGTCGTTTTGCGTGAACAACTCGAGGGTGATAAATTGGAAAAGAGTGGAGGAAATGCGATTGCATTTCGCTTTTATTCTCCAGTTTGTTTACGTTTATTCCGGTTCAGTTGTCGTTCAGACATTCACCCATTCCAATGCTTTTTCGCGATTGCTTTTGTACTTTCCGTTTTCTTCTCCGATCGATCATTCTATTTTTATTTCAATTCCACCGTAGTCATAGTCTAATTTGCATCTTCACAAATTCGGTAGTTCCTGCATTCTTAGCTACAGTGTCTGTATACATGCTCTGCATGCTAATTCGTGATCATATTTGCTAAATCATTGCAATTAACACTGCTGAAAGCATTATCCTAACTGTATTAACAAAGTACTGATACTACAATATCACCTATTTTCTCTTCCACACACTTTTTAAACGCATGAGTGCTCACAACGAGGTCTCTCTGTAAAGACTGCGCCGGCGAAGTGGTCATGAACAGCATGTAAATCGCCCAGCTGTTTTCCTTGCCTCCAATAACAGCGTATCAAGAGCAGACTCGGGTCGCGTGGCCACTGTCGGCCAGCAATAACGTCACGCCCTCGCTTCGGCCATTCGCACGCATCTCGGGCAGAGTTGCGTCGCCGGTTGGGCCACGTGATTCGAATTCCCGGCGAGAGAAAATTGTGAGCAGCTTCGCCCGCCAAGCCATAAAACGAGAATTAGCCGTCCCGATGGGCGGCTTCACAAGCTTTGTAAGTCGATTCGCGCCCGATTGCCTGGCAGCTTCGCACGCTTACCCTGCAGCTCCGGGAACAGACGGGGGTTATATGGCCAGCGCGGCCGCTGTGTCTGCCATTTTGGGGACAGTGCGCATTAAACTTTACGAGACTTCTTCATCGCAAGCCCTTTTCGCTCATCGTTTGCGCCTAATGCAATCATCGTTCCCTGCTCAAGTCAATTGATAAATTCTGCAGTTCTTCTCCGGGCTGAATTTAGGCGTTGAGCCTGGGCGGTGTACTTGACAGACTGCATTAAACGGGCATTACACGGCTGTGACGTTTTTGTCGGAGACGCAGAATTGCTGGATGCGTCAAATGAGGCGATTTCACCCTTGGAGAAATGATCGACAAAAACGACTCCACGCATAAAGGTTTGGTTGCGCTCCTCCTCTAGCCACAGTCGGCAAAAAATACAAGAGCTGAATTTTCTCACAGGAGAAAGGAGTGCACTGCACGTGCCTTAAAGAGCGGATGGTGGGCTGCGCAGTCTGTCGCTTACTGTTTTGGCAGTTAGAAACCAGTGCAAACAATGACTCCGCGGGCAAAGCGCCTGCTGACCGCTGAAAATGCGTAATGTACAAGTTAATCGTAAAGGAGATGCCAAAAGGGCAGCAAAGCATCAGGCTGGGCTAATTGGCACTCGCGTATCACAGAGATAACCTTACTGCGATAGAACAGAGTAAAACCCTAACCACACAGCTAACGCCCTCTCGCTACTAATTTTACTACAACAAACTCAATTCATATGCAGAGTAAGAAGGCGAAGAAACACACAAACTTTAGAGAAACCGGTCAAATAATTCAAAAGGAATGCTTCTACTTGCACGACGGCAAAAATATTGCAAATAATTTCGTAGCCTTCGTAAATATCGCTCCAAATTTCATATGTTGATAAGATTTTTTGTACACAAACCTTTTTTTTTTTACCATTGAAATACAAGTAGAGATAATGAAAAGGTACAAAATGGTGAGCGTTTTGATTATACCAGGCCTAAGCACAAGTAAATTTCAAAGTGAGAATCCAAGTCTTCAGTAACGCAGAAATATCATTTTTCGATTCGACTGATGCCCTTTTAGTGTATAAACTTGCTTCCTTCGTGATCCACCACGCTGGATACGCTACTACCTTTGCGATATATCACGATGGTATGTTTTAATTATTGGTGTTGCATTCCATTCTGCAGATATTACTTCTGGTGTTTCTCAAGGGCCAGTTTTAATTTATAGTAAGGATATTTTCGAAAGCATTACTGCAAAATCCGCTAGTACGCAGAGGACTGTGTCGTGTACAGCTCGATAGTCAGCGAATATGATGTTCGCACCCTGCCGCAACCTTGAGACATCAATCAATAGTGCATAAAATGGAAAATAAAGGTAAATTGAATTGAATGTAAATATGTTTCTTTTAGATTAATACGCAACCCTATAAACTTTGTGTGCTGTTTAAATTCTACTCGGAAATGTTTCTAAATTTAATTACCTCGATGTTCATATCGGGGGATCTTACATGGAGAACCCACATTGACTAGACGATAGCAAAGCACCCAGAATGATGAATTTCTTCCGGCGTAATTTCCATAAAGCACGGGAAATATAGAATTGTTGAACCTCACACACACCTATTCTCGTGTATGCTGGCAGGGTGCGGGATCCATGTATGATTCGATTACCATAGCGCGTGCAGAGCCGTGCAGTCCGCTTTGTCGCCAGTGATTTGAGCAATAAAGGAATCTTTTCGCTGGGAACTTCAGAGTAATTCGTGCATGCGAAGTAAACTAGCAATCACATCTATTTCAGCAAAAACCGATAAAACTCTATGTTCAGCTGCCACGTTTTGTATCTGCACGTTATAATTATACTTTTAAGGTGCGAGAAATCAAGTGTCCAATTAACGTTTATCGGTTTTTTCCGCATTTCATGTCTGTTTAGAACAAACTCTCCGAAATTTCGTTTACTGCACAGATGTGGCTTTTATTCATTTAATATACGCGCATCTCTGCGTGATTTTGCTGTATTTCATGACTGTTCTGTGTGTTGTTTGAATGTGTCACCATCTGACTATAGCACTGGTAATGTTTGATTTCGTTGTACGTCCCACCTGCAATAATGACTTCGTGCGCTGAAGGTATCTCTGAATAAATACGGATATAGCATATAAATGCTGCAGGTCCAGACACATGCCTATATTGTTTCCTCTCCTGACGCAAATCTGCTTGATTCCTTAGAGCTCACTGAGCGCCGTCGCTTTGCCGCCGCCATTTTGAGCGTCGCCGACTCAAGAGAAAAAAAAGATAAAAAGATAGCGCGGATATGACGCTTTATGCCATTTGACTTCCTCTACACTCGCTTTAGACGAGAAAGCATAGGAGTGCATTCGGATGCTCTCAGCGGAGGAAAAGCCCTCGTCCTCTACCATTGGGAGCCAGTGATTCCACTCCTGCTCTCCCACTGGAGGGCGCCCGCTTATCTGAGAGCACTTTCGAAATGCTCTCCTACTCGATCTCGGCATTAGTTCGACGAGCACGCTTGTTGTTATCGCCGCCGCTGATAAGCTTGATTTATTTGCGGTCAGTTCTTCAGTGAACTCCCAGGCTCTTCATTTGCTGTCCCCGTGACAATATCATGACAAAAAACTTCTGCTGCAGTTTTTCGCCGATTTCAGAATGTTCAGGCATGTGCTCAATTATGTATAGAAAGACTACCAGGTATGGGTGCTTGAACCCAAAGAATGTTCGCAACCCAGACAGATAAACACGGAACGCGCAGGAGAAGCGTCTGTAAGCTATAGATTGACAGGAGACGTTGGAGGCTCGGCCTCATAAAAATCCATCATTGGCGTCGCTGTAGATATCTGGCAGGCGTTCTAAACTAAGTGACAAACATGTTACAGCTTAACTGGCAAGTGGCGGGTTGTGTGACATGAGACCACATGTGATAGCCACAGCTGACAACTAGAACTTCGAGATGAGCGGCTGAGCAGTATTGCTGGGTTAGCTGGTGACAGATCATCTGTGGGTCCATCGGTTCGGTTCAATAAACAGTTCATCTACAAAACTGAGTCCGATTCAGTCGTCGAACTATCATAGCCATCAAAATGTGCACGTGTTTCATTGGTTTCAGATGCACCTGATCTCAGCCTTCACCCTCTCTGTTAAGATAGTGCCTATCATGCTCTCAAACATTCGCAGTTACATGTGCAAAAAGGAAGCTCTGGAAACCTTTCTTGCAGATAACGATACTGACATAGCAATAATAACTGAATCATGGCTGAGCCCAGAAATTCAGGACCACGAACGTCTCAGTAATATCGTCACCTCTACCATTCATAGGCATGACCGCATAGAGCGTCGAGGAGGTATTTATGAATCCCAGACTCATCTGTCAGCGCATAGCAATTAACGGTCATCACGAAGTTATTTGCCTCCATGTTTCATTCCCGGTGAACATGTCAATAATTACTTCTTCCTACCGCGCACCTAACAGCGATAATTCTTTCGTAGATGAAATTCACTCTGTCATTTTAAACATGCTTTCCCGCTTCTCTAGGGCGACCTTCCTATTGTCCGGTGACTTTAATTTCCGTGGTATAGACTGGAACAATTTCACTGCTAAACCCACCCTATCAAAAAACATTGTCAACCTTACTCTGACGTCCAATTTCACTCAGTTGGTCACTATGCCAACCCGTGGTTCCAACATTCTGGATTTGATCCTTGTCTCTAATCCTGAGCTAATTAAGTCTGTTTAAAAAATAAAGGGCGTAAGCGATCACAGCATCCTCTTGTTCGACCTCTCCTTTACATAACATAATCGTCATCCTCAAACAAAGTACATCAGGGACTATAACCAAAGCTAATTTTAACAATAAATACAGATGAATACGATACAGATAAATAAAAAAGATAAATACAGAACTTGATGACTTTCTGCAACATTTTAGTTCCCTCGCTAATTATAGAACAGTTGAACAAAATTGGTCCTTCTACAAATACAAAACACTTTCTCTCATCGACAGGTACGTCCATCCAGTGCGCATTCGAGGGGATGTCAGCAAGCCTTGGTTCTCTAGTTCATTGCGCAAACTAGCCAGAAGAAATGAAAATGTATTTTTTTAGAAGCTAAGAGAGCAAATTCCCTCCAGAAGTGGTCTTCCTACTTCAAAACAATACGTGAATACACGGGTCCATTGAAGCGCTCCAAAAGAAGGTTTTTTCACCAGGACCTTCTACCTATTCTTCGCGACAAGCCGCGAAAATTTTGGAGCCTATAATACACAAAACACTGCCTGCCACACATAACATTGACCAATCCTGACGGCTCGCAAGTGCCGGGAGCTGAGGTCATGAACTCACATCCGACATTTCCTTCTAACCATGTTTTAATTTCTCTGAAATGCAGCCGGTCACAATCACATTAGAAGGCATAGCGAAACTAATAGACAACCTTAAGATCTGTAGCAGTCCAGGCACCGAGAATATTTCGTCTAAAATTCTAAAAGGCACCAAACCTATTTCCAATTTGATTTTAAAGATAATATTCAATCACTATATCTCCTATTATGTTATGAAAAAAAAAAGCTCTTTCTTTCTTCTCGGCTCTTTGCATGTGCCACCTGCATCATTTATGGATGTGACATAAATTCAATTTCAATTTCATTTTATTTGCATGCGACGATGGGAGTAAGTCGCTAGAGCTCTGCAAACCTAATGCGGGCAGTGCAAAACTTTTAATGGAGGACACAGAGTTTGGAAAGATGTCTTGAGCGCTACACATGGCCTTTGAACCATCACTTACGAGGGAGTGCCCTGTGTCCTTATTTCTTCATTCGTTCATCGCCTCTTCACACAGTTGCTCGAAAAAATAAACAGAACTCTACCAGTTTTCTCCTAAGCTACTCTGCTGCGAATTGCAATGCTTTCAAAATTTCTCATGTTTCTGTTTCTCATGTGCCTCCGAAAGTATTTGATTGCTATGTCTCAGTGCTTCGTAATTGGGGCCCAATAGCAATACCTTCTTTTGAAGCCACGAAGACTGGCCTCGTGGGTCCGAACCGGAGATCCAAGGCTGCATTAACTCGGGAGTCCGTGCACGTCCGGCAACCAAAGCCGAAGAGGAACGTTTATTTCTTCTAATCTACTTCGGATTAGGTATTTTATTTTGGTTTGTAAAGTTGATGCGCCAACAGCGGCCACACCTTTGGCGTGGTTGGGGTGAGTGCACTAGCCGATAGGAAGCCGATTAATAAAAAGTTTGGTGAAACTCCGAAGAATGGACGGCAGGCCAGTTGATACATTTTCTTCCTAGTACTCCTTATCAAACGAAGTACTTGATGATACCAGCAGAAAGTGCGCAATTCCACTGCGGCGACTGTCCCGCCAGTACTCCATTTTTAAAGCAGTTCAGCTCTACGTAGGGGGGGGGGGGGGGGGGGGGCACAGCGTGACCCTGTGGATTATTTGTATGCACGGTTGTACAACGGTTGCTCTTGTTTCTCTTTACGTTTGCGTTGGATGTCAACCCTGCAGGCGAAAGGATCGGAACGCTGTCAGTAAAATGTTATTTGCAAAAACAAAAAGAAATCAAAAGGAAAAAAACTTGTTACTCTAAAACAGGCATCAACCTCGAAAAGTACACCCCGGCGCCAAATTATATATCGAAGCGACTGGGCCACGATTTGAAGGTCAGGGAATTTTCTTGCAGGGGTGACGTCCTGCGTTACTCTTTTTTTTTGTTATAACTGTTCGAGAATGGAACAGTTCGCCATCAAGCACTGTGTATATGCCTATGAACGATGCTTTTTACCATGCACTAAATGATATTTAAAGTCATAGTTAACGTTTGTACCCCCCTGCTGTAATGTTGTGCGGGCGATGCAGGTATCCAAAAACTAAAATACATACATAAAAAGCGGGGACGTGAAAGGAACAAATCGACACAACTCGACGATTACTTGGCATGCACCCAGTAGCTGAGTGGTACACGAAGTGTACGAATCCGGGCTACGGTGGCCGCTTTTCGATGGAGGCGAAAAGCAAGTTGCACGTTAAATACCCCCAGCTGATCAAAATTTCCAGAGCCACACAGGGCGGCGAGCTTGTATTAGCTGAAGCGCGCTCAAGAAAACTAAGATATGCCATCCCGAAGCGTCGTTTTCTTGTCCGGCTATAAACTGGCGCCCTGCATGGAAGTTAGTACTCCGACTAATGCGATGACTGAGCACGACTTTATGGCTAATGCACATTCATAAATGCAAGCATATGAATAAATATCCTCCGCACATTAAAAAACGTTCTACAGATGCTTCCAAGTCGCATATATTCATCACTCGCAAAATCGCTTGGCCCGTTTTATCACATCGCGATACGACAAGACCTCCCTCGATCTTCACTTCTGACACATCGGCGCACATTTTCACAGCTAAGAAACGTGCTCTTGCACCGACTGCACCGCCTTTTCATCTTCTTAGTCAAATACATGGCTCCACAAACTCTTTTAACAAATTTTTTTCTACCTAGCAGCGTTTTCATTGAACAATGAGCTGTCACATTCATGTTAACAACATGAAATAAACTTGCGCAAATAATGTAGAAAAAGAGAGAGGCGTGACGACAGGACAGAGCGCTAGAAGAAAGCGCAAGAAGAAAGTACTTAGTGAACAGATTCTATAGTTACTGAAAACGAACCACATAACTTAAGGCAGTTAATAGCAGCACATTTCAGGCATTGTATTATTTTCTAGCGTTTTTTATTTTGTGTACGTATGTTAGCTTGTTTTTCTTTTCTGTCTCCGCAAGTTAGTCGCGAACCCCTGTGCCTATCATGTTGATACATTTTGTTTAGACTTTTATTTACTGTTATAACATTAACCTGTACCTTGTATTTCTCTTTGATATTATTAACAAACTTACGCTTCAAAGGCTGCTCCTCCCATGCCCTTATGCAATACCCTAAACTAAGGGCCTTTATGGATGAATCAATTATTGTGATGATGATGACAAACAAACGCTGCTGTCGACCGTTTTGCAGCATGTGATACAGGGAAAAATATGAGGCATGCCCAAACATAGTGCAGGCACACACATCACGCAATCGCGAATCGATTATGCGAAAAAAAGGGGGTTAGGAAAACCACGTTCAGCGTCATGAATCAGCAATTAAGTGGCACTCGCGCCCGATCAATACATTTTCGTTATAAAAGGCTAAACTGACGCCCCTCACATGCTGACACAGGAAGAAGCGCGCCACACAGGGTTTCGTTATTGTATATATTTTCTGATGCGTTTGTGTTGCTTAATGTGATTTGTCGCAGTCGAATCGAGTTTGCGTGATGTGTAAGCCTCAATGCCAGGAGTCCTAGCGCAGGCTTTTTTTTTTTCATTACATTCCATATGTCACACCCCAATAAACTATTAGCGGTCGCACTTTTCAATCCTCGCATCCATCTTTAAATACTGGGTAAACGTTCTTGCGCTAACTTCAAAATATGCGGTGCCGACAACACGCACTCCTGTTACGATATTTCACGCATGTCACAGAAATAGCTCCTACATCTTGGGTTTTGCACCCCCTGAAAAATGAACGTTTTACTGGAGCAACCGAAGGAATGTTCAGACGGATTATCTTTATTCAGCACTGCAACATTTCGCTTACGTTCGGTCATTCACGAGGATATTACTGCGAGCCTGTTGGTGTAACATTACTAAAAATAAACGATATGTAGTACAAAGAGGCTGACTTACAAGTTAAGTTCAAAAGATGCATTCAGTTATCCGCAGAGTCAACGCTATAGCGACTGTGCAAGATGAATAGTCTTTTGTTGGGCAAGTTCGTAATATATTTGGTTGGTAATCCAGAGCTGTATTCTTATGCCGCGTCTGTCGCACTACACATCCTCATCAAGAAGATTTCATAAATATACAGTTCTATGTTGGAATAAAGACGAACGTTGCAAGCGGTAACTTGACTACTCCTCAACACGTCTTGTGGCCAAAGCATATATATAAATATATGATATTATAAAAGGCATAGATCGATGTTCGAAGAAGGAAAAAAAATCAAAGCATGTCATTGCATTTTCTTAAACAGACAACACAGCTGACAGAAAAATAAAACATCCTTATACAACGCCTAAAATACATAATCAATACTACAAATGTCATATTTAGAAGGAACTTTAACCAACTATGTTTAGAACTGCAACTGATAGCAACACTGTCGAGCAGTTTAGGCAGTGTGTAACGACACATTTGCATTCCATACTTGGTACGGTGGTGCGGCACGAACCAGTATTTCTTTTCAGGTTAGCAATAATGCCTGGGTAATTTAGGTTTGTTCTTTTTTTGCAATCATATGTCAGGGAATTTGAAATACAAACTTGTAATTTTTGATCCCTAAACAGAGCACACGAATCGAAAGGCACACTGAAGACGAAATATTCGGAAATGTGCCACCAGATGAACGGTTAAGAAACTACCAATTTTAAATCAACACTTTCATTTGGCGAGGAGTGTATTTAACTGTTAACAAAAGGCCGTTAACCTTGAAACCTTTATAAGGGGATTCTAGGGCAGATCTTTCCTGATCGGTAGAAGAACACTCGTAATGATTACGCCGAACCCACTACCTCCATTTCACAAAATCCGAAACGTTAGTGTTTTGTAGAGCGACATTCTTATTCTTGGGCTGAAACAAAAGAGCGCTAGTGTTTTTTTTTTTTTCAATGCTAATTAATAACATATTATAAACAGACCGCGTATCTAATTTTTCAAGGACATTGTTTGCGGTCATAACCAACTCGTCGGAATCAGCATATATTATAAATTATATATCTTTTGCAACGCTATCAATATCATTTACGATTATATTGAATAGAAGAAGGCCCAAGGTACTTACCTGTGGGACCCCGACACTGACAGTACCAACGTGAGACGAAATAATTTTATGTAGAAGCTGGCGTCTGTTACACGAGTGCATTAGGTCCATAATATTCATTTTGTGCAACAAAAGCTTATTACTAATGCGATTAAATGCCTTACAGAAATCGGAAAAGACGCCCAGAGTGAGGAAACGCTTTTCGAAATTTTCCAATATGATTTCTCTTTGATCAAGCACAGCAAGTCCTGCAGATCATCCCTTCCGAAACGCATATTAGCAATCTATTAAATGCCTTTTCTTTTGAGGAAGCCAGCGAAACGTTGATAAACTATATTTTCCAAGCATTTGGATAACATGGATGGTGTCGAAATTGGGCTAATAGTGATTGCTCGCCTTCTTGAATAAATGTGTAACTGCAGCTACCCACATCTGACAAATAAATATGCAAAATAAAGGCGAACATCATCATCAGCCGTGCTGTACTCACTGCAAGGTAAACGTCTCTCCCATATTTTCTCCAATACAGACGCATACCATTGCACCTTCTGAACTCCTTAACCTAATCAATCCATCTAATATACTGCCGCCCCCTGCTACGCTTTCCTTCCCTTGGAATCCAATTGTTTATCCTTAGAGACCATCGGTAATCCTTTCTTCGCACTATATGTCCTGCCCGTGGCCATTTCTTGCTCTTGATTTCGATTAGAATGTCATTAACTCGAGTATTTCTCGGGCTCACTCTGTATGCTTCCTATCTCTTAACGTTACACCTACCAAAGATCTCTCCGCATTGTTCTTGAGCAGAACGTTTTCCATTAAACTACAGCCCCGGAGGTCCATACCGATAGGATGCAGCTGTTGTATGCTTTCCTCTTGAGCGATACCAGCAAGCTTCTGGTCATAATGTTTGAGTGCGTACATTCTCGTCTAGTCACATATTATGTGTACATATGCTGAGGCAGTCTAAGTAACCAGTAATGTATAATTAACCAGTACCTGAAGGTCAGCATCAACCCACACATATGCACAGTGCATTCAACTATATTATGAAGGAAGAGTGGAAGGCAAATAGCCTGAACAATCCTCCTTAAATATCAAATGAATGGATTTCCTCCCTACAATTTCAGGGCATGCGTTCTAATTTATAATATTACAAGCATAATCAAGAACATTAAAAATTATAATGCTGAAAGCACCTACACTTCTCAGATTGAGTGTTGAATGCTGATTACTATGTATCATTTCAATCAGCCATGTCTGTCATTGAGCTATTATAGCACAGGTTCACTTAATTTTGCCTCAACTAGAAGTAGTAGGTACTGTTCCAATAAAACATAGAAGTATATCTCCTGTTTTAAAGCACTGAAGAGACCACGAAAAATATTCTTTTGTGCATACTGTGAGCAAGATACCCAAACAGGGCAGTCTTGAGCTAAAAAGCCAGCAAGAATTATAACAACACCGAGCTAGTTTCAAGCTTTGCACTCATGAACCCTGTTACAGATGCACTCTTTATATTCTCAAAAGAAAATGAATTCGAGAGAGAGAGCATGAATCAGTAAAGTTTTCAGTCCTAAAGCAAATACAAGAATGTAAAATATATCAGCATATGATACCTACCAATCCAATGACTCCTTTCCAGGAAGGATGCTTTATGGCCAGGCACCCATGGATAATTGGTTAGACTGCCCCAATAGATCCACGACGCTGTTTGCCTCATATTCAGGCCGACCTCCCTGAGCAATGTTGACAAACGAGCCGTACATGCAGTAAAAGAAATACTTCATTAAATCCATGCTTCTAAAACATCGTGATTAGATGCCATTATCTTCCCTATACTTCCCAAGAAAAGCTGACTCAGAAAATTAACTCTTATTAGTTCTAAGTTACACATGTCATAAGCCCCGAACAAAACGAAGGATAAACCACCGGAAAAGACGCGTTCACAAGTAAAAGTACACAGGGCGAAACTCGTTCCAACCAACAAACTCGATCCTATCATCTAGCTGTTTCAATTCTGAACCCTTTCAGCATGCTCAAACATTACTAAAACGAAGAATTTCCATAGTTGAAATTTGCTTTTCAAAATATGTTGTGCCTCAGTGAAACTTAAAGGTTCTTAGAAATAAAACAAAACAGGAGCAGTTTCAAAGCTCGAATCCCTTTTTTACAACCAATTTTCAGCTTGACCCATAAAAATTTCCGGACTTCCGTCTCCCCGTCTCCATTAAAAACAAAAACACATGTTGGGCTTGTACTAACTACCTCAATAAATAATCCTTCTGACCTACTGAGGATACAAATAGATTTAAAACTGGGTTGGAGTCTACGAATTTTTATGAATAAAATGATATATCACATTCTGCGATTACACTAAAAGAAAGCTTAGAAAACAATATAATTTTACGCACAAATGTTGCTTATGGGCTATTCCAATAAACTTCGAATTACTGGCTTATGAGCAAATAGGTTTCCCTTGTAGGGTTCGACCACCTGGGGTTTTTTAACGTGCGCTGACGTCGCACAGCACACGGACGCATTGCTTTTCGTCTCCATCGAAAAGCTGCCGAGCCCAGGATTCGATCCCGCGTCCTTGGAACAGTAGTCGAGCGCCGTAACCACTGCGCCACCCCGGTGGGGCTCTATGAGCAAATGGCTCCACATATAAACGCTACAAATAAAAACGATAGCCATCGAGCGATGCACACATCTGATGGAATATAAAAATAGCAGGTTTTATACGTATTCATAGCTTTTACGCAGTACAAGGTTTCTCTCAATATTTGAAGTTGACAGTTATGACTGCGAGGCCAGGTGGTGGTTTATCTTTGAATAATTTGTAATACCTCTGCACAAAAATGCCCTAATGATCTGAACTATGTTGCAAAATGATCGCAAAGAGGCCGTGCATAATCGAAGACCACTTTTTAAATCTGAACTTGGTGATAAAAACGCTAAACGATTAGAAATCTTCCTAGCACACTGGTCGTGCAGTGTGCAGCTAACTGAAAATTGGGTAAACGCTTGTAATTTAAAAACTGCTCAATTTATAAACATAAAATTTTCTGTAAGTATGCGCAAAGGATTTATAACGAATTATTGAAAAAACATTGGTAACTCTCACTGAAGGTTTCTTGCACAAAGAACTATCTTCCACGCTTGCCGTTGCTAAGCGCCGCCTCCCCGTCGCAGGAGAATATTTTTGCAGATTTTCGGTGCGCAATCACGTGACATGTGGGCGACGTAGCCTCTACGTCACGTGCATGTATCTCGTGGAGTTTGCATTTTTTTTTCTCTTTGAGAGAGGCGCGCTGCTCAGTCAAATGGCGCGATGCGTGGCGCGGGTTCTGTGCGTTCGCAATCATTTGCTTTCGTTCTTTTCAAGTGAAAAGCTTCACTACGTAGGTCAGAGTCGAGCTTCTCATGCGCCGAACTGGTGAGTTATGCGCATGCGCGAAACCGAGTGATGTGACACGCCGCGCAGGTGGTCGCACTTCGCCGCCGCCATCGCCGCCGCCGAGTCCATCGCCTGACCTTTCGGCGCAGCCGCGCGCTACTGCGCATGTGCGTCACTTCCTCGCTGTCGCTACAGCTGCGCGCTTCACCTCTTCGTGTACCGTTCAACCTTTCGTTGCAACCACGTGTTTACCACAGATGCGCTGCGACCTACTACACATACGCAAGGAAGCTACATAATGCGCTCGCCAGAGAGGCGTGTGCACTCGACATGGAAGGGAAGGAGAGTGCGGCTGCTGCTAGGCTGAGCAGAAAAGCTGAGAAACTTAATTCGTCCGATCACGAAGTACTCGCTTGGGAGTTGGCTGTACAACAGAAAAAAAATTATAACGCCAAAGCTAAACTCGTAAACATATGCCATTGAGCATCCAACTCAAAGGTGATCTTTTGAGCCAAGAGCGCACAGAACCAATCACATATTTAGCGCTACCTAATCTGCCGCTCAGGCCAAAGAAGTTCATACCTAACTGGTAGGAAAACAAATAAACGAAAGGAAGCAAACGTGCAAATGAGGCCCGTTAAGCACACGACTGCTGCAAAGCTCGGGGATGGTCAGCAGAGGCCGGAAGGGGTCCCATATCGACACAGGGTCTCCCACAATTTGGTTTAAATTGGTTTAAAATGCCGATGGTTCTTCCAGCCCCCCCAAGAAACTTGCTCAGCTGAGCCGTCGCATTAATTGTGAAAATAAAAGGCGGGGTTGCAAAAAGAATCATGAAAAGCGTTTGGTGCAGTGTGCCATGAGCATCGTCTACAAGTTTCCATTGTCTTGTGGAAAAGTGTACATCGGCCAGACTTGGGCTAAGTGAACGACCGTATCAAGGAACATGCAAAATATCTGGAAAATAAGGAGCGCACGAATCTTGCTGACCACTGCACTGCTTGCTCCAGCTGTGAGCCACGTTTCCATAGCGTATTAATCCTCGGTAGGAGTTATCAAAATACTGCTCGGGAAACCTTGGAAGCTTACCTTATCGGTAAAGAGGGTCAGAATTGTGTTAGTGAAACGTCAATCGTTTTGTATAATGCCGAGATGAACTTCCTGTCGCGTCTGCACCACTGATTGTAAGCGGCTTTCACAGTTCCTTGACAGGTTGCGTCTGCCCAGGCCTGTTGTGTATTTATATGCCGCGCTCTGTTTCAATAAATCATAAATCAGTTGTCAGTAGCGCCCATGTTTGTCCTGCCTTTCTGTCGTACTGTCGCTTTGCGCTGATAATATATTCGTGATGTCAGAACACCGACTAGCCCAACATATAATTCTCCTAATCTCGCAACCGATCACTTAGATGTGCTTCTAATTTAAGCATGCTTTAGCTAGCATTACTCGTGCTATAGTCTTTCCAGTTGTGATGTATGGATGCGAGATTTGGACTGTGAAAAAGGCTGACCGCCGAAGAATTGATGCGTTTGAATTGTGGTGCTGGCGAAGACTCTTGAGAGTTCCTTGGATTGCCAGAAGATCAAATCAGTCAATATTGTCGACCATAAGCCCTGACCGCTCATTGGAGGGTCAAATTCTAAAGTTAAAGCTCAGCTACTTTGGTCATCTGATGAGAAGGGAGAAGTCGCTGGAGAAAGATTTGATGTTGGGAAAGGTTGAGGGTCGCCGGAGAAGGGGTAGGCAGCGAACGCGATGGTTAGATGGCATCCTCGAGGCACTGCAGATGAAGTTAAGTGATGTTAGGAAGATAGAGACCGGAAAGCGTGGCGTGACATGGTACATAGGGTCACGAAGAGTCTGACACGACTGAACAATTGAACTGAACTGAACTAGCTAGCCTTCCCTGGCCTCTGTGCTTTACCGAGGGCAGCTCCAAGGTGCCATTTGCTTCAAACCGCGCTGTCTACATTGGCTAGCCTGCCCACTTCTCATTTCATACCATCCGCACTTCTAGGGGAAAAAAAAGAAAGCATGCATGCTGCAGTGTTATTTGCTTGCAGGACGGCTAGACGCTCCCCTGCTCCAGCTCGAAGCCGCGCTGCGATGGCCAAGTGCCTCCTTGCATCCTTCCCGCGCATTGGATTTCAAAGACAGCATGCAGCCACCCTCTCACTCCCTCTAGTAAAATGAAAAAAAAAGTTATAATAATAATTATAAATATAATAATATTGATTATGCTACCACACGGCACGCAGACGGGACGTAGGTCCTACGTCATTTGTGTGTCATGTGATTGCGCGCCCAGGATCTGCGAAACGCCTTTTGTTTCAAAATATTTTTTTAATATCTTAATTTTATTCCAATTTCACCTTTTCAATTTTATGCCTGAAGATTTATATTATTAGTTCTCAATAGCTGTTAGCTGCAAAAATCCTCACCCTGTAAGGGATATCCCTTATGCGAAAAAAGGTGCTTTTAATTATACTAAATACCGTTTAAATTGTACAATTCTCCTTATTATCTCAATATTTTGAGATGTCAGGGGAATTGCGCCGACTACAGGCGCTTGTCTGATCTACAGAGCAAACTCGGTGCAGGACTGCAGACAGAGGGAATGCTAGCTAGTTCAGTTCAGTTCAGTCGTTCAGTCATGTCCGACTCTTCGTGACCCTATGGATCATGTCACGCCACGCTTTCCGGTCTCTCACTATCTTCCTAACATCACATACCTTCATCTGAAGTGCCTCGAGGATGCCATCCAACCATCGCGTTCGCTGCCTACCCCTTCTCCGGCGACCCTCGACCTTTCCCAACATCAAATCTTTCTCCAGCGACTCCTCTCTTCTCATCAGATGACCAAAGTAGCTGAGCTTTAACTTTAAAATTTGACCCAGGGTTTATGGTCGACAATATCGGCTGATTTGATCGTCAGGCAGTCCAAGGAACTCTCAAGAGTCTTCGCCAGCACCACAATTCAAACGCGTCAATTCTTCGGCGATCAGCCTTTTTCACAGTCCAACTCCAGCATCCATACATCACAACTGGAAAGACTATAGCACGAGTAATGCTAGCTAAAGCATGCTTAAATTAGAAGCACATCTAAGTGATCGGTTGCGAGATTAGGAGAATTAATTGTTGGGCTAGTCGGTGTTCTGACATCACGAATATATTATCAGCGCAAAGCGACAGTACGACAGAAAGGCAGGACGAACATGGGCGCTACTGACAACTGATTTATGATTTATTGAAACAGAGCGCGGCATATAAATACACAACAGGCCTGGGCAGGCGCAACCTGTCAAGGAACTGTGAAAGCCGCTTACAATCAGTGGTGCAGACGCGACAGGAAGTTCATCTCGGCATTATACAAAACGATTGACGTTTCACTAACACAATTCTGACCCTCTTTACCGATAAGGTAAGCTTCCAAGGTTTCCCGAGCAGTATTTTGATAACTGCTACCGAGGATTAATACGCTATGGAAACGTGGCTCACAGCTGGAGCAAGCAGTGCAGCGGTCAGCAAGATTCGTGCGCTCCTTATTTTCCAGATATTTTGCATGTTCCTTGATACGGTCGTTCACTTAGCCCAAGTCTGGCCGATGTACACTTTTCCACAAGACAATGGAAACTTGTAGACGATGCTCATGGCACACCGCACCAAACGCTTTTCATGGTTCTTTTTGCAACCCCGCCTTTTATTTTCGCAATTAATGCGACGTCTCAGCTGAGCAAGTTTCTTGGGGGCTGAAAGAACCATCGGCACTTTAAACCAATTTAAACCAAATTGTTGGAGACCTTGTGTCGATATGGGACCCTTTCCGGCCTCTGCTGACCATCCCCGAGCTTTGCAGCATTCGTGTGCTTAACGGGCCTCATTTTCTTCAAGACCACTGCCATAACGGCCGACGCAGGAAAGCCAGCTGAAACCAGGCTACCCAATTCATAATTTAAACTTGCTTCCATCTCATGGACATACGATCTCCGCAGCGCAGAATCCAAGCAGAGACTACGAATGCCTCTCTTTATTATCTTCGAATGAGAAGAGTCGTACTACAAGAGCTTTTTTTGTGCACGTGGAGAATAAGCCCAGCAAACATGATTTTTCTTAAACTCAAATCTAAGAGCTGCCTTCCTCTGGCAGTTCACAAGTACATGTTAGCCCTTTGCCAAGACGTTTAAAATCATCCGTAACACAATTATGACGGCTCGTTAGAATTAGAACAAGCTTTGTTGCAAGCAATTAAAACGTCGTTCATATAACAAAAAACCTTGAGGACTTTGTCACTGTAAAACGATTAAAATGATCGTGTGAAGAGCGAACTATACATGATAAAAAAAGATGTTGCGCAACGCCGGGGCAATGCATGAACGTATACAAATGCATTTCTTTTGCAGATAAAACTGGTCGTCCAATTGTATAAAAGTGCTAAGAAGATAAAACTCTAGGAGGGCTAAAAAATTGTCTACCGTCAAGACTGCTGCGTTTTGGAAGGCAAAACCACCATTTTGATCTATGAAATCTTTGACAGCAGCGAACAGTTGAGGATGAGGGACTGCATAAAAGCTTTTTCACATCGATAAAGAAGGCCTAATCAACGTCACTATTAACCTGAAAGAACTGGACAATATCTGACGAATTCTTTACGAGGAAGGGGTATTTATCACGAGACTGTTTAAAACCTGTAATAGAAACTTACTAACACAATGCGTGATGAAGGCAGCCAGCGAATTTGCGTGTTTATACTGTTGCATGTCGTGTTGATCTCTCTCTCTTCGTCACTCGCGTGTAACCTGTGTGACAGCGGTTCTCGCTGCAGTCAGTCGTGAGTTTATAAAGACAGCTGTCTGCATCATTGTGGGACAATTTGCAGATTTTGGGACATGTTATAACTCGAAAGTCGCAATTGCGCTTTTAACTTTCATGCGCGTAGCAATAAGAATGCGGGCGTACGTACATCGTGTTGTGCGTGTACAGTGAAATTCACCAACCGTACTTTTTTGATCAGAAGCCAAAGGGTACGCATCTCTCTACATTATGTTTATTGAAACAGTACGCGTATGGATATAAATTTTATGACTCACGTACGTGGATGCTTCGATCGTTGTTTGCACATGACTACGTACATAGTACTTGAATTACCATGCATGCGTGCCACTTCCTTCATTTTCAATTATTGCGCGTATCTATGACAAAATCTTGATGGCCACCGAGCGATCGTCCCGATCGTGGATGAGGAATTTTGCTGATGTTCATGAGTCCATGGCATGACGATGGGCGTGTCTGGATGCTTGAAGAGAAAGAAGGAAGAAGAAAACGGCTTGCGGGCACGATGATTCCCGATGAACCTTGGCCCAGGACATTTTCGGGCCACACGTCGCCAAGACCCGATGGCGGAGGCCTAGGTACGCACCGCATGGCATGGGCAAGGGAGGATGTCTTCAAGTGTAGCGGCGTCTTGGGTCGTGGGGCCATCGGTCGGCAAATCTAGTCAGTGGGGTCACTTATGGCCGTTCGGTTCTCTCCTTGTGTCTTGTGGTCATGTGTGGCGTCTCGGGTCAATCTGTCCTACGTCGTGTCTTGTGGTCGAGCGGGAGGACGGGGCGGATTGAACGGCAAGGTCTTGCTGGGTCCGGCAGGCTGGGGACCAGCCATGCGATGCCTCCTAACCTTCAGCCGACGGAGCAAGAAGACGCAGGGAGCCGAAGCTCCAGGCCAAGAAGAGGAGTGGTAATGGCATACCCCGCACATCCACCAAATGTTATGGAGCGGCAAGCAGATGAAAACAGGAGAACAGGAAACAGAGATGTTCGATGACCATGAGATGACGTTCAATGATATGTTAGCGGCCTAGGACGAGCGCTCCTACCCGTCCACTTCTTCCTCCTTCCTCGTCAGATGCACATTTGAATCAAATCTTCACCCAAATGTCAGTTGCATGCACTCAATCCCCTAAGAGATCATTGCTGTTTCGCGAAAAGCATAGTGTCAACTGTTGAACCAAATTCAAATTGAGTCATTTTTTTGACATCTGAAGTTTCTTCCAGATTTCCTACGCGCTGTATATTGACGGAAGTATATATAAAGAAGTATCTAGTAAACAAGGTTCTGTGTAAGGAAACTAAGAAAAAACTTCATATCCACCTGTCAACTCTATGCACAGTTTTTTATTCACTAAATTACATCCAATGCAGTAAGATTCTATTAACTTCGTATAGAATCATGTTCATACAGACTAAAAAAACTTAAAACGCTGATAGAGTCAATAATGGGCTCATACAGATTTTAAAGACTGCTGACTACCACTTTTATAAGGATTTACTGCTAAGAGGATGTAAATATCAAAAAGGAAAGGTGAATCACTGTTCGTCATCTAGATTTCTACATCACGAAGAACAACGGAGTGTGATGACCTTTTAATTGCGCCCCTTGATGCAGCAGCGCTGCCTTCCGGCGATAGGCTCCCTTAATTTTCTTCCGCTCTTTCACTCGCAGCGCAGTGATTTCACCCGCATGTAGGAGAAGTGAACATGGCGATGTACTCCGAGGGCGGGCCGCCAAAGACAAATTTAGCCGGTGCGCGCCAGCAAAGGGAGCCGAAATAAATGGTTGCTGTGGGCAGAATCCCCGCTGGATTTGATTGCAGGGCGCGCCTGGAGAGACGGCATTTTGCTGGTCTCCTGCTCTTCTGTGCGCACGCGAAATGCGCTCCACCTGCGAGCGTCGTTCTGCGCTCTAAGCGCAATCGCCGGGCGATGCGCTTTCCCCAGAGCGCTCAACCCGAGGATGCGCAGCGATATGTGGGAACCCGCTGAAGAAAGTGACATCTGAGCCACTCTCGAGGTTCGTGAAAGGAAGAGGATAGCATCTTCGACCGTCGTGAGGGTAACATTTCAGAAATCAGTTGGTCCATTAAATTGCATTTATTTATTTATTTGTTTCACATTCCCTCATGGCCCATGCAGAGGAATTTATAGAAAGGAGTAACGTTGACCCCAAGGCAATCAAGAAAAGAAGAATCAAGGAAATCATAAGACACCATAAATGTGTGACAAAGCGCGTCCTTACCGCATGTCCATCCTCATCCACTCAGAATGCATCGGTGGCATACGGAAGAATCTCGGCAATCTCACAAAAAAGGAAAGGGGTGCTACGACACTTAATGAGCATTAAAATACCTAAAATAGACAAGGCCTGAAATAGTTCAGATACACAGTTTGGTCGAGCAGCGTTCCAGGATCCTGTCTGCCTTTTGAGGAAAGCAAAATCCTTCTGAAAGAAATGAATGGCACCATGCTCGTCACAACACTTGCGAGAATATAGGGACAGAAGCCGCTGCTAGGCCCACCAGCGGGCATTGGACGGGCTCCACCTCTGGCACATGTCGAGTCGCAAAAATGTGCCAGAATTACCCGCAAATGTTGACAGTGTCTTCCGAATGATGTTACTAATTTAACGAATTCGAAGAAAAGATAGCTAAAGGTAGTTTAGCATGGAGTCACGCTTTGGAGCGAGAATATCATGGCAGCAAATGCATGACACTCGTTAGAGACATGAAGACCTGAAAGAAAACCGAAATGTCGGGGAAAAAAAGGTTTTTAGTTTTCCCAGCGTAGAAAAACAATATTTCCAAATGCAATTTGAAGGCTTCACAACTGCTTCCATACAGTTTATTTTAATTGCTTTGATTTGCAGACCACTACAGAATTCCTCGACGCAAGTGTATAGAGAGCGCAATGTCATTTAACATCCCCAAGGTACAGAGTCGTCCACGTCTAGCTATAACACGATCACTGCTTAAAGGGGTCGTGAAACGTTTCCCAGAAATTTTACACGGCTTGCTTAAATGGAATCCTTATCCTGCATCATATAATATACCTCGATTCGTTTCATCGCCTCAGTTGATTTAATAGCGAAAAAACAGAGGTTCGGTTTCCTAGCGTGCGTCCTCCTAAACTCAAGAGACACGTCATAGCGTTAAGCCAATGAGAAGCTCCCGTTGCCGGAGCCTGCTGAGCCAAAGTTGACCGAGCTCGGTGAATTTTAGAGGTTCTAATTGTGCCCAACTCTACGCTCACACTGGAATTTTTAATATGGCCGACGTCCCAGGTTCCAGCGTCGCTGCTATAGTGAACTAGAATGTAGTCGCTACTGCTAAAATATGGTTACATCGTGGGCTTTGAGCCTTACGCCGACGCAACTTTTCGGGTGCCAGGTCGGCGAAGATGGAGCCTGCGATCGGTACAGTAACGCTTATGTCGAGAGGCCGCGGTAACTGCGGCACAGCTCCTTGAAGACGCTCCGACCGCCAGCCTCCCGATCCCAGCCGTTTCGGAACTACGCATTGGTACGTATGTCCGAGTCTTGCAGCTTAGCCTACGTTCGACCGTTCCGAGAGTGCGCAATCGCTAACCGAAGCTTTCGAACAGGTGCAGCTGCGGGCGGTGCGTGCCCATGCCGACTGCTCTTGAGAGCATCTGACGAGATCCCGGCGGCGACTACGTAGTTGAAGCAGCTGTCTGGGTGTTACATATCATTCGCATTCACTCCAGATGCTTATTGATCATGGACTGCTAGTCGAGAACACAAGGTAAGAACCTTGAGCGAAAGGCGACATAACTTTAACAAGCGGCCGCTTGTTTTTTTCCCGAGCAAGAAACGCTGTAATGAAATCTATTGCGGAAGGCAGTGCTAATAAAAGAAAGCTTCCCCTTTAGCATTACTTACTTGCGATCATCTACACTGTCTACAATGTCGATATTGCGCCACGTTAGCGCAAACACAGCATCGCTGGTTTTCATATTTTCCTTGTTTTCATAAACGGTGCGCATGAGCACGACGTTTCACCATGAAGATTACTGGTTTGCTTAATTCCATGCACGAGTAAATGAGAAAACACACATCATCTGATAGTGTGAACTTGCGAAATGGAAAGGGCATGCACATTGATGTGAAGTGACGGCAAAACAAAAACAAAAAAATCACACTGTCCGGACACATCTCCTTGCTTTGTTAGCCAGGTATGACCTTCAACAAGTGCAGCACTTCAAAACACGAATACATAAGGAATGCCACAAGAAATGCAGTATATAAGTACAAAAACAATCTCATTTCGGAGGAGTCTATGCTAAGTGAAATTGCATGTATTGAAGTAGCCTGTCTCCTGCAGAAACTGTGGGAAAATACACTAAAGAACGACACAGAAGAGAAAAATACACAGAGCAGGACTGGCTTCTGCAGACGATCACTAACTAGCCCGACAACTCTTGTTATAGCCTGTCCCCACTTCCTACCAGAAAAATCACCATACCAGCACTCAAAGTTTTATTTGCTAGTTTTTTTTTTACCCACTTGCATTAGGTGACAGTGTTGCATAGTGTGCAAAATAATTAAAAAAATTGTGGTGACTTCACTGATACCATCATCAACACCTCCACACAGTAAACCTCTCAAAAATTATTTGACACTGACATCTTACATGTGCTGAAATGTGGCAACCAAAAAAAAAAAAGAAAGACATTCTTCCAAAGGCCAGTATACCGAAACGTCCACAGCTTGAGTAAGTGTTGGAAATTTTACAGTTAGCAAATGAAGTTATAGAGTAGTTTTGCGGCACTTGCAGAAATTTTGCCGCGTGGCGTGTTGTGGGGAAACAACTGAGAGCCGTCGAAAGAAGTGGACTTGTTGTTTATGACTCCTTCAAATAGAATGACTCCATGCACAGAGATGCTTAACGCATAAGTCGCATACTTAACATCTTCGTGCTATGCCGAGATATCAGCGGGCACATTGACATCGGCCACACAACTAGTATACACGGTGTAAAAAGACTACCAGGCTTTGTCAACCAAAAGCTGCATTGCCTTCTGACATTATTTTGCTGCAGTAGCAAATTGTGATTGCACTGCAGTTCTAATATTTGGTGGGTCCCATTCTCTCTCAGTCACCTGCCGCAGAATTCAAAGTTTGCCATATTTCCAGGGAGAATAACTTGACAGTGAAAGTTACACTGTACAGCTTCTGTTAGACGGGAATTAATTGTACAGATGCATGAATAACTTAAAAATTTGTAACAAACCTAAACTACATTTTCATTTTCATTTTGCTATACTGAAAAGTGAATATTGCTTTTTCTCTTGTCAACAGGAGGCACCGCCACATCTGCTACAGCCAACTTGCGCAATGGCTTTGGGGATGCCTTGGCAGACATCACAGTAAAGTCCTCCCTATTTGTGATGCAAGCCAAATAATTGAAAGGTTTCCATCTGACAGTTACACTGGTTTCCAGTTTGCACAAGGTTTGTAGAGTCATCCCCTTATTCATTCTGAAACAAGCGAGAAAACATAAGAAGAAAGAACTGCAGGACAGCTGGACTAATAACTGAAATTTTACTAAAGCATAGAGGCAAAAGAAGACTTGCACAGAGATGCACATGTAAAAAAAGCCCCCAAAGACTGTTGACCGACTTCTTAGCCACATTCACGTCCTTAGCCTTTGCAGTATAGTGTGCCTTTGCATTTGGATCTGTGACTTCCCTTTTGTAAAGAGTGGTCCTTTACCATAAGGAATTTTCAATTTTTAGATGATTTTTTAGACCCTTTCTGCATTCTACGCTTTCACAGCTTTGGGGTTTTCCGTGCACGTGCATTTCTGTGCGAATCTTCCTTTGCCTCTTTCCTTCAGTAACATTTCAGTTGTTAGTCAAACTTTGTCTTGTGCTCCTCTCTTCTCACGTGTTTCGTCTTCTGGCTGGTTTTACGATGAATCCGTACCAACTCATCTAGTTGTTAGTCTTGTTGATATCACTAGCCTGACTACACCCACTGCTGGGCAAATGCCTCTCCCATATCGATCCGAATAACCCGATCCTGTACCAGGTGCATGATTCCCGCAAACTTCCTAATTTCATCTGCCTGCCCGAGTTTCTGCTGCCCCCTGCTACACTTGCCTTCCCTTGGAGTCTACAAGACATATATAGGCTCAGTTAGAATGAGTTTTGTGTACTCACTCCCCACCTATACCTTTGATGGGTGGAATTTCTTTTACCACTGACCGCAAATACATCATTATTGTGCAGTTGTTTATATGCCTGCTTGTACAGATGTCTCTCCCATATCCATCCAAATAACCCGATCCTCTGTCAGCTGCATCCCTCTGATCCCGCAAACTTCCAAATCTCACCTACCTGCCTGGGTTTCTGCTGCTCCCTTCTGCACTTGCCTTCCCTTGAAATCTACAAGACATATATAAGCTCATTTAGAATGCATTTTGTGTACTCAATCCCTACCTATACCTTTGTCGGCTGCATTTTGCTTTAGCACTGACCTCAGCACATCATGATTGTGAAGCTGTATATACCCATTTGTATGTTTAGGAGAGAGGAAGACAGCGAAGAAGCATAAATAAAAGATGTCTTGCTCTAGGTCAACTGCCTTCTAGCCTAAAAATTTTGAATGCACTGATGAGCCTGTGGCCAACCAATAAATTATTTTGAAAGCAACATGTCTCTCTTAAACACACATTTGGTAACATTAGAGAATGCCCAAATGTAGTACAAAGTGGTGGTCCTTGTGGCACTGACAAACCTAGATTTTCTAGTTCCCGCGTTCTCCTTTACACGGCCTTGAAAAATAGTGGCTCATGGGGAATTGAAAAATCGAACGGTTTTATGCAAAACCTGCTTTGAAAGGCGGCCACTGTTTGCAGCATTTTGCAATCTCATTCAGAAGGAAGCCAACATAATCTGCAGTTAAGTAGACATGCATACAATAATATGTATATTATCCTTTGAAATGTACCAGACATTAACCAGTCATAACGCAGCGTGCTGAAAAGGTATGTATAGTAAAGCCTCCTTCGTTGATGATCATACCCATAGTTTGCTTGGAAACATCTACACTAGAACCTGCATGACGCTGAGTTAATTGGCCTGCTGGTTGAATATGCCATCAAAATGCTGGTAATACAATAAACTTCCTCGGTGCTAGGGTCAAGCCTTAAAATATAAAGTTGGGCTGGTTTAATTGTGAAATCTTTTGCTGCTCAATTCACTGCAGGCTAGAATGTAACAGGATTAAAGGGCAGCTGTCGACGTAAGGGCAGCCCACATTGTCACTGCATCTTATGTGTCCTAGTGCACATATCTACATACGGTGCATGTTTTGCTAGTAAACAATGTAACCACAGATTTACAAAGCTCCAAGAATGCTACACTGATGCTGCCCAAGTAGCTGCTTGTGTCGCTTAATATTGTGAAAGCCTTTTGATGGAATGAAAACTGCTTGGTGAATACTTATGCAGAGTGAGGTTGGTCAGGAGGGCAGGCGATATGTACACCTTCGCAATTTAATCACACAAGCACAGACTATATGATACTCATACAAATTGAAAAATATAAGGGAAGGAATTCAACTGAAGACTTCTCAGTTCGGCAGTCCAAACTTCTGCTACATGTGCTTTGGGCTGTGTGTGCTAGCCCGCTTGGAATCTGATCGCCCGAGCCAGGAAAATGGTGCAAACCCATATGAGCACCACTCCCAGTACTCTTTAACATGTACATTGAAGTGCAGGTGCATGGGATAAACCTTGGCTGCCACAATACACCTTGTTGGTTTGTTGGTTTTCCATGCTGAGGTAGCAGCGCAAAATGTGGACGGGAGCACAAGACGAGACGACGACGAGACATTGTGTCATCTTCTCATCTTGTGCTCCCATCCAGGTTTTGCGCTGTTACTTCAGAATATCACGTGCCTGCCCAATATCTACATAATTGTCACACGAACCACTTTGTGTCTATTTACAACTACTTGCACAACACCGTTGCCACCCACTGAGAACGAGCAGGTGAACAGCAGTTTTTCACGTGCATTCCGCTGCCATTAATCACAGATGCTATCACGCTACGGCTTCCCATATCACCCCACCCAACCTCTGTATGTTATGACTCAACCTTTGGTGCGGTTGCATGTTCTCTGGATACTGAAGAAATCCATGGTACCAATTAGTAGATTCAAGCAACTTAATCTGACATACATCTGGTGAGAATATTAGAACTATATCCATGTATACACAGATAACTCTGTATCACCACAAGCGTCACCTACAACTGTGGAGATGCCCGCTCAGAACACGACTCATTTTTTAGGGCATAATTCTCCACAAACCGCTGCTGAGCTTGCGGCCCCCTGGTAAGAGGCTTTCCACATCTGTGGGAAACCACTTCAGAAGTGGTGTGCATTCACAGTTTCAAAGCCTCCATTACAAATTTTCGGAAGTTTTCAACACCACACCCTTACCATGCCTTCGGCCTTTGGCACTACACGTCACCGAGTTCCTTATATCTGCTTGTGCTCAAGGCCACAAGATAGTGCTTTAGTGGATCCATGCACACTTGACAATTATATGCCATTATGCATGCTTTCTGCATAAACTGCACTTAAATGTGGTTTCACACACAAATATTTATACCCTATTGGGCAGGCGGACTGCCCAGAATGTTCCACATGTGACATTACGGAGACTGTGGAGCGTGTACTAGTGGTGTGTCCCAGTATATGCGTGCAAAACAATAACTCGAGTTACTTCTTTAAAGTGTTTTGGCAACAGACCTCTCTCAGAGGACTTACTGGCCGGTTGGCCAGAAATGGAAAGCTTTACTGTCAGTGCAGGCTTTCTGCTGCTTTTTGCATGACATTTGGACTTGACTCGTGACTGTGGTGCGAGTTACTATTCCTGTATATATTTTAATCAAGTCACGACCCTCTTTGTTCTTCTCTTTCTCTCTCCCTGTACAGAGTAGCAGGTCAGACATTAAACTTTTCAGCCAACCTATCCGCCTTTCCAACCAATACCACTTGCGTGAGTGCATTTCTCCTGGATGGTTGATCTGGTAATCACACCATCGTAATGCAAGGACATGGGGCGTATGAGCTTTTGAGGTGAACAATTCTTACCCTAGAAATGTATTTTTAAATGACGTGAAGGATTCTGAGCTCTGCTCAACATGATCCTCCTCTTTGGAGTCTAAGGCATCACATTCTATGGGTCTAGATGAGTGCTGTGGAAAGAATGTGATCAAAGTGGAACCAAGGGGCCTGTTCTACGTGGTACGGTATGCTTGTAGGGGCACCTGTTGTGCTGGCCTCACGGTATCGTTCAAAATAAAAAAAATACAAAATGCGCATATTACTGCTATGAGGGCAGTCTGGCAGGAAACAATCACATGTAACTTTCTGCGAGTCGAGTAGTTCTCCAATAGGCATATCTGTAAGGCTACAAATCACAACTACTTTTACTACTTATATCACGCGAACTTACCTCAGACCGCCTACACTTTGCTTTTGCCAATGCCAGCGGTTTTGCGTCGGTACGACGCATCGTTTGAGGTGCGCTTTCTTCGTATCCATGCCGAGGCTTCGAATGACGCCGAGGTTCATTTCGGACTTCCAGTAGAAAGTAGTACGAACACATGAACCCAATCGGTGGGCCAAAACTTCTGAAAGCGAACGTTTACTTTCATTTGGAGAAGTCGTGCTGCAATCTCGCGACGCACACGGTTGGCACAGCGAGCACTCAAACCCCCACAACACGCCTAAACCCAGAACTTAAGTTGTCAGGAAAAAGAGGCGAAGTCTGAGCACTGTAGAAGTTGTAAAAAGTATACTTCCTCCTTTTGTTTTTGTTTTTTTTTTTTTTGAGACAGGTTACGGAAGAGGCGTCGGGAAGGTGGGGAGCAAAGCTGCGACAACGCGTTGGGTGAAAGGGCCACCCAAGTACATTGTACCAACTTTTTTTTTTTTTCTGTTTCCGGCTTTGCTTGTAGTGCCATAGTTAGGCCATCGAGCCGAATTAAAGGAAGGGAAGCTCGACACGCTATTCTCAACCATGCAGCGCGGAGGCGAGCAATATACGAGTAGCGCCGCGGCGCCCGCTCCTGAAACACTCCACCCACCACACGGATTGAACGCACTTGTCGATTTCTTCGACCTGAATCCGTATTTACATCGTATCTTTAATGACGCCAAGATATCAAAAAAAAAATTATAGCAGCGGCCGCACAACCAAGTTGTACCGGTGGTATGAGACTGCTGAAGACGTTGTTGTGCTCCATCAAGAATGTTCACACGCACAAAAAAAAAAGAAAACAACAACACATAAGATTGGAACCATTGTCATTTGGAGTACCCGGCGGAGCGAGGTTAGTCGCCGTTACCGAAAACCTGAACATGAGCGTCACCTGTCGCTCTGTTCCAGCGCGCAGCGAGAAGCAGACATCACGCGTCCTCCGCCGCCGCCGCCGCCGACCGCGCTTCACGTGACAGTAACGAGGGACTGCCCTTGTTGAAGAAATGCGTTTGCGTGAGCGGGTAATTGATATACTATTTTTCATTTGCTAACTTTAACAGGAAACTAATATTTTATGGGAAATAATGATTATATCTGCGTTTCCAAACGGCTAAACATGACTTAGGCGAGTACTTCTGATTCCGGCCTACAGGGTCTCATGGTCGCTTCAGGAACGCAAAAATGCTGTGATTTCAGAATAACACTAAATTCAGAAGCAATATTTCGGCAAGATGTTTTGAAATCGGCATGCCTGATGTTTACTGAAGCAAGGAAAATTGCAACTAGGCAGCTACGTTTTCGTTTCACAACCCCTTTAAAAAGCGCCATTCCATCTGACCGGGCCAAGCAATAAATATAATGGTAGGTCATGCGATGCCCTAAGCTTGTATCGCTTTGCTTCGATATTCACCTGCGTCGGATTAAATGTTGTTTTGAAAGCAGTGATCGTATTATAGTTAGATGTGGACGATCCTGTACATCGCCAAGGGGACTCTGATAATTTTGGTAATTGGGAGTTCTTTACCGCACCGAGATTCGACAGCACACCGGCGCCTTGCGTCTTGCCTGCATTGAAACGCGTCCGCTGTGGCCGGGTCGAGCCCAGGCTCGATGTCTATGATGACACATTGATGCTACCAGAAAGTGAGCTGAATGTAGGTACCTTACCTCACTGTTTTAGCCTGCTGCCGTTTGATGCACGCGGCACAAAACCATAATAGTTTGGCCATTTAAGCTCCTTTACCCGAATTTAACCCATCATCCAGTGATATTGGTTTTTGTATTGGTTTTTCTCAAAAAAACGATAGAATATATAAATACGAGATATAATCACACCGTCACGCTTTAAGGGAAACGATGCAGAATCTAAACTTACACGGCTTCGCAATCTTTCCGTGTATACTTTCACACAGACAAAAGAAAGAATGTAAAACGCTATGAGAGTTACGCAAACATTGCGAAAGGGTCGCCAATGCTTCAATATCCGGTGGCACTTTGTTTTAAACGGCCTCTGGTGAAAAAAAAAATCGAGCAATTATTGCAACGCTGAGCATGGATTTCCAAATGCGACGCGTTTGACAAGGTATCTCTTGTAGTGCAGGAAATGGAACAAATGCCAGGCATCCGAATTATTTACCGGCGCAGTCAAGAACTCAAACAAGTGCACTTAATTAAAGAAGAGCGCTAATAACAATGCAAAAACGCACAGAAGGAAGGACGGACACGGGCGTTGACTAACAACTGAAGAAACCGGACAAAGGAAGAAGACACACGTAAGACAGGACGAGCGCTGACTACTAAGTTTATTGCACGTACACTCGAAGCACGTTTCATAGCTGTCACAATGGACCACGTGGGTACAATCACCCACTGCAAAGTTAGAGTGAACTCTTTCAGAACACGTTTTGCTTATCAACCTAGGCATTAACATGATGACGGGCACACTTAAATTATAGAAGATAATATCAAAACATTAATCTTAAAAAACGTTCGCAAGCAAAGCTGCAGTCATAAGTACTCCCAGAGGTGCATAAAATATCAGAAAAATGCGCCAACGCATAACGTGAATGAAACCGCATGTGCCCCTAAAATCAGGACTTGAGACGCACAGAAACTAAGACAATGGGGACAACAATAATGAACATGCTGTTAAAATGAGAATGCAAAAAGATGCTTGTAATGAGTCTAAAACCACACTTTCAGGCAGAAGGCAAGTCAATTGCTAAATAAAAATTTAATGAAAGCATCGTTGTCAGGCAAAAGGCCAGTCAACTGCTAAACACAAACAAAACAGTAACCCATGCCAAACAATTACAACTGCTAAGAGTTAAAACCATTAACAGATGAAGAAACGACAGACAGGTGACAATACAAGCACGACCAAACCGTGCTTCCAAAACACCACAAAAAAAACTACACAAACGGAAAAAATAAAACAACAAAGGCAAGCACATGCAAACAAAAATGGCCATACGCGTACACCGAAATGCCTCAGTTCAGTTCAGTCGTGTCCGACTCTTCAGGACCCTATGGACCATGTCACGCCATGCTTTCCGGTCTCTCACTATCTTCCTAACATCACATAACTTCATCTGCAGCGCCTCGAGGATACCATCTAACCATCGCGTTCGCTGCCGTACCCCTTCTCCGGCAACCCTCAACCTTTCCCAACATCAAAACTTTCTCCAGTGACTCCTCTCTTCTCATCAGATGGCAAAAGTAGCTGAGCTTTAACTTTAGACTTTGACCCTCCAATGAGCACTCAGGGTTTATGGTAGAAACTATTGACTGATTTGATCTTCTGGCAGTACAAGGAACTATCAAGAGTCTCCGCCAGCACCACAATTCAAACGCGTGAATTATTCAGCGGTCAGCCTTCTTCACAGTCCAACTCTCGCATCCATACATCACAACTGGAAAGACCATAGCACGATTTATACGGATCTTGGTTGGCAGACTAATGTCTCTGCTCTTTACTAGGCGGTCAAGGCTAACCATGGCTCTTTTTCTCAGAAGGAGGCGTCTCCTAATTTCATGTCTGCAGTCTGTGACAGCTTCCACTTCTTGTCCCTTAATGCTCCAGGACTTGATACGGCAAGATGCCATGATTTTTGTCTTTTTAATGTTCAGTTTAAGCCCAAACTTCTCACTCTCTTTTTGTACGCGTATCAGAAGTCTCGAGTTGCACTTCACTTTCTGCCATTAAAGTGGTATCATCCGCATATCTAAGGTTGTTGACACGTTTTCCAGCAATCTTCACTCCAGCTGAAGACTCGTCCAGACCGGCCTTCCTCATGATGCACTCTGCATATAGGTTAAACAGGCAGGGCGACAGTATGCAGCCTTGTCTCACTCCTTTCTCAATCGGAAACCAATCAGTAAGACCATGCCCAGTTCTGACTGTGGCCTCTTGCCCTTCATACAGATCCTTGAAGAGACAGATGAGGTGAATTGGAACTCCCATCTCTTGGAGAGCTTGCCACAATCTGCTGTGATCTATGCAGTCAAACGCTTTCGCATAATCAATGAAGCAGAAGTGGATGGGTTTCTGCAACTCTCTTGCTTTTTCCATGATCCAGCGAAGGTTGGCAATCTGGTCTCTAGTTCCTCTGCCCTTGCTGAACCCAGCTTGCACGTCTGGAAGCTGCCGATCCACAAACTGCTGCAGCCTACCTTGGAGGATTTTCAACATCACCTTGCTAGCATGCGAAATAAGCGCGATCGTGCGGTAATTGGAACAATCTTTGGCACTGCCTTTCTTTGGAATGAGGATGAAAACTGACCTCCTCCAATCCTGTGGCCACTGCAGGGTTGTTTACATCTTCTGACATAATGTATGCGGGATGTTAACAGAGTCATGGTTGAGGTTTTGAAGCTACTCAGCTGGAATGCCATCAATTCCACTAGCTTTGTTCTCAGCAAGGCTGGCTAAGGCCCATTCAACTTCACTCTTCAGGATGCCCGGCTCGAGATCAGTAATCACAACCGTCTTATTTGGGTTTGCACATCCGTGTCCTTTTTGTACGTGTCTTCTGTGCATTCCTGCCTCCTCTTCTTTATCTCTGGGGCTTCAGTGAGGTCCTTGCCTCGTTTGTCCTTTATCACGCCCAGCTTAGCACAGAAGATTCCTTTGATATCTTTGATTGTCTTATACAGAGCTCTTGTGTTGCTTAATTGGCTGTTGTCCTCAACTGCTTGACACTGTATGTTCAGGAAGGCATTCTTATCTCTCCTTGCTATATTCTGAAAATCCGCATTGATAACAATTGTATCTTTCGCTTTCCCCCATAACGTTTGCCACCCTCTTTTCCTCAGCTATTTGCAAAGCCTCTTCAGCTAACCAGTTTGGTTGCATTTCGTTTGCTTTGGAACTACCTTAGTAGCAACGTCTTGTATTATATCACGAACATCAGTCCATATCTCTTCAGTCTCTCTGTCTTCTAGATCTAATTATTGAAATTGATTCCTCACTTCCACAGCATATTCTGATGGAATTTGATCCAGATCATACCTGAAAGGCCTTCTAGTTTTGTGCATTTTCCTCAATCGAAGCCTAAATTTGGCAACAAGAAGCTGATGATCGGTGCCACAACCGGCCCCAGGCCTTGTTTTTACTGCCTGTATAGCGCTTCTCCATCCTACCGGCAAAGAATATAATCGATCTGATTATATTCTTGCAAAATGCCTAGCCGAAGTTAAAACGCAAAATCCTAGCACTCTCCAAGGGGGCCACTTCTTTCTTCTGAAGAGATATCGAAGGGGTGTTGATGTGTGCGTCCGCGGCCTTTTCAATGTAAAAACCTTCAATTACCTCTCTTTCTATTTTGCTTATTGCGGGTGCGAGAAATTTTGCGTCAGATAACAAAGGCTGACATTGATGGCCGGGTTGATTACAATGCTGTGCCATGTGGCTCCCAGTCTTATTTTTAACGTTCAGGGCATGTTCTGTAGCGGTTTGGTTAAAATACCGCCCCGTCTGGCCAATGTAAACATTGCCGAACGTTAGTGGGATCTGGTACAACACTCCTAGTGGCATTCGGTGTACTGTGTCAAATGCTTCACATCAAACTCGCCCTCCTCTGCCGGTTCACCATCGGGACTATTTTTCTAACTTATTAGGGGCAGAAAACACAACATTCACTCCGTACCTTCCTGCTACCCTCTTGATATTATGTGACAGCTTATGTATGTATGGAACAACTGCTTCATGTTTCTTTTCCTTAGCCTGTAGTCTTATTGCACTTTGCTTTACATTCTGTAAAAGCGCTTCGCACAAGCCTGATATAAGATTAGTCAGCTGAATTAAGTCTTTCAATCTGGCGATTAAGGCTAGACTCAGACATGTGCTCACAACCCATTAGTCAGCGCAACCTGAAGCGTACCGGTTACAACTGCCCGCTTAACCAGCTTCGAATGCGCGCTGGCATAAGGCAGCAAACCTTTCTTCGATCTCACATTGTATGACCACCACACGGGGGCGCCATTAAACACTGTGTTTATTGGCGCCCAGTGTGCTGGAAAAACTTCCTTGAATGCTCGAAATAACGGCTTTAAATATTCTTTTTTTTCCAAGGACAGTTATTTATTTTTTTTTTTTATTCAAATACCTCACGGGCTGCGATTGGAGTATTATGTGAGGGGGGTTACATAACTGGGCTGCGAAACAGAAGCATGTAGAAGATGGTTATTTTAACATCATTATGTTCAAAACGTTAACATTATACAATGGCAAACACAAGAAAAGAGAACAAAATTTGAAAAGCACACTATAGAACACACTTCAGTAACAGCACACTTCAGAACAAAATGTTGCGTATTTTTTCTTTGAAAATAACATAATCTGAGTGAACAATGTTATCAGGAAGACTATTCCAATAAATGATGGCACGGGGCAGGGCTGATGAGTTGAATGCAGTGGTTCTTCCCGAAAGGCGTTTAAAACTGAAGTGATTATGCAATCGGAGGGATGTGCGGGCCGGTTTTGTGAGAGGTAGTGGGAAGGAATGACGGCTATACCTAATGGAACAAATTTAACAGCGAGACTGTTGCCCAGAAGTCTGTATTAATTTTTGAAAAGTGCCTGCAAATGTTATGAATTTGAGTTTGTTTATATGCTTGTATTTCGTTCTCCTCCCACCCTTCGCAGGATATATAAATAAATAAATAAAATAAATTAATAAATGTTATGTCTCAAAGAATTATTAGTTCTTTTTTCACAGAAACACAAGGAAGGCATGCTTACATATTTCTTGTTTGCCAGGTGAGTTTCAAGAGCCCAAGTAATTTCCCTGGACGATCTATCCCGTCTCACGATGTGGAGTGGAATTACCGAGGCTCCTCCCCGCGCAAACAAGGAATGTGTTTCTTCTGTGTTCCTGAAGCAACTTGCAGCAGAAATGTGTGCCAATCGAGTCCCTTTCAAGAATTCTGGTAGAACGAAAGGAAGAAGATGGTTTGCACGGTATGAAAAAGAACTGAACAAGGGTAAATGGGGTACGCCTCAGTTCGAAGATGAGCCAACGTTTCAACAAGTAGACTTGTCTTCGTCTGGAATTCTGTCAGATACTGATGCGCAACATGACTGCGTTAACTGCAATTAGTGACAGTATCGTTCATGTCTCTAGTGTGTACATACCAATGGCTTCCAAATGCCTCATATTCATTGGCCCGGTAGCTACTTTCAATGGATGTGTGGTTCAAACGCAGCACGCAGTAAATGACCTGGAGCAAGGTAAGAGCTTTTCTAAGAATTGTCTGCTTTTCATATGCCTAATTTTTCTTCCTCGAATTGGAAGTACTCGACGACACCTAAGACGATTTTCCTGCGTGTGGGCTGCAGGAAATACGCAGGGGTTCGTTGGAAATCTTCGCCAAGGCGTGTCGCAAAAGTTCTTTAACAGCGCGTTGTAACGCCACAAGAACACCTTTCACTAGCCGCTGATCAACGCAAACAAGGTCACTAGCGACGTTTCGCAAATGTGAAGCAACAAATTTCTTCTTGTTGTTGAGCACTCATTTATCGCCATAAACCATCCCTAGGTAGGCAGAACAAATTTCCGTTTGACCCTGCATACCGGTGACCCATCAGACGTTTCTACGTTTCCAGACCTTGCTTTGGGATATTAAGCCCCATAAAGTAATCTTTCCAGACCTTTCCGAACACCACGCACAACACAAGGCCGTAAAAGAAACTGCGCACTGACTCGCTGCGATACCTCGCGATACAACGGCAGCCGCTTTTGCTTCCGCCTGCCCGATGTCCTCAGATAAAAGTTCTCATATTTAGCGAGTCCTTTATGAGATGCTGGGAAGGTTTGTCTCGCTAAGTGGATGTATTGCAGTACCTCTCGACATGTAGTAAGGGGCTGGGGGTGGTCATGTCAAGGGAGTTATGAGGAGTCCCGGTGGTCAGGTACCCATATTACTTCTTTGTCTGAGGCCGGGCGTCTAGCTTGAGGTAATATTTTACTGGCCCGGCCTCAAATGTAGCTTCTGTAAACTGTTTGGGAGTCGGTGACGATGTATATGGAATCAATGTGCGTTGCGGCTAATGAGATCGCTGGCTCCTTCATTTGTCATAATCTTCGAGTACTTTTAATGCGTTCCATCTCAAAATCATGTTATCCTGGGTATTTCTCTTTCATGGTCTGGATCTGAGCTTAACACCTGTCCTAAGTAGATATATTTGCCAACCACTTCCAGTGCTCCGCTCCCTATTGTAAAATCCTGTTCCTTTCCGTAGGCTATGGAACATTACCTTAGTCTTCTGCATAATAATTTTAGGCCGACCTCCCTGCTTTTCCTGCTTAGGTCGTTATTCATTATTTGCAATGCGTCCCCTGAGTTACTCAGCAAAGCAGTGGTAGAATGAGAGAAAGAATATGGCTACACTAATGAAAGAGCACTGAACACGGGTTGAGTGGAGGGGGCTCAGTTCGCAAGTTGAGCCAAAGTTTCGACAAGTCCACTTCCGAGCTGAGGCTCCCCCTTCTACACTTCTTCAGTGCTCTTTCATATTAACAAGGCAATACCACCAGCGAATCGCAGATTAGTGAGATATTCACCGCCAACCCTTATCCCTAGCTGCTCCCATTCCAAGTCTCTGAATGCTTCCTCTAAGCACTGCGGAGATCGTGTCTCCTCGCCGAAACACAATTCTTCATTGGAATTTTAATAGTTTCACTATGAATAATTATGATTTTTGTTCCGCCACTATAGACAACTTCCAGTATGTTTACCTACTCCCTGATTTGGCAATGTCTGCATTACTAGTTAGGTTTCCACTGAAACAAATGCTTTCTCATTGTCAATTATTATTACGCATAGGGGCTGCGTGGTTATATTTCAGGCACTCATCTGTCACCTGGTACATTGTTCATAACATGATCGATGATAGAGCGCCTTTTGCGAAAAACTGCTTTATCCTTCGGTTGATTGAAGTTTAAGGTCGCCCTGATACCATTAGCGATTATCTTAGTAAATTCTTTGTATGCAACCAATAATAAGCTGATTCATCTGTATTTCTTCAAGTCATTAGCGTCCTCCTTTTTTTATGGATTGAGATATATATTTGCCGTTCTTCCAAGCTTCTGATACCGTCGATGTCATCAAGCACTGCATATATACGGTGGCCAGTTTTTCTAGAACAATATCCCCATCATCATTCAAGAAATCTGTTGTTACCGGATCCTCCCCATCTACTATCCACTTTTCACAGCTGTTAAAGCTTTCTTAACCTCGTCTTTTGTTACTGGTAGAACATCTGTTTCCTCTTCACTAGTGAAAATATCATAATTGTACTGACTATTTCGGTTACTGTATAAGTCAGTATAAAACTCCTCACCAACTTTAATTGTATTGTCCTTATTAGTAACGACATTGCCCATATTTTGCTTCAGTGCATACATCGAATCTTTGCCTATGTTTAATTTCCTCTTCACCTTTTTCAGGCTACTACCGTTCTTTAGAGCATACTCAATTTTCCCAACGCTATAGATACTTAAGAAGGACACTTTACGCTTATTGATTAGTTTTGATATTTCTTCCACTTCTATTCTGCCTCTTGTGTTGGAGGCTTTTATACGTTGGCGTTTCTTAATGAAATATTTTGTCTCCTTAGATAGTTCGCCGCTATCCTTTTTACCTATACTAATGCCTACGTTTACCCTGCACTCAGTAATGATACCTCTGAAAGTATTGTTCATTCCTTCTAGGCTAAGGTCGGCCTCCTCAGTTGACACTGAATATCAATTCTTCAGTGAGAACCTGAACAATTCTACTTTTCCCCTTACCACTAATTCTATTCCCTTCCCTCTTGAAACCCAGATTAATCCGAGATTATGGACATCAATTTTGCTGAAGCTATTTTGTATCCAAGCGTAGTTTGTCATTACTGCATCGCGTGTCTGAAAGCACCATTCGCTCTGCAGTCATTGCGGAGCTCCTCAGCAGATGAGCCTAACAGGCAGTGACCGATTTCTGCACAAGCGGGGCCAACTGTTGGCGCAGTACATTCTATTGCAGCTTACTACATTGTACCTTATATTGTGGAGCTCAGATCAGATTTGGCTTGATCTCTTCCCTCAGCTCAGGGTTTTTAACTGGTAGATGGTTAGAACAACATCTCTATAAAACACCACAGTAAAGCGAAGAACTAACAAGTTAGTTGAATCAGAGCACAAATTAAGTGACAAACTCACTACTTTGACAAAGCACCGGGAATTTTCAGTTGCAATCCTATCTCACTGCTGTTGCTTGCAACATCTGGCATATTTTATCGATGCAAAACATAAAACATAGGATTGCACATAATGGATCTTGTGATGCATAACATAAGGGAAAGCCATAACAACAATTCCAAGCATATTTTCCTTTGATGGGCATTTGTATCTATGAGAAAAAATAAATGCACGAATCCTACTGGCTGAACGTAACTGATGAACACTACCGATGCAATTTAGACTTTGTAAAGGCCTTGGATAAAACAAAAACCGCCAGTCCTAGTGCAGTGTTGACCTTCTAGGGCATGTTTCACAGTAGACAAAAACATTATAGCAGATGCTTTAGGCTTTGTACCGCGTGTTCAGTGCAAGAAAGATTGGAATGTTTACATTTTCATTTAATAAATGCCCAAGTCAGGCTTGCGCATGCCTTGCCCAATTGTTTTATGGAAAATGTGTATATAATAAGAGCCATTTATGGTTTCTTTAAAGAAATGGTTGCCTCTGTCACATTTCTGACATCCAGGTTTTCAACGGACTACCTAGGCAATGTTAAGCGACATTGTACACAGAACTATGTGACACATTGCTTCAGGAGTCCATGTACAGGCCCTTGAACTCTGGTGGCACAGGCCTCCAGAGTTACAAAGAGGGTTAAGAAGATGCAAATGACCACGGAAACAAAGTATTAATTTTTCAAACCGCACACTGAAAGGTTGTTTGTAAAAGTGTTTCCAAGAAACAAGTGGCAATTTGCTATAATGGGGATCCTATTACCTCATCTGTAAAAAAACTCAAAACAATAGATCACGTATTTTTGCACTGTTGGGAAGTGGTTTATTTACGGGACGTGCTAGAAAGTACCATTAAAAAAGCCTTACCACTCACCTCTTAGGGAAATAAATTTTTGCCTACAAATAATGAAGATGCTTGTCCTTTTGATTTAGCTATGCTCATGGACCTCCAATGTATATGGGGCTACCGAATGGCCGGGTATCAATGTGATATAGATGCCCGGCCGGCACGCATGTACTTTCATGAAAGTATTCATAGGTTTTGAAATCTGAAACATCCGCCTTGGGCTGGAAAGCTCTTGATTGTGCTTGGAGAATTTTAATATGTTAACCCACACTCGTAGGAGTTGGCAGGCCTTGCGTGGCGCATCTGGCCAAACTGATGCAGTAATTGGCTACAACCTCTTATGAATACTATAGTAAAGTATATAGTATAGTCTTATAAATCCCCGCCCTCAGTTCCCAGCGACTGCGAAGCAACTGACCACGGCGGCAGTCAGACCTGTGACGCTGAGAGGGTTGCTACGAATTTCTGGCTCCGGGCAGGCCGGCACTGGAAGCTATCGTGGCAACGTTTATTGCTAGAACCCTAGCTAGTGGGGCTAGTATAACACTACTGTTATAAGAACTAGAGGACGTGATATAGGATACCAAAGGGCTTAGTGAGGTAGGAGGTCAAATGAGGCATATACTGTACTAATGGGCGGGTATGTATTGTGTTATCGAGGTTTACTAGAGAGACGAGAACTATGAGTAGGGTCGCTAAGCATACAGCGATCATAGATGAGCTCTATATCATTACTGAGATGGTGACATGAATCGTAGATAAACTTAATAAGTGATATTAATTGAACTTTGTGCAGGCCTGCACGCCTACTAGTAGTCAGAATGACGAGACAGTCGAAAGCTTCTACGAAGATGCAGAAACAGCAATAGCGAAAGTAAAAGCATTGCATATTTTACTGATGGGCGCGGCTTCGATGTCAAGGTAGGTAAAAAGCAAGCTGGAGACGAGGCACTGGTTAATTATAGCATTTGCTTAAAAAGTATATAGCATTGAGGGAGTTATGAGTAGAGTTCGCTGAACGCAGTAACTTACGAATCATGAATACGTTCTTCAGCAAACGGAAGAACCGAAAGTAGATATGTAAAAGCCCTAAGGGGGAGACTAAGAGTGAAATTTACTTCATGCTGTGTTCTAAGTTCTAACCGTGGAATTATGAGGGATGCAGAAGAAAGCGGAAAGGTTCGATGCAGTGACCACAGGATGGTAAAGTCTCGAATTAATCTGGGTTTGAAGAGGGAACGGAACAGATTACAGAGGAATAAATTCGTTCACGAATTAATGCTAAGGACAAAAGCAGAATAATTCAGGCTCTCGCAGAAGAATATACATTGTGTTAACCGAGGAAGCCGACCATAGCCTAGAAGCAATCAACAATAACTTCCGGGGTATCCTTTCTGAGTGAGCGGTGGAAGAAGGCTTAGTATCGATAGGGAGCAGGAGGGGAGGAAGAAGTTGAGGAGAAGGAAAGGCAGGCAGTAAAAGAAACCAGTTTGCGACCCTGTACGGGGGGAAGGGGGTGAGGTGGTGGGTAAGAGAGATGGGTGAAGTCAGTATAGCTACATCACAGCCATGTCACGTCACATCACAGCAAAATCACAGCCCATCGATCAGGCCTGCGGTTTTTATGAAGCGGAGCAGTGCCTGGGACATACATGGCAGTAATTGAATTACAGTAATGGAATTACTGTAATTTAATTACTTTTCTCGGTAATTTGTAATGTAATGAATTCCTTTTTCGGGTTGGTAATTTAGTAATGTAATGAATTACTTTTTGGCAGTAATTTCGCAGCAAAATTATTTATTTATTTCGAAATTACTTTTACTAAAATACGCCACTACGGCTTCAATAGACGACGAAGTAGAGTGCCGCGAAAGCAGGTACGGCGTGCGGCAAGCGAAGCCAGCGTAACGGATCGGCAAAGGGGGGCAGAGTTGTGCAGAACAGTGCGTCTGAGACCTCAACCATTCTCCAATCTGCAGGATACAAGGCGTCAAGGGAATGCTAGAGAGATGGTGCAAGGAGGCTGCAGCTGAGAGCTAGTTTGGAGCGCGGCGTACCGGCACTCCCTGTTGCGTCGGCTAGGACACAGTGCATGGTGCCTGGTTACACTCAACACCACGGGGTGAAGGGGGATTGGGGTTGGGGGAGATAGGCAGAAGGGTCCATGACGTGAGGCACCGTGGCTTGAGCATTACTGAGCAGTGAGCACAAATGTGCCGACATCGATTCTTGGGACTGCGGAAGCAATAAATAACCTAGCTAATTCTCGGGCGCTTCAAATGGCGGAGACAGCTCCGGGCCAGTAAGACGCTGGGTTCGCCGGTCGTTTCAGGACCGTTCGACCATGTTTTTTTTTGTTTTGTTTTTGCGGTAGTCTTGTTTTTGTAATCGTACGTACTGTAGGAGAGAAAGAAGAAATAGCTCTCTGGGACGGAATTTGGCGGGAGAACAAGTTGTTTTGCTTACTAGCTTTGCTTAGTTTCCGCATGGATGGAAACTAGAGAGTAATTTAAAAGTAATTTAATTACTCAGTAGAAGTAATTGTAATGTAATTTCATAACTTTTTGGGAGCAGTAATTAGTAATGTAATTTAATTATTTTTCTGCGATTTTCAGCAAAGTAATTAGTAATGTAATTTAATTCCTTTTCAAAAGTAATTCTGCCATGTATGGCCTGGGAGGCCTCCCCCGCCGACGATCGCCGCGGCCAGGGGCCTAGAATTTTTATATCAGGCAGTGGGCGTCCACGTAGACGCTCCAGCGCACGGCAGAGACACTGTCGCACTGAATGTAGGGGCTTCACAAAAAATGTGGCCTATAGTTTCGTCACGCCCGCAGGTTGCATATGCAGGGCTATTTGCTATACCTATCACAAACGAGGTTATCGGTAAACAACCTAAGGAGACAAAATATTTGATTACGAAACGCAAAGGTATGAAAGCCTTCAACCCAAAAGACAGGGTAGAACTCGCAGAGATATCAAAGCTAATCAACAAGGTCGGCGACATAAGGAAGTATAACATGGGAAAATCGCTCTAAGAACGGTCGTAGCCTGAAAGAGGTGAGCAAAGGGGGGGCCAATGGTAGGTCACGGCGCGAGACAGAAGACCACGACAGGACGAACGCTACCTTGGAACTGCGTCTTCTGGCGGGCAAATCCTTCATTATTCAAAACAAGGACCGAGCTAGAAACACACTGCGCTTTGTGTGTGTCCCTGGTTTCTCACACGGTCCTTGGTTTATTCGGGCACTTTTGAAACATGAATGGAAGTGGAAACGAAAAAGATGAGCTCGAGAAACTGTGTACACATGGCCAGCTATATACTGAATTAGGATGAAGGGGAAGGTGAATAAGGCAAACTGAACCAAGATAATCTGGGGCTACACAAAGAAAAAACAGGGAAAGATAGCGGAAATGATATTAGAGCATGTGCAAGCATAGCTTTGTTTTGCAAAATAATAACCGAAGTTTCACTCACGCACTTATCAGTACTATGAATAAATGACGCCTGATGTAGCTTCCTTAACTTTTGCTTTTCCAAAACATGTTGGCGTTGCATTTGACTGCGAACAGTTAGGTAGGTTTTTAGATGGATTATTTAGAGGATTCCCTTGATTAAGCGCTCATGTTTTTAGATGTTTTGACCATTCCCTGGCTTTTTTTAAGAGATGGTGACATTGATTCTGTTCCTGACTGGAGCGGCTTTTTGCCGTCACCAGTTTCTCGAATTTTACCTCTGCACTGCTACATAATGACTCGTTTGTAGATTAAAGACTGTGTTCTCACATGAGAAGCCACAAATGTAGGCCCTGTATGCTCCGTACAATAAAAACCCCTCTGCCGTATCATTTCTCACATTCTAAACACATGAAGCGTGGTATCGTCAATTTCTCATTTAGATCCGCTTTGTCCAAGTCATGTATTCACCAAGAACAATCGAGTTTCGGACTTGAGGTAAAAAGCCTCAATGGTGCTGGCTATCCCGTTTCTGTGTTGACGGCTATCGTGCAAGACTTGCCTAAGCAAATACGGAAGCATGAACACAGAGATTCTCTTCTCAGCACTGCCGCTGATGCTAGGCAGAAAGGAAATACGTGCCTTACGTTCACGGTGTATCGCATAACATAGGGAGCAAGCAAGTTTGGTCTAGACGTCGTCCTCACGACACCACGAAAACTGTCAAGCCTTTACGCCCTGGCGGCCATGAGAAACCGGCTTGTAGCATCGAACGTATAACTAAGCTCGTTTCTTGCAAAGTAGCTGCAGTTTACGAGGCCCTCCTCAACTATGGTCGCGTCTATATAGGATATACTGGCCTTAATGAGTGCTCGCTGAATCCTTTAAATCATCTCAATCTAACAAACTGCCTAAGCATTGCTCGTGCTGCAAATACCATCCACGTTTTGCAAAAACAAAAGTTATTAGGCGATCTAAAATACAAGTAGCAAGGGAGCTTCTTGAGACGTCATTTATTCATAGGTTAGATACCGATAAGTTAGGGAGTGAAACGTTAGCTATGTTTCTAACCGTTGTGTAACCCTTTTCGTATTGCCACGTGGTGGTGACGAGGCCGATGACAAAGGAAGAGCCTGGGAGTGCACTAAACTTTCATCATCATTATCATCATCATCATCAGCCTGGCTATAGCCGCTGCGAGGCGAAGACCTCTCCCATATTTTTCCAATTAACCCAGTTCTGTACTAGCTGCAGCCGCTTGACCCCTGCGAACTTCATAACCTCATCCGCCTACCTAACTATCTGCTCCCCCCCCCCCCCCCTGCTACGCTTTCCTTGCCTTGTAATCGAGTTTGTTACACTAAGCGACCATCGGTTATCCTCTCTTCGCCCTACATGTCCCAATGCCCATTTCTTCTTCTCAATTTCCACTAGAACGTCAGTAACTTGAGGTATTTCCCTGACCCACTCTGCACGCTTCCTATGTCTTATTGTTACCCGTAGCATTTGTCGTTCCATAGCCCTCTGAGTTGTCCTCAACTTAAATAGAACCCTCTTGCTTAACCTCAACGTTTAGGTAAGATGCAAATGTTGTATACTTTCCTCTTGAGCGATACCGGTAAGCTGCTAGTCATAATCTGTGAGTGCTTGCCAAATGCGCTCCATCCCAATCTTATTCTTATTTTCTTTCCATTGTCCGGATCTCCGGTTACTACCTGTCTTAAGTACATATATTCGCCTACTACTTCCAGTGCTTCGCTGCCTAAGTTAAACTGTTGGTCCTTCCAGACGCTGTTGAATATTACCTTAGTGTAATTAGTGTAATAGAAAGGTAGGATTGATTTTCAATCCTACCTTTCTACTTTTTCTTTCTAAGTCACCAATAATTCTTTGCAGTTCATCTCCTGAGTTACGTAGCAAGGCAATCTCATGATCAAATCAGAGATTACTTACTTATTCTCCATTTATCCTTATCCCTAACTGCTCCCATTCCAATTCTCTGAATGCATCATCTAAGCAAGCTCTGAATAATACTGGGGAGGTCGTGTCTCCTTGCCTAACCCCTTTTATTATGGAAATTTTGTTACTTTCGTTATGCAGAACTATGGTTGCTGTGCAGCCAGTATATATATCTTGCAGGACTTTCATGTACGGCTCGTCTACCCACTGATTTCGCAATGCCTGCATCACCGCCGAGGTTTCTACTGAGTCAAATGCTTTTTGGTAATCAATGAATGCTATGTATAATGGCTGGTTATATTCCGAGCATTTTTCTATCACCTGGTTGATGGTATGGACATGATTGGTAGTAGAGTACCGTTTCCGAAAACCTACTTGATCCTTTGTTTGGTTTCAGTCTAAGGTTGTCCTGATTCAATTAGCGATTACCTTAGTAATTACCTTACACGTAACAGACAGTAAGCTGATTGGTCTGTAATTTTTAAGGTCCTTAAAGTCCCCTTTCTTAAGAATGAGGATAATGTTTGCATTTTTCCATGGTTCCGGTACCATCGATGACACCAGGCACTGCGTATACAGGGTGGCCAGTTTTTCCAGCACGATATCCCCCCCCCCCCCCCCGTCCTTTAACAAATCTGTAGTTATCTGATCCTCTCCAGGTGATTTCTCCCTTTTCATAGTTTCTAATGCTTTCTTTACCTGGTCCTTCGTCACTGGTGGAACGTCTGACTGTTTTTTCCCTACCGTCAATCTCATTACGGTCCTGACTACTTTGGCTACTGCAGAGATCTGTAGAGAACTCCTCGGCTACTTTGACTATCTTTTCCATGTTCTTGATGACGTTGCCCGCCTTGTCCCTTATCGCATACATCTGGTTTTTGCCTATGCCCAATTTCTTCTTTACCGCTTTAAGGCTTCCCCCGTTCTTTACAGCATACTCAATTTTCTCCATGTTATACTTCCTTATATCAGCTCCCAGTCGGAAAAAACTACAGAAAATTTTCTGATGTTACGACAGAATTTCTGTGTGATTTTTGACGGAAAACCTGTTTTGACAACAGAACATTCTGTCGTAACATCAGAAATTCCTGTAGTTACAACAGAAAAGTGCTACAGAACTACAGACAACAGAAATATACTACAGAAAAACTACAGAACTACAGAAAAGTACTACAGAACTACAGAAAAATCTGATGGTTACGACAGGACTACAGGATATTTTGTCGTATTTTTGACACAGTTCTGTAGTTTTTTTCGACTGGGGGCCCCCTTGCGCTTATTGATTAGCTTTGATATATCGGCCAATTCCATCTGGTCTGTTGGATTGGAAGCTTTCATACTCTGGCGTTTCTAAATTAAATCTTTCGTCTCCTTAGACAGCTTACCGCTATCCTCTCTAACTATCCTACCGCCTACTTCTACAGCGCACTCAGTAATGATATCTCTGAAATTATTGTTCATTGCTTCTAAGGGTAATGTCGCCATCCTCGGTTAGAGCTGAATATCTATTCTGAAGCGAGATACTAAACTCTGCCCTCCCCCTCACCACTAATTCATTGATATGTTTCTTTCTCCCTAATCTGTTGCGTTCCTTCTTCAGATTAGGCTACTTCGGGACCTCACCGTCTGGTGGTCCCTGCATCGCACTTTCCGGATTGCCTCTACATTTTTCATAATGGCGGTGGTTGACCACATTATGGAGTCGATTTCACTTTTAGTCTCCCCGTTAGGACTTTTCCATGTCTATTTCCGGTTCTTCCGTTTGCAGAAGAAGGTATTCATGATTCGTAATTTATTGCGCTCTGCAAACACAACTAGGAACACGCCCCTGCCATTCCTAGAGCCAATGCCATAGTCACCTGCTGCCTGGTCTCCTGACTGCTTTTTCCCTACCTTGGCATTGAAGTCGCCCATTAGTAGAGTATTGTCACGTAGTGGGGACGAGGTCGACGACACAAATGAAGGGTCGATGATTGCACTAAAAAAAACTCTTTATTTGGGCTGACTTGCGCCCGCAAAAGAACTAAGCAACTCGGCGGCAGCGATAGAAACAAACGTGCTCGTCGATCGTCGAACAAAGAATGCCCATCACACTCGTCAACGCTCAATTTAAAGGCTGCACACAACAATCTAGATAACGTCGCAAACAGCTACCAGCACGGGCTTGAACATTGTGGAAAGACACTCGAGTGGCCGGAACCTTCGAGACAGATCTCGGTGCATCTTGCGCTACAACGAAACTGATAAAGGTGTGACTCGCGACATCGAGCATTAACAAACAAAGATTACGGAGCTGATACGCGGTCCAGTATCAGAGTGATAAACCTGTATGCCGGCGGCTGCTAAAATACAACAAATACAGCTTTGAAGGTTTCGCGGCAGTATACTGCGTCTTTACTTTTCGCATTGCCGATTCTACATCTTCATAGAAGCTTTCAACTGCCTGGTCATCATAACTACGTGTGGGTGCATAGGTCTGTACAACTTTCAGTTTATACCGCTTAATAAGACTAATTGCGATGCCTGCCACCCTCTCATTAATACTATAAAATTCCTCTATATTACCCGCTATATACTTATTGACTAGGAAACCTGCTCCTAGTTCTCGCCTCTCCGGTAAACCTCGATAACACAGTGCAGGCCCATCCTCCAGTATATACCTCATTCGGCCTCCTAACCTCACTAAGCCCTATGAAATCCCATTTCATACCCTCTAGTTCCTCTAACAGCACTGCTAAACTAGCTTCACTAGCTAGGTTTCTAGCGTTAAACGTTGCTGGGGCCAGTTTCCAATGGCGGCCTGTCCAGCGGTGCCAGGAATTCTTAGCACCCTGTGCTGCGTCACAGGTTTTATGGAGCTTATCATAGGAGGTTGCGGCCAATTACTGCACCAGGCTTTGAGCCCCGGTCCGTTTGCATGCGAGGCGGATGTTCTACCGCTACGCCTTAGAAACCGCTACCGCTGCGTACTTCGAAACTTTATTGAGCTGCGAAAGAAATGAACAACTCGGCGGCGGCGGTATCAACAAGCGCGCTTTCTGGTCGTCGAAATGAGAATGGTCGTCGCACGCGCCATTGCTCAATTTAAAGGCGGCAAGGAAACAGGGAGATAAAGCCGGAGACTGTAACTAGCGAAATCTGGTACATAGCAAAAACACACGACGGTGGCAGCAATCTTCTAGATTCCTCTCGACGCATCTTGCGCTACGAAGAAAATGATAAACAGCATCTCGCGACAACGAGCATGAGCAAAAACAAAGTACAGGATAGATATTCGTGCTGGAATCACAGTAATAAGGCCGCATGTCGGCGGCTGTCAAAAACGATAAAATAAGACTTGAATCATTCTCGCATTACTCCCCCCTTAAAAAGGCATCGCCTCGATGCTTACGAAATAAACACAGAAAGACACACAAAATACTTCAAACTGAAATTACGGTCCTTTAGCACGCGAAATAATGATTCAGGCGCACCACATGGACGATTTCTGGACGCACCCGGCGCCACTAAGATGGGGTCGGGCTGTCGGCGATGACTTCGTAATCGAAGGGAGCAAAATGTAGCCCACCAAGACAAGGACACTGAAAGAAGACACACACAGCGCTGTGTGTGTCTTCTTTCTCTGTCCTTGTATTGGTGGGTTAGCGCTGTGTGTGTATTCCTTCTCTGTCCTTGTCTTGGTGGGCTACATTTTGCTCCCTTCGATCGTGAACCAACAATCCCAAGTATCTATCTTTTCGTAATCAAGTTGTCCTATGTGCCGAAAGACTTTGACGGCCCAATTATTGACGTAATAAATTTTCACTTAGGCCACGACGGCGAATTGGTCTCCCGGCATGTAGTCTGCCTGGCGTACAAACAAAGGGGGCGCTCGCGACGTGGAAGCCGACGGGGGGTGAAAAATAGGGTTAGCGCCCATAGGAATACATGGAACCGAAATATTTCCAAGTAGTTTTCTCATTTCACGAGGCACCTATGATGTCCCTATTCGGCGCAGAGTAACCATGAACATCTTAGAACAGATCATGAAAGTATTAAATCTCATGACCGAGGCGAAGTATCTTTAAAACACCGCGAAACATATGGGGGTACAAGTTGGGAGGGCGACCCATAAAAACAGAAGTAAACGAAACTTACCGCAACATTTTTCTCGTTTCGCAGAGCCCCAGAAGTGGTGGCCGGTCGTTTAACGTTGGCCAGCGCTTTGAAGAAGTGTGCTGCGTCATTGCGGAGGCGATCTACTTTTAAAACTGCCCGAATAATCTATGTTGTGAATCAGGACACCCCCAAAATGTTCATGTAGAGAAACACGTAGTTTTGTTTACAGTCTGATATGCTGCCGCGTGGAGTAAATCAGCTTGATAATACTGTCCCTTAGGTGATACATCTTAGACAGAATTACATTTAAAAGGCAGTTGTCAAGCACCATACGACAATACGGACCGAACGAGAGTCGCGCATTGCAGCAGACGACAGCGCAGCTGGCGATACCCACCGCGGCCGCCTCCAGCTCCGGAGCGTCTGCTAGCGACAGCGCCGGTGGTGCATTGCCGTCTGCAATAGAGGCTTTACAAAAGTTAGCGCCATCTAGTGAAAGAAACAAACTGTGGGCGGTGACCATGTTTTGTTCAGTCCGCCCGCGCATCCCATCGAGTACGCTGTTAACGTGCGCCTTCGTAAAACCCGTGCATGCACCGAAATGTGCATTGGAATGCTTTAATTTTTTAATATCACAGCAGTCGCTGTTAGCTCCAAGCTCTATTCGGAATGATGCCAGCATGTTGCTGCGTGCCCTTCCGCAGCCAGCGCACCGCCGTAGACGCGCACGGAATCAAGGTATACGCGTGTATGTGACCGTTCGTTTGCAGTCCTAATCGGCTTTACAAGGCTCACTTGCATCATGTAAAACATTACTGCACGTCCCTCTGGCTGGGAGCTAGCTCACAGAATGTGATATCACCTAAAACAGCAAGGTTGTTCTGCGCGCTATGGTGCCGTGTGAACTTGAAGGATAAGCTTATGCTGCGATGGAAGATACGGGAGAAGGAGCAATGCATATATAACAAACGCTATTGTGCAAATACGTTCTTTGAAACATTTTGTACGTTGGTTGCATATACCATTGTGTATTGGATTTAAGACACGGGCATGATTACCGAAACTACTTTTCACATTCGTACGAAGTGGTAGTGCTTGGTGCAGAGAGCAATACGGTTGTCTAGTGCGCCCGAGGTGCGTGTTTCACGCTGCAAAAGCAAGCGGCTGCCAAACCCGCGGCGTCTAGAAAAGCAGGAAAAGATGACATCGCACTAGTGTGTTGTAACATGCTCACGTCCAGCCGGTTTCGAAAGGTGTTATCACGTGATAATGCATGCGAAGTCCGGTCCGCGTCCAGAGCACGCAGCTCAGGTTTGCATTCTGTGCCTTCATACCTGCCAGCGCGGCCGATCAAACAACGAAGCGTGCGCTTCACTTTTGTAGGTTTTGTCGAGTCACCCGATGGTTCGCTAATTGACAGCCACCTGAAATTCAGTTGATTTTGCTAATATGCCGATTTCTTGTTTATTCCCTCTGTCAGAAAGTAAACATTTGAAGCCGTAATCTCATATGAAAGCGCTGACATTGGAAGCTTCTAGGAACTCGGAGGAGGAGGAACGAAAAGAAATTTGAAAAAGTCAACTCACATTACTGCGAAGTGTTTGTGCTTTGTGTAACTGGGCTGTGTTCATAAAATCAGATTTATATTATATCATATCGTTATAGAAAAATTAGGGGGTCACTTAAGCTCCGCCGTTAAAAGTATAACGCGTTAGTGTCTCTCTTTCATACACACACACGCACGATGTTTTCTTTCTTCACGTGTTATATTTCAGCTCTTTAATTTATTTATTTCATTTACCAAATACTGCAGGCCCTAACTGTTCCCTAGCAGGAGGGGCGAAAAAAATACAAAGCAGTGAAATATGAATTCATCAAAAGTAACATGCCACACACAAGTGTAGTATGTTATATGTTGTTATGCATGTTATATTTCTATGTTATGTATGTTATGTTATATTTCTATCATATCTTTATTTATTTTATTTGACGTTTTATATTTTTATACACAATACGTATATTTCAGCAACAATCGGCTTTTCATACTGAGCAATTTGACACTTTTGAACACATTCTTCAATTATTTCAATAATTCAATTACACGTTCTAAATTTTCTTCCTTAGCATCACCAAGCACTGGTTTTTCATCCTGACACCTTTAACCCCTTACTTTCCAATTTTTCCTTTTTTTTTGTTTCTTTATTTCATGAATTGATCAATAATTTACAAAGATTTTATTAACTCGTCCTCGCCTATCGCACACCAGTCAATATTCAATCACTGGAAGCACAAATTACCATGACACTTTTTATTTTACGCAGCCCCCGATTATTTCCGAGAATGCCAACTACTGCGTCGACGGCATGGGAAGGAAAGTGCTATGCGCCAGTCCAACTTACGTCAAATTACGCACAATCCTTTTATCATAAAATAAAATGCATCCTCGCTCATTTCAGCAACCAAGTATCTTCCAGTGGGATGAGCGACGGTGATTGCGCAAGCCAAGCAAACAAACTCGCGGTGATCTCTCATAGGCGTTTAAGGAAACACAAAGGCGCACAGACAAAAAAAATCCACATTTCAGAACTCTGGATACTGTACCTAGATAAGGATGACGCTACGGATTGCCGAGGGGCCCATGCACAACTCGTAGAGCAGTTTGTAACGGCGCTCGGCAGCCACGTCTCGTCTGTCAAAATGCACTTCTAGGCGTCGCTAACAGACACCGCCAGGGACAGAAGAGAGGTCCAAGCACAGCACACTAGGTTAAAACGCGAAAAGCGCGAACAGAACGGCGAGCGCTGACGAACGGACACGAAGCGAACGGATGGAGCGAACAAAATATGGCGGCCAGCGTGGGATCAGCGTGCCGCTCACGGTGGCCAGACGTACTTTTGTAAACCCTCTATTATGCGCGGTCAGTTTATCGTGCTGTGAACGGTTCCACAAGTCGTTACACTTGCAGTACATGCAAGGGAAGAACAGGATGTCGGGGCGTGATACAAGACGTTCACCAAAAAATGAGAAGGGTTCAACGCTGCGGAACCGAGTAAAATGTTGCGGTAGTTGTGTTTACGTGTGCTTCTATGGGTCGTCCTCCCAACTGGCACTCGCATACGTTTCGCGGTATTCTAAAAATACTTTGCGTCGGTAATGAGATTTCATATTTTTGTGATCTGCTCTAAGATGTTCATGGTTGCTCTGTAATGAATAACGAGATCATAGGTACGCCTTGAAATTAGAAAATTGCTTCGAACTTTTTCGGGTCCATGTATTCCTATAGGCGCTAAGCCTAGTTTTCTACCCCAACCGGCCCAGACTGGAAACAGAAGCGCCACCGCATCGCGCTTACGTCACCGATCGGTGTTGGTCTATACGTTGTATCTTCGGGTGTCGGTGCGCTATTGGTCTTTAATACGCAGCCGTGCAAGTCGTCGGGCTTCATCTGCACGCTGCAGCTAGGCGACGACATCGCGATTGTCTTCTTCTGTTACGTGCTGCAGTATCGCGTCTAGCGTTGTCGCAGGCTCCCTGCCGTGCACAAGCTTGAGCGGGGTGACTGTGGTTGTCTCCTAAGTTACCGCGTTGTATGCGAAGATCACGTACGGCAAGATGGCGTCCTAGGTATTGTGTTCAGCATCGACGTACATATAGCGGCGTTTCCGCTATAGTTTTATTCAGATGTTCCATGTGTCCGTTCGTGTGCGGGTGGTAGGCGGTCATCCTCCGGTGGCTTGTCTGGCTGTACTTCAAGATGGCTTGAGTGAGCTCCGCCGTAAATTCTGTTCCCCTGTTTGTGATGAGCACTTCGGGGACGCCGTGTTGCAGGACAATCCGCTCGACGAAAAACTTGGCTATTTTTTCTGCGGTACCATTGTGCAATGTCTTTGCTTCAGCATATCGAGTAAGTTAATCAATAGCTACGATGACCCACTTGTCATCGTATCGTGGCCGATTTGCTGAAACGGCTTGCTTTGGGGTGGTATGAGGTTACGTAGTCCAGCAGGCATGAGGTTACGTAGTCCAGCAGGTATGACTGGAAGCGTCTTGCGTCGCTGACACTCACGGCACGCTTTCATGTCATGTGCGACATCGGCAGGTAAGCGCGGCCAATAATCCATTGAAAAAGATGTAGCGCCAAAACGGACGACACTCCGAAAGGTACAAACAGAATAGGCGTAACTTGCAACTGATTATTCACCGCAAGAGGAAGTTAATATAAGGCATAGAGTACCAGATAGAAGGAATCAATATGCACGCGATGGGCGCATAATCAAAACTGCCCGGAAAATCTAGGCACGCACGTGTCTATCTGCAAAAGCTCTTTCATTACCATACATTGCAATATATTGTGTGCTTACACAATCACTACTTTTTTCATTGATATAGAATGCCTCGAGCAGTTCCCGGGCTATTGTATCCCTACTCCTGTTTAAGATTTTCGTCTCCTTCATCCTTGCTTTGCTCAAGTTTCTTTCGTTTCCCACACAGGCTTTACAGTGGTGCGGTAAATGGGATCCAGTCCCATTCTTCAAATCGCATTTGTGCTCTTAAAGGCGATCAATTACACACCGGCCCGACTGGCCAATGTAGTAATGATGAAAGGTGTACATCGGCCACACTGGCCGATGTGCACCTTCCCGCATGTCAAAGGTATCAGATAGACGATGCTGACAGCATACTCCAAGAACGAATTGCATGCTTTTTCTTGATCTTTTTGGGATCAGTTTTACAACACAAGGCAGCTAGATTTTTCGGGGCGGAAAACACCACAGGTATATATACTTTGTTACAACTTGCTTCAAATTATGTGCAACCCTATGGGTATACGGGATTACGACTGGCCTACTTTTTATTTTATAGCTTCGTCCTGAGTACTATTGCCGCGAAACCTTCAAAACAGTATTTGTTGTTTTTTTAACAGCCGCCGGCATACAGGCTTATCACTCTGATTCTGGACCGCATATCAGTTCCGTAATCTTTGTTTGTTAATGCTCAATGTCGCGAGTCACACCTTTATCAGTTTTGCTGTAGCGCAAGATGCACCGAGATCTGTCTCGAAGGTTCCGGCCTCTTGGGTGTCTTTCTACAATGTTCCAGCCCGTGCTGGTAGCTGTTTGCGACGTTATCTAGATTGTTCTGTGCGGCCTTTAAATTGAGCGTTGCCGAGTGTGACGGGCATTCTTTGTTCGACGATCGACGAGCACGTTTGTTTCTATCGCCGCCGCCGAGTTGCTTAGTTCTTTTGCGGGAGCAAGTCACCCCAAATAAAAAGTTTCTTTAGTGCAATCATCGACCCTTCAATTGTGTCGTCGACCTCGTCACCACTACGTGACATCTGGTGGAGGTGCTGCCTTTGATTCTTCAAGCGAAGACCTAAGCCGTGTTCCTGTCGCCCTGGAAGACCAGCCTACAGGTCACCGAGCCAGCCGCCGACTTCAATGCCTACAACCCGAACACGGTCTGCTGCTTGACCCCATTCGATCTCGGAAGGCATCGACGCTGACAATGGCCCAGCCTACAGCACCGGTTATTTTCGTCCAACCCCGGGAGCCCCCCTGCTTCTATGGACTACCGGATGAAGAAGCGGGAGATTGGATGGACCTTTTCGACCGTGTGGCAGATTTCAACGGCTGGAATGACGCCGCGAAACTTAGGCAAGTCTACTTTGTTCTTCAAGGACATGCCCGAGTTTGGTTCGAAAATCATGAGGCAACTATGAAGGATTGGGAGACTTTCAAGGAAGCGTTTCTGACTGCCTTTTCAAGCATCGTCCGAAAGGAAAAAGCCCAGGCCCTTCTTCAGTCAAGACTGCAACTTCCTAACGAGTCTGTCCTGGCGTACGTTGAGGAGATGAAGCGCCCCTTTCGCCGCGCCGATCCTAACATGACTGAAGGTGAGAGAGTCAAACTTTTAATGCCAGGCGTCAAAGAATCGCTTTTTGGAAATCTTGTCCGAAATCCGCCGAAAACAGTGGCGGGATTTGAAACGGAAGCGTCTGTCATCGAGAAGACGTTGTACACCCGGATGCGCCACTACGAGCGGCCGCTTCAGCCAGATTACTCAAGCCACTACCCAGGCGCACCTGCAAGTGGAGAGAACCTTCGTGACCTCAACCGGGAGATCGTGCGAGAGGAGCTCCGCCGAATGCAGCCATCATCGCAACAACCCCAGGTGGCGACGCTCGCGGACGTCGTCCGTGAAGAAGCCCAGCAGGCGCTGGGCGTTCCTGACGCGACGGCTGCGACTGTTCCAGCACAAGAGGCAACAGCGATGAACTATGCTGGTGCATTACGTCGCCCTCCGCCCCGACGTGATGACTTTCCGAGCCCTCGCCGCTACCGGCCTGTTCCTGAAAACCGCCCCTTGGCTCCCGCCCGCCAAGCCTACCAACGACCAACAAGCCCCAGGAAGTGCGACGCATGGAGGACAGCGAACAACCGGCCATTATGCTTCCACTGCGGTGAGGCCGGCCACATTCTGCGGCACTGCCCGTACCGACGAATCGGTCTCCGCGGATTTGCAGTCGACGCTCCACGACCACGCCCAGGTGAACGACCGCAAGAAATCGACAACTATCTGCGTAGCGGTGAGATTGCGCCACCAAGCCGTCAATTTAGGTCTCCATAGCCGTACAGGGCCCGCTTTGCGTCGCCAGGACGTAACTATGATGGTAGTGTGCACGGAAGGTCCCCAAGCCCCCGTAGGGGAAACTAAAGGCAGCAACCTTTGGAGGTGAGGTTGCTCAACGGCGAAAAGACGAAGATCTTCCGCCGCCGACGACCACTAACGACGACGCAACCATTTCATCGCCGCTCCACACGACGACATCGACGACAACACGACCAGAGTGCAAGCAGACACCGCCGCCCAGCGAAGTAACAACGGTATGCCCCGGCCATGACCTGAAGAAACGACGGAGCCGAAATCGGACACTAAGGCCCACGTGCAATGCGAGGACGCGAACAAGTGACCTTGAAGTTGATGTCGACGGTCGCAGAGTCACTGCCCTAGTAGACACCAGAGCTAACTATTCAGTCATTAGTGGACCGTTAGCCTCTCAGCTAAGAAAAGTTACCACCGCTTGGGATGGCCCGCTGATTCGCACAGCAGGTGGCAACCTGATTACTCCATCGGGACGATGCACTGCAAGAATAACCGTAAATGGGCGTACTTACCCCACCAGCCTTGTGGTCTTGCAGCAGTGCTCCCGCGACGTGATTTTAGGCATGGACTTCCTAAATGAACATAGGGCTATCATCGACCTGCGGTCCAAGCTCATCAAGCTCTCTGCAGACAAAGCCATTTCTGCTACGACGACGTCGATGCAACACATCCCTCTAAACGTCCTCGTTGAAGAATTGAACGTCCCGCCCCGATCAAGTATCGCAGTCTGCGTAGGTAGCGCCAATGTCGAAACCGCTGAAGGCATCGTCGAAGGAAATATCCAGTTGCTCTTAGAACGAGGTGTCGGCATCGCAAGAGGCTTCACGAAATTCCGGAGAGGTCAAGCTCAGGTTCTGGTAACAAAGTTCACCGAAGAATACCGGCATCTCAACAAGGGCACGACGATCGCCTTTCTCGACGAATTAGCGGACCTCAAAGATGTATTCTCCCTCCACGACCAAACGCTGGAAGACGCACGGGACCTATTCCGTCAGCCCACATTTGACATCAACCCGGCATTGACCCAGAACAGGAAAGACCAGATTCTCAGTCTGCTTCGAAGCTACGGGGAGTGCTTCTCATCGTCATCGAAGGTACGAATAACACCACTGGCCAAGCATCGCATAATAACGGACGAACACGCCCGACCTCTGCGCCAAAGCCCTTATCGTGTATCGCCGCGAGAACGCCAGGCCATTCGCGATCAAGTTGAGGAAATGCTGCATGATGACGTAATCCAGCCATCGAACAGCCCCTGGGCGGCACCAGTCGTTTTGGTCAAGAAGAAAGACAGCACACTTCGCTTCTGCGTTGATTACCGCCGCTTGAATAGCATAACGAAGAAGGATGTCTACCCGCTTCCCCGCATCGACGACACTCTCGACCGGCTCTGCAATGCAAGGTACTTCTCATCGATAGACCTGAAGAGCGGATATTAGCAAATTGAGGTCGACGAAAGAGATCGCGAGAAGACCGCATTCATCACACCGGACGGCCTTTATGAATTTAAGGTGATGCCATTTGGCCTCTGCTCCGCACCAGCCACGTTTCAACGAGTAATGGACGCAGTCCTGGCAGGCTTGAAGTGGCAAATTTGTTTGGTATATTTGGACGACGTTGTTGTCTTCTCGTCAAACTTTGAAGACCACCTAAAACGACTACAGACAGTGCTGGAAGCCATCAAGTCATCGGGGCTAGCGCTAAAAGCAGAGAAGTGTCATTTCGCCTACGAAGAACTCCGATTCCTAGGTCACATCGTTAGCAAGGACGGTATTCGCCCAGATCCGGAGAAAACAGCTGCAATCGCACAATTCCCACCGCCTGCCGACAAGAAAGCTGTGCGCCGATTCCTTGGGCTGTGCGCTTATTATCGACGATTTGTCAGAAACTTTTCGCGGATCGCCGAACCGTTGACGCAGCTTACAAAGGCTGATGTATCTTTTAAATGGGAAGCGCCGCAAGGAGAAGCCTTCGACGAACTTAAGCGCCGCCTGCAATGCCCTCCTGTACTTGGCCACTTTGATGAAAACGCCAAAACCGAAATTCACACCGACGCGAGCAGTGTAGGCCTAGGAGCCATTCTCGTCCAGAAGACTGCCGGACAGGAAAAAGTAATCGCCTACGCTAGCAGGTCTCTCACAAAAGCCGAAGTAAATTACTCAACGACCGAGAAGGAGTGCCTTGCGATCATCTGGGCTACTTCTAAGTTTCGTCCATACCTATACGGCCGACCATTCAAGGTGGTAAGCGACCATCACGCGCTCTGCTGGCTGGCTAATTTGAAAGATCCTTCCGGCCGCCTTGCCAGATGGAGCCTACGACTTCAAGAATTTGACATGACTGTAGTCTATAAGTCGGGCCGGAAGCATTCCGACGCAGACTGCTTATCCCGCGCTCCCGTCGATTCTCCCCCGAAGGACGATGACGACGACGCCTTTTTGGGACCGGTAAGCGCCAGCAGTTTCGCAGAACAACAGCGATCAGACCCTGAGCTGAAAGCGCTAGCCGATTACTTGGAAGGAAAGACCGCTTCCCCTCCTGGTGTGTTCAGGCGACATTTATCATCCTTCACGTTAAGCAATGGCCTCCTCGTGAAGAAGAACTTTGCACCCAAGAAGACCGCGGAGCTTCTCGTAGTGCCTAAAACCCTTCGGCAAGACATTCTGCAGGCGTTGCACGACGAGCCCACAGCAGGCCACCTCGGATTTGCGCGCACGTTGCGTCGAATCCAGGAGAAGTATTACTGGCCGCGACTGCCTGCAGAAGTTTCCCACTACGTGAAGATGTGTCGTGAGTGCCAACGACGCAAGACGCCGCCGATCAGACCAGCAGGACTACTAAACCCGATTCCGCCCCCAATCCTGCCCTTTCAACAAATTGGGATGGATCTCCTCGGCCCCTTTCCATCTTCGTCTATGGGTAACAAGTGGATCATCGTGGCCACTTACTACCTTACCCGTTACGCCGAAGCAACAGCACTACCAAATGGTACCGCGGCAGAAGTCGCCAAATTTTTTGTCGAACAAATTCTCTTGCGACATGGCGCCCCAGAAGTGCTCATCACGGACAGGGCAACGGCGTTTACGGCAGAGTTGACGCAAGCCATCCTGGAATACAGTCACACAAGCCATCGACGAACAACTGCGTACCATCCCCAGACCAATGGCCTTACGGAGCGCCTGAAGAAAACGATCGCGGACATGATCGCTATGTACGTCGACGCTGAACACAAGACCTGTGACGCCATCTTGCCGTACGTGATCTTCGCGTATAACACGGCAGTCCAGCAGACGACCAGAGCGACCCCGTTTAAGCTTGTGTACGGCAGAGAGCCCACGACGACGCTCGACGCAATGCTGCCGCACGTAACCAACGATGACAACCTTGACGTCGCCGCCTACCTGCAGCGTGCAGAGGAAGCCCGACGACTCGCACGGCTGCGTATTAAGGACCAACAGCGCACCGACAGCCGACGATACAATTTACGACGACGCCACGCCAGGAGACCAAGTGTGGGTTTGGACACCAATTCGCCGTCGCGGATTAAGTGAAAAGTTGTTGCGTCGATACTTTGGGCCGTACAAAAAAATCCTTCGCCGCGTCGGACCACTGGACTATGAAGTCATTCCCGACGGAACGTCAGCATCACAACGGCGACGCGCACGCCCAGAAATTGTACATGTTGTGCGAATGAAGCCATATTACGCGCGTTAAAGAATCTGTGGTGTTTAAACTTTGCAATGTTTATGTTTGAGTTTCTTTGTTCTGGAACATCGAGGCGATGTTTTTTAAGGGGGGAGTAATGCCGCGAAACCTTCAAAACAGTATTTGTTGTTTTTTTAACAGCCGCCGGCATACAGGCTTATCACTCTGATTCTGGACCGCGTATCAGTTCTGTAATCTTTGTTTGTTAATGCTCGATGTCGCGAGTCACACCTTTATCAGTTTTGTTGTAGCGCAAGATGCACCGAGATCTGTCTCGAAGGTTCCGGCCTCTTGGGTGTCTTTCCACAATGTTCCAGTCCGTGCTGGTAGCTGTTTGCGACGTTATCTAGATTGTTCTGTTTAGCCTCTAAATTGAGCGTTGCCGAGTGTGACGGGCATTCTTTGTTCGACGATCGACGAGCACGTTTGTTTCTATCGCCGCCGCCGAGTTGCTTAGTTCTTCTGCGGGCGCAAGTCAGCCCAAATAAACAGTTTCTTTAGTGCAATCATCGACCCTTCAATTGTGTCGTCGACCTCGTCCCCACTACGTGACACTATTCTTAAACCTATATTTCCTCAACTGCTTCTTTAAGGCTTCAGCAACTGCAGTTATCATCGAAGTTGGATAGCCAACCCGTCCCAATTTCTGAATCTACGTCTGAAAGCTTTCCGGTACTTTATGACAGCATGACGTTTTCAGTGAAGCGTCAAGGCATAGTGTCGGGTTGCTACCCTTAATTTCCTATGCGGGGGCTTGGGGACCTTTCTCGCGCACAGTTATCATAGTTGCGGCCTGGCGATGCAAAACGGGCCCTGTACGGCGATGGGTACCTGAAACAACGGCTTGGTGGCGCAAACTCACCACTATGCAGGTACCTCTTGATTTCTTGCGGTCGTTGACCGCTGTGGGGTCGTGGGTCGTCGACTGCAAATCCACGGAGGCCGATTCGTCGGTACGGGCAGTGGCGCAGAATGTGGCCGGCTTCACCGCAGACGAAGCATAATTGCCTTTTGTTCACAGTCCTCGAGGCGTCTCGCTTCCTGGGGTTTGGAGGTCGGTGGTAGGCTTGGCGTGCGGGGACCAAGGGGCGGCTTTCAGTAACAACGGCGGTAGCGGCGAGGGCTTTTAAAATCATGTAAAGCAGGACGACGTAATTCAGCAGCTTAGTTATCGCTGTTGCTTCTTGTGCTGGACCCGTCGAAGCCGTCGCTTGAGGAATACCCAGGGCCTGCTGGACTTTCTCATGGATGACGTCCGTGAGCGACGTAACCTGTGTCTGTGCTTGCGGTGGCAGGAGTCGGCGCAGTTCTTTATAAATGACTTGACGGATCATCTCAAGGAGGTTACCTGCGCTTGTCGGTGTGGTGTCGTAGTGGCTTGCAGACACCGTTCAAGAGACCTGTTGTAGAGTTACGTCCTCGCTTGTGAAGTCTTTTCTATATTTGCTGCTTCTTTGCAGTACTCGGTAACAGTCGTTGGCGGCTGGCGAAGTACACCTACAAATAGCTGATCTTTCACACCGCGAAGCAACAGGTTTGCCTTCGTTTCTTCGATCATACCGGGATCTGTGCGGCCGAAGAGACACTTCACCTCTTCAACTTCAGAAGTCAGGAGAGGATCATTTTGGAGCTGAATTCTTCATTGGGGGAGAGCCTGAGCTCTTTCCTTTGGAACGGAACTTGAAAAGCCCATCAAAAGCTCTACTTTCACCGTCTCCCAATCCTTCGAAGATGTCTCGTGATTTTCGAATCAAATTTGAGCAGGTACTTGAAGAGCGAAGTAGGCTTGCCTGAGTTTCGCAGCGTCGTTCCTGCCATTGAATTCTGCTACATGGTCGAAAAGGTCCCTCCAGTTTTCCGCATCTTCAGTGGGCATTCCTTAGAAGATAGGGGGCTCCCGGGCTGCATGAAGACAACCGGTGCTGTTGACTGGGCCATTGCCATAGTTGATGCTTTCCGTAGTCCAACGGGGTCCAGCCGAAGAGCGTTTTCAGGTTGGAGCCCTTCAAGTCAGCGGCTTGCTCGGTGGCCTGTTGGCCAGTCCCACAGGGTGAGAAGAACAGCGCTGTGGTCTTGACTTAAAGGGGTAAACAGGGTCACGAGCAGCAGCACCTCCACCAGATGTTACGTGGTGGTGACAAGGCTGATGATAACCAATGAAGAGTCTGACAGTGCACAAAAGAAACTTTTTATTAAGCTGACTTGTGCCTGCACAGAACTAAACCACTTGGCGGCAGCGATAGCAACAAACGTGCTTACGGTCGTCGAACTGAGAATACACGTCGCGCACGCCAACGCTCAAATTAAAGGCTTCAAGTAAATTTCGAGATAAAGCCGCAGACCCTGACTAGCATAATCTGGAACATTGCAGAAACGCACGCGAATGGAGGGAATCTAGATTCCTCCCGACGCATCTTGCGCGACAAAGAAAGTGATAAAGCCGGATCTCGCGACAATGAGCATGAACAAAAACGAAATACAGAATCGATCCTCGCGCTAGAGTCACAGTTCCGCATGCCGCCGGCTGTCAAAAACGAACAAATAATGACTTTAATAATTCGCGCAGTAAGCTTTCGGTATCTTTCCACACATTTTTTATTCGTGTAGCTCCAGATTATTGTGCTTCAGTTTGCCGTATCTACCTGCCATTTCATCCTAATTCAGTGGACAGCTGGGCATGCATACACAGTTGCTCGAGGTGGTATTGTAGTTGTTTTGCTTCGAATTTCAGTTGCGTCGTGTTGTGTCCATCTCTTGTCCTGCCTGTCTCGCGCTTAACCCACCTGCAAATCTCGAAACGGTTAAGACGGAATAAAACTTATGTAAAAATCAAATGTATTCACTCAGGGACAAGGCGGGCTGTGTCACAAATTATGTGGACGAAATAATCAAGGTAGCCGAGAAGTTCTGTAATAATCTATGCAGTAGACCAATTAGTCGCGGCATAATAGGATTGGTAGTTGTGAAGAGCAATCAGATGTTACGCTAGTAACAAAGGATGCGATTAAGAAAGCTTTAGAGGCTATGACAATCGGGAAAGCAGCTGTGGAGGATCAGTTAACTAAAGATTTGTTGAAGGACGATATTGTGCTAGAGAAACTGGCCATCATTTATACACAGTGCCTCATGACATCGAATGTACCGCAGTCATGGAAGAACGCAAACATTATCCTAATAAGGGAGTAATTACTCATTCGCATCCACCCAAGCGCTGCCACACGGCTACAAAGGAAAGCTATACAGCTTCCTCAGAAACTTCGTAGTTAAAGAAAAATTCGTCCTGATCCGGGAATCGAAACCGGGGCAGTCACTCTATTGAGTGAGCTAACCAGGACGGTCAGCAGATCAGACGGTAGGGCAAGAGCGAATTGATCTATAACTCGAAGCGGGATTGGTGTTGATCGTATATTTTAGGGGAAACCACCAAGGTGGAGTAAATTTCTAATGAGTAATTACTCCCTTATTCCGCCCAAAGAAAACATTCATTAGCACAGAAATGAGGAGTCCTATTAGCAGTGAAACCTTGCGAAGGGAAATTAGCAAGAAAACAATTCGCTGCATTTGTTCACCACAGCAGTAACATACCAGCTGATAGAACTACACAACCCTATACAAGCTGCAGTGAGCATTAAGCCCATTCGCTACAAAGTCACTGCCCGCGAATGTCCGCAGCCATCGCTGGTAGCGCACAGAGCTTCCCTATAGCGTTGTTTCGGACCATTACAATTATTGGAGGATTCTGATGTTGTTTTGAAAATCGGCACTCTACCCATCTGCAAATACGAACCGGATCAGTTTCAGAGGTGTCCGGTAAACAAGAACATTTCATCTGTCAGCGATTTCGCAGTCGTAGATCGCTTCAAATTCCAGTCTCTGGGTTATTAATGGCTTAACAAACCATGATGAGCTAAATAAAGCAGAGACCAAAATCTTAGGAACTGAAAATCTGACATGGGAGAGAGCGGGCATTTCTAAAAGTGGGAAATAATTATGAGGCTTTCCATGGCTGCCGAATTTCGCTTTATAAGTGCCACGCTGCTGGGTCTCAAAAATGATCGTTTCAGTGTACAGCGCGTAAAGCATGATTCTTATCTGTGACCTAAATTGCCTGTCACTCCTAGCTTTAGCTTAGTTTCTTGTTAAATCTGTCCTGGTGCTGTCCTTTGAAGTCTTCCCATCTCTTTGCCCCCTTTCTTCGTACGAAATATTGTTAGATACTTTTGATTTTAATTTTTTATGAACTGATATTAAAAAAGCGGTCTACCAATGGTCAAGTGGCGGCTGTGGTTTTGTATGAAACATTTTTCTCTGATGGCCATAAGTGCAGTGCATTGTCTGCTTACATCCACCCACCTCCAATATGATGTTCTTACATGGCATCCCCTTTATTTCGATACTTAAAAGTCCTACAGTGCTCTTTTTCACATTATATCAACAGCCAAGTGGCGACAAATGTCCTTTTCTGGCATTCATAAAAAGGCTTTCTGTATTTTTTACAGTCAGCAGTTGCAACGGTGTATGAAGTGATTTAGATATTAAAGTTCTGGGCAACTGTTTCTTACGACCAGAGCTCCTCAAAACTACCAGTTGCGATACTTCCCATAGGGCCCGTGTATCAAACTACGACGGTTTTGATTGGCCGAAATTCGGGTTTTATGAATGGCGGCGGCACCCGCGGCCATTAAAGAAAACTGCGTCTAAATTTCAAATTTTCTGATTGTGTATAAATGCACAACCATTATAGAAAACAAAATTTGTTGAAGACTTGCAGCGGCAAAAATTATTAGGATAACAGCCATATAGTTAGCTAAGATGGAAAGGAGGAGAAAAAAAATTGATTTCCAAAAGGCAATAGCGGCAATAGCAAAAAGCTTGTATGGAGCGCTTCCAGATAGCGCGACAATGCATAGACTCCCACGGATACACGGATTGTAACGGGAAGCTAATGCTAGATTTCTGCCAGCGACACGATCTAGTTATAGTAAATAGAGAAACAAAATGTGAAGGTCAAATCCCGTGGGAATTCCGCAACAGGCAGACGACCATTGGCTATTGTCTAATGTCGCAGGAAATTTATAGCAAGGTCACAAAAATGGAAATAGACGAAGAAGGGGAGTGTAGTCTGGGAAGTGATCATAAACGTATTAGTCTGCAGATGGGGCCCTTGATGAAAAGAGAAATGGAACTTAGACAAAACGTAAACGCAAAATTAAACGACGATCAAATAGCGCAGATAGCAGCAGACATAGAGGAAAGAATAGAGAAAAGCCCCATGGAAGACTGGGATTATGAACAGGTAGAACTACTCATAAGGAGTAAAATTCAGGAGGTTAAAATAGCAAACCGCTGCAATGGAAAGAGGAAGCCAAGGAGCTGGTGGAATAAGAATATCAGGGAAGCTATTGAACAACGACGGGCCTCTTCAAGGGAACACCGAATGGCAAAGAAAGCATAGGCTTCTCAGGAGGAAATCGACCAAAAATGGGAATCATATCGACAAAAGAAACTTCAAGTGCAGGCCCTCGTCCAAAGTAAAATAAGACAGTCCACCGATCGCTGGATGGCTGATATACACGATGCCTCTAGAGGCGGAGCAAGAAAATTCTGGAACCATATAAGCTGGCTAGGAAAGAAGAATCAAAGAAAGCAAGATCGGATTCAAGATAACGAGGGAAATTGTTTATAGGGAGACAACGCAGTGAACTACATTACATCAGTTATAGCCGAGTCATTTAAGAACGACGATAGGGTAATCTCCGCAAATCAGGAAGCAACACAAGGTAGCAGAATACAAAGCACCTTAGAACTGACCAATCTAAACTGGAAAAAGGCAGAAAAAAATATTCCTAAAAACAGATCTACAGGAATAGATGTAATTCCGATCAAGCTGATTAATGAACTCGGTCCAAAAAGTAAGGAAACGTTGTTAAAAGCTTTGGAAACAGTCATAGCGAATAAGCAAATTCCGGACAGCTGGCGGCAGAGAAAAATGAATTTGATTTATAAAGGGAAAGGAGAAATGATGCACATAAAATCCTACAGGCCGATTACCATAACATCTGTAATGTACAGGTTAGCCATGCAGGCGGTGAAATTAAAGGTGCAAGTATGGGTTGAAATTAACAAGATACTCGGAGAACTTCAGAACGGCTTTAGAAATGGTAGGCGCTTAGATGATTGCCTGTTCGTGCTTACCCAATGCATCGAAATATCTAGAGTAGAAAATAGACCTTTGTATTTGGCCTTCCTGGACATAAACGTAAGCAGAGAACTCCTGTGGAACATATTAAAAGAAGAAGGTATCGGTTATGAGATAATAGAGTTCCTACAGGAAATATACCGGGATAACAAAGTAGAAATTACGTGGGAAGGAATAAGAAGTACGGAGGATGTCAAAGTATGCAAAGGATTAAGACAAGGCTGTCCTCTATCACCGGTGCTGTTCATGGTTTATATGATAAACCTGGAACGGAGGATACAAGACAGTAACCTAGGTTTTAACCTGTCATACAGATTAGGTGGAAAGGCGGTAGAGCAGCGCCTCCCCGGTTTGATGAATGCAGACGATATTGTGCTGCTAGCTGAGAGTCTGGAAGAATTGCAAACTCTAGTTAAGTATTGCGGAAACGAAGGGGACGCTCTAGGCTTCAGTTTCAGCGCAGTTAAGTCGGGTATGATGATTTTCAACGGCTCAACTGATCAGGGTCTCAAAATTCAAGGCCTTGAAATACCTAGAGTAGCAGAATATAAATATTTGGGGGTATGGGTAAACGAAGGATTGGCATACATTGGAAAGCATGAGCAATCACTTAAGGCCAAAGGGCGAAGGAATGCCGGGATAATGAAGCATAAGGCATTGTGGGGATACAATAGGTATGAGGTATTGAGGGGTATTTGGAAAGGAATTACGGTGCCCGGACTTACTTTCGGAAATGCGGTTTTGTGCCTAAAATCATAGGTACAGTCGACATTAGAAACAAATCAGAGATCCGTTGGACGATTAGCACTAGGTGCCCACGGCAAGACTACAAATGAGGCGGTACAGGGAGATATGGGCTGGGCATCTTTCGAAGTACGGGAAGCTCAGAGTAAAATATTATATGAGGAACGCCTGAGGAAATTGGACAGTAACAGATGGGCAGCTAAGGTATTTAAATACCTGTACCTAAAAAGCGTTGACTCACAATGGAAGAAAAGAACTAGGAAACTAACTAGTAAGTATGCTAGTCAGAAGGACGGAGAAATAAAGAGCATTAAGCAACAGGTGAAAAACACAGAAGGTAAAAATTGGATAAATTCGATGGAAAAAAAAACAGAGTGTGGAATTATACCGATAGTGGAAAATGCAGATCAGGAAGGAAGATTTCTTTGATAACTCAAGAGGCAGTGCCCTACTTTTTGAAGCTAGATCAGGATGCCTTAGAACACTCAGCTACAAAAAGAAGTTTAATAATGGAGATGACGCATGTGCTGTATGTGGAAACTCCAGTGAAACAATTGACCATATTATACTCGAATGCAATGGTATCCATCAGGAAGTTGATGCAGGCGCAGTTACTGTTGCTGAAGCTCGGGGGTTTAGTAATACCAGTGGCCGGGTGAATAAACCGGCGGTGGAAACTAGCAAAAAACGTCTGGAAGATTCGTGGCTTAAAAGCAGAAAAGTGACATAATGTTAGTAATGTAGAAACAAAACTTTAATAAATAGAATGAAGGTTTAGTTAACCATTCTAAATCAATAATTAAGATATATGGAGAAAAATGAGCATAATAGCTACTGCTACCACCCCGTTTCAAAGGGGACGCTCCTATATTCCACCCATCCATCCATCCATCCATCCATCCATCCCGAAAAATGCGTACAAAAGCCTCTCACATTTAAGAAGTGGAGTTTCGCGACTGGTATAATCTGGAAGCTTTGTTTACGACATAACCTTCCTGCGACGATCCATTTATGAATGTCACAATGTATATATACAGCCAACCAATGGCCCAAGCGGGAGGGGCACACTGCTAAACTATAAAAGCCATAATACCATCAGCCGTAACAGCCGCAAGTCATACCAACAGTCACCGATACACCAACACTAGGAGCCATATAAAAAATTCTTCAATTTCCTCACGAAACTCTTGGACTGACATAAACGCGAATAACGGCGATGCCAATCCGCAATAGGGAAAAAACTGCACAGAAGCTCATTCGTTCGGCAAGACCTGCTTTCTGGTTTCTTGAGATGTAACCTGAAGCAACACTAGGCGGCTAAAATTTCTTCTTACTGCTAAATATTGCAAATTACTCTTTAGAATTAATGCGCTTGGGGAGTCTGTCCTTCTGTATTTATCATAAATAAAACGAACTGCTTTTCTCTGTACACGCTCCAGTTGGGCGATCTTTTTTATAATGGGGACCCCAGACTGCTGCAGCAAATTCAGGTCGGGGCCTTACCCAAGCTTTGCACGCGTTGATTCTAGTACTGATGGGAGTATTTCTAAATACCCCTTTAATAAACCATAATTTCATTGCAGACGCAAAGATATGCGAGTTCCAGCTAAGTTTGTTAGTGAGGTATTTATAGGTATTTATAGTTATCCACTTCTGAAATAGGAAGGGCGTCAAGTGTGTAGCTATGTTGCCTTGGTACTTTTTTATCTTGAAATTCCTAACAAAACCGTTTTTTCTTGGTTAATAATCATACCCAGCGCGCATACCAGTCTGCGATTAATATTGAGCTTTTATGCAGCGACAGGTCATAATCACTTACTGTTTGTATAAACACAACAAAGTTATCGGCGAATAGCCTCACAGATACATCCTTTCCAAAAAATCTACTTGGTCACTGACATAGATAAAAATTAACAGGGGCACCAAGACACTGCCTTCGGGAACTCCTGAAGTCACATGTAGCATGTCGGAACAGCAATGTCGAATAAACACAAACTGCCTCCTATCTGTGAGATAGGCGCTGATGCATTGAATGATAAATGAAGGAAACTCTAATGTGTCCAGTTTAAACAGCAATTTTATGTGCTGCACCTTGTCAAATGCCTTCAGAAGTAAAAAAATAAGACGTCTGTTTCTGCATCCAGTACCCTTAAAAATTCATGCACTGCGGATACAGTTTGGGTAATAGCTGACATCCTACTTCTAAAACCATGCTGGTAAGGTGACAAAATTTTATGGCTTTCTAAAAATTTGAGCATATAATGTAAAAGAGCACGCTCTAACAATGTACAGGAATCGTGGGTCAAAGAAACTAGGCGATAATTGCTCACTAGTTCACGGTCCACTTTTTTTAAAATCAGGACAACACGAGCCTTACGCCAGGCAGACCGTGTAATACAAAAGTTAAACATGTCAGTCAAGTATTGGGCTATTTGTTCAGCGTTACGCTTCAGAAATGCATTCGGAAAACCATCGGGCTTAGGAGACTTTTTAGTGTTAAGATTACGTAACATATCTATAACTCCAGCGCCACTAATTACCAAACCCTTTTTTAAATTGTAAGGGATCTGAGATTTGCTTTCATCATGCTTTGTGAACAGAATCTGAACGTAATTGTTGAAACACGTTGCGAACGCACTTGCGTCTGTTTATCAGTTCAGTTCAGGCGTTCAGTCGTGTCCGACTCTTCGTGACCCTATGGACCATGTCACGCCACGCTTTCCGGTCTCTCACTATCTTCTTAACATCACATAGCTTCATCTGTAATGCCTCGAGAATGCCATCTAACCATCGCGTTCGCTGCCTACCCCTTCTCCGGCGACCCTCAACCTTTGCCAACATCAAATCTTTCTCCAGCGACTCCTCTCTTCTCATCAGATGACCAAAGTAGCTGAGCTTTAACTTTAGAATTTGACCCTCCAATGAGCAGTCAGGGTTTATGGTCGACAATATCGACTGATTTGATCTTCTGCCAGTCCAAGGAACTCTTAAGAGTCTTCGCCAGCACCACAATTCAAACGCGTCAATTCTTCGGCGGTCAGCCTTTTTCACAGTCCAACTCTCGCATCCATACATCACAACTGGAAAGACCATAGCACGGGTTATACGGATCTTGGTTGGCATACTAATGTTTCTGCTCTTTACTAGGCGGTCAAGGCTAACCATTGCTCTCTTTCCCAGAAGCAGGCGTCTCCTAAATTCATGGCTGCAGTCTCCTTCCGAGGTAATCTTGGCGCCCAAGAACAGAAAATCTGTCACAGCTTCCACTTGTTGTCCATTGATGCTCCAGGACTTGATAGTGCAAGACGCCATGATCTTCGTCTTTTTAATGTTCAGTTTAAGCCCAAACTTCTCACTCTCTTCTTGTACGCGCATCAGAAGTCTCTTGAGTTCCACTTCACTTTCTGCCATTAAAGTGGTGTCATCCGCATATCTAAGGTTGTTGATACGTTTTCCAGCAATCTTCACTCCAGCTGAAGACTCGTCCAGACCGGCCTTCCTCATGATGCACTCTGCATATAGGTTAAATAGGCAGGGCGACAGTATGCAGCCTTGCCTCACCCCTTTCTCAATCGGAAACCAATCAGTAAGACCATGCCCAGTTTGCATCGTCAATTATTATCGTAGGGATTTCCTGCCTTGAAGGATTCAAGTGGCTCCAGAACTTTTGTGAGTCCGACCTCACGAAAGCTTCAAGTTTGCTTTCAAAGAGGTTAATCCTGGCCACCTTCACTTTTTCTGCCAGCGTAGTTTTTAAAGAATCAAAGAGCGGAGTTTTCGTTCTGTGCTGCTTCCTAAGCCTTTTCATTTTACGTTTATCGTGTATTATCTCCCTATTATTCCAGATACTTTCACTATGTTTAACGACCTAAATCCAAGGAACAACTTTATCAATACAGAAATTAACAGCATTGCAGAACCGTACCCAGCAACTCTATATCTCCGGTAATCGAGCCTAGATGCCATTCCAAATGAGACAAAGTTTCTAAAAGAAGACTTCGTCTGGGCGAAAACAAGTCCACTTGTCAAAATGGTGGCTCGACCTGCGAAATGGGGCGTACCCCTTTACCCTTGTTCAGTTCTCCTTCATACTGTGTAAACCATCTTCTTCCTCTCGTTCTACCTGGATCCGCAGCTTTATACAGCGACATAGAGCAGCCACTCGAGCTTTCGCCAAGGGCGGGATAGACAAGATGACGCTACTGGGCTTAGGCGGAAGAAAAATCACTTCATCGTATGGTTCCCGGCACACATGGGCAGCTTAGGTAGCGGCCTTGGAATCTCAATGAGATAGCACCCGAGCCGGCGTGACGACTCATCGACCGCGTCCCTCCGGTTTACCCCGCTTCTCCACATATTGAGTACACAGATCAATTATTCACGTACAACGAGCTCACTAAGCATCTAGGCAGACGAGCATTTCCCCTCCTGGATAAAAAATTAACCCGCAGCCAGTCGGTCACGTTACGCTTGCTCCAAATGAATTCATACCCCAACCCCTGGCGCATGAAGCACATCGACCCAGACTACGACAGACAAAATGTATGTGAACGGTGCAGTGACCGTGTAGACTTGAAACAATATGCTGTGTGGTTGTGCATCGAACGACGCCTACGCCAAGAACAAGAAATATTCTGACAAAGTGCTAAAAAGTGCTTCACTACACGATCAGCTTCGGGCTGTCCAGGAGGACGCGCGGCGGCTGAGAGCTTCGGGTTTTGTGTGCCGACTTGGGAGCTGTCCTCTACACCTGACGCCTAGCCAAGTGTCCTTCAGGACTCCTACAGTGGGGAATAAAGTTTTACCAAATGAAACCAAAAGAAAAGACGCGTGGTGAACGCCCGTTGCCCAGCGTCCTCTACGAGCCCACAAACCATGCTGTCCTTAGGCATCGGTCTTGATGACGTCGATCATCCATGGTTAAGGAGAGAAACTGTGCCGGCGATGATAACAAGGTGGCACCCAGCTTGCGTCTCGATGAAGATCGCCAAGGGTGCAGTCGGCCTGATAGGGACAATCCACACAGATACGTTGCCCGAAAACAACACAGCCAGTTCAAAAACCAAAAGACGCATGGTGACCGTCCATTGACAATGCGTCCTCTCCGAGCCCAATAATGCTTACCTGTGATGCTTTCTTTATAGGCTTCGCTCCTGATGACGTCCACCATCCATGATTAAGGAGTGAAACTGTGTCGACGATGATAACGATGTGGCTCCCAGCTTGCGTCTCGATAAAGGTTGGCAAGGGTGCAGTCGGCCTGACAGGGAGAATCCACGCAGATTTGTTGCCGGAAAGGAACAGAGCCTGCACAACAAAGAAAAGACGCCTGGTGAACGTCCGTTGCCCAGCGTCCTCTCCAAGCCCACTCTTACGTTTCTGAGAAGAAACGGCCACAAATCTTCATGTTTAATCTCCCCATGTTTTCGGAAACCATGAAATAAATAGTATCTATCTAGCTATCTATACATGTTTCTGCGAAGTCAACCCATTATGATACTAAAATGTTTGCGCATGGACAAGTGAGGAAAACAAGCACGTGCGCTCGTTCTGCTTTTCGTCACTCGTCCTTGTGTATACGCTCAACCTTTTCAGAAAGCACGTCAACCAACTCGCCCAACTTTTCCTCTCCACAGTATCAATACATGACACAGTCTAATAACGAAGGTTTTCATGATACTGGGATGACTCTCTAAACAATGTGAAGTTTACATACGAAAATAAGGGCCCACTGGCGTGAAGGAAAGCATGGGGATTTTTTTTTTTGTTCGTTAGGATGAAATAATAATCGTACGCGAAACCGAAATTATATGCCGTCGTTGAGATCCTAAGACACTGGCACCACTTTCGCGTTCGGTGCTATAGTAGAAAATGATGACTGCAGTCGGCGACCTAAATATCTAGGTGTTACTTTTGATAACCTGTACTGCAAGTTGATAATGTTTATAGCAAAGCTGCACTGGTACGCCTTTGCTGAAGTTAGAAAACACTTTGCTCAGATCATGGTCATCATCATTAGAATGATTTCACCGACTGCAGGTGATCTCTCCGATTAATCTAAGAGCATGCAATGGCATCACCCCTGCAAACTTCTCATCCATCAACCTAAATTTCGGACATCTTCCAGTTTCACTGAGAACAAAATACGCAGTGATTTATTCCCTACAAGTTACGTTATGACAACGAATCATGGGGCGCACTTATTCAACGTATCGGATACCTATGCAACATGTGCAAAAACGAGCACAAAAATAACTTTTTTTCTGGACAAAATTATTTAAGCATCGATCAGTTGAAGAGATGTCTGTGGTAAACTTTTCTCGGCGTGACTTCAGTGCTTTCGATTCGGAAATAGTATACTAACAAGCAACTGTGCACACCCGTCACGCTCTTTTTATTTTCGCAGATCTCAACTAATGACGGCCGTGTCAATGTCCTGAACTATAATAACGCATACGGGGAGAGAATAAGGCCATTTTCGACACTAGAGTATGCGAAACATTTCGCATAGAATTAAAACGTGGGGGAAATTTTAAGCTGTCTTCGGAGCTATTTTTCTTGCACCAGTTAGGGTTAGAGTTACTGTGTATTTGTATTTTGCTATGTATTTTTCTTGCAGACTTTTTTTCTTCTGATAATTCTTAGCTATGTATAATTATTTTGTTATTGTTATGTTTCTTTTCTTTCTGGCCGTGCTCTGTTGCTGCCGCTTTTCCTGATGTCGGGGTGCGTCCCTTTATCAAGCCAGTCCAAGGCTTTTTAGATACACCCCTAATATATTTGATGATGTTAAAAATGAAGAACTTGGATGTTTGCATTTTGTTTTGACTCCCGCCGCTATTTTGTTGTGATGTTTCTATTACACGTTTACGGTGGCTGCCTAATAGTTTTTCTTTCTTAGTATTCGGCTGATATGGTTGCCTTGCTTTCCTGTTTGCATTTAGCTTTTTTTTTTTCAATGTTGACAGTATGTTAAAATAGTTGTTCACGCACTTATTTGGACGCCTTGTTTTCGATTGCGCCTGATACTAATCATACCAGGTTGGAAATATCCCCAAAGGTGGCTGTTGAGTGAGCAAACTAAGTTTCAATAAAATTTCGGTTGGGGTACATTATTCCTAAGGTAAATTGAAGCGCAAACGAAAGGCAAAGAAGAGGCAAACACTAGGACTGTCCTTGTGTTTGCCTCTTCTTTGTGGACCGTCTATCGTTTGCTCTTCAATTTACCTCAAGAAACTAAGCTTCCTTCCTCTAACGTGATGCGCCCACTAGTCACGTGCCAAACAGCCTTTTCCCGAAAATCCGCGTCGAGAGAAGAGGACTATTGCACCAGTATCCAAGCTTTTCATATATTTAACTGGTTCCAAAAAAGGCCGGCAAAGTCTGTCGAAAGGTAATATTAGATAAGCCTTATTCCAGATCGAATTGGTGAGCCCCATACACCACTACGCTAAAGAATGCACTAATGTTCAGACCCTGCTCAGGTGTGGTGGCTTCAGTGAACTGCACAAGCACTCGACTCTGATTGGCGACCGCGGCTTCGTTCTCGCCACCCTCTGAAAACCTCCCTCACTTCCTCCTCTACCCCGAGGCTTCCAACGCCGCCGCCGAAGCGGCCAATTTTCGCGATAACTGGTATTCATTGATAACGCTGTAAAACAAGTCAGTGTAGGACCAAGTGCAGACGCTTTGAGCATACGTGTTGCAACTTACCTTCTGTAGAGCAGCTTGAACGTTCTGAACGTTGTCTTTTCCTACCTCTCGCAGACTCCGGCCGCCAGATTCCGAAAGAGTCGACGCACCCTCTGACGAGAACGATACTGTGAGTACCTTGTTTTCACTTTCAGCCCAGTAGGGGGCCTGACAACAGTGCAAGCCTACAAATCTTCACTTTTACGACAAGGCCCATGGCTGCGCAAAGCCACGAGGCCTCTCACGTTGCCCAAGATAATACCCGGCGCTCCTATGCCATAAATGGCTACAAAACGTTTCCTACTGGTGAGTGTATTTCTATGCAGGGAGCCTGGTGCAGAGATAGAATGCCAGCATTCGATGCATGTGACGGACGGAGAATATCCGTCGACTAGTAGTGCCGCCAGTTCTGCGCTCTTGACGGTGCGCAGCGTGTTATAAGAGAGCGCTTGACAGTGTGGGATTGCGGAGATCCTTCTGCCTACTTACGGTGCTGAAACATGACCACCGCTGTAAATAGCGAGCTCCAAAGAACTCTTAGTAGAACCCGGCTCGCGGTAGACTGCATTCTTAGTGGGCTGTTTATCCACGCGGTCGCAGACAACGCTAGGTTGATTACATTTCACTTTTCAATTTCTCCTAGGGAAAGCAGTGAAGGCCTCTCCGTAACATTGAGCTTTCAACTTGTCTCCATGATTTGCTACCAACGGAAACAAAGAGGATCAAAGAAAACGGCTGGTTTTATCTTATAGCTCATTCCTAGGTCACGTATCGCACCATTCTTACTGCATGCAGCAAAAGTGTGCAATAAACATAACAGAAGCCTACGGCAACGAACGTGATTCGAATCGCCACTCAAACGTCGCCGCTAAGTTTGACACGTAAACTATTATTAGTGCCAAGCTAGGCCAAGCAGGCACGTGAAGGGCGAAATTAGAACGCGTGGCAGGCGTGACCTTAAAGGCTTTTCGGGAAACAGCAGAGCTCCGCACATTTGGGCGGAAAATGCCAATCAGCGTGATTGATGCACAGTGCATTTATTTATTTTCTGAGATATTTTCTCTCGCTCGCTATTTTCCCAGCTAAATAATCATTCCAGCCAGCGCCCAAGGTAGTAGGAATCGATACAGGCCAGATTTTTTGCCCTTCGTATGCGGTGCTCCGAAAACAGTGGTCTTGAGGGCCGCGCTCTTTGTTTCCCTCCAGCGACGTGTCACGTGGGAGGCTCTTCAGTGGAAGAATCCATCAACGCTTCGGCAAACTTTTTCGTTTCGTGGCGGGATGCGCTTTTAGAAGCGAAACAGGCAATGTTATTCAAAAATTCGGCAGTCCGGTGCCTGTTAGAGCAGTTGGAAAATGTATTTCCGACATTAAACGGATCATTATATTATGCGCCGTGTTCTACCTTCACGTACAAGTGCAGCGGTCCAAAATCGATTTTGTTTTTTTCCCTAGCGGTATGGGGTTCGAAACTAATTTCTGTCGAATCCCAACTGCGGGTTTAGTGGCGTCGCCCGTTAAACGAGCAACACAGGCGACACCAGGACAAAGAAAGGAGCTTTTCTTCCTCATGACGCCAGTGGATGCAGGTGTGGAAGTTGCTGCCAACCTCAGAGTCCGACGCTGCCCGCTGACGCAGCGAGGAGGTCTGTCTTTACCAGCTGCAATGAACTACGTTCAAGTTTTACATTGCCTAGTATCACATTCCTAGTGCATTTTTTCTCAGCAAGCAACCAATTGTGGTGCATACTGAATACGAATAGGCCCAATGATGAAGGAAGATCGCAGAATTATGCAACCCCTGTTCTTCTTAATCGCTGGTGCCCTCTGTTTCCTTTGTCTCGCTAAACGTTTACTATGCTGTGGTGATGTGGAGAAAAATCCGGGTCCCGAAACGTACGGCCAAATTCTCGAAGCCCTGAAAGAAGCCGCTGCCTCACGAGAGAAAATTTTGAAAGCGATCTTCGAGCTAAAATAAAAAAAAAATATTTTTACAGGAATCCCTGAGATCAAAAAGCGCCTTTCAAAGGTGGAATCCGCCGTGGAGGGCCTTGAAAATAGCTAGAAAGTCGCTAAAGTGCAAAGCTCGATAGATGACCTTAAAATCGAATGCACGCGCCAGCAAAAGAGCCAGGAAGGTCTGGCTGACTTTTTGGATGACATGAACAATCGGACCAATCGGCAATTTTTCGATGTTCTATGGGAAAAGGGCAAAGAGACCTACGAAACATCAGAGGCAGAAGTGGTTGATTCCTGTAAAGCTAATCTTCGTGTTATATCACCGATATCTAGCACGCCAACAGAATTGGCAGCCAAAGAAAAGAACATCCCAGGCCACTGATTGTTAGGTTTGCTAGCTTTAAAACTAAAAGCAAAATTTTGGCAAACGCTTTTAGGCTAAAAGACGCAACTGATAAGGTATGGATAGAGGAAGATGTTTCACCTCGAGTCAAATTCGTTCGAAAACAGCTGCGTTATTTCGCTTGCGAAAATCGCGAAGAAAACGAAAAAATGAGCATTAATTTGACAAATGTTTCTTGGGCAAGAAAAAATACTGCTATGATTCCCCTAATGGCTGCGTTCGTCAGATATCAGCACGGATAGAGGAGTCATAACGGCACAATGCTTCGCCACATCGAAACGCCCAAGCCGCATCTTCATTACTGTAAGAGATGTTTCGAACCATTTTGAATAAACAGGATGGGGGTAACCATTACACACACTGCGGCTGCAAATGTAGGCACTGAGACATAGCTTACCCCCAATATAGAAGACCAGAAAATCTTTCTCTCAAAAGAATTTTTGTTGTATCGAAGAGACCGTCAACTCAGAAAAGGTGGAGGCGTTCTAATCGGCGTGTGGAAAAACATCAGCGCAAAAGTTATTGAAATGGAAATTTTATTAGTTGCCTGTTACCTGCCAGCCACTACTCTAGTGACTGGGGCCTGTTACAGACCTCCTGATTATTCTCTGAACTTCGCTGACGAACTGTGTGACGTATTATCACATGTGCAATACCAGTATGCAAATGCAACCAATTTTTTAGACGGTGATTTCAACTTTCCTCATTTGCTGTGCTCCGACCCGAGACGAGAGCCTCACCAATGAATGTAAAGACTTTCTTAGCTGATGTCACTGTTTCGACTGCCACAGACTGTTCCGAACCGCGCAGATGCTATCTTAGATTTGTTTCTTACAACACACCCCGAAAGGGGTACACCTAAATAATCTGTAAGCGAAATATTATTTATGATTATGCCAATGCTGATTGCGATGGCCTGAACAGCGAGTTTGGACTGTTTTGCCATTCCTTTTTGAAAGCTATAAATGCTGTACTATCTCTGAAAAGTAGACCAGATTTCGAGATAAAAAACTGCAAGAAAAGTATATAAATAAAAGGTGAATTCACATTACCATGCTTCTGAAAAGATATAAAACGTTCCCAAAATAAAAAGAAACGGTTGTGCAGCAACGCCTCACGTAGTCATACTGACGCTGACTGGTCCGAATATTTCAATTTTCCAAAGATATGCAAACAAGAAATTGGGAAGGCCAAACACAACTTTTATAACGTTGATATGCCAAACGTTTTGCGGACCAATCCACAAAAATTTTGGAAGGTTATTTGACGTAAGCCTTCGAAGGATCTTCCGAATCTTAAGCATGATTCTGGCCTTTCTTTAGAGCCCGAAGAAGTTGCATGCGAACTCAATGATTACGTTTGTAGTGTTCATCAGGACGAATCAACCACATGTTTACCTAGCTTAAGTCCTCATACTACAACCGTCATACCTAGCATTACCATAAACAAAGGAGGCTTCCTTAAAGCGATTGAACGGTTGCCATCGTCCTGCAGCCCTGATAATATCACTGTTAAGCTACTAAAGATTACGAAACACAAGTCAGCAGAAAGTTTTCCTTGCATTTTTCAGCAATCCCTCGATGAAGCACATGTTCCAGATGACTGTAAAAATTGCCTATATAGTTCCCGTGTATAAGACAGGTGATAGGAATAATAAAACTAATTACAGGCCCATATCTCTTACATCTGTAGCGCGTAAATTACTTGAGCACATTCTGTCTTCCCAAATGATAAATATTCTCATTAGTGAGGACATACTTTTTGCTAACCAGCATTGGTTTCAGCGTAAGCGGTCGTGTAAAGCCTATAGCTCTTTTTGAGTTAACCACAGACATCCACTAAAGTGTACACAATTGAGAACAGATAGATGCCATATTTATTGATTTGAAAAAGCCTTTGATCGCGTAGCACAGAAACGTATATTATTTCAAATGAGGCACAATAACATTAAAAGCACAGTGGTTAGTTGGTTTGAGGAATATTTAAGCAATAGGCGACAGGCCGTTAGAATAGAGCATGCCCTATCTTAATTTCAGGTAATAAAATCCGGTGTACCCCAGGGTTCCGTCTTGGGGCCCACATTATTCCTGATCTACATAAATGATACCTCTCTTAACATTACTTCTTCGCTCAGATTGTTTGCAGATGACTGCGTTATTTATCACTCGGTGAATAACCTCGCCGAATGTTTACAACTAGAAAATGACCTACAACGCCTAACGAAATGGTGCTCTGAAGGGCAGATGACTATTAATATTAAAAAGCTGAACTTGTTCGTTTCACAATATGTAATCAAGCAATTTACTACACTTATACGATCAATATTCTAGCCATTGAGAGCCAACCCAGTCCAAAGTACTTAGGGGTATACCTGTCAGCCAACCTGTCTTGCAACACGCACATTGACTACATATTAGGGAACTCTTACAAAACCCTGGGTTTCATGCGACGGTCACTACGTCATTGCAACAAAGACACTAAATTCCTTGCTTGTAACACAATCACACGGCCGAAAATCGAATATGCCTCCATTATCTGGAATCCTCGTCAATCATACCTAGCCGCTAAACTTGGATCTCTGCAAAAAAAGCTACGCGTTTTTCTTTGCATGCAATTCATCTTCGTATTCCAGCATTTCTTTAATTAAGCGAGAATTACATCTCCAGGTTTTAGAGACTAGGCGTCGAGAAATTAAAACCGACCACTCAAATCTATCCTCGCCGCGACCATGACCACAAAGTGGAACCTTCTTTTGCGCGAAAAAATTTGTTACAGTTTTCATTTCTTCATCTGGCGATTAGTGAATGGAACAATCTAAGTAAAGAAATTGTTTGCCTGACGAACTATGGAAAAGTTTAGAGAAGCTTTGGAAACGATATTGCCTGCTTATCAAAAATGCTCAACAAGCTGAGAACTGCGCCTCTTTCAAGTTTTTACGCTGGTTTACTTTTCTTCTTCTCTGACATGTGCTCGTGTTGCGATCGACCTGCATATGTATTATTGATTGTAATTGTTTGTTAGTTCTGCATATCACGTTTTTTTCATCATCATCATCAGCCTGATTATACACACTGCAGGGCGAATGCCTCTCCAATATTCCTCAAATTAACCCAGTCCTGTGCGAACTGCATCCACTTGACCCCTGAGAATTTCTTAACCTCATCTGCCCACCTAATTTTCTGCCGCCCCCTGCTATGCTTTCCTTCCCTTGGAATCAAGTTTGTTGCCCTAAGCGACCATCGGTTATCCTTTCTTCGCGCTACGTGTCCTGCCCATTCCCATTTCTTCTTCTTGATTTCCATTAGAATGTCAGCAACTTGAGTTATTTCTCTTAACCCCCTCTGCACGCTTCCTACCTCTCAATGTTACCCCTACCATTTTTCGTTCCATAGCCCTCTGGGTTGTCCTCAACTTAAGTAGAACTCTCTTGGTTAGCCTCCACGTTTCAGCCCCTTAGGTGAGTACAAGTAAGATGCAACTGTTGTATACTTTCCTCTTGAGCGATACCGGTAAGCTGATACTCATAATCTGCGAGTGCTTGCCATATACGCTCCATACCAGTCTTATTCTCCTTGTTATTTCCCTTTCATGGCCCGGATCTGCGGGTACTACCTGTCCTAAATAGATATATTCACCTACTACTGGAAGTAGTGGGCGAATATATCTTATTTGCTTGTATTGTTAACATGTGATGTCACTAAGTAAGATTTTAACGATGGTTCGATGACTTCTCCCCCCCCCCCTTAAATGAAATGAAGTTAAACATTTGTCGATTACTGCCTGATCAGAAAGAACTGTAGCGCATTATCATAAAACATTTCGAATTGTTATCAACGTCGTATCCTTAGAGGTGTTCGGCTAAATGTGCTAGATTTCAGACTGGCCAAGAGACGTAATGAACGCCCATTGTGCACTAGTAACTTGAAAAAAATTGTGCCACGGGGAATGTCTTCATTTACTGAATGTTAGGTTACTACTCAAAGAATGTTTTATAAATATTTACAGCGCACTGCTAGCCTCGCGCTTAAGGCAAACATGTGCACACAGAGGGATATATGTTACTGCGGAGAAGACACAACCTTTGGTTGTTTTCTGGGAGCGTGATTGCCTTCTCCTTCGCTCCTTTTGTATTATTGTATTAGCCCCTATTGTATTAGCCAGGCACAAAAGCATTTCAATAAGTGCAGGTGACAACGTCCTTCAGCAACTGATGGCGTGATGAAAGGACAGATAATCAGATTAATTCCATACTTGTTTATGTGCTTAGTATGCTTTTATCTTGAATTTACTCATTCATAAAACTTGCCAAAATATTCTTATCTCTCTTGAATGCGTTGCTAAAAGTAGATAAATAAATTTTAGGCGTAAGAATTTGGCATGATTTTCACTTTTCGGAAGACTATACATTAAAAAAAAAAAAGGACTAAACGGCGTACGATCGTTAGATTTTTTTCGGGACCAACTGGTGGGCCACAAACGTTACCTTTTTGGTGAGCATCTCCAAAGGGATAAACTATTCGAAGGACTAGCGGCAGGTCGAGTTGAGGTTGCTCACAGCAGATGCTCCCCAAGAGACTAACATTTGGCCTTCGAAAATAATCCAAGGAAAGCGAATGTTACTCCCTCGAGATTGACACTCATAAATCATCCCTGGGAGAGCACGTATTACCACCTGAAGATCAATTCTTGGTCCGTAAGAACTACTTTCAAAGGCCACATCACATTACATCACAGAGGCCAACCACAGCCCAGTCGTCCTTGACCGCCCAGGACATGCTAGCTCCGGTCGATTGTGCTTCACTCACCGCTGCATGAATGTGTGTAGAAATGTGTTCTACTTCAGCTTTGAAAAATATTTACGTCATTTACCCTCCTGGCCCAGTCGGCAAAATAGAGGGAAGTGCGGCATAACTTAAGGCAAAAAGCAGGGGAGAATAGAACAGGCATATTGCAAGGTATGAAGGTGTTGACAATGCAGAGATCACACAATAACATACTAACAATACCGAGCAAATATTACAGCTTTAAGTAGCAAAATATCCCATGACAGAAGCACATGCTAAGGTGCAATAAGAAAATAAACAGTGATGACGCAATGCCAGGCGCCATCGTTATTAAAAGCAAAAAAAAAAAGGGGAAGTAGATTTGAAGTTGCGTACAACTTATAACATTTTCGCTGGTAACCCAGAGTACACATTCTGACCCTGTGGCTAAAATGGTGTATTGAGAATCTACTGTGTACTTGCAGGCAGTTCCACTTCGATGTTGTTTCAGCTGTGAAGGAATATTGATAGGACGCAGTTGGAAAATGAGGCATTCCAGTTTACAAGAGTTAGCGGCACGTGATTAGAGATATACCGGCGTCGTGACAAGCGCATTTTTAAAGGATCTTTCTGTGTCTTTCATGAATGTTGCGCTCGATAAACGACCATAGTTCTCGAGAATGAAAAGCTATATTTTTTCTGCCATGCGTTGGCACAGAAACAAAAGGGAAGCACACCGTGGCGCGAGCGAATGCATATTGTATACCAAGGGGCACCACGAGTGCAGGTTTCTTTTTTCTCTTCAAGCCATTTCGCAAAAGCAACTTCTTTCTCCTCACTGGTTGCCTCTCAGCGGGTTAAACGGCGATTGTTACCGAGAGGTGTCTCTGAACGCAACCTAAAGTTAACATACACTCACTGAAGGGATAAATTTATTACGGTGAAGGTAACTGAATAGTATTAGCGTTGTCATGCCGTCACTTCGTGGCTCTGTTCCCGGCTGGTTTTGCTGCTATTAAGAATTGAAAACATCACATAATGCAACCTAAAGGGGAACACATCCCAGGGGAGATCTCATTGGCTTAATTTAACGTCGCGATATAAAAAAAAAAGAGAAAGAAAGTTACACTCGCAGGATTTAAACTGATATTTTATTCGCTTAGTGCTAAGAAGCGCGATCCATTGCGGCACTGATATTTTTTTCTTTATTGCCTGACTTTTGCCAGACAACAGAAACACACAAGAAGTTAATGAAATAATAAGCTTACCAGGGGCTGCCAGACAACAGAAACACACACAAGACGTTGATGAAATAATAAGCCTTGCTTCGTCGTTTTAAAATTCCTTTAGATCCATAAAAGGTTCTACAAAGTACGGCAGGCCTGAAATGCACTCTTATTCATATTTTACGATATTTCCGCTATCTGTCGCCAGGTGACGCTGCCCAGAGGACCCTAGGTTTTGTGCCTAAAATGAGAGGTACATTAAAAATAAATCAGAGATCCGTCGGACTATTAGCACTAGGTGCCCACGGCAAAACCACAAAAGAGGCGGTACAGGGAGACATGGGCTGGGCATCTTTAGAAGTACGGGAAGCTCAGAGTAAAATATTATATGAGGAACGCCTGAGGAAATTGGACAGTAACAGATGGGCAGCTAAAGTATTTAAATACCTGTACTCAAAAAGCGTTGACTCAAAATGGATGAAAAGAACAAGGAAACTAACTAGTAAGTATGCTAGTCACAAGGGCGGAGAAATAAAGAGCATTAAGCAACAGGTGAAAAACAAAGAAGGTAAAAATTGGATAAATTTGATGGAAAAGAAACAGTGTGTGGAAAGTGGAAAATGCAGATCAGGAAGGAAGCTTTCTTTGATAACTCAAGATGCAGTGCCCTACTTTTTGAAGCTAGATCCTTAGAACACGCAGCTACACACACAAAAAAAGTTAACAATGGAGATGACGCATGTGCTGTATGTGGAAACTCCAGTGAAACAATTAACCATATTATACTCGAATGTAATGGTATCCATCCGGAAGTTGGTGCAGGCGCAATCACTGTTCCTGAAGCTCTGGGGTTTAGAGATACCAGTGGCCGGGTGAATGAACCGGCGGTGGAAACTAGCAAAAAACGACTGGAAGATTGGTGGCTTAAAAACAGAGAAGTGACATAATGTTAGTAATGTAGAAACAACAATTTAATAAATAGAATGATGGTTTAGTTAACCATTCTAAATCAATAATTAAGATAGAGGGAGAAAAATGAGCATGATAGCAACTGCTACCACCTCCTTTTAAAAGGGGACGCTCCTATATTCCCTCCATCCTGTTGCCTTCGCACAGTTGTGTTTTGTTACAACCATGAACCGACTAGCCCAACATCACGTCTTACTAAGGGAAGGCATTATGCTGTCCGGTGTTGACGCTGCCGCTGCATTGGAGAGATCGGAGCCCAGGCGTAGAATGTGGTCAGCGCCGGGCTGTCCGGTAAAGACAGTACGGGTGTTCAACCCGGGAGGCACACTACGCTTTCGCCTTTTTGACATAGGTGTATCCTGCGCTCTGGTTCGAGCATGTGTGCAGGCAGTGTGCGAGAATGGGGCTTTCCCCCATTCTTGCACACTGCCTGCACAGGTCGAAGTTGTGTGTGGACTCTCACATGAAGAGAACTGACGAACAAGATGAACTGATTTCATCGTTTACAGCGTCTGCGAACAGTTTGCGCCTGTCTGTGTAGGCAATGATGTCTTTACTTTTGCATGCTTTTGTTTTGCGTGCTGTCCTATTTAGGCAGAAGAGTACTTTTGCGTCACCGCGGACAGAGGCTGTCGCGTAAATGCGAGCCTCACAAAGCAAGTTTATTGCGGCCTTTTCCTCTTTTTTTTTAGTTTAATTGAGCGCATTGAAAGCTCAATTTTTTCTTTTAGGGGCGATGTGTAAGGCCCGTGCTCTGTACGGCCTCAGCGTTTGTTTGATTGTCCGTGCGAGTTTCTGTACTGGACCTTCATGCTTGTGTTGATGTATATCTGTACTTGTGTTTTGGGAGAATTTCTCAGCTGGGTGTCTTAGTGTTGAACTGCACGTCGCGTTCTAGTTCCTAGAAGAAGAGCATTAGCTCTAAAATGCGAGCTCTTCCTTCGGACCCCCTTTGAGTTTACTTTCCCTTTGCTATTGGAGAAGCGCCCGTTTTGCCTCGTCTCGGATAGCGCGGTCGCACGAGTCGGAGGTCAGGCTTTCGTCGCGCTGCATCTGGTGCGCTTTGCGAAGGTTGCCGAGGAGACAGCTTGCAGTGATTGTGTTTTTTATTTTGACTTGTGGAAAGGGGGAATGCTCTCGACTCATGTCAAGCGCGGGAATGCGCTCGGGTGTCTTTTGCTGCAGCTACTCCTTGCGATAGGGCGCTCGCGCAGGCGAGCGCTGGGAGTAGTTGTTGCTTTGGAGCTGGGGCAAAAGAGGCGCCAGCTCGACTGTGGGGACGCGGAGTCCCTTGTTTCTCTGCTTTAGCATTCGGCGCGGCCGGTCGCGGCCAGTTGTCGTTCGTTTCTAATTGCTGCTCCCTTGGGGAAGCAAATCCCGCTTCACTCTTCTATCACCTCTTGTATACAGTCTGTATTATAAAGTCATCCGGTTCATTAAGAAGCTGCTCCACCAAGTGTCATTTATCTCGGACGGATCCACTGCGGACTCGTTTTTACTGGACCAGAGGATCCCTCCTGGAATGCATCGGAGTTGCACAAATTAGAGCCCCTCCTCTCAGATCCAGTGCAGCAATGGGGGGCCTTGAATATTTCTCTTATATAAAAATATCTTCGAATCCTTTTCTCTGATCTTGTAGGTTTTGAAGATTATGTGAGAGCATTCCTCCGAGGTAGTACCACGAAGATGAAATTTGTACAAATATGATGAAGCGATACCTGTCTAAAGATGTCTTCTTAAAGAAACGAAGGCTCTTCCTGGCCAAAAGCAAAACAATCTACCCGAACTCCAGCTGGACGACAATACGAACGAAACTATTTTATCTGCATGGCTTCGTCTCTCTGTTGTCCCCGTTTTCGTACCGGTGTTTTATTTCTTCAACGTGTACCAACCAGCTGCCTCCTTTAGGAATATAGCCATGCGAGCATCAACTGCTGGAGGTCATTTACTAGGACAAGCGCACGTGAACTATGTTCGCAATTAAACAAATATATCAACAGATGTACAAACTTGCAACACGACTGAAGGCTCCCATCACTGACTGTCTCAAAGTTTAGAGCAGCACGCACGACACAGCATCCCCGAAGTGTAAACGCTTGCACTGACGGCGAAAATATACCTACGCTGACTCAAGCTTCATTAGGTTGGTACATCACTGCTTCCTTTGAGACTATTATCACTGCACAAAACCGCGCTTCTGGCATGCGACTAAGAAACATGATCGTTATTGAAATTACGTCACCATACAACGGTTTACGATGCGCACCACTAGGTTTCCTCCTCTTACCACTTTATCGGAGCAAATATAATCATGGTCTTTCAATCTGCCAAAATACTCGGCTTGTTCGATTATCATTCCTGGACTCGCCACAACACCAGCATGACGCACACTAGTCCCAAGCCTGCCGGTTTTCCCTCTCACAGCGTACGCTGTCAGAGAGGCTAGCAGCGCCTCTGCGCTATTTTACGCGCTCACGGTTCGCATTAGTTTCTGCGTGTAGCGTTGCGCGATATGGCTGCTCAAGTCGCTTTAATTGACTCTCGCGTGCCGTGGACGGCAGGCCCGTCTTAGACGAAGGGTTGCCACTGTATGTCACTTATGGTACGTACCCTATTGCAAAAACCAGCGTCTCCAGTGCGAAACCAGTACGATTTTCGCGCTGGTTTTGCACTGGATCTGCCGGGCACCCTGGAGGTCTGCGATATTCACTGCAGCAGCAACGGGAAGACATTGGTTGCACTGGTACGATGGGAGAAAAACGCTGGATTTAGCTTTTTGACGCTGGGTGTGTCACTGGCAGCCGCGATGCACTGGGAAAAGCGCTGGGGCCGCACTGGTCCCAGTGCCCCAGTATAGCCGGTGCGGCCTGCGGTGTCAATGGAGTAGCATCCCTCAGGGGTCAAAAGGGCAACAGCGTACTCGCAATCGACCATCGGGGCGCATATGAAAAATGGGGTTCAAGCAAGCGCTTTTTTCTGCGAAGTCGTTGTGCATTTGTAAGAAAACAAAGGCAGTATCTTTTTTCTAGAGTTTCCATGTTTCGATAGGTCGTTTCGAGCGTTTCGAGAGAGACCACGACCGCTGCGCCTCTATGTCATGACACCCTCACGATTAACGCACAACTAAAGTTGGAATTAAATAATGTGGGCTTCCATGCATAACCAACTTCACAGCTGATCTTAAGGGCACTCTAACACAATGATCAATGCCAAAATGTTCAATGCGGGCTCAATCGCAGGCGAGCGTAGCCTGCACCACGGCCCAATATAAGCAGCAGAAAGAAAAACTAAAATTCCAATACACTATAGCGCAGCAAAAGACGAGGACACAAGAGCGAGAGACGAACACCACGAGCGCTAACTTCCAACAAATTTTATTCTCCTGAAGCATCATATATACACGCCAGAAAAACATGAATCACATGTGCAAACAGTATCAATTCCTTAGAAAGACAAGCTCTTTATCTGAGAGGAGAATGGAAGGTGTGCTTACACACGCGCATCCTGAACTATTTATCTTTTCGGCTTCAATGATTTCGCGCGTTACTCTTTCTCTGCTTTTTCCTATTACAACACTTTTATCAAAGAAAGGCTTACAGGTTTTTGAGTTGCATTCGAGAATGTGGTCAACTAGCGATCCGCCTTGCCGGCCGTTTCTAACGTTGCGAGCGTGTTCCATTAGGCGCTCGTTCAGACATCTCCCCGTCTGGCCGATATAGTGTTTCCCGCATGACAAGGGAATTTTATATACAACACCTTCATCGCACGAGACGTACGGCTTCTGGTGCTTAATTGTGCATCCGCCTGCTTTTTTGGTGTTGGTTTCTTTCAGCTTGCACAACGTAGAAAGTTTCTTCGGCGCCGAGAACACTACGGTCGCATTCGCTCGTTGACCAATTCTTTTCAAATTGTGAGATATCTTGTGCAGATATGGTAAAACAACAAGGTTTTTCCGATCCAGAAGAACCGGATTTGGGTGGCATTGATTTTCTGGTTTCATGTTCTTAAGAAGTTTTTCGGCAACAGAAACTTGAACATGGGCGGGATATCCAGCATTAGTCAGCCTCCTGGATTGCTCTTGAAAACTATCGCTCATCATGTGTGGACAAGATTTCCGGAGAGCATTTTGAAAACATAAATTGATAATACCTCTTTTCACAAGTTTAGAATGAGCGGAGTGATATGGCAGCATCGGCTTGTCGCTACGCGGCTGATAGGCCCAGCATATGTGATGAGCGTGAAAGGTGAAGTTAATATCTAAAAATCTAATGGAGTTATTAATGGGCAATTCGCATGTTAGAACAAGCGGTTTAAAATGCTCTTTCATGATAGTTACAATGCTTTGAGCCTTTGGCTCAAGAGAGCCATGGTCACACTTAACAAGAACAAAAAAATCATCAACAAATCTAAAGACCTTGATTACGTCCAAGCTTTCAAGGTGGCTGGAAACAGCCTTGTCAAGTTTGGATAAAAACAGATTACTCAGAATCGGCGCTATGCACGACCCGATGCATATCCCTTCTTTCTGAAGGTGGGGTTTTCCTTCCCAGTTAATAAACGTTGACTGCAAGTAAATAGCTAAAATTTCTAAAAAACTGCTCGCCGACACACCCGCCGAGTTCTGGAAAGCAACACACCCGAACTCATCTATGTACTCCTCTACACAGCACAGCACCTTGTCGTTCGGCAGCGAGTAATAAAGATCCTTAACATCCACAGAAAATGCAACAATGCTGTCATTAGAGCGCGACCGAACGAAGTCTAAAATTTCGTCAGATTTCTTAACCATAAAAGGATCGTCAAGCGGCAAAAGGTTAAGTTTGCTTTGTAAGTACATTGAAACAGTCTTTTGCCATGTGCCAGTTTCAGAAATGATCACTCTGAATGGTTTTTCCGGTTTATGGGTTTTTGCACTGAAAAACACGTCTAAAAAATCTTTCCGTGATTCACCTATTTCTTTAGCCAGCTTGGTAAGGTTTAGCTTGTTGCATAGCTTCTTCGCTTTAGCTTTAACTTTTGACATCATTATTTCATTGCGGCAGTTAAATACAGAAGACACGGCTTCGCCCGCCTTGGACTTGTAAAGTTCACAGGATAGAATAGCAAAACCACCTTCTTTGTCAGCCAGCAGCACGACCAGGTCCTGTTCCTTGATGTAGGACTCGACGCGCTTGAGGGGTAGCTTGGAAGATCCTGGCTTTGAGCATTGCAAAACGTCGACTCCTTCTGAAATGCAGCGGTCGTGTTCCAGTTGCGTTGCACGCTGCGATACTTGGCGTACCATCGCAAGTAGTTGTGCAGCTGACGGCTTGGGCTCCACAGCAAACTTTGGTCCCAACGATAGAACTCTTGACACGTCATCTGGAAGATCCCGGGCCTCCAGGGTGTGGACTGTGCTTCGGGCTGCCTTCGTCTTGCTCGAAAGGTCGGCCCGTAGTTGTAGCAGGTGTTGAGCCCACAAGCATTCGGTAGCTTGAGCAGTGATGCTTGTGGGCTCAACACCTGCTACAACTACGGGCCGACCTTTCGAGCAAGACGAAGGCAGCCCGAAGCACAGTCCACACCCTGGAGGCCCTGGATCTTCCAGATGACGTGTCAAGAGTTCTATCGTTGGGACCAAAGTTTGCTGTGGAGCCCAAGCCGTCAGCTGCACAACTACTTGCGATGGTACGCCAAGTATCGCAGCGTGCAACGCAACTGGAACACGACCGCTGCATTTCAGAAGAAGTCGACGTTTTGCAATGCTCAAAGCCAGGATCTTCCAAGCTACCCCTCAAGCGCGTCGAGTCCTACATCAAGGAACAGGACCTGGTCGTGCTGCCGGCTGACAAAGAAGGTGGTTTTGCTATTCTATCCTGTGAACTTTACAAGTCCAAGGCGGGCGAAGCCGTGTCTTCTGTATTTAACTGCCGCAATGAAATAATGATGTCAAAAGTTAAAGCTAAAGCGAAGAAGCTATGCAACAAGCTAAACCTTACCAAGCTGGCTAAAGAAATAGGCGAATCACGGAAAGATTTTTTAGACGTGTTTTTCAGTGCAAAAACCCATAAACCGGAAAAACCATTCAGAGTGATCATTTCTGAAACTGGCACATGGCAAAAAACTGTTTCAATGTACTTACAAAGCAAACTTAACCTTTTGCCGCTTGACGATCCTTTTATGGTTAAGAAATCTGACGAAATTTTAGACTTCGTTCGGTCGCGCTCTAATGACAGCATTGTTGCATTTTCTGTGGATGTTAAGGATCTTTATTACTCGCTGCCGAACGACAAGGTGCTGTGCTGTGTAGAGGAGTACATAGATGAGTTCGGGTGTGTTGCTTTCCAGAACTCGGCGGGTGTGTCGGCGAGCAGTTTTTTAGAAATTTTAGCTATTTACTTGCAGTCAACGTTTATTAACTGGGAAGGAAAACCCCACCTTCAGAAAGAAGGGATATGCATCGGGTCGTGCATAGCGCCGATTCTGAGTAATCTGTTTTTATCCAAACTTGACAAGGCTGTTTCCAGCCACCTTGAAAGCTTGGACGTAATCAAGGTCTTTAGATTTGTTGATGATTTTTTTGTTCTTGTTAAGTGTGACCATGGCTCTCTTGAGCCAAAGGCTCAAAGCATTGTAACTATCATGAAAGAGCATTTTAAACCGCTTGTTCTAACATGCGAATTGCCCATTAATAACTCCATTAGATTTTTAGATATTAACTTCACCTTTCACGCTCATCACATATGCTGGGCCTATCAGCCGCGTAGCGACAAGCCGATGCTGCCATATCACTCCGCTCATTCTAAACTTGTGAAAAGAGGTATTATCAATTTATGTTTTCAAAATGCTCTCCGGAAATCTTGTCCACACATGATGAGCGATAGTTTTCAAGAGCAATCCAGGAGGCTGACTAATGCTGGATATCCCGCCCATGTTCAAGTTTCTGTTGCCGAAAAACTTCTTAAGAACATGAAACCAGAAAATCAATGCCACCCAAATCCGGTTCCTCTGGATCGGAAAAACCTTGTTGTTTTACCATATCTGCACGAGATATCTCACAATTTGAAAAGAATTGGTCAACGAGCGAATGCGACCGTAGTGTTCTCGGCGCCGAAGAAACTTTCTACGTTGTGCAAGCTGAAAGAAACCAACACCAAAAAAGCAGGCGGATGCACAATTAAGCACCAGAAGCCGTACGTCTCGTGCGATGAAGGTGTTGTATATAAAATTCCCTTGTCATGCGGGAAACACTATATCGGCCAGACGGGGAGATGTCTGAACGAGCGCCTAATGGAACACGCTCGCAACGTTAGAAACGGCCGGCAAGGCGGATCGCTAGTTGACCACATTCTCGAATGCAACTCAAAAACCTGTAAGCCTTTCTTTGATAAAAGTGTTGTAATAGGAAAAAGCAGAGAAAGAGTAACGCGCGAAATCATTGAAGCCGAAAAGATAAATAGTTCAGGATGCGCGTGTGTAAGCACACCTTCCATTCTCCTCTCAGATAAAGAGCTTGTCTTTCTAAGGAATTGATACTGTTTGCACATGTGATTCATGTTTTTCTGGCGTGTATATATGATGCTTCAGGAGAATAAAATTTGTTGGAAGTTAGCGCTCGTGGTGTTCGTCTCTCGCTCTTGTGTCCTCGTCTTTTGCTGCGCTATAGTGTATTGGAATCATGTACCAACAAGCCCAAAAAACCACGCTACTGAACTATATTTCTAGTACAACGGGCCCGCTTTTTAATGTTCGCCAGAATCCCTGTGCTACAGTTTCCCTCATAGCGCTTGCGACATGTCGTGCACGCACTATGACGTTCTGCATTCGCAACAAGTTGCTGCCTGAAGACGTGAGGCGGTTGTTTGGAGGATTCGTCCCATCGGCTGGTCACGGCATGAGGGCGTGCAAGCTTGCAAAGTCAGAGTGGTACAGGCAAGCCCGGCTTTACAGGCAGTGCCTCGAGGCTCAACTTATCTCGATAGGCGGAAGTCAGACAGCCTAGCGAACTCTTCGTGAATACCAGCATATCACTGCTCAAGCTACCGAATGCTTGTGGGCTCAACACCTGCTACAACTACGGGCCGACCTTTCGAGCAAGACGAAGGCAGCCCGAAGCACAGTCCACACCCTGGAGGCCCTGGATCTTCCAGATGACGTGTCAAGAGTTCTATCGTTGGGACCAAAGTTTGCTGTGGAGCCCAAGCCGTCAGCTGCACAACTACTTGCGATGGTACGCCAAGTATCGCAGCGTGCAACGCAACTGGAACACGACCGCTGCATTTCAGAAGGAGTCGACGTTTTGCAATGCTCAAAGCCAGGATCTTCCAAGCTACCCCTCAAGCGCGTCGAGTCCTACATCAAGGAACAGGACCTGGTCGTGCTGCCGGCTGACAAAGAAGGTGGTTTTGCTATTCTATCCTGTGAACTTTACAAGTCCAAGGCGGGCGAAGCCGTGTCTTCTGTATTTAACTGCCGCAATGAAATAATGATGTCAAAAGTTAAAGCTAAAGCGAAGAAGCTATGCAACAAGCTAAACCTTACCAAGCTGGCTAAAGAAATAGGCGAATCACGGAAAGATTTTTTAGACGTGTTTTTCAGTGCAAAAACCCATAAACCGGAAAAACCATTCAGAGTGATCATTTCTGAAACTGGCACATGGCAAAAAACTGTTTCAATGTACTTACAAAGCAAACTTAACCTTTTGCCGCTTGACGATCCTTTTATGGTTAAGAAATCTGACGAAATTTTAGACTTCGTTCGGTCGCGCTCTAATGACAGCATTGTTGCATTTTCTGTGGATGTTAAGGATCTTTATTACTCGCTGCCGAACGACAAGGTGCTGTGCTGTGTAGAGGAGTACATAGATGAGTTCGGGTGTGTTGCTTTCCAGAACTCGGCGGGTGTGTCGGCGAGCAGTTTTTTAGAAATTTTAGCTATTTACTTGCAGTCAACGTTTATTAACTGGGAAGGAAAACCCCACCTTCAGAAAGAAGGGATATGCATCGGGTCGTGCATAGCGCCGATTCTGAGTAATCTGTTTTTATCCAAACTTGACAAGGCTGTTTCCAGCCACCTTGAAAGCTTGGACGTAATCAAGGTCTTTAGATTTGTTGATGATTTTTTTGCTCTTGTTAAGTGTGACCATGGCTCTCTTGAGCCAAAGGCTCAAAGCATTGTAACTATCATGAAAGAGCATTTTAAACCGCTTGTTCTAACATGCGAATTGCCCATTAATAACTCCATTAGATTTTTAGATATTAACTTCACCTTTCACGCTCATCACATATGCTGGGCCTATCAGCCGCGTAGCGACAAGCCGATGCTGCCATATCACTCCGCTCATTCTAAACTTGTGAAAAGAGGTATTATCAATTTATGTTTTCAAAATGCTCTCCGGAAATCTTGTCCACACATGATGAGCGATAGTTTTCAAGAGCAATCCAGGAGGCTGACTAATGCTGGATATCCCGCCCATGTTCAAGTTTCTGTTGCCGAAAAACTTCTTAAGAACATGAAACCAGAAAATCAATGCCACTCAAATCCGGTTCCTCTGGATCGGAAAAACCTTGTTGTTTTACCATATCTGCACAAGATATCTCACAATTTGAAAAGAATTGGTCAACGAGCGAATGCGACCGTAGTGTTCTCGGCGCCGAAGAAACTTTCTACGTTGTGCAAGCTGAAAGAAACCAACACCAAAAAAGCAGGCGGATGCACAATTAAGCACCAGAAGCCGTACGTCTCGTGCGATGAAGGTGTTGTATATAAAATTCCCTTGTCATGCGGGAAACACTATATCGGCCAGACGGGGAGATGTCTGAACGAGCGCCTAATGGAACACGCTCGCAACGTTAGAAACGGCCGGCAAGGCGGATCGCTAGTTGACCACATTCTCGAATGCAACTCAAAAACCTGTAAGCCTTTCTTTGATAAAAGTGTTGTAATAGGAAAAAGCAGAGAAAGAGTAACGCGCGAAATCATTGAAGCCGAAAAGATAAATAGTTCAGGATGCGCGTGTGTAAGCACACCTTCCATTCTCCTCTCAGATAAAGAGCTTGTCTTTCTAAGGAATTGATACTGTTTGCACATGTGATTCATGTTTTTCTGGCGTGTATATATGATGCTTCAGGAGAATAAAATTTGTTGGAAGTTAGCGCTCGTGGTGTTCGTCTCTCGCTCTTGTGTCCTCGTCTTTTGCTGCGCTATAGTGTATTGGAATCATGTACCAACAAGCCCAAAAAACCACGCTACTGAAAAACTAAAACCAGGAAGAGAGTAGTTTACCGAGCGATGGGCCCATGAGAGAAAAACCAACAACATACAGCGCTTGTAATACATAATATTTGGCGTGTTTCTCAAGCTTTTGCGCTCCTTCTTACTCTGCGTATTAAGCAGCCGAGCCCTCGATCATCGCAACGCTTCCCCAAATGTTTACATAAAAATAAGGTTTAGTTACACGCAATATAGGGTCATCGCTGCGGCGCTTGCCGGTATTGAAGCTTGGTCGCACTTTTTTCCTTGAAGGTTTGTACTAAAACTCCGTGTTAAGCGAAAATTACGCCCACGGTAGCAAAGCACCACCGAGGAGCCGGCGTTGGTAAATTTGCCAGCGATGTCAAACACCACATGTTAAAATGATTCCATTGCACAAAATAGCGCGCCTAGGCACTCAGAACATTAGTTGCAAGTCGTGAGAGCAGACAGCAAGCTCCAATGATCAAGAAGTTGTAATTGTTAGAGCAGTAGCAATGGGGGCCTGTAGACTGAGAAACGTGAAGTCCCAACTTTATAAATTCAGGTCCTGACATAAAATACAGAAATGTTTCAAAGAAATCCAGTTCTCGGCGTGGCCGAGTGAACAATAAAAGAATAAATCGTCTTGTTTTGAATGTCCAAGTCGGCAATGAAGAAAAAAATGTAGGTGGTACAGTAAGAGGGTACTTGCGAGAAGTGGTGCTCGCGTACAGATTGCTGCATGTGCGCTTTTCCATGGAGTATTTGTGCAATGTTAAGCGAACAAAATTGTATGCGGACCTAGTGGACACAATGCTTCCTGTACATCTACCGTTTGTTGCACTGTCCAGGCCCAGGAGATGATGTACTCAAGAGAGTTAAGAAGATGCCAATATCACCACCAGTCAAATCATTTTTCTTTAAACTCCACACTGGCACATTATCAGTCAAAACATGGATGCACGCTAAAGGCCTGTTCGTCCCTTGGTCAACCAACTGTTTCTTGTGTAACAGACCAGAGACGATAAAACACGTGTTTTGGGACTGTTGGGATGCCATTTTTTTCTGGGATGTGCTTCAGAGAACTTTAAAAAAAGAGCTACCTCTAGATGCATATGGCATACGATTTTTACCTTTTCCTAATACAGAGGAGTTTCCCTTTGATACAATAATGCTCCTGGGCCTCCACAGCTTGTGGAAAACCAGAATGCAGTTTAACAATGCAGATATACAAGTCAATCCTGTACGAGAACATTTCATACACAGTGGTGTAAGGTTCAAGGAAGTGCATATGACACTCCCCGAGCAGCAACAATGGATTCATGTGTTTGACAGTTTGGTAAAACTGAAAAAGTTTTAACCCGCCGTGTCACGCGAAAGTGTGCTGGCACGTTTTATTGTTCATCGTCTTGGTTTGAATGTCCAAGTCGGCAATAAAGAAAACAAAAATATAATATGCAGGAAAGAGGAGACGATTGAACACGTGTTTCTCGAATGCTGGGATGCCGTATTTTTATGGGACGTGCTCCAGAGGACGCTTAAGAAAGAACTACCCATAAGCCCACATGGTATCCGATTCTTGCCAGTAGAAGCGAACAATGATACACCGTTGGATCTTTTGATGCTACTGGCTCTCCACAGCATATCGAAAAGCAGAATGGCTGTAGAGCACGGTGACGTCGATGCACGTTCAGCGAGACAGCTCTTTAGAGAGAGCATACGTGGACGAACAGAAAGCTTTAAAACTAGAGCCAGAATGGTTAGTTAGTTTTGAAGGGTTGTCACATATGAGGGATTTTTAATCCGACAACTTCAGCTAAGGAAGGCTGAAGCTTTAAGTCAATGTTTGATCTTTTATTTTGTCATGTTATTCATGTCACATGTGTCTTTTTCTGTACGTCCTCGGTCAGGAAATAAAGAAAAAAAAAAGGCGTGGCCGAGTGGTTAGCGTGCTGAGCTATTGATTGAAAGGCGCTTGATAAAAATTAAAAAGTAAAAAGTAACGAAACAAGTAAGGTACATAAAAAAACCTAAAAAAAGTAAAAAAAAAAGAAACAAAATGAGTGCACCAAGCGTGCTTCGAACTCAGTCTTTAGGCACATATCAATCAATAGCTCAGCACGCTAACCACTCGGCCACGCCTTTTTTTTTCTTTATTTCCTTACCGAGGACGTACAGAAAAAGACACATGTGACATCAATAACATGACAAAATAAAAGATCAAACATTGCAGGCAAGGAAATAAAGAAAAAAAAAGGCGTGGCCGAGTGGTTAGCGTGCTGATCTATTGATTGACATGTGCCTTAAGACTGAGTTCGAAGCACGCTTGGTGTACTCATTTTGTTTCTTTTTTTTACTTTTTTAGGTTTTTTTATGTACCTTACTTGTTTCGTTACTTTTTACGTTTTAATTTTTATCAAGCGCCTTTTTTTCTCCGGACGAACAGTGCCACCAATGCGGAGCGTCCCAGTATGCCACGTCCCAGTGCGCCCAGTTTCCAGCGTCATACTGGGACCATAATCAGGTATGGCGCTGGGGCGCTGGGACCCAGTGGCACTGGTTTTCGCAATAGGGTACTGCTTTTTATTCGCTTTCCTCGTGCTTGAAGTGGCCTAGTTAGTTCCCTCGTTATCTTGAATCCGATCCTGCTTTCTTTGATTCTTCTTCCCTAGCCAGCTTATATGGTTCCAGAATTTTCTTGCTCCGCCTCTAGAGGCATCCTGTATGTCAGCCATCCAGCGATCGGTGGACTGCCCTATTTTACTTTGGACGAGGGCCTGCACCTGAAGTTTCTTTTGTCGATATGATTCCCATTTTTGGTCGATTTCCTCCTGAGATACCTGTGCTTTCTTTGTCATTCGGTGTTCCCTTGAAGCAGCCCGTCGTTGTTCAATAGTTCCCCTGATTTCCTTATTCCACCAGCTCCGTGGCTTCCTCTTTCCATTCCAGCGGTTTGCTACTTTAACCTCCTTAATTTTGCTCTTTATGAGTAGTTCTACCTGTTCATAAACCCAGTCTTCCATGGGGCTTTTCTCTATTGCTTCCTCTATGTCTGCTGCTATCTGCGCTATTTGAGCGTCGTTTAATTTTGCGTTTACGTTTTGTCTAAGTTCCATTTCTCTTTTCATCAAGGGCCCTATCTGCAGACTAATACGTTTATGATCACTTCCCAGACTACACTCCCCTTCTTCGCCTATTTCCATTTTTGTGATCTTGCTATAAATTGTTTGTGACACTAGACAGTAGTCAATGGTCGTCTGCCTGTTGCGGAATTCCCACGTGATTTGGCCTTCACATTTTGTTTCTCTATTTACTATAACTAGATCGTGTCGCTCACAGAAATCTAGCATTAGCTTCCCGTTACAATCCGTGTATCCATCCAGATCGTCGATGTGGCCGTTCATGTCCCCCCGCAGAATAATATTGGCCCTATTTTCGAAACTTGCTTGTATTGTCACTGAGACATTGAACAAGATCCTTGTTTTCTTGCCTGCATTGGTGTCCTGTTCCTACATAAACTACCCCTGGCCATGTCCTTATGCCGGCAATTGTTCCTGATGCCCAGATATGCTGCGGGCGCCAGTGAACAGCGCCCTCTCCGGCCAAAGCCATGTTATCGGTCGGGCAGGGTGAATAGCTCGCCTGTAGACTTTCGTGTCTTTGCAGCTTCTGCACGCGGGAGCAACTCGCTTTGCGTGCGCTCGCGTTCTTTGTCGCTCGTGTTGTTGAAAGCTGCTCGCGCGCGCCCTTGCATTTCCGTGCTGAAAGAAAGGTGTCTTACGCGCGCGCGCTTCTGCTTCTACTTTTAAAACTCGCGCTTGGACGAAGTGGTGTTTGAAGCGAGTGTGCAGCTATGTACACGCTTCGATGGGGTTTAAGAAAACAACCGACAGCGGTGGCTATTTTCGCAGCACAAATGTCAAAAAGGGAGGGCTGTTAGTCAGCCATGCGCATTCTGTTGAGCTTCATACAGCTAAAATGTCGGTCTGTTAATGATTGCATTCTTTTACTCGCGCTTGATTTGTCGCTGAGAGAAGTGAACGTGAGGCTAGAAATTTACAAATTCAGCATTTAACATATAAGACAATAGGAATATCCCTGTGATACATTCAGCGAACGTTATTGCGTTAAATGCGACGCAGTAAGCAAAACACGCAGTAAAGGGAGCGGAACGAAAGGCTTTACGCAATGCGCGTCTTGGGGGCAATAAAATCTCACCTTCACCGTTCAGTTAAAATAGATGCAGCGAGACGCGCAGACGTGTATCCGTAAAACAAGCTGCCACTTTTGCCTGGGAGGCCGAGCAGCCGAGGTCTGACGCATCCTTCGAAAATGCGCGCATGCAGCGGCAGTCGGTTTCTCATCGAGCACACACAGTCTTCGCCTTTCTGTGAAGCTCTACCACAACCAGCAGAACGAAATACTGAATGTTTGACACAGATACCCTACTTTGCAGACAGAACGCAACGTTTAACGTTGAATCGGAGAAGATGGCGCACTCACCCCGCTTGTGAAAAAGCTTCGGTGGGAGCCATATTTGAGCTTTGGGTAACTACGCAGCGGATACTAAATGACCGATAGAGGTCGGTAAAAACAGGGTAAAATATTATTATAGATATGACACGTTTTTGCTTGCAAAAGAAACGAAATCTGCCTTCATTTTTGAGCGTGAATATTATATTTCACTCTTGCTTTGAAAATTTCTAAACTGTTTTTAAATGCTTTGGTTTTTTAGCGTAAGCTCCTTGCAGTAAACTTAGTGATTTGATTTGTCCTGCTCGCACCTGTGTTTTGGACAGCAGCTTAAGCAATTCCTTGCCTCAGCAGGCAGGGTGCCTCTCGAGCTACATTTAACAACATCTGTTTTCGCCCCCCCACCGGAGAGACAGAAACCAACCTTCTGTGTTCGACAAAGTGCAAGTGGGAGCGAATGCTGTCCCAAATTACTTCTGAAATAAAAACCTTAGCCCGAAGGGCCTGAAGCACCTTGTCACAATTCTGTTCGGTCTGGAATCATTCGTTCTTCTAGGATACGTAATTTATGTCGACTCTGACAAGTGAGGGTATAATGCCTCACATATGTCGTAAAAAGCGGCGCCATCGTGGTCGCTTCGGTGGATGTCACGGTTTCCAGGAAGAGCGACACCGTTCTCGAGCTGCGGCCTCACTTCTCGCCGATTTCCGTCAACAGCGTCTAGAAATGAGTCATCGCCGGAAACACATTTCCTGAGGAGCCTGAATATTTTCCGCCTGGTCCGGAAGAAAGCAGCGCCGTTTCCGGCCGCGTAGACAGTTCACAGCAGTGAGCACCGTCTCTTGAACCACGCGAAACGGTGACAGCGGGAGAAACGTCATAAGCAGGCCTGCCTTAATTGCGTAGGAATTGCTTTCAGAGCTGTTCAAGCAGCCATAAAAAGCATTCAGTGCCTGCCCATCGAATTCTGTGGAAAGTCGGTCGTCCGAGCTTTCTCTCAATAGGGCACCCAAGCATCGCAGGGTGGTGCTGCGATAGATGGATGGATGGAATATACGAGCGTTTACGGGGTGGTTGCAGTAGCTATCATGCTCATTTTTCTACCTATATCTTAATTATTGATTTAGATTGGTTAACTAAACCTTCATTCTATTTATTAAAGTTTTGTTTCTACATTACTAACATTATGTCACTTCTCTGCTTTTAAGCCACCAATCTTCCAGTCGTTTTTTGCTAGTTTCCACCGCCGGTTTATTCACCCGGCCACTGGTATCACTAAACCCCCAGCTTCAGCAACAGTAACTGCGCCTGCATCAACTTCCGGATGGATACCATTACATTCGAGTATAATATGGTCAATTGTTTCACTGGAGTTACCACATACAGCACATGTGTCATCTCCATTGTTAAGTTTCTTTTTGTAGCTGCGTGTTCTAAGGCACCCTGAACTAGCTTCAAAAAGTAGGGCACTGCCTCTTGAGTTATCAAAGAAATGTTCCTTCCTTATCTGCATTTTCCATTTTCGCTATAATTCTACACTCTGTTCCTTTTCCACCGAATTTATCCCATTTTTACCTTCTGTGTTTTTCACCTGTTGCCTAAAGCTCTTTATTTCTCCGGCCTTGCAACTAGCATACTTACTAGTTTCCTAGTTCTTTTCCTCCATTGTGAGTCAACGATTTGTAAGTACCGGTATTTAAATACTTTAGCTGCCCATCTGTTACTGTCCAATTTCTTCAGGCGTTCCTCAAATAATATTTTACTCTGAGCTTCCCGTACTTCGAAAGATGCCCAGCCCATATCTCCCTGTACCGCCTCATTTGTGGTTTTGCCGTGGGCACCTAGTGCTAATCGTTAAATAAATCTCTGATTTATTTCTAATGTGGAGTGTACCCTCTGATTTTAGGCACAAAACCGCATTTCTGAAAGTAAGTACGGGCACCATAATTCCTGTCCAAATATCCCTCAAAACCTCAAAGCTGTTGTATCCCCACAATGCCCTATGCTTCATTATCCCGGCATCCCTTCGCCCTTTGGCCTTAAGTGATTGCTCATGCTTTCCAATGTATGCCAATCCTTCGTTTACCCATACCTCCACATATTTATATTCTGCTACTCTGGGTATTTCATAGCCTTGTATTTTAAGACCCTGATCAGTTGAGTCGTTGAAAATCATGAGACGTGAGTTAACTGCGCTACAACTGAAGCCTAGAGCGTCCCCTTCGTCTCCGCAATACTTAACTAGAGTTTGCAATTCTTCCAGACTCTCAGCTAGCAGCACAATATCGTCTGCATACATCAAACCGGGGAGGCGCTGCTCTACCGCCTTTCCACCTAATCTATATGACAGGTTAAAACCTGGGTTACTGTCTAGTATCCTCCGTTCCAGGTTTATCATATAAAGCATGAACAGCAGCGGTGATAGAGGACTGCCTTGTCTTAATCCAATGCATACTTGGACATCTTCCGTACTTCTTATCCCTTCCCACGTAATTTCTACTTCGTTATCCCGGTATATTTCCTATAGGAACTCTATAATCTCATAACCGATACCTTCCTCTTTTAATGTGTTCCACAGGTGTTCACTGCTTACGTTGTCGTACGCCCCGTTTATGTCCAGGAAGGCCAAATACAAAGGTCTATTTTCCACTCTAGATATTTCTATGCATTGGGTAAGCACGAACAGGCTATCATCTAAGCGCCTACCATTTCCAAAGCCGTTCTGAAGTTCTCCGAGTATCTTGTTGCTTTCTACCCGTGCTTGCACCTTTAATTTCACCGCCTGCATGGCTAACCTGTACATAACAGATGTTATGATAATCGGCGTGTAGGAGTTTATGTGCATCCTTTCTCCTTTCCCTTTATAAATCAATTTCATTTTACTCTGCCGCCAGCTGTCCGGAATTCGCTTATTTGTTGTGACTGTCTCCAGAGCTTTTAGCGACGTTTCCTTACTTTTTGGACCAAGTTCATTAATCAGCTTGATCTGAACTCCATCTATTCCTGTAGATGTGTTTTTAGGGATATTTTTTTCGGCCTTTTTCCAATTTAGATTGGTGAGTTATAAGCTGCTTTGTATTCTGCTACCTTGTGTTGCTTCCTGATTTGCGGAGATTACCCTATCATCGCTCTTAAATGACTCGGCTATAACTAATGTAATGTGGTTCACTGTGTTGTCTCCCTTTAAACAATTTCCCTCGTTATCTTGAATCCGATCCTGCTTTCTAAGATTCTTCTTCCCTAGCCAGCTTATATGGTTCCAGAATTTTCTTGCTCCGCCTCTAGAGGCATCGTGTATGTCAGCCATCCAGCGATCGGTGGACTGCCCTATTTTACTTTGGACGAGGGCCTGCACCTCAAGTTTCTTTTGTCGATATGATTCCCATTTTTGGTCGATTTCCTCCTGAGATACCTGTGCTTTCTTTGTCATTCGGTGTTCTCTTGAAGCAGCCCGTCGTTGTTCAATAGCTCCCCTGATTTCCTTATTCCACCAGCTCCGTGGCTTCCTCTTTCCATTCCAGCGGTTTGCTACTTTAACCTCCTTAATTTTGCTCTTTATGAGTAGTTCTACCTGTTCATAATCCCAGTCTTCCATGGGGCTTTTCTCTATTGCTTCCTCTATGTCTGCTGCTATCTGCGCTATTTGAGCGCCGTTTAATTTTGCGTTTACGTTTTGTCTAAGTTCCATTTCTCTTTTCATCAAGGGCCCTATCTGCAGACTAATACGTTTATGATCACTTCCCAGACTACACTCCCCTTCTTCGTCTATTTCCATTTTTGTGATCTTGCAATAAATTGTTTGTGGCACTAGACAGTAGTCAATGGTCGTCTGCCTGTTGCGGAATTCCCACGTGATTTGGCCGTCACATTTTGTTTCTCTATTTACTATAACTAGATCGTGTCGCTCACAGAAATCTAGCATTAGCTTCCCGTTACAATCCGTGTATCCATCCAGATCGTCGATGTGGCCGTTCATGTCCCCCCGCAGAATAATATTGGCCCTATTTTCGAAACTTGCTTGTATTGTCACTGAGACATTCAACAAGATCCTTGTTTTCTTGCCTGCATTGGTGTCCTGTTCCTACATTAACTACCCCTGGCCATGTCCTTATGCCGGCAATTGTTCCTGATGCCCAGATATGCTGCGGGCGCCAGTGAACAGCGCCCTCTCCGGCCAAAGCCATGTTATCGGTCGGGCAGGGTGAATAGCTCGCCTGTAGACTTTCGTGTCTTTGCAGCTTCTGCACGCGGGAGCAACTCGCTTTGCGTGCGCTCGCGTTCTTTGTCGCTCGCGTTGTTGAAAGCTGCTCGCGCGCGCCCTTGCATTTCCGTGCTGAAAGAAAGGTGTCTTACGCGCGCGCGCTTCTGCTTCTACTTTTAAAACTCGCGCTTGGACGAAGTGGTGTTTGAAGCGAGTGTGCAGCTATGTACACGCTTCGATGGGGTTTAAGAAAACAACCGACAGCGGTGTCTATTTTCGCAGCACAAATGTCAAAAAGGGAGGGCTGTTAGTCAGCCATGCGCATTCTGTTGAGCAGATTATAGAAGATAAGCTGTTAACGTGAAGACTAAGTGTATGTCGTAGGTCAGCGACCACATCGCGTACGACGTGGGATTTGAGGGAAGTATTTAATTTTTATTATACCCATTTCATTAAGGTCCAGATTGTAAGGCGCATGCAACCATTCGATACGCTGTTAGCTTTAATTTCTGAAGAGCTTGATGATGTAATCTAGTTGGTACCTATGAACCTAATAAAAGATACGTGAGTCCGTTCGCATCTTAGGCGCGCTTTTCGGTATATGGCGATATGTTAATTTTGATGCCGATTGTCGTGCAATTCCATACTCACAACATTTTGTACGTAGCTTCCACCTGAATAGAATGTGCATTCACATGTATACAAAGAAACATCAACCCTTCTGCTGCAAACGAAATATTTTCACGCTTTAATTTTCATTAATCGCATTAAGCTCCTAATAACTGGTCCCGCAATTGATCGAGTATTTCATTTCCACAGAGTAAATGGACAGTTCTGGACAATATCTAGAAGAACAAATTTTCGCTGCGTGGTTATTACTTCATTGTTCCTATAGCTTTTATATTGCTATATAACTGTTTTATTCAATCACTCGCCCCGCCGCGGTGGCTCACGCGTTAGGGACTGCTGTTCATGGCTATGCGGGTTTGATCCCGGCCGCCGCTCGCTGGAGGCGAACTGCAAGGAGGTCTTTAGAAATTAACGTGCCCGTTAAATAACCACGGAAGGAAGGGGGGAGGGGGGTGAAATTTTTACAGGTCTTCAATACAGCGCCCCTCGTAGCCTTGTCGCGCTGAGGTGTACGTTAAACACTACAAAACTAAAGGAACGTGTTCACTCAATTGTATCTTTGCTTACAGGTAATTTTATATATCCTGCCTTGTAACTTCAGTGCCTGCTTTCTAAAGAAGAAACAATCTCCGTCTGAGCATGAGTTGCGTGGCAGCATATCCTTGTTCTCTTATATTAGTTTTGCTCCTCATGTCGTGGGTTCGAAATGAACCAAACAGCCCGTCTCTGTTATGTGACATGTTTCTTTGCACCTAGCATGGACATGCCCTGAAAAGCGCCAGCTTGCGATTTCCCGTGCTAAGTGTACCTGCAAGGCAGGAATTCAGGGGCGCTGCAAGCATGTTGCTGCTGTGTGGTGTTTCATAAACTCCCACAAAGATGAGTCCTGCACAAGCCATGCACAACAATCAAGCAAACACAGCGGCAAAAATTTGAAGCCCTCTTTAGACAGCATCTGGGCCTTAATGAAATGGGTATAATAAAAACGAAATACTTGCTTCAAATCCCACGTCGTACACGATGTGGTCGCTGACCTGCGACACGCACTTAGCCTTCACGATAACAGCGTTGTCTTCTACAATCTGCTCAACAGAATGCACATGACTAACAGCTCTCCCTTTTTGAGGATTGCGCTGCGAAAATGGCCACCGCTGTCGGTCGTTCTCTTAAAACCCCATCGAAGCGTGTACATAGCTGCACACTCGCTTCAAACACCACTTCGTCCAAGCGTGAGTTTGAAAAGTAGAAGCAGGAGCACGCGCGCGCAAGACAGCTTTCTTTAGCACGGAAATCCAAGCGCGCGCAAAGCGAGTAGACTGCGGTCAGTGCGCGCGCGCAAGCAGCTTTCAACAACGCGAGCGACAAAGAACGCGAGCTGCTTCCGCGTGTAGAAGCCGCAAAGACACGAAAGACTACCGGGGAGCTGTTGTGACAGCCAGCAACACAACAATAGACTTCCCCACATTTCGAGCGTCGCGGAACCACTCCAGCCATGTTTTAAACTCAGCTGTGACACCTGTTTGCATGCCTACGAAGCCACGGGGGCGGGCCGGCGCGAGCACTCACAAAGACAGGTAACGCGAGCGACGCGAGCAGCACACGAAGCCGCCATAACGCGTTCGGTCAAGCGCCGCATCAGCGCCGCGCCCATCCAATGCTTCAAAATTTTGCCGCTTGCGGAGGAGCGTGCGCTGCAGTCGCGCAGCCAAACTTAAGGTTTTGTTCCCTATATCGCCGACAACTGCAAGCCGATGTGAACGAGCTCGTTTTGTAGTTTCAACAACGATGCAGCTTTCGGCCACTTGTCTCACCGTTATGTGGAGAGTTTCCCTAATGTCCGCCCTCGCGCTTGCCTCACTTGTTGCAGTAGCAGCGAAAGAGCCGGCCGTCAGTGCATCGTCAGTGCGCGAAAGAATGGTGCATCTTGAGAAACTAAGTTCCATTTGCGGCCATACTAGACAATATATATATACTGGAAAAGATAGCTACTCACTTTGAAATAGAACAGAATGAGGGTGAGGCTCAGTTAGTACGACGTTTGATTACAGCATAGACGTAGAAAAACGTGGAACCCACGATTAGTCTACCTGGCCCCATCGCGCGTCGAAAACAAAACCACGAGTCGGCGGCCTTGATCCAAAAAAGAGCCATTCCGAACCTTGCTTTCGATATCACAAGGAGGTCGACACATTTTTTCTTCTCAGCAGGCAAGCGGATTCGACATCATGGAGGGCACGTATGCGTCTCTCCGTGTGCTCGCTTGTGTATGAAATGCAGCTCTATGCGCGGCAAAGCACGACGTCGGCCGCTTTGGAGCAGGTTCGCGAGGTAAGCTTCTAAATATCCACCAAAGAAGTCGACACTTGGTAGACCAGCGACATCCGGAGGTCGCAGGTTCGGATCTTGCTTGCGCCAGTGATGGTCCCAGAAATGACCGCAGGACCATAAAGAAAAAATAAACAGCGGACAATTATTGTTTGCTTGTTATTTCTAAAAATATGTTGTATGATTTGTTGTTGAAAAATAAATTTCGATATTAAAGGTCCTGACATAATCCATATCTACAGCGGGATAAACGAGACAAGAGAGAAAACATATAACGACAAACACAGCGCATCATCATGTTATCATCAGTAGGAGAGGCGGCAGTAATAGCGACAGCATGCTCATAAACAGTTGTGCCTTTTGCAGGTAAGACATTGCCTGCTTTCGTAGTAACGATCGATGTCTACCCGTGCTGCCACAAATCATATCTGTGAAGGTGTCCTTAGTAGCTGGCGAAATCGAAGAAAAACAAGCTCCCGTAGGCTAGCATTTGACCGAAACTGCAGGATGGTGAGGATATCATTCGTAGTAATTTAAACAGCACAGAGGTAACAAACTGGATTCCAAGGGAAGGAAAGCGTAGCAGGGGGCGGCAGAAAGTTAGGTGGGCGGATGAGATAAAGAAGTTCGCAGGGGTCAAGTGGATGCAGCTAGCACAGAACCGGGTTAAGTGGAGAAATATGGGAGAGGCCTTCGCCCTGCAGTGGGTATAATCAGGCTGATGATGATGATGATGATGATGAAGAACAACGATGGAAACTCCAATATAACGATATTGGGACCAAGCTAGAATCGAGGGCAAAAAACCGTGTGAATGCGGATCAACGCAGTTTGAAACCTTGATTCAAAAGCAATCGAAAAATGCAGAAGCATTGACCAAGAAAATTAACCACTTAGAATGCCGAATCGGAAGAATTAATCTGATCTCTTGTGGCATAGAATATATTGACCAGCATTAAAGCTGTCCGAAAATACGATCACAAGTTTTTGCCGGGACAAACCTGACGTCCAGGGAGCATTGGGAGTCATTCGTCGGACCGTATCACTGTCTTCATTTTTAATCATGTAAAGACACTGAGAAAGATCTAAACGATTGTAGGACACAGAATTCAACGGTGCCAGACGGTTCGCCAAGTGGGAGCGAAATCCCACGAAACGTTGTATTTTGCAAAGTCAAGAAAGAATAATAACAATAACAGTGTCCGTTGGGCCTGACAAGCTGATCATAAACTAAAATCGAAAATGCCCTTTATGCCCCTTTCGGCCTTTTTTCGATTTTAGTTTATGTATCTTCGGATCGTGCCATCTTTAACTGTTTTTACCTACATGCCTCCCCGTTTTTCGCTTGTTTATTTTTTATAGCCCTGCCGTTCTGGCTTGCTTTGACCTATATTGTTATCGTGCGCCTTTTAACTTTGCGTTCGGTGTTTTACGCCACGTGCAAACTCAGCAGTTATCAATTCTTTCACGCCCTCTTTTCGTACATATATATTGTGTCACTCTCTAATAAAAACCAGTTGAAGTCAGCGCTGTGTTGTCGTTCTCTTCCTGTGTCTTTGTTTTGAAGTGCGCTAGTTTGATTTCCAAGATCATCACAAATCAACAGGCTGTTCTAAACGTGCACCACAATCACTTTCATTGTCAGTTATTTTTACCAACATCCGCAGTTTGATTTCAAAGCGCGACATTCTTTCCAATATCGTGAAATCATTCTCCAGCAACCTACTAATCTTGACGGAAACGTGGCTAAGTAGGGACGTTTCTGATAGGGAAGTCCTTGCCGACTTGTCAAAATTCCGTGCTTTTCGTAAAGATTGTCCAGATTGAAGGGGGGGGGGTACTTATTGCAACTGCACAGGAGCTATCATGCACGGCCATTCACCTTTCACCGGATATCGAAATATGTGTCTTGTGTAATGACTCACCAAAATCAGTTGTGATAGGCGTTTGCAACAGGCCTCCTAGCAGCCAAGATTTTCCTCAAAAACTTAATAGTGCATTAAATGAAATTAAAACCAAGCATCCTAACACGTGCACTATTCTTTTCGGAGATTTTAATTTTCCCAATATCGACTGGCATAATCTAACCGTTACAGGTAACAAGGATGCTAATAATTTTCTTGACGTTTGCCTTAATTTTAGTCTCGTTCAACTAATGTCCGAACCAACCCGTGTAACGGATGACTACGCTAACATTCTCGACCTAATATTAACGGATTGCCATGAATACGGTCATTCTACCACCTGTCTACCATGGATCAGCGATCACCAAGTCATACATGCCGGCTTCACGATTAAACCATCTTCACGCGCAACATGTAAGCGAACAATCCGACTTTACGATGAAGGGGACTATAAATAATGAACTTTTTGCATTTTTACCAGATTTCTAATTTAACTTTCATCAAAGATCCGTCCACAAAAACTGGTTCATATTTAACAGGAAAATTGAAGATTTGGTCGACAGGTTTATTCCCAAAATAAATATACGAACTAACCCTCCAAACCCTTGGTTCACAAACACACTCAGACGTCTTGAAAATAAAAAGAATCGTCTTTTCCGCTTGGCCAAGTCAAAGCGCTTGGAACAAATATTACGCAGCTGAAAAAACGTATTCGAGAAGCCAAACGCACCTTTTTCCATACCGATCCGCCTAAAATGTTGACTACTAACCCCCTCAGGTTCTGGCAAGTCATTAACTCTTAGCACACACGCACTTCCCTCACCGACGAATCGGGTACTACCATCTGTGAAACTGAATGCACCAACATGTTCAACACAGCCTTATCATCTGTATTTACCAATGAAACAGATCCGACATTTCCTCCAAGCCCGGCTATTATCAAGGATACCATGCCTGCTCTTACATTTTCTTCAACAGGAATTTTGTCCCTGATAGAAAACATTAAACTTTCATCCTCAGCTGGAATTGACAATATTAGTGCCAAAATACTGATTAACACCAAAGATCCCTGCTGTGCCTGTTATTCACTCAGTCACTCCTCACAGGTCAACTTCCCAAAGAATGGAAACATGGGAAGGTTTTTCCAGTCTACAAAGCAGGTAACAAGAACACACCACTAAATTACCGTCCCATCTGGCTAACTAGTATCCCCTACAAAATCATGTGTAATGGGGCGTTTATTGACGCTCAGATGGAGAGCTGTGAGGAGAGGACCTTGCAACGGCGAGCCCAGCGTACTTCTTCTTTGTCTTCGTCGCACAACGCACTGGTGCATGTTGATGGCTGAAGTGCTGACTATCACAGTACATTTTCCCCCCGGGTAAAAAAGGAGCCATCCTGGCGAGTTATGGCGCGGAAAGCACAGCGGGGTCATAGAACGGCTTCAATCGGTTCACGTGAACTGTTTCATGACCACGGCGACGCAAGTCCGCAGAGGGCGTGACGGGCTCAACTACGTAGTTGGCTGCAGATGTTTGCTGGAGGACCCTATATGGCCCGTGGTAGCGAGCAAGAAATTTCTTTGAAAGGCCAGGGGTTGTGGAGGGCACCCAGAGCCACACCAGAGAGTTCGGGAGATATGACAAAGCTTCGCCGGTATCACGGAGGTATTTTTGTTGCCACTGATTTTCTGTTGTGAGAGAGCGGGCGAGCTGACGGCATTCTTCTGCGTACGTGACGGCATCGGATAGCGGGGAAGATTCGGAAACGTCAGGGCGGTAGGGAAAAAGTGTGTCCATAGTACAGGGTGGCTCGCGCCCGTAAAGGAGAAAGAATAGAGAGAATCCAGTAGTTGTCTGTGCCGCGGTGTTATATGCGTACGTAACAAACGGTAGAACTTGGTCCCAATTGGAATGGTCGGTGTTCACGTACATAGCCAGCATGTCACCGAGAGTGCGGTTGAAACGTTCTGTCAGTCCATTCGTCTGAGGGTGGTACGAGGTAGCGGTGCGGTGTATGGTGCGACATTCTTTCAGGAGAGCCTCAAGAGCGTCTGATAAGAAAATGCGTCCGCGGTCACTGAGCAGTTCGCGAGGGGCACCATGGCGAAGAACCAGGTTTTTCAGAATAAAGGCAGCCACGTCGCGTGCGGAAGCAGAGGGCAATGATGATGTCTCAGTGTAGCGGGTCAGATGATCCACTGCCACGATAATCCAGCGGTTCCCAGCTGAAGTTGTAGGAAGGGGACCGTATAGATCTATGCCGACACGATCAAACGGACGGGCAGGACAGGGCAACGGCTGCAGCGAAGCAGGAGACTTGAGAGGAGTTTTTCGGCGTTGGCAAGACTGGCAAGAACGGACAAAATGGCGGACAATGCGGTACATTCCACGCCAGAAGAAGCGTAGACGCAAGCGCGTGTAGGTTTTCAACACTCCGCCGTGGGCGCACTGGGGATCAGTATGGAAAGCAGCACAAATTTCGGGGTGGAGATGACGGGGGATGACTAAAAGCCACTTCCTTCCGTCGTGAAGATAATTGCGGCGATAGAGCAGCCCGTCACGAATTGAAAATTGGTGAGCTTGGCGGGCAAGCGCCCTAGACAAACAACCTGGAGAGTGACCTGAAAGAAAGTCCAGAAGTGTAGATATCCACGGGTCGCGCCGCTGTTCCGTGGCCATGTCGATAGTGGCAAGCGAAGACAAATCGTAGGCGCAGATCTCATCAGACAACGAAGAGGGAGGCAGCGGTGAGCGCGAAAGGGCGTCCGCGTCAGTATGCTTGAGGCCTGAGCGATATATGACACGAATGTCATACTCTTGGACGCGAAGAGCCCAGCGAGCAAGGCGGCCGGACGGGTCTTTGAGGGACGCCAGCCAGCACAGAGCGTGATGATCAGTGACCACATAAAATGGTCGGCCATGGACATACGGACGGAATTTGCCGATGGCCCAAATAATGGCCAAGCATTCTCTTTCCGTAACAGAATAATTGGACTCTGCCTTGGTCAAGGTGCGGCTTGCGTACGCCACCACATAGTCTCGGATACCAGGCTTGCGTTGAGTGAGAACGGCGCCAATCCCAATACCGATAGCGTCAGTGTGAATCTCAGTTGGCGCATTCGGGTCGAAGTGGCGGAGGATGGGAGGCGAAACCAAGAGACGGCGTAAAGTGTTGAAGGCGTCATCACAAGCAGGTGTCCATGCGGAGAGGTCGGAGCTGCCGGAGAGGAGCTGGATGAGAGGAGCAATAATAGATGCGAAATTTAAGATGAAGCGGCGAAAGTAGGGGCACAGGTCGATGAAACTTCGTAGCTGCTTCAGTGATTTTGGGCGTGGGAATTCGGCAACTGCACGAAGTTTGGTGGGATCGGGAAGAATGCCATCCTTATAAACGACATGACCTAGAATAGTTAGTCGGCGAGCAGCAAAGCGGCACTTCTTCAGATTCAGTTGGAGGCCGGCAGTAGCGAGACAAGTGAGAACGTCCTTCAGTCGGAGCAGGTGGGATTGAAAATCGGTAGAAAAGACTACGATATCATCGAGATAGAAAAGACAGGTTCGCCACTTGAATCCACAAAGCACAGTGTCCATGAGGCGTTCAAATGTGGCCGGGGCGTTGCAAAGCCCAAAGGGCATGACGTTGAATTCATATAATCCATCTGGTGTGATGAAGGCAGTTTTAGAGCGGTCAGCGTCATCCATTGGCACCTGCCAGTAGCCAGATCGTAAATCCAACGAGGAGAAAAACTCGGCACCCTGCAAGCAGTCCAGTGCGTCATCGATGCGTGGCAGAGGATAGACGTCCTTGCGCGTGATCTTGTTGAGCCGGCGGTAGTCGACACAAAACCGGAAGGAGCCATCTTTCTTAGGTACCAACACAACTGGAGACGCCCAGGGACTGTGGGAGGGCCGAATGACACCACGACGGAGCATGTCGTCCACATGATCAGCAATTACTTGGCGCTCCGAAGCCGACACGCGATAGGGGCGCTGGCGCAAAGGTGCGGTTTTACAGGTGTTAATGGTGTGCTCTACGACAGACGTGCGGCCCAAGTCAGTTTGAGGAAGGTCGAATGAAGAAGCGAAGTTCTGCAAGAGGGCGACAAGTTGATCACGTTGCGCAAGTGGAAGACCAGCATCAATAGCATGTTGGAAAACGTCGGAGGGCGTCGAAGCCGTCGCAACATCGTAAGAGCACAGACTAACGTCGAAGGAGGGGGTTGAGTCAGCAAGAGTGGTGATATGACCGGGATCAAGCTCTTCAAGACGTCCAATGCATTCGCCACGGAGCAGGACTGCTAGGCAAGAAAATGGGTTCGAGGCGTAAAGTGCACTCTTGCCGTCTTGAATTTCGAGAACTGCGAACGGAAAAAGGAGGCAGGGATGACGGGAGGCGGCTTCGGAAGGTGTAAAAATCGCAGTCAAAGGAGTTACACACTCACAAGACAGTGGTACGAGGGCAGCAGAGAACGGAGGAATGTCGGTGTCATGGGCGACGAGAAGTTTTGCAGTGCGGGGAGGGGTATCACAGAAGGGGGCATCACAGAGGGGGGCGAAGGCAATTTGCGCACGAGCACAGTCAATAATGGCTAAATGAGTCGATAGAAAATCGTATCCGAGGATGATATCATGCGAGCAGTTCAGCAGAAGAATGAACTCGATGGGGTGCAAGACGTCTTGAATGAGCACACGGGCTGTGCAGGAAGCGGAGGGGTGAATGTGCTGTGATGAGGCGGTGCGGAGCGAAAAGTCGGAAATCGGAGTGGTCACTTTGCGAATTCGACGGCAGAGCGCTTCACTGATGACGGAGACGGCTGCACCGGTATCAACGAGAGCGAGAACTGTGGCGCCTTCTACAGAAACTTTGATAACATTAGCGGGACGACACGGAGGACTTGAGGAATTCGAAACAAGCGCAGTTCTTGCCCCCGGAACTGTTAGTTAGTTAGGGCTGTTAGTTTCCCTCAACGGTGTTGTTAGAACGTCGCAGCATTGGAGAAAGCGATCGGCGCCGAGGAGAATGTGATCGACGAGTGGCATAGGTTTGGCGATCTTGTGAGACAAATTGAGAACCGGGCGGAATCATTTGCGAGCGTGAGTCGGTATCGTACGGGTAAAGTCGAATGTCAGGCTGTGAAGGTTTGAGGCGCTGGCGACAAAGGCGTGCAACATGGCCTGGCCGACCGCAGGCATAGCAAATCGGAAGGTTGTCCGTAGTACGCCAAGGTTTCATAGGATGTGGACGGAACCTTGAGGGTGGGGCTTGGAACTAAGGCTCAGCATGCGGCGGTGAACGGTAGGCAGGGACCTGTACATAGGAGCCAGACGTGGGCGAAGGTGGTGGCCTAGCCGTTATTTGGGCATACGTGAGAGGTGCCGTCACAAGCGGCAGCACGGGGTTGGTCGGCAAGACATCAGCGACGTGTTCTTGCACGACACGTCGTATAGTAGGGGCCAAAGATGGAGCCTGTTCAGGAACGAGGCGGTCCGAGTCTTGAAAATGGGGAAGGAGTGAGATTTGACGTGCGACCTCTTCACGAATAAAATCTTTGATCTGTTGATTCAGCGGGCTCCCTTCAGAAGTTGGCGAACCACCCAGGGCTAATGCGGCTACGCCTTCGTCGCACACACCGGAGCGTCGCCTAGAAGCGCGCCGCTTGCGGAGCTCGTCGTAGCTCTGGCAAAGCTTAACGAGTTCACTAACGCTGGTGGGATCTTTCGCTACCAGCATCTGGAAGGCGTCCTCAGAAATGCCCTCGTGGATGTAGCGGATTTTGTTCGCTTCCGGCATGGCCGGGTCGACTCGTTTGCAGATATCAACGACGTCTTCTATGTAGCTGGTAAAGGTCTCATCAGCGCGCTGAACACGATCGTGTAAACGTTGTTCGGCACGAAGCTTACGCACTGCCGGGCGGCCGAAGACTTCCGCGAAATTCTTTTTAAGTGTCGACCAAGATGACAGGTTAGCCTCATGGTTGCGAAACCAGAGGTCGCCACGTCCGTCAGATAGAATATGACGTTACTGAGCTTTTATGAGTCATCCCACTTGTTGTAGCTGCTTACTCTTTCATACGATGACAGCCAGTCGTCGACATCTTGGTCGGCCGTGCCACTGAAGAGGCAAGGGTCACGCTGGCGCACGACGCCAGAACACATGATCGTGGGTGGAACGGCCGGCAGCGTCGAAGTGGACTCGTCTTGCATGGCGGTCGTAGAGGGTAGTGTACGGCTTCGCAGTTCCAGTTTGAATGGGATCGTTTCCGGCACCTCCGCCAATTGTAATGGGGCGTTTATTGACGCTCAGATGGAGAGCTGTGAGGAGAGGACCTTGCAACGGCGAGCCCAGCGTACTTCTTCTTTGTCTTCGTCGCACAACGCACTGGTGCATGTTGATGGCTGAAGTGCTGACTATCACAGTACACATGGAACATGTAATCTGTATCCCCATCATGGCATTTCTTGATTCCAACAATTTTTTCCATCCTGCTCAGCACGCGTTTCGCCGAGGTTACTCCTGCGAGACCCGACTTTCTACATTCGTTCATGACCTGCATGCTAACCTTGATTCTAACCTACAGACTGATGTCATATTCTTAGATTTCGCTATAGCTTTTGATAAAGTACCTCATAAACGGCTACTTATAAAGCTTTCTTGATTAAATTTACACCCCAATATATTGAAGTGGATTGAAGAGTTCTTGACTAATTGATCTCAGTTTGTCTCAGTTATTAATGTGAACTCTAACTCCCTCTTAGTAACGTCAGGCGTCCCCCAGGGGTCTGTGCTTGGCCCGCTACTCTTTCTCATATACCTTAATGATTTGCCCTCAAACGTAACATCTAACATACGTATGTTCGCTGAAGACTGTGCACTGTATCGTGCTGTTCTCACCACCGCTGACCAATCTACTTTTCAAAACGATCTTAATGCTGTTCAGGACTGGTGTAACGAGTGGCTAATGGAACTTAACCCACGTAAGTGTAATCTTTTGCCCATTAAACGTCGCCGTAATCCTCTTGTTTTTCCTTACATACTCTCTGAAGTTCCCGTACAACTAGTTCCATCATATAAGTATTTAGGCATAACAATTTGTAGCGATCTTTCTTGGAGTATGCATGTTACTAACATACGTTAGGTTTCCTAAAACGCCATCTTCATCATGCTCCCGAACACGTAAAGTTATTAGCCTGCAAGTCATTCGTCAGGTCCAAACTAGAATTTGCATCGCCCATTTTGAATCCTCATCAAGCTTACGTCATTAGTGCCCTCGAATCTGTTCAAAATCGCGCCGCTCGTTTATTCATTCATCGTATTCTTATGACATCAGCGTTTCCTCCTTAAAAACAGCAGCCGGATTATCCCCCTTATCGCTCCGTCGTCGCATTGCTAGCCTATCTTTATTTCACAAACCTTTTCACAGCCCTATGCGCATCACATCTTATATTCTCCCCATCTCATCGCACCAGCCATCAGCTACAAGTCCGCGTTCCTGTACCGTCATGTTTTCAAATTCCTTTTTCCTGGAACAGCAGCAGACTGCCTTCCGGATAACATTGCACACCACAGTTCATCGAAAACGTCAAAACTTTCCTGTTATTGTGATTATGTATTTTTACTCTTGCCACCCCTTATGTGACACCCCTTTTTAGGGGCCTTTAGGGTAATAAAATGAAAAATGAAAATCAGTGTCCAGTGAACCCCACCAAGCCATAGTTCTTGCCCAGGCGGTATGCCGTCGAACCCTCGAGTACAACCACTAAAGTCTTCGAGGAGGAGTATTTTTAACAGTTACGTAATCCTTGCGCAGCAAGGAAATTGACATTATGGCCAATGAAAAGGAATTGTATGGTGTCGCCCGAAGACTCCAAATGGAGATACCCTTTCTGTGGGATCATTCTACCGTCCAGTGGGGAAATTGACAGCTTGTTCGACTATCCTGACCACCATTCCTGATTACAGCATCATCCTTACTAGGAGATTACAGCATCATCCTTACAGGAGATGGAGATTTTAATTTACCAAGCTTAAAATGAGATGTGCATTTCCGGTTCTTCCGTTTGCTGAAGACGGCATTCATGATTCGTAAGTTATTGCGCTCTGCAAGCTCAACTAGTAACTCCCCCCTGCTATTCCTAGAACCAATTCCTAGAACTAGTCACCTACTTCCTTGTCTCCTGCCTGTTTTTTCCCTACCTTGGCAATGAAGTCGCCCATTAGTACAGTATACTGCGTTTTTAGTTTTCGCATTGCCGATTCTACATCTTCATAGAAGCTTTCAACTGCATGGTCATCATAACTACAAGTAGGTGCAAGGCCTGTACAACCTTCAGTTTACACCGCTTATTGAGCCTAATTGCGATGCCTGCAACCCTCTCATTAATACTATAGAATTCATCTATATTACCAGCTATATCCTTATTGACAAGGAAACCTACTCCTAGTTGTCGCCTTTCTGATAAACCTCGATAACATGCCCATCCTTCACTACAGTATATGCCTCATTTGGCCTCCTAACCTCACTAAGCCCTATGACATCCCATTTCATGCCCTCTCGTTCCTCTAACAGCACTGCTAAACTAGCTTCACTAGCTAGGGTTCTAGCATTAAACTTTGCCAGGGTCAGTTTCCAATGGCGGCCTGTCCAGCGGAGCCAGGCTTTCTTAGCACCCCCTGCTGCGTCACAGGTCTGACCGCCGCCGCGGTCAGTTGTTCCGCAGCCGCTGGTGACTGAGGGCCGGGATTTTATGGAGCTTATCATAGGAGGTTGTGGCCAGTTACTGCACCAGGGTGGCCAACTCCTGTTCTGGTGAGGGAGTGCGTTACCGGAGGTGTTCGCCGGCATCAGGTCGCACCCCAAACCTGTGTATGCAATTCTATCGACACGCGGATTTTTTTTTTCTTTCATCCGGTGGAGAATTGCGCGGCACCGGGATTTGAGCCCCGGTCCTCTTGCATGCGAGGCGGAGGTTCTACCGCTACGCCACCGCTGCGCCTGGAAATGGACATTGAGAAGTCCTAACGGAGAGACTAAAAATGAAATTGACTTCATAATGTGTTCAACCCCCGCCATTGTGCAGGATGTAGAGGTAATCGGGAAAGTGCGATGCAGTGACCATAGGATGGTGAGCTCCCAAATTAGCCTAAATCTGAAGAAGGAACGCAATAGATTAGTAAGAAAAAAACCCATCAACGAATTAGCGGTGAGGGGGAGGGCAGAAGAGTTCGGGATCTCGCTACAGAATAGGTATTCAGCTCTAACTGAGAATGGCGGCATTACCCTAGAGGCAAGGAACAATAATTTCAGAGATATCGTTACTGAGTGCGCGGTAGAAGTAGGCGGTTGGATAGTAAGAGAGGATACCGGTAAGCTGTCTAAGGAAACGAAAGATTTGATTAAGAAACGCCAGAGTATGAAAGCTTCCAATCCAACAGACCAGATCGAATTGGCCGAGATATCAAAGCTAAACAATAAGCGCAAGGTGGCCGATATAAGGAAGTATAACATAGAGAAAATTGAGCATGCTGTAAAGAACGGGGGAAGCTTTAAAGTGGTAAAGAAGAAATTGGGCATAGGCAAAAACCAGATGTATGCGATAACGGACAAGGCGGTCAACGTCATCACTAATCTGGACAAGATAGTCAAAATAGCCGAGGAGTTCTATACAGCTCTCTACAGTAGCCAAAGTAGTCAGGACCGTAATGAGACTGGCGGTAGGGGAAAACAGTCAGACGTTCAGCCAGTGACGAAGGACGAGGTCAAGAAAGCACTAGAAACTATGAAAAGGGGGAAATCAGCTGGAGAGGATCAGATAACTACAGATTTGCTGAAGGATGGGGGGGATATCGTGCTAGAAAAGTTGGCCACCCTGTATACGCAGTGCCTGGTGTCATCGACGGTACCGGAACCATGGAAGAATGCAAACATTATCATCATTCACAAGAAAGGGACTCTAAGGACCTTAAAGATTACAGACCAATCAGCTTACTGTCTGTTACGTATAAGGTATTTACTAAGGTAATCGCTAATAGAATCACGACAACCTTAGACTGCAGTCTAGCAAAGGATCAAGCAGGGTTTCGGAAACGGTACTCTACTATCGATCATATCCATACCATCAATCAGGTGATAGAAAAATGCTCGGAATATAACCAGCCCTTATACATAGCATTCATTGATTACGAAAAAGCATTTGGCTCAGTTGAAACCTCGGCGGTGATGCAGGCATTGCGAAATCAGGGGGTAGACGAGCCGTACGTGAAAGTGCTGGAAGATATATATATAGTGGCTGCACAGCAACCATAGTCCTGCATAAAGAAAGTAACAAAAAATTCCATAAAGAACGGTGTTAGGCAAGGAGACACAATCTCCCCGGTACTATTCTCAGCTTGTTTAGAGGAAGTATTCAGAGACTTGGAATGGGAGCAGTTATGGATAAGTGTAGATGGAGAATATCTCAGTGCTCTGCGATTTGCTGATGACATTACCTTGCTAAGCAACTCGGGGGATGAACTGCAAATAATGATTGATGACCTAGACAGAAAAAGTAGAAAGGTAGGCTTGAAAATCAATATGCAGAAGACTAAGGTAATGTTCAACAGCCTCGGGAAGGAACAGCAGTTTACATTAGGTAGCGAAATACTGGAAGTAGTAGGCGAATATGTCTACTTAGGACAGGTAGTAACCGCAGATCCGGACCATGAAATGGAAATAACAAGAAGAATAAGATTGGGATGGAGCGCATTTGGCAAGCACTCGCAGATTATGACTAGCAGCTTACCGGTATCGCTCAAGAGGAAAGTATACAACAGTTGCATCTTGCCTGTACTCACCTATGGGGCTGAAACGTGGAGGCTAACCAAGAAAGTTCTACTTAAGTTGAGGACAACCCAGAGAGCTATGGAACGAAAAATGGTAGGGGTAACATTAAGAGATAGAAAGCGTGCAGAGTGGGTCAGAGAAGTAACTCAAGTTACCGACATTCTAGTGGAAATTAAGAAGAAGAAATGGACATGGGCAGGACATGTAGTGCGAAGAGAGGATAACCGATGGTCGCTGAGGGTAACAAACTGGATTCCAAGGGAAGGAAAGCGTAGCAGGGGGCGGCAGAAAGTTAGGTGGGCGGATGAGATTAAGAAGCTCGCGGGGGTTAAGTGGATGCCGCTAGCACAGAACCGGGTTAAGTGGAGAAATATGGGAAAGGCCTTCGCCCTGCAGTGGGTATAATCAGGCTGATGATGATGATGATGAAAATGAGATGAACAAACACAATGGGTAGGAACTTTCTTGCCAATTTATTATGCAAACGGTGAATACGGTCTTATCGTCATGTGGAAACGGTGTCTTAGACTTGATATGTACTAACGATCCGAACACTGTACAAAATGTTTGTGTTCCTCCTTGCATTATCAACCACAACATACTCACTGCTGCTTTCATGCTTCCGCACCTACTATCCACAATATTAGAAAAGTATATAACAGAGCCAATTCTAATGAAATTATAAATAGACTTTAGGGAGCGCTGAATGAATTTAATGTAAAATTCCAGCATGATAACGTCATTACGCTATGGGCATTTTTCAGGCACCTGTAATATAAACTCTGAAAAATTCATTTCGTTAAGTATGCGCAAGACAAGCTCAAACCCGATAAGCCCTGGATAAAGGGTGATGTAAAGAAGCCAATAAGGAAATGTTGTCGCCTATACCAGAAGCATAAAAAAAATTACTATCATTCAGTTGCGTCTGGTAGAACATGATGCGCAGCGTAAGAATGCTATAGCAATGGCAGAGGAGGATTACTTCTCTAGAGTAGCTGAGACTTTAACATACAATCTAAAATTAGTTCGGAGCTTCATTAAAGAATGCGTCAAGAGAAAAACCGGCTACAACTCGTCTTTGGCAGCTCCCGCAAAAAAGATGCAACCAGCTTGCGCAGCCCGCATCGGGCTGGCGCGTATATAGTTATTTATTTTTATTTTATTTGAAATACCCTAAAGGCCCAGTAGGGCGTTACATAAGGGGGATGTGGAAGCAAATCATGTGAGAGAAGTATTTGACTAGTCACGTAATCTTTATACAAAATTAGAAAAAAAACAGTCGGGCAAGCAACATTTCAACATAGTAAGAGCACTGTAAAAATAGAAACATGTCAGGCGACTAAGCGAGTGGCCGACGAGTTCGAGGCGTGCCCGAGGAGAAGCGAGGCGCGCACATCTGTCCAGTACTAGTCTGCTTTACAAGTAACAATTTTGTACCACATGGTTTGTAAAAGCTCGCGTCCTCATAGAAGGAGGAATCCGTGGTTGAAATCCGCGGTGGAAGCGCCGTAGCAGGGGCGGCGTGCGGCAAATCGCAACCACCGGGTGTCCATTAAGGAAGGTATTTCTGGCTTGATAGCGGCCGCTTGGGCAGGCAATTTCCACCTACAGCACAAGGTGCAAACACTGGTGCATGCGGAACTCGCGGAACACAACCTTTGGCTCATGAGGTACCTGCGTGGGGAGACGGCAGCGCAAAACGTTTGGGCCTATGTGTGTTCGATGGATTCCCCGATGCAGCCAAACATCGATGCGATGACAAGGGCGGCCAGCTAAGAAACAGCAAAGGTACCTGACGTTATATTATGCCACGTTGTATGGAGAGACGATAGCGTGTGGAGCCCGAAGAAGAGACCTCGCAGATGGGTGAGGGGACTCCGGCAGAAATGGAGCCGTGGTGGGAGAGCTCCAGAAGGACCATTGGGCGCGCGCTCACCCTCATAAGCGCTCGTACAGCCCCTGGATCTGATTATGTGCCTCCTCGTTTTGTGAAGAGCCTCGGCCCAAAGTCAACAGAACAACTCGCTGGCCTCCTAACGGCTGTTATCAAAGGAGCGCCGATCCCGGAGGACTGGCGGCGGGGGAAAGTCGTTCTCATTCCAAAGAATAGAGTTCTACTACTGCGCCGACGGCTTTTCGTCCGAACGAGCTGTATAAGCTATCACGTAATATTCACCTCAGTGTGCAACTAAAATTAGCGCTGTGAGCAGTAAGGAAAAAGTCGGGCAGCCGCAATGTACGAGCCAACCCTCTCCTGCTGCAGAGCGCCCAGCCGCGTCGGTTCAGTTGGGGACGAAAATGGCTCCGCTAGCTCTACTGGCAACACTATTCTTTAGCTGGCGAGGGCCCCTTCAAAGGCTCGCACCCACCTAAGCCGGGTGCCGCGGCGCAACATGTAGGTTTCCTAGAGAAAGCGCAATGTCACTCTCCGACCGCTCTGAAACCGGCGCGCTAGCTTGAGTCACTAGATAAGTTACCTAGTGCCACTCCGGTGGTGGTTCTTGTTCGCGGATCGAACCCAACACCACCGCCTTTCCGTGCAGTCATTCTACCAACTAAGCTAACATGGTCCAGCTAAGCTAACTAAGCAGATCAGATGGTATGGCGAGAGCGAATTGATCAATGACTCGAAGTGGCCGAATATTTATGGGAAACCCCGCAAAGTGGACTATACTTGTAATAAAGAATTACTCATTGACATCCACCCAGGCGCATCCAGACGGCTAAAAAAAAAGCTGTACATCTCAAACTTCGTACTTAAAAGAAACATTCGTCTCTAGTGCCCGCATCACGGCATCCGCTAGAGACCGCAAGATGAATGTCCACTTCGTAAAACATAACAAGATCTGTGATTCACATCCACAAAGCGAGCTTGTCTTCCATTAATTACGGTTTATCTCACCACTTTAAGCTATGCAAGTCCTATGGTATGGCTCATTCGAGCTGTTCCTAATGTCTAGGTGGTAACACACGACACAACGTATTTGAATCCGTCACTTTGTTCAAGTGAACACACTCTACGATCTCGTCTAAGAATTAGCATGCATGGTGTATTTCAACAACTACACACGGACAGGAGAGGAGAAAAGATACGCGAGCGTTAGAGTGCAACGTTTTTTGGAAAGGCGCCAACCACTACACATATACCCTAAATCAACCAGGGCAAAACCAAAATCCCAGTACGTGTCAAGCCACAAGCGAGATAAAATGTTCAAATGTTAAGCATACAGCAGGACCAAGACCGGAAAAGTGATTGCAACAAAAAGCTAAAAAAACTTATTCCACTTGACTCTTGCTACAAGAAGTAAAGTATCATTTGCCACTGCTTAAGCGTTGTCTTCTGTTTCAGGATTACCTTTGGCGCCCTTTTAGTACAGTGTCGAATGAAAGATAAGGCGTGATTAACATTCTAAGGTAAGAGTATGCCGTTACGCTGTCTATTGAGACGAAAGATTTGATTAAGAAACGACAAAGTATGAAAGCTTCCAATAGAATTGGCAGACATATCAAACCTAATCAATAAGCGGAAAGTGACTGATATAACGAAGTATAACATGGTGAAAATTAAGCACCCTGTAAAGAACGGGGGAACCCTGAAAGCGGTAAAGAAGAAATTGGGCATAGGCAAAAACCAGATGTATGCGATAACGGACAAGGCGGTCAACGTCATCACTAATCTGGACAAGATAGTCAAAATAGCCGAGGAGTTCTATACAGCTCTCTACAGTAGCCAAAGTAGTCAGGACCGTAATGAGATTGGCGGTAGGGAAAAACAGTCAGACGTTCCAGCAGTGACGAAGGACGAGGTTAAGAAAGCAATAGAAACTATGAAAAGGGAGAAAGCAGCTGGAGAGGATTACATAACTATAGATCTGTTGAAGGACGGGGGGGGGGGGGATATCGTGCTACAAAAACTGGCCACCCTGTATACGCAGTGCCTGGTGTCATCGTCGGTACCGGAATCACGAAAGAAAGCAAACATTATCCTTATTCATAAGAAACAGGACGCTATGGACCGTGAAAATTACAGACCAATCAGCTTACTGTCTGTTACGTATAATGTATTTACTAAGGTAATCGCTTTAAGGTAAGGTATTTACTAAGGTCGCCCTGCAGTGGGTATAATCAGGCTGATGATGATGATGGTGGTGTAGGTGGTGGTGGTGATGATGATGATGATGATGATGATGATGGTGGTGGTGGTGGTGGTGGTGGTGGTGGTGGTGGTGGTGGTAATCGCTAATACAATCAGGACAACCTTAGACTGCAATCAAGCAAAGGATCAAGCAGGTTTTCGGAAACGGTACTCTCATCATATCATCATCAGCCTGATTATACCCACTGTAGGGCGAAGGCCTCTCCCATATTTCTCCACTTAACCCGGTTCTGTGCTAGCTGCATCCACTTGACCCCTGCGAACTTCTTAATCTCATCCGCCCACCTAAATTTCTCCCGCCCTGTACTACGCTTTCCTTCCCTTAGAATCCAGTTTGTTACCCTCAGCGACCATCGGTTATCCTCTCTTCGCACTACATGTCCTGCCCATGTCCATTTCTTCTTAATTTCCACTAGAATGTCGGTAACTTGATTTATTTCTCTGACCCACTCTGCACGCTTTCTATCTCTTAATGTTACCGCTACCATTTTTCGTTCCATAGCCCTCTGGGTTGTCCTCAACTTAAGTAGAACTCTCTTAGTTAGTCTCCACGTTTCAGCCTCGTAGGTGAGTACAGGCAAGATGCAACTGTTGTATAATTTCCTCTTGAGCGATACCGGTAAGCTGCTAGTCATAATCTGCGAGTGCTTGCCAAATGCGCTCCATCCCAATCTTATTCGTCTTGTTATTTCGTTTTCATGGTCCGGATCTGCGGTTACTACCTGTCCTAAGTAGACATATTCGCCTACTACTTCCAGTATTTCGCTACATAATGTAAACTGCTGTTCCTTCCCGAGGCTGTTGAACATTACCTTAGTCTTCTGCATATTGATTTTCAGGCCTACCTTTCTACTTTTCCTCTCTTGGTCATCAATCATTATTTTGCTGTTCATCCCCCGAGTTGCTTAGCAAGGCAATGTCATCAGCAAATCGCAGATTACTGAGGTATTCTCCATCTACCCTTATCCATAACTGCTCCCATTCCAAGTCTCTGAATACTTCCTCTAAACAAGTTGTGAATAGTACTGGGGAGATTGTGTCTCCTTGCCTAACACCTTTCTTTATGGGAATTTTGTTTCTTTATGCAGAACTGTGGTTGCTGTGCAGCCACTATATATATCTTAACGGTACCTCTAATATCGATCATATTCATACCATCAACCAGGTGATAGAAAAATACTCGGAATATAACTAGCCCTTATACATAGTATTCATTCATTACGAAAAAGCATTTGACTCAATAGAAACCTCAGCGGTGATGCAGGCATTGCGAAATCAGGGGGTAGACGAGCCGTACGCGAAAGTGTTGAAAGATATGTATAGTGTCTGCGGAGCAACCATAGTTCTGCATAAAGACAGTTATAAAATTCCCATAAAGAAAGGTGTTAGGCAAAGGGACACGACCTCCCCAGTACTATTCACAGCTTGCTTAGAGGAAGTATTCAGACACTTGGAATAGGAGCCGTTAGGGATAAGGGCAGATTTCCTTGCTAAGTAACTCAGGAGATGAACTGCAAATAATGACTGGTGACCTAGACAGGAAAAGTAGAAATGTAGGATTGAAAATCAATATGCGAAAGACTAAGGTAATATTCAACAGCCTCTGGAAGAAACAACAGCTTACGTTAGGTAGCGAAGCACTTTAGGTAGTAGGCGTATATGTCTACTTAAGAATGGTAGTAATCGCAGATCCGCACCATGAAAAGGAAAAAAGAAGTATAGGATTGGGATGGATCGCATTTGCCAAGCACTCGCAGATTATGACTAGCAGCTTACCGGTATCGCTCAAGAGGAAAGTATACAACAGTTTCATCTTGCCTGTACTCACCTATGGGGCTGAAACATGGAGGCTAACCAAGAGATTTCTACTTAAGTTGAGGACAACGCAGAGGGCTATGGAACAAAACATGGTAGGGGTAACATTAAGAGATAGGAAGCGTGCAGAATGGGTCAGAGAAATAACATAAGTTACTGACCTTCTAGTGTATATCAAGAAGAAATGGGCCTGGGCAGGACGTGTAGTGCGAAGAGAGGATAACCGATGGTCGCTGAGGGTGACAAACTGGATTCCAAGGGAAGGAAAGCGTAGCAGGGGGCGGCAGAAAGTTAGGTGGGTGGATGAGGATAAGAAGTTTGCAGGGGTCAAGTGGATGCAGCTAGCACAGTACCTGGAGAAAAATGGGAGAGGTCTTCGTCCTGCAGTGGGTATAGTGAGGCTGATAATGATGATAATGATTATTCTAAGGGTGCACAGTCTGTCAAAGGTCTTTGCAACACTTTTGCAGGAACGAAGATTTCACCCTCTCATGAGGGCTGTGGCATCATAAGGAGCTGATTGGCGCCTTCGACAGAGTTGCTTCAATACATTTCCTTACATTCCTGCTTGCAGGGGCTCTCCATCCTATAGCCACAAGAGCTCCCTCGCTGGTCGGGGCGCTAAAGCTGCGCGGTGGCACGGCGTGTGATCGATCCGCGAGCAGTGAAGCTGCGCCGACCACCGTCGACGGCACAAGTTTCCGTTCAGCCACAAGGCTTTTCGGAAGGGGGATGCCCTCGAATGAAGCTTCGTAGTTGCTTTGTTGTTTTTTTTGTGTGTATCCGCTAGGTCGCGATCCGGATGACGCCGCGATGTTCTCCAGTGCGCGGATACCTTAAATAGGGCGTTATAAAAAAATCCCTTAATGGATGTTTCGCGATAGCCTCGTGTGCAAACATTTCTTAGATGCTTCCCTTCGAAAGAATGCTGTGACTTGAGCCAAAAAGTAGCCACGTCTTTCAGTCGGGAGAAGCCGGCCAGGCTCTCGCTCGTTGTGTCGGACGGGATTTTCTGTGTCAGATTATTACATCCTTTACACTTTGTCGGCGCTCTCAACCGATCATTCAGGATGCCAATAGCATGATAAAAATATCCCCAGTAAAATACACGTCTGCCTTGGCTCAAGAGCCTTTAAGCAAGCGCAGTCATTGTAACCCATGGGGTTCAATTCGAAGGCGCACAGTGTGGGCCATCCTTTACAAATCTTGAGAAGGTAACGTGATTTTTGGTCTTGCAGCCTCGAACGGTTAACTACACGGCTTAGAAGCAAAACTTTCTCTGGAGAAAGTGCTCTCTCGTGTAGTTCAATAAGCCTTTTCGAAATGCATTGAAGCACGCAGATCGCAACATGGTGACCCTTTTGGCATGACATGAAGTGGAGATCTATTTTGAAATCAAAAGCAACGTACAGGAATATACAGCGAGAGGCCCCGTGCTGCAAGACCGCAGGTGGAACCTCCCATGGCAATAGATTTCTATAAGCAACTTAAAGAATAATATTATTGTAAGGAAAATTGTGTTATGAAGTAACACTGAAAATAAATAACGGAATACATAAAATACATTGCCGATAGATTTAGATACAAAAAAGGTACAAAAACACAAATTTCGCGACACAAAAGATAAATAACAAAGAGATCACAAATTAAGAAGAAAAGTTTTTATTTTGAACTTCAGAGAAATGCAAAATGAAATGGACGAACATTGAAGGCATTGTTTCCCGTACTTAGTACTGACCTTAGGTAGTAGAAAATTATTACGTAGAGCGAACCGTGTAACGCTGTTGTTTTTGATCGTGCCGGGAGGAAACATGTTAAGAGGGAGCTGATTGTGAAGTATCTTAAAGAATAGAATTCCGATATTATAAAGATAAAGAGCCGAGAGGGGCTCTTAAACCCATGAACAAATATGCGACGGGGACATTCGAGGGGAGGAGATTATGATGCTTGCTTTTGCAGTTTTATTAATGCCAAAGATGAACGTGATAAGTGTTACCCCAGGATGAAATGACAAAAATTACATTATCGAACAAGATAGTCAAAGTAGCCGAGGAGTTCTATACAGATCTCTACAGCAGCCAAAGTAGTCAGGACCGTAATGAGTTTGACGGTAGGGAAAAACAGTCAGACGTTCCACCAGTGACGAAAGACGAGGTCAAGAAAGCATTAGAAACTATGAAAAGGGGGAAATCAGCTGGAGAGGATCAGATAACTACAGATTTGCTGAAGGACGGGGGGGATATCGTGCTAGAAAAACTGGCCACCCTGTATACGCAGTGCCTGTTGTCATCGACGGTACCGGAACCATGGAAGAATGCAAACATTATCCTCATTCACAAGAAAGGGGACACTAAGGACCTTAAAAATTACAGACCAATCAGCTTACTGTCTGTTACGTATAAGGTATTTACTAAGGTAATCGCTAATAGAATCAGGACAACCTTAGACTGCAATCAATCAAAGGATCAAGCAGGGTTTCGGAAACGGTACTCTACTATCGATCATATCCATACCATCAACCAGGTGATAGAAAAATGCTCGGAATATAACCAGCCCTTATACATAGCATTCATTGATTACGAAAAAGCATTTGACTCAGTTGAAACCTCGGCGGTGATGCAGGCATTGCGAAATCAGGGGGTAGACGAGCCGTACGTGAAAGTGCTGGAAGATATATATAGTGGCTGCACAGCAACCATAGTTCTGCATAAAGAAAGTAACAAAATTCCCATAAAGAAAGGTGTTAGGCAAGGAGACACAATCTCCCCAGTACTATTCACAGCTTGTTTAGAGGAAGTATTCAGAGACTTGGAATGGGAGCAGTTAGGGATAAGGGTAGATGGAGAATACCTCAGTAATCTGCGATTTGCTGATGACATTGCCTTGCTAAGCAACTCGGGGGATGAACTGCAAATAATGATTGATGACCTAGATAGAAAAAGTAGAAAGGTAGGCTTGAAAATCAATATGCAGAAGACTAAGGTAATGTTCAACAGCCTCGGGAAGGAACAGCAGTTTACATTAGGTAGCGAAATACTGGAAGTAGTAGGCGAATATGTCTACTTAGGACAGGTAGTAACCGCAGATCCGGACCATGAAAAGGAAATAACAAGAAGAATAAGATTGGGATGGTGCGCATTTGGCAAGCACTCGCAGATTATGACTAGCAGCTTACCGGTATCGCTCAAGAGGAAAGTATACAACAGTTGCATCTTGCCTGTACTCACCTATGGGGCTGAAACGTGGAGGCTAACCAAGAGAGTTCTACTTAAGTTGAGGACAACCCAGAGGGCTATGGAACGAAAAATGGTAGGGGTAACATTAAGAGATAGAAAGCGTGCAGAGTGGGTCAGAGAAATAACTCAAGTTACCGACATTCTAGTGGAAATTAAGAAGAAGAAATGGACATGGGCAGGACATGTAGGGCGAAGAGAGGATAACCGATGGTCGCTGAGGGTAACAAACTGGATTCCAAGGGAAGGAAAGCGTAGCAGGGGGCGGCAGAAAGTTAGGTGGGCGGATGAGATTAAGAAGTTCGCAGGGGTCAAGTGGATGCAGCTAGCACAGAACCGGGTTAAGTGGAGAAATATGGGAGAGGCCTTCGCCCTGCAGTGGGTATAATCAGGCTGATGATGATGATGATGATGACATTATCGAACACAGAGGCTAAAGAGCTGTTTAATTTGACTATGTTATAGCTTATTTTTTATTCTGCCGAAGAGCAACCTTGCCTCACAGTCGATGACAGTCGTAATAAGCGTTAGTGCGAAGATCATGAGTGGAGAGGCAAAACAACAATGCTCTTGAAATTCCAGAATGACATGTTTCCGAGCTAGTTTCTGTTCATGCGTGCAAACTAGAATTTTCAAACGAGCGATGTGTTCCCACGTTGAAGCCGGCTTCTGCACGTCGGCTACTGCAACCGCTCTCCCACGCGGGCAATTTCTGTGCGGTCGGCACTTGGCTGCGTCCGGACAGGGCGAGCAGGCCGAAAGTGTACCGAGAACTAATTGCTTACGGGTTTCACTCTACTCGCCTCCAGTAGCGGACACGCGCAGCTTTGCGAGTATCTGGAAAGTTGGAAATGCATTTAGCAAGTCCTCCGGGCCGGTGCGTATAAGTGGTGCTGTATTCGCGATAGTCCCGAGGAGTCGCAGTGGCCACTTCCTGCTGCGTTTGTTGCAGAGATGCGTGCACAACATGGGAAACTGTGGTGGCCCTACCTGAGCGACGCGCATCGACGGTCGCAGCATCCATCATTGACGAGGGCGGTCGTGCATGCGTCCGCCAGAAGAAAAGTCGGTAATGCGTGAATAATGAACACTAATTGCGCGAGAGCAGCGCAGGGACAGCAACCCTTTGAACAAAGAGAAGTTCGCTGCCCATATGTTGCTCACACATTTGACATACCACGAGGCGAACAATTCCATACAGCATTCCCGCTGGCGCACGCAGGGGCTTCTGCAGACTGTAATCTTTATCGCTCCACTCATCAAATCTTTATCGAGCATGTCCGACTTTTCAGTTTACTTACACGGACAAAATGCCCTCTAAACGCACCAGTAACTCTGCACGTCATCGTATTTCAACGACGGGTTCAGAACCAATTTCTAGTATTCCTGAACCCACTGACCATTCGCTGCGTGAATTTCATGTTTATGTAATTTACGCTAATGTTGATTACGAAGCATTCAATCTCCCGTTATCATATTGCAATGAATTTCTACAGATATTTCAAAATCGCAGCCTGCCACTAAACTAAACCACAAATTATCGTGACATGATGTTTTTGCGCAGACCCTAATGTTTTTCAATATGCGGTGCCGGGTACTATACGAATGAGCTCAATAAGCTACCTCTTAAAAGTCGTTTTTGCAGCGCGTTGCCGGACAAGGACGGAGTATGACGCACAGGCACTGAACTGCAACTTTTTTTTTTGGTAATCAGCCAAGCACGTCATATATACCACAGAGAAACGCCCAAGAGAGGGACAAATGTAAACACGTGGCGCGCAACAAAATCAAGGCGTCGAATTGCACAAACCACAAGTATAAAAATATCGATAAATCTAGATACCTAACACACGATAAACGTGAGAAAGCGACATAACATAATAATACTAGCCGTGGCGAAAATCCGTGAAAAATCAACTAAAATTCCCAGTCCTTAAAAAGCATCAATGGCTAAAAAAAGTGGATGCGCAGAAAATGTTTTTTACAAGAACTTGTTTAAAACCGCAGATAAATATATGAGAAAGGCAGAAAATGAGTGATACATGGAAAAAATGGAGAGAGATGAAAATGTTCAAACAAAATTGAAAGCCAACAATTAACACGGCAAAGCAAAATAAAAACGAAGATTGAATTAAACAATGTGACTGACATTACCAAGAAATGAAAGTGAAAGGTTAAAATCTAACAGAATGAAAAAACCAGACTGCAATTTAAAATTTATAAAACAAAGACATGTAAAGAGTGCCAATAAAATCAAAGATAAAATCAAGCACAATCAGAGAGAAATGGAATTTCTTTGCTCGAAAGGAAAACAGAGGACGTGCTGATGCATTCATCCTTGTGCTTCGCGATCAAAGCGGCTTCCACTATTCCGCGTGTAAGCTTGTTATAGGATCTCTTTACAATGGTCGTTTTTTCAAAGACAGGGGAGCATTTTATATTGCTGTCGCATGTGCGACCATGCACTGCTAGGTTTCTGGACGATGACCCTTAAAAATAATTGCTATGCTCGATTAAACGTTTATTGATACATCGGCTGGTTTGGCCGATGTATGCCTTGCCACAAGATAGGGGGATATAGTATACAACCCCTTATGCGCATGTTACGGCCGGATTCTTGAGCCTTTTGGTGCAGCCATTGTCTCTCTTTGTCATTTTGTTCACCATGCGACAAAATCTTGATAGGTGGTGCGGGGCCGAAAAGACGACGTGAAAACCTGCCTTCTTGCCAATCTTCTTGACGTTATGAGATATCGTGTTAATATAAGGTATTATTGCTACCTTGTTTCGAGGTTGTACTTTAGCGGAAGGGCCTGCCTTCTTTCCTTTGGAGTTCTTTAACATTTTCCTAGCGACCGAAGAAAGAAGTTCCCACGGGTATCCTGACTGCGTCAGCCTGCCCACTTGCGCTGGAAAGCTATCCTGAAATTTGTGCTCACATGACTTCGTCAAGGCGTTACTAAAACTAGATTGTACAATATACCTTTTTACCAACATTGAGTGAGCAGAACCATTAGCTGAAATGAGTTTCTTGCTCCTTGGCTCGAACGTCCAGCAAACATGGTTAGGAGTGAAAAACAAATTAAACATGGCTTATATGTGCTATGCCTGGATATACGTAGCGAAAAGCAGTGACTACCTCGGCATCAGAAGTTAATTTCTCCAGTCTTCTGCGCCGTTCGTCAGCAGCTAAACACTCCTTGGCTTCCACGTCGAGCGCGTCTAAGTTCACCGGCGTTTTGTAATTCGTTTACAGGAAAGGCGCAGCATCTGTCACTCGGATGGATGGATAAAATATAGGAGCGTCCCCTTTGAAACGGGGTGGTAGCAGTAGCTATCATGCTCATTTCTCTCCCTATATCTTAATTATTGATTTAGAATGCTTAACTAAAACATCATTCTATTTATTAAATTTTTGTTTCTACATTACTAACATTATGTCACATCTCTGCTTTTAAGCCACCAATCTTCCAGTCGTTTTTTGCTAGTTTCCACCGCCGGTTCATTCACACGGCCACTGGTATCTCTAAACACCAGAGCTTCAGGAACAGTGATTGCGCCTGCACCAACTTCCGGATAGATACCATTACATTCGAGTATAATATGGTTACTTGTTTCACTGGAGTTTGCACATACAGCACATGCGTCACCTCCACTGTTAAATTTCTTTTTGTAGCTGCGTTTTCTAAGGCACCCTGATCTAGCTTCAAAAAGTAGGGCACTGCCTCTTGCGTTATCAAAGAAATCTTCCTTCCTGATCTGCATTTTCCACTTTCGATATAATTCCACACTCTGTTTCTTTTCCATAGAAATTATCCAATTTTTACCTTCTGTGTTTTTCACCTGTTGCTTAATGCTCTTTATTTCTCCGTCCTTCTGACTAGCATACATACTAGTTAGTTTCCTAGTTCTTTTCCTCCATTGTGAGTCAACTCTTTTTAGGTACAGTATTTAAATACCTTAGCTGCCCATCTGTTACTGTCCAATTTCCTCAGGCGTTCCTCATATAATATTTTACTCTGAGCTTCCCGTACTTCGAAAGATGCCCAGCCCATATCTCCCTGTACCGCCTCATTTGTGGTTTTGCCGTGGGCACCTAGTGCTAATCGTTAAATAAATCTCTGATTTATTTCTAATGTGCAGTGTACCCTCTGATTTTAGGCACAAAACCGCATTTCCGAAAGTAAGTCCGGGCGCCATAATTCCTTTCCAAGTACCCCTCAAAAACTCATGCCTATTGTATCTCCACAATGCCTTATGCTTCATTATCTCGGCATTCCTTCGCCATTTGGCCTTTAGTGATTGCTCATTTTTGCATATGTACAACTGAAGGTTGTACAGGCCTATGCACCTACATGTAGTTATGATGACCAGGCAGTTGAACGCTTCTATGAAGATTTTTTTTTAAGCGCCATTCCGGGCACTGTGTGCCGCTTGCTGTTTATTATGCCTAATCTGTGTGTGTACCATTGTGCTTTAATCTGTGTCGCGTATTTCTTTTTCTTAATGATATAATAATTTCCGCGTCGTACTATTTTGTTTGTTGATATATCAATTATCTTTGTATTTTTTGCCTGTTTCCTTACATTTTATGTATATATTGCACTGTATAGATTTTATGTCCCCCTTACACAATGCCTAATGGGCCTGTAAGGTACTTTCAAATAAATAAATAAATAAATAAAAGATGTAGGATCGGCAATGCGAAAAGTAAGGACGCAGTATACTGTGCTAATGGGCGACTTCATTGCCAAGGTAGGGAAAAAACAGGCACGAGACAAGGCAGTAGGTGACTATGGCATTGGTTCTAGGAATAGCAGGGGGGAGTTACTAGTTGAGTTTGCAGAGCGCAATAACTTACGAACCATGAATACCTTCCTCAGCAAACGGAAGAACCGGAAATGGACATGGAAAAGTCCTAACGGAGAGACTAAAAATGAAATCGACTTCATAATGTGTTCAACCCCCGCCATTATGCAAGATGTAGAGGTAATCGGGAAAGTGCGATGCAGTGACCACAGGATGGTGAGGTCCCGAATTAGCCTAAATCTGAAGAAGGAACGCAAAAGATTAGTAAGAAAGAAACCCATCAAAGAATTAGCGGTGAGGGGGAGGGCAGAAGAGTTCAGGATCTCGCTACAGAATAGGTATTCAGCTCTAACTGAGGATGGCGACATTACCCTAGAGGCAAGGAACAATAATTTCAGAGATATCATTACTGAGTGCGCGGTAGAAGTAGGCGGTAGGATAGTTAGAGAGGGTACCGGTAAGCTGTCTAAGGAGACGAAAGATTTGATTAAGAAGCGCCAGAGTATGAAAGCTTCCAATCCAACAGGCCAGATCGAATTGCCCGAGATATCAAAACTAATCAATAAGTGCAACGTGGCCGATATAAGGAAGTATAACAGGGAGAAAATTGAGCATGCTGTAAAGAACGGGGAAAGCCTTAAAGCGGTAAAGAAGAAATTGGCATAGGCAAAAAGCAGATGTATGAGATAAGGGACAAGGCGGGCAATGTCATCACTAATATGGAAAAGATAGTCAAAGTAGCCGAGGAGTTCTATACAAATCTCTACAGTAGAAAAAGTAGTCAGGACCGTAATGAAATTGGCGGTAGGGAAGAACAGTCAGACGTTTCACCAGTGACGAAGGACGAGGTCAAGAAAGCACTAGAAACTATGAAAAGGGGGAAATCAGCTCGAGAGGATCAGATAACTACAGATTTGCTGAAGGACGGGGGAGATATCGTGCTAGAAAAACTGGTCACCTTGTATACGCAGTGCCTTGTGTCATCGACGGTACCGGAACCATGGAAGAATGCAAACATTATCCTCATTCACAAGAAAGGGGACTCTAAGGACCTTAAAAATTACGGAACAATCAGCTTACTGTCTGTTACGTATAAAGTATTTACTAAGGTAATCGCTAATAGTATCACGACAACCTTAGACTGCAGTCAAGCAAAAGATCAAGCAGGGTTTCGGAAACGGTACTCTACTATCGATCATATGTATACCATCAATCAGGTGATAGAAAAATGCTCGAAATATAACCAGCCCTTATACATAACATTTATTGATTACGAAAAAGCATTTGGCTCAGTTGAAACCTCGGCGGTGATGCAGGCATTGCGAAATCAGGGGGTAGACGAGCCGTACGTGAAAGTGCTGGAAGATATATATAGTGGCTGCACAGCAACCATAGTTCTGCAAAAAGAAAGTAACAAAATTCCCATAAAGAAAGGTGTTAGGCAAGGAGACACAATCTCCCCAGTACTATTCACAGCTTGTTTAGAAGAAGTATTCAGAGACTTGGAAGGGGAGCAGTTAGGGATAATGGTAGACGGAGAATACCGCAGTAATCTGCGATTTGCTGATGACATTGCCTTGCTAAGCAACTCGGGGGATGAACTGCAAATAACGATTGATGACCTATAGACACAAAAAGTAGAAAGGTAGGCTTTAAAATCAATGTGCAGAAGACTAAGGTAATGTTCAACATCCTCGGGAAGGAACAGCAGTTTACATTAGGTAGCGAAATACTGGAAGTAGTAGGCGAATATGTCTACTTAGGACAGGTGGTAACCGCAGATCCGGTCCATGAAAAGGAAATAACAAGAAGAATAAGATTGGGATGGAGCGCATTTGGCAAGCACTCGCAGATTATGACTAGCAGCTTACCGGTATCGCTCAAGAGGAAAGTATACAACAGTTGCATCTTGCCTGTACTCACCAATGGGGCTGAAACGTGGAGGATAACCAAGAGAGTTGTACTTATGTTGAGGACAACCCAGAGGGCTATGGAACGAAAAATGGTAGGGGTAACATTAGGAGATAGAAAGCGTGCAGAGTGGGTCAGAGAAATAACTCAAGTTACCGACATTCTAGTAGAAATTAAGAAGAAGAAATGGACATGGGCAGGACATGTAGTGCGAAGAGAGGATAACCTATGGTCGCTGAGGGTAACAAACTGGTTTCCATGAGAAGAAAAGCGTAGCAGGGGGCGGCAGAAAGTTAGTGGGCGGATGAGATTAAGAAGTTCGCAGGGGTCAAGTGGATGCAGCTAGCTCAGAACCGGGTTAAGTGAAGAAGTATGGGAGAGGCCTTCGCCCTGCAGTGGGTATAGTCAGGCTGATGATGATGATGATGGTGATGATGATGAGGATTGCTCATGCTTTCCAATATATGCCAATACTTCGTTTACCCCAGATATTTATATTGTGCTACCCTAGGTATATCACGGCCTTGTATTTTAAGGCCCTGATCAGTTTAGCAGTTGAAAATCATCAGACCCGACTTAACTGCGCTGAAACTGAAGCCTAGAGCGTCCCCTTCATCTCCGCAATACTTAACTAGAGTTTGCAATTCTTCCAGACTCTCAGGTAGCAGCACAATATCGTCTGCATACATCAAACCGGGGAGGCACTGTTTTACCGCCTTTCCACCTAATCTATATGACAGGTTAAAACTAGGTTATTGTCTCGTATCCTCCGTTCCAGGTTTATCATATAGAGCATGAACAGCACCGGAGATAGAGGACAGCCTTGTCTTATTCCTTTTCATACTTTGGCATCTTCCGGTCTTCTTATCCCTTCCCACGTAATTTCTACTTTGTTTTCCTGGTATATTTCCTGTAGGAACTCTATTATCTCATAACCGATACCTTCTTCTTTTAATATGCTCAAAAGGAGGTCTCTACTTACGTTGTCGTACGCCCCGTTTATGTCGAGGAAGGCCAAATACGAAGGTCTATTTTCCACTCTAGATATTTCGATGCATTGGGTAAGCACGAACAGGCTATCATCAACTAAGCGCCTACCATTTCTAAAGCCGTTCTGAAGTTCTCCGAGTATCTTGTTACTTTCTACCCATGCTTGCACATTTAATTTCACCGCCTGCATGGCTAACCTGTACATAACAGATGTTAGGGTAATCGGCGTGTAGGAGTTTATGTGCATCCTGTCTCCTTTCCCTTTATAAATCAAATTCATTTTACTCTGCCGCCAGCTGTCCGGAATTTGCTTAGTCGTTATGACTGTTTCCAGAGCTTTTAATAACGTTTCCTTACTTTTTGGACCGAGTTCATCAATCAGCTTGATCGGAATTCCATCGATTCCTGTAGATGTGTTTTTAGGAATATTTTTTTCTGCCTTTTTCGAGTTTAGATTGGTCAGTTCTAAGCTGCTTTGTATTCTGCTACCTGTGTTGCTTCCTGATTTGCGGAGATTACCCTATCGTCGCTCTTAAATGACCCGGCTATAACTGATGTAATGTGGTTCACTGCGTTGTCTCCCTTTAAACAATTTCCCTCGTTATCTTGAATCCGATCTTGCTTTCTTTGATTCTTCTTCCCTAGCCAGCTTATATGGTTCCAGAATTTTCTTCTCCACCTCTAGAGGCATCGTGTATATCAGCCATCCAGCGATCGGTGGACTGTCTTATTTTACTTTGGACGAGGGCCTCCACTTGAAGTTTCTTTTGTCGATATGATTCCCATTTCTGGTCAATTTCCTCCTGAGATACCTTTTCTTTCTTTGCCATTCGGTGTTCCCTTGAAGCAGCCTGTCGTTGTTCAATAGCTCCCCTGATTTCCTTATTCCACCAGCTCCGTGGCTACATCTTTCCATTCCAGCGGTTTGCTACTTTAACCTCCTTAATTTTCCTCCTCATGAGTAGTTCTACCTGTTCATAATCCCAGTCTTTCATGGGGCTTTTCTCTATTGCTTCCTCTATGACTGCTGCTATCTGCGCTATTTGTGCGTCGTTTAATTTTGCGTTTACGTTTTGTCTAAGTTCCATTTCTCTTTTCATGAAGGGCCCCATCTGCAGACTAATACGTTTATGATCACTTCCCCGACTACACTCCCCTTCTTCGTCTTTTTCCATTTTTCTGACCTTGCAATAAATTTCCTGCGACATTAGAGAATAGTCAATGGTCGTCGGCCTGTTGCGGAATTCCCACGTGATTTGGCCTCCACCATTTTGTTTCTCTATTTACTATAACTAGATCGTGTCGCTCACAGAAATCTAGCATCAGCTTCCCGTTACAATCCCTGTATCCATCCAGATCGTCGATGTGGCCGTTCATGTCCCCCAGTAGAATAATATTGGCCCGGTTTACAAATTGCCTTATATCGTCACTGAGACATTCAACAAGATACTTGTTTTCTTGGCTGCATTGAGGTCCTGTTCCTAAATAAACTACCCCTAGCCATGTCCTTATGCCGGCAATTGTTCCTGAAACCCAGCTATGTTCTTTACAAGATGATTTAATTCTTTGCCAATTTGTTCCTTGGTGTATCAACATACCTACCCCTCCACCCTTTTTTGCCGTTCTCGTTCTGTTGCACCCTTCCCAAACGTAGCCTTCTATAAACGGCGAGTCTTCTAGATCCCTGCGATGAGACTCGCAAAGAGCGTACACACCTATTTTTTCATCCTTCAACTGCTTTTCTATCTCTAGCCATTTCGCTTTTTTTCTACCTCCTTGCATGTTTATGTAGCTGATCCTAGTGTTAAATTTCTTTTTGTACTTTTCTTTCTCGACCTACTCTTTGTCATTTTTGGGGGCTCAGCCTCCGTTATTACACTTTCTTCTCCTTCACTTCTAGCTACCTCCGTGCACGGAGCCCTCGTGGACCTCCTAAAAAAGCTACAGCCCTGCCTGCCAGGCGCCAGCCGACCTCTGCTCCCACCCTTCTGTTAAATTGAATGCCATCTCGCTGAAAAGCCCTACCAAAACCTGCTTTATGCACCTCCCTGTTTACCTCAACCACTTCGAAACGCTTCTCCAGGCTTAACTTTCTTATGTCCTGATTAACATTCCCCACGTCCTTTTCCAGCTTTCTGTTATATCCTAGAACCTCTGGTACTGTGCATACAACTATCTGCGTTTGCTGTGCTATCCCCCTGATCTCGTCAACTCCCTTAGCTAAACTTTCCACTCCTCCTGCAGCGTCACCATTTAGGACATCGTTTAGCCCCGCGGATACAATTACCATACTTCGCTCTGCGGAATTCTTCAACAGCCTATTTTTACTCTCTTTCAGCACTGCCCTCATTGTGCTCCCTGAGAAGGCTCCAACTAACACTCTCTTATCACCCTTTACAGGTTCCAAGATATCTCTCTTACACCTGTTCATGTTAGAATCTCCGGCGATAAGCACCTGGGCTCTCTCTCTCCCTCTCCCAACTGTTGGCTCCTGCTTTCGGTTATCTGTGTCCTTATCTCTGGGATTTTCATTCTTCCTTACTTCTTTCTTTTTTTCCGGCTTCCTAGCTGCTTCTAAATAACTCTGACGGTTCGGATCCGCCCGACCTACTTTGCTTATGCCTTCCATGCCAGTGCTGGCCCCAGCCACGTGGCCCGCATTGGAATGTTCGTCCTCGTTCGTTGCAAGGATCAAGTCGGACCTTTTTTTTTTTAATTTGAGGAAGCTGTCCAAGCAATTCTGATTTTCCGCCCTTTACAAACGTACTTCATTTTCTAAATCATCCACACGAGACACTAAACTGCCCCTTTCTTGATCAAATCTATCTAGGTGCGCACTCAGTCCGCAACACCGACACAAAAAGTCGCTGCCTTCCGCTTCACCTACAGAGTCAAAACGCGTTTCCTTGTGATTACCCTGCGCCTCACACTGAATACACTTTACCTTCTTTTGATTGCACATCTTAAGCATGCATCGACTGAACTATATCTATTACGAATTCTCAGTATATACAAATTGCCAAAAGAAGACACAAGAAACGACTAGCAAACACGCGTTAAAAACCAATTATGCGAATGCCAATAGCCTAGAAAAAAGTATTATTCTAAACAAGATAGTTAAAGAATGAACGCCGAGAAAACCTAGCTGCCGGCACGAAAAACCAGGCCGCTAGGACCAAGAGCTAAAATCTATTCTTTAGGCTACACCTAACCTAACTAGCTGAAAACGAAATAAAGTCAATAAAAGAAAGAACTCATCTATTTGACGCTTCGGAAGCTCCCGCTGTCGCCAGTCCGTCCGTTTCCGGTAGCCACGTGCAATCGGAGGAGCGATGGAACACGCGTCCGCACCACACGACTGTCAACTGTCAACTCGCGGAAGGCAAAAAGCGCCGCCCGGCGGCATTGGAGCGCACTCGTTCCCGCTTGGTCCTCATAGCTGACGGCAGATGGGTGACTACACATCCTTAATGTCACCCTAATTGAGTGACAACTATTTTAGTCTGATATTTTCAAACTGCGCGCCAATCGCAGTATCTATCACGCGCGGAATCCCGCTATCATCCTCACAGTACACAAGCGGAATTATGAGCAGCGCTGCACGACCCGCGGCGTGGCACAGCGGTAAAGCGCGTGACTGATAATCCAAGGAATGGAGGTTCGATTCTCGTTTTCTTTTTTAATGAGGAGGAGTCGCACACCTCTTAAGCGTTGCTGCGTTGCTGCGCATTTGGCTTTGGGTGTGACGTCCCGGCAAACAGCATACGCGAAGCTCGGCTCTCGCCCTCGTAGTGAAGCTTTTCGCTTCAAACACCTGCGCCTCTCCTAGTGACGTCACTCAGCGAGTTCGCGCATGCGACGCTGTGGCTAAAAGTGATCACACGCACGCCAAACCCGGTGTTCACTAGCCTATTGAAGCTTTTCGCTTCAAAAGTCTTAGCTCGAGAAAACGAATTGTATAATTGTCTGGCACTTCGTGGGCGAATTCAAGTGGCGCCATTGTATTCGCAAACACGGTCAGAACTGGAAGTGCCTGACATAAATGGTTTCATCATTGCAATCAAAGATCACTAAGTAATAATCTACGAACCGAAAGATCTTCAAACACATCAGTTATGAAAGCGTTCATTAAGAGCTCTGTCATGCATGGCGAGGTAGGACTGGGGCAGTGCATGATCCTATACAGATCCCCTGCCTTTGGATAAAACGAGACCCATTCCAATATGCAGAGGTTGATTTGAAGTAAACTCACAAGCATCTGCAACGACAAGCATGGCAGATACAATTCGACAAATCGTCCGCGAGGAGCTTCGGAGGCACCAAGATATTGGTGGCCACGTCAGACCCTACAGTAGCACCTGTTCGTCAGACAACAGCCCATCGTCTACCTGTTATGCTCCCTCTGTTATGTCTCCTTCGGACACCCGGTGCTCTGCTGCTCATCGCCAGGAACATCCAGCCTCTCACAATCAACGCCTACAACAGCGAGCACTATCGTCATCCTCGTCGACTACATCCAGAACATGAAGCGTTTAATCCAAGCGACGATGAGCCTTATTCATCGAATGAACGTGAGCCGCCAGTGTGTTATGCCTGTGGAATGATCGGCCACATTTCGTGTTTTTGTCGCAACCGCCGTCCGTACCAGCAGTATCGCCGACAGTGGTTGAACTCCCGTACAAGGTTTCCGGCTGACAATGATGATTCATATAGAACAACACCTGGCCGGAGTGAGTACAGAGCAACAGCTAGCCGACAACAACGCAGAATGGCGCTGAACCGAAACGAATCCCCGGCCTCTGACCGTAGCCTGACACCACCATCTAGGCGCCAACGACGATCCCCTTCTCCCCGACGACGGCCGCCACCTCCGGGAAACTAGTGAGTGCTGCCGATGGAGGTGAGGTCGCAAATGATTCTAGCTTACCCATGCCTCTGCCCGTTTCGATGTTAAAGAACCGAATTGAAGTGTTTTTGGACGGTTTACGTGCTATGGCGTTGTTGGACACAGGTGCAACCATTTCTATTATAAGTCTCGCTTTTAAAAGCTGCCTTGGTCGTAAAATTATGTTTGCTTGGGATAGTGCGAAAACACTGTGTGGTGTTGGTGGCGAATCGCTTAACCCACTTGGAGTCTGTTCCGTGAATCTTGTTATCGCCGGCCACACATTCCGAACTGAATTCGCTGTACGTGCTCGATCAACACATGACGTAATTCTTGGACTCGATTTTCTAGAACAATGTGGGGCCACTCTCGACTTTCGCAACGGAGACCTTTTTGTGAGCACTCGAATTGAATCTGCTTTGATTGAAAATTCGCGGACCAATCCTAGCACGCTTTCGGTTTTGGACGACATAGTCATTCCTGCAATGCCAGCAGAGTTTATACAACTTGTTAATTCAAGCTGTGCCAGTGATGCGTTCGACGCTGTGGTTTAACCACTCACTCTCAACTGCGCGAAGAAAAGTATTCTGATTCCCCCGCTGTGTCATTTCAGTCATGAAGGGCCTTTTTGTTTGTGGACGACTAACTGCTCTAACGAACCTGTGTTATTACCACGTGGTCTAAAACTTGCCAACTTTGACGAAGACAGTTTTAAATCAGTGGCCGTGCTCAGCACAGACAATTCTCAGCCTACCGCATGCTCAGAAGTAGATGAGACAAAATTTCTTGCCATGATTAACAAATCCCTGCCAACAAGTGACCGTCACACTTTAGGGAAAGTTGTGGCGAAACATACCGCGACTTTCGATTTCTCTCGGGACTCGCCACCACGGATTCCCGTTTCCCGTACTCAGCACCGAATCAATACTGGGTCTGCTGATCCAATCCGTCAGAATCCTTATCGTGTATCCCCATCAGAGCGCCAAACAATCGAAGAACAAGTTCGTGGTATGCTGCATATAGGGCATCATTCAGGAATCGTCTAGACCGTGGGCTGCTCCTGTGATTCTAGTCAAAAAGAAAGATGGCACATGGCGATTTTGTGTCGATTATCGACGGCTGAATACTGTTACCAAGAAGGTCGTGTATCCCCTGCAACGTATTGATGACGCCCTTGATTGCTTACATTCCGCCTCCTATTTTTCCTCAGTCGACCTGCGATCAGGCTATTGGCAGATCCCCATGCACTCAGAAGATAAAGAAAAGACGGCATTCATCACCCGAGACGGGCTGTATATATTTAATGTGATGCAGTTTGGATTATGTAACGCTCCAGCCACGTTCGAACGATTCATGGATACAGTTTTGCGCGGACTGAAGTGGCACATTTGTATGTGTTATTTGGACGATGTAGTGATATTCGGGACTAATTTTCATGAACACAACAGTCGATTAGAGATTGTCTTGGAGTGTATTGAGAAAGCTGGACTGGTACTCAATTCCAAGAAATGTCGTTTTGGAGAACGCCAGACTGTGGTACTTGGACATCTCATAGACAAGGATGGAATCAGGCCTGATCCGAAAAAGATCAACGCTGTCAGTTGTTCTAAACCATCGAAATCGTTAAAACAGCTCAGGAGTTTTTTGGGGCTTTGCTCTTATTTCCGGCGTTTTGTTCCGAAGTTTGCTGACCTAGCATATCCCCTTACTTGTCTTCTGCAAAAAGATGCGCCTTTCAAGTGAACTGACGATTGTGACTCCGCCTTTCGTCAATTAAAATTTATTTTGACATCAGGACCACTACTACGCCATTTCTGTCCATCAACTCCAACAGAACTTCACACTGACGCCAGCGCAGTTGGAGTTGGTGCTGTGCTCATACAGCGGCACAATGGCGATGAACATGTTGTTGCATATGCAAGCCGTTCTTTGAGCAAGGCTGAGCGTAATTATACAGTAACTGAACAGGAATGCTTAGCTGTTGTATTCGGTGTACAACGGTTTAGGTCATATCTTTATGGATGTGCATTTAAAATTGTGACGAACCATCATTCCTTATGTTGGCTTGTAAACCTTCGTGACCCCTGTGGACGCCTTGCGCGGTGGGCTTTTCGCCTTCAAGAATTCAATTTTACTGTGTCTTTTAAGAGTGGTCGTAAGCACGGTGATGCTGACTGCCTGTCACGGTTGCCACTTGAAACTACGACTGATTGCGACAATGAGGTCTTGGATGAATATATAGCTGCTATCTCTACAAGTTTCCCCGATGTTGGTGAATTCAAGATTGCGCAGCGGAACGACTACGAGTTGGCGCCGCTTTCTGATGCAGCAAGTTCCCGGAACCCTAAGAACTACTCGTCAGTAGGTGCGCGGCTTCTTCTGGTAGTTCCTACAAGTCTTAGGGGTCAGGTTCTTCGGGTATTGCACGACGATGCTACAGCTGGACACTCGGGTTTCGCGAGGACATTGCACAGGACTAACGAACGTTTTTATTGGCCAAAGATGTGTCAAACTACGCAACGTTATGTGGCCAGCTGCCTCTAGTGCCAGCGTTTCAAGCAACCAACCTGCTCACCGCCGGGTCATCTTAAGCCTATAACGCCACCACGAACCCTATTCGAACAGGCGGGAATTGACCTCCTAGGACCGTTTCCTCGTTCCTCTAACGGAAACCGCTGGGTCATAGTGTGCGTAGACTACATTACGCGGTACTGTGAAACTGCTGCTATACCGTCAGCCACTGCTTCTGATGTGTCGGCGTTCCTTCTACGGTCCATCATTCTTCGACATGGGCCTCCTCGTGTGTTAATAAGCGATCGTGGCCGACAGTTTACGGCAGAAGTTGTAGAAGAACTTCTTCGCCTCTGCTCATCCCATTTTCGCCATTCAACTCCTTACCACCCACAAACAAACGGTCTTACCGAACGCACCAAACGGACGCTTATCAATATGCTCGCAATGTATGTCGACTGCCGCCACAAAAACTGGCATGAAGTCCTTTTGTTTATAACATACGCATTTAACACTGCTAAGCACGAAACGACAGGCTACAGTTTGTTTTTTCTTCTTTATGTACGACCTCCACGAAGCACTTTGGACACGTTTCTGCCTTTCTCACTCCCTGCTGAAACTTCACTAGCGCATACTCTCTCTTTGGCTGAAGAAGCTCGTCGACTCGCTAGATTTCGCACTCTAGCCTCCCAGGAACGTTACAAGCAATGCTACGACAAGCGTCATCAAGATGTTAATTATGCCCTTGGTTACTTGGTGTGGCTTTGGACGCCGTTGCGTAAGCGCGGGTTGACCCAGAAACTGTTGCACCACTATACTGGCCCTTTCGTTGTACTGTAAGAAAACCTAGCATCGGTATTGAAGGTGATCGAGCATTGTCGCACGTTTGCAAATCTGAAGATGTGAAGAATTACTCCCAAGTTTGGTCGCTTGGCTGCTGTCCCTACGGTGGCAGCCAATGACTCCACATCGGCCAGTGACCTTGCCAAATTACTATTCGTCAGATTGTGCGTGACGAGCTCGCCCGCTGGCAAGATCCAACCTGCCGCCCCATTAAACAGCCCTCTACGTATCCACTGCCTCAGACCCTGTCTGTCAACGCAGCGGACTATGATGGATATCAGGTGCGCCAGCAGTCCCAACACTACCTAGGTTCTCATACTCTACGATCGCACCACGAAGAACGTGCGCGCTCTTCCGAGACGCCGCCAGTCAATTTCGACGAGGACGTCTAATGCCTTCCATATGAGTCCTGACAGCAGTGATGCCTTCCCGAGGCGAACTTCTGTGCGTCCGTCCTTGGTTTGCTACCGGTGTGGTAGTCCTGGTCACTTTTCACGGTTTTGCTATCGTCGCCACTCACCTCGCTACGGTACCACCACCTATGTTGCAGAGCCAGGCTACCAGCAGCAGTATCCTTCCCACTGTCCGTCGTTCCACTCACCCGCTGCATCGACCCGTTCCCAGGCATGAGGACCCCTCCTTCAGCAATTCCGTATACGCCGGTCTCCATAGCCACGCCGGCGCTAACTATTTAGCGCAATCGATGGAGGTGAGGTTGCTGAAAGTCGGCTGTGTACCAACGTACTTCTGCCTGTTTTAATGCTTAAAAACAAAGTTGGCGTTTCTGTGGATGGTGCAGTCAGATCGGCTCTTCCAGATACTGGTGCAACGGTTTCAGTAATGAGTTTCGAATTTAAACACCTGCTAAGTCGAAAAGTGATGTTTCAGTGTGCCCCGACGTCAACATTCTGTGGAGTTAGTGGTCATTCGTTGCAGCATTGGGGAGTGTGTAGTGTCAAAGTCGAGCTTGGCGGATCAAGTTTTCAAGCGGAATATATTGCCATTGCTCGTTCCACCCATGATGTGATTTTAGGCTTGGATGTCTTGAAACTGTGTGGCGCTACCGTTGACTGTCGAAGTGGGGTGGTTTATTTTGAGCAGAATCTTGTGCCTAATCTCTTAGAAAGTTCGTGCCATGCGGAAACTGTATCTAGCGTCTCCGAAAACACAGTCGTACCATCGTGGACTTGAAGGGCGTCTGAAGTCATGAAAGGCATCTTCACATCTGAAACCTGAATTCTCTTACTGGCGCGGCGCAACGGCAGAGAGAGGTTGCGACGTCATGGGCATCAAAGGAGGCTGCAAAGATGTATATAGAAAATAATTAAATGAGTGCACTAACAAATTGGTTTCGTTTGTCTATTTTGTCAAGACAAAACATACAAACGAAACCAAACAAATTACACGACCCCAGACACAAAGCGCTGACTTTCAACTGAATTTTATTCTCAAAAGCGCGCATACTTTTGCCCACCCTATCTTCGTACATACACATAGCAAAGTAAAATACCAATTCGTGGGAGGCAAGATAGCGAAGTGAAACGCGGGGTCCTGTGAACAGAAGTTTTAGTTACGTTTTTAGTCGATAAAGACCTTCTTTCTTTTGAAGTTAAAGCTACCGAAGGTTCGCTTATATACCCATTCCTAGCTAAGACCATAGGCCATGATAAACGCCTCTCAGATCTCTCTCATGACCTTGCTGTTTGACCTGAGCGACACTAAAGCACTCTCCAACAAGGTCATGCATTTGCGTCTGGTGCAATGCACTGCTATGTTGCCAGGGGCGGTGACAAGAGAGTTGTTATATTTATGCTCACGTAACCTCTCATTCATACATCTATCTACCCGTCTGGCCTTAAAGGGGTCCTGGGTCCACACTGGGCATGAGGAGATGGAGGCACAGACTCAGTATATAATTTTAAACATATTGAAATAAAACAACTGGCTCAGTTTCGTTTACGGCTCGCCGTCACTGGGCTGCGTCGCCGCGTTCGCGGGCTCCGAAGAAGGGCTGGAATGCAGAATGCTGCGGCTCACCGTCACTGGGCGGCGTCGCACGTGGTGCTGCACGGGCCCCGAAGAAGGGCTGGGTGTTCGTTACAGCCAGGCGATGGAGTGCCGAGGGCTGGCGCTGCTTACTTGTTTCCAGCTGCCGGGGGGGGGGGGGGGGGGGAGTGAGCTTGCAGGTGTGGAGGCAGGATGGCAGGGGCTGAACTTGATCGGCGGCTATACCCCGCACTCGCAGGTAGTGGCGACGCCCCAGTATTCTGCCCTGCTCGTCTTTTGTTCGACCGTTTCGTCCGCTGTCTGCGATCCTGTCCCTTTTCTCCGGTTCGTCTCCTCTTTTTAAGCTCCTTCGCTCCACCTGCGCCTCCTTTTCTCTGGTTGACCAGTTCCGCGGTCGTAGACTGCCTTTGCGAGCTTCCCCGCGGCTCTTACTTCTCGCTCTTTCACACGTCGAAAGTAGTCGGTGGCTGTCAATAATGGTGAATCTCGTCACGTGATACCAAATATGGACATGCCTAGAGTCTGGCCACTCGACGCCAGTATAGCGCAGTCAGCAATGTCCATGAGTCACTGGCCGGTGTCCGCGGCTTCGTCCACCTGCACGCTCTTTCTAAGAAAGAATACTCGCCAAACATTGGGAATTCACCGTATATGTACACACGCACATTCACAACCTTTCGGGTATGATTTCACGAATGTCACTGTTTTCTTCGTCACGAGCACTGAGGCAGGGCATGATTTCGAAACTATTCTTTACTGTAGATACCCCTCGAGTGCACAATGAACATTGAACATAAACTTCGAGATCAAATAGACAAAAATGCAACTAAAATCAATGCGAGCGTTCCGTTCAAAACAAAGAATTTTTTTTAAGAAAGAGTTTAGTTGTTTCATCCTTCGTAGCTGTCAGCTAGCGACTTTCGCGCCAACCCCTCAGTTACGGGGTACATATTTGTTTTCTGTCATCATCGTTAGACGTGGGCGCATGATTCATTCTCACCCTTTCAAAGGGCGTCAAGACCTCCTCAAATTCCTGAAGGGGAGTTGGCCTGCGGTTTTTCGGGGTCTTTCTTTCTAGGCAAGATTGGCAGTTAGCGCGGCAGTCTCGCACGTCAGGACGCATGCTTTGCCAATAGTAGTAGCGCTCCAACCTTCTCCGTGTCTTTACTCCCCAGTAGCCCACGTACGGAGCATCATGAAAACCCCTCAATATGCGTGGTTCTAGTCACCATGGCACCACGACTCTTTCCCATACCTGGCCAGCATTTCGTCTTGACCGAGTAGGCCGTTTGCGCCTTCGTAGTGTCACTTGGTTGTCCATTTAAATAAGCATTGTCCGGATCCTGGGTGATCCCCCAAAGCAGCAGGAAAGAATTTCTCTAGCGCTTTGTCATTTCGCTGTTCAGTGCGGAGATCTTCCATGTCTATCGGCCGGACAAAACTCACTCATGGTACGAACCAACATTCTACTTAATGCAACCGCGTTATTATGCGCCTTTCATGGTTTGTGTTCTATCTCAAAATCGTATTCCAGAAACTGCAAGTTCCACCGTTTAAGGCGCGAGCTTAGGTCTCTCACATTTAGCAGCCACTTAAGGAGCTGGCACTCGGCCACTAGCGTGAACCTGCGGCCGTAGAGGTAGCACCGAAAGTGCCGCACGGCCCAAACTAACGCGACACTCGCACTCAGTGGCACTCTAACGCTGTACGACTGGACTGAATTGCCGGCTTGCGAACGCGACTGGGTGCTCGTAAAAATTCTGAGGTAGTACCGCACCTGCGTCAAACATGGAGGCGTCGGTCGCCAGAATAAAGGGCTTGTTAAAGTCAGCTTATCTCAGCAAAGGGGCCATTACTAGTTTTTATTTTAGCTCCACGAACGCCATATGTGTCTCGTCCGACCATAGGAACTCGGCGTTTTCTTTTTTTGGAAGTTCATGCAGTCAACGGCTTTGCGATTCGGCCAGTCTCGAACATGCCAAAGTTGTGCACACCTCGAACTCCTGTCGACCTCGGGAAGTCACGGACGTTACTTAGTTTACCTGGTTCGGGTTTTACTCCGTTCACAGAAACGATATGTCCAAGGCATGTGACCTGCTGCTAGAGAAGTTGGCACTGGGAAGGTTTCAATTTTAAGCCGGCTGCTCACAATCTGATCAGCACCTCCTTGACTGCCTCCAAGAGCTCAGCAAATGTGCTGCTATAAATGATAATGTTGTCATTTGGTGGCGACAAGCTCGATGACACAAATGAAGAGTCGGTGATCGCACTGAAGAAACTCTTTATTTGGCTGACTTGCGCCCGCAAAATAACTAAGCGACTCGGCGGCGGCGATACAAACAAACGTGCTCGTCAATCATCGAACAAAGAATGCCCGTTACACTTCTCAGCACTCAATTTAAAGGCGGCGAGGAAAGATCTAGATAAAGCCGCAAACGGTACTAGCATGGCCTGGAAGATTGTAGAAACACACGCGAGCGGCTTGAACCTTTGAGATACGTCCCGATGCACCTTTCGCGACAAAGAATATGATAACGCGTCGTCTCGCGACAACGAGCATGGACAAACATGGAATACAAAATTGATAAGCGCGCTAGAATCACAGGCTGCACGTCAGCGGCTGTCGAACAAGAACAGATACTTAAACATTTCGCGGAATTACACTCCCCTTAAAAAACATCGCCTCGATGTTTCAAAATAAACAGACATGAATTAACATAAAAATTGCGAAGCAAATATAAATAGCCTTTAGCGCGCGTAATATGGCTTAAGGCGTACAACATGGGCAATTTCTGGGTGAACTTGGCGTCGCTGCCATGCTGCCGCGCCGTCGGGAACGACCTCTTAGTCAAAGTGTACTAGTCGGGGAGGAACCTTGTACGGGCCGAAGTATCGGCGTAAAAGCTTTTCGCCCAGTCTGCGGCGGCGAATCGGCGTCCAAACCCAGACTTGACCTCCCGGCTTGTACTCAGCATCGCGTCGTCGTAAGTTGTAACGTCCGGCGTCAGTTCGCTGCTGATTTATAATGCGAATTTGAGCGAGTCTTTGGTCTTCCTCTGCACGTTGAAGGTCGGCGGCGACGTCTAGGTTCTCCTTATCGGTTGCGTGTGGCAGCATTGCGTCGAGTGTCGTCGTGGGCTCCCGGCCGTACACAAAGCTGAACGGGGTCGACTTGGTTGTCTCATGGACGGCGGTATTGTAAGCGAAGATGACATAAGGTAGAATGGCGTCCCATGTCTTGTGTTCGGAGTCGACGTACATTGCAATCATGTCCGTGATCGTTTTGTCGAGACGCTCCGTCAGTCCATTTGTCTGAGGATGGTACGCAGTAGTTTGTCGATGACTTGTACGACTGTATTCAGGGATGGCTTGCGTCAGCTCTGCCGTAAATGCCGTTGCGCTGTCCGTGATGAGGATTTCGGGGGAGCCGTGTTGCAAGACGATTTGTTCGACAAAAAACTTTGCGACTTCTGCCGAGGTACCACTGGGCAGTGCTTTTGCTTCGGCGTAGCGGGTAAGGTAGTCGGTGGCCACGATGATCCATTTGTTACCCGCAGATGAAGATGGAAAGGGACCGAGAAGATCCATCCCAATTTGTTGAAAGGGCAGGGTTGTGGGCGGTACGGGTTCAGTAGCCCAGCTGGCCTGATCGGCGGCGTCTTGCGTCGCTGGCACTCCCGGCACGTTTTTACGTAATGAGCAACGTCGGCAGGCAGTCGTGGCCAGTAGTAATTCTCCTAGATTCGATGCAACGTTCGCGCAAACCCGAGATTCCCTGCGGTTGGATCGTCGTGTAAGGCATGAAGAAATTTCTGCCTGAAGCTTCTAGACAGAACAAGAAGCTGCGCTGTCTTGTTGGGAGCGAAGCTCTTCTTTACGATGACGTCATTGCTAAAGGCCAACGACAACAACTGACGCCTAAACACACCAGGAGGGGAAGCGGTCTTGCCTTCCGAATTATCAGCAAGGACTTTCAGCTGATGATCTGATCACTGATGTTGAGCAAAACTGCTGGTGCTTACTGGTCCCAGAAACGCATCATCGTCATCGTCCTTCGGGGGAGCGTCGACGGGAGCGCGGGATAAGCACCCTGCGTCTAAATGCTTGCGGCCCGACTTATAGACCACAGTCGCTTCAAATTCTTGATGTCTTAGGCTCCATCGGGCAAGGCGGCCGGAGGAGTCTTTCAAATTAAACAGCGTGGTGGCCGCTTACCACCTTCAAGGTCGTCCATGTAGGTATGCACGGAAGTTAGAAATCGCGAGGCACTCCCTCTCGATCGTGGAGTAATTCACTTCTGCTTTATTAAGGAACCTGCTAGCGTAGGCGATTACTTTCTCCAGTCCGGCACTCCTCTGGACGAGAACGGCTCCTAGGCTCATACTGCTCGCGTCGGTATGAATTTAGGTCTGGGCGTTTCCATCAAAGTGGCCAAGGACAAAAGGGGAATGCAGGCTGCCCTTAAGTTCGTCGAAGTCTTCTCCTTGCGGCGCTTCCCATTTAAAAGGCACGTCAGCCTTCGTAAGCTGTTTCAACAGTTCAGCATTGCGCGAAAACGTTCTGACAAATCGTCGATAATAAGCACGGAGCCCAAGGAACCTGCGCCCAGCTCTCTTGTCGGCAGGCGGTGGGAACTGTGGGATAGCAGCTGTTTTTCCTGGATCTGGGCGAACACCATCCTTGCTAACGATGTGACCTAGGAACCGCAGTTGCTCGCAGGTGAAGTGGCATTTCTCTGGTTTTAACGTTAGTCCCGAAGATTTGATGGCTTCCAGCACTGTCTGCAGCCGTTTCAAGTGGTCTTCCAAGTTTGACGAGAAGACAACGATGTCGTCCAAGTATACCAAAAATCTGCTACTCTAAGCCAGCCATAACTGTGTCCATTACTCGTTGAAACGTGGCTGAGGCGGAGCAGAGGCCAAATGGCATCACCTTGAAATCGAATAGGCCGTCCGGTGTGATGAATGTCGTCTTCTCACGATCTCTCTCGTCGACCTCAATTTGCCAGTAGCCGCTCTTCAAGTCCCTCGATGAGAAGCACCCTACAATGCATAGCCGGTCCAGTCTCTCATCGATGCGAGGTAGAGGGTACACATGCTTCTTTGTTATGCTGTTTAGGTGGCGGTAATCGACGCAGAAACGAAGCGTCTCGTCGGTCTTCTTCACCAAAACGACTTTGTGCCTCCCAGGGGCTCTTCGATGGCTTGATCACGTCATCACGGAGCTCAACTTGATCGCGTATGACCTGTCGTTCTCGGGACGATACACGGTAGGGGCTTTGACGTAGCGGTCGAGCGTGTTCGTCCATGATAATGCGATGCTTCGCCAACGCAGTTTGCCGCACCTTCGACGCTGAAGAAAAGCACTCGCTGTAGCTTTCAAGAACAGTGCGAATATTCTCTTGTCTGCCTCGGGGGAGCGCTGGGTTGATGTCGAAATTGAGCTGCTTGGCTCGGGTGGGTGCATCATCTTCAATTTGGCTGGGGAGGATGAAACCTTTTCGGGTGTCCGCTAGCTCGTCAAGGAAAGCAATCGTACCATACCCTTGTTCAGGTGTTGGTATTCTTTGGTGAAGTTCGTGACGAGCACTTGAGCTTGTCCATGATGGAAACGGGTGACGCCTCTTGCCACTCCTAGACCGCACACCAAAAGCTATTGGGTATTTCCTTCAATGACACCTTCAGCAGTTTGGATGTCGCTGATAGCCACGGAGACAACGATGCTTGATCGGGGCGGTATACTCAATACTTCTTCGATGACGTTTAGAGCGAAGTGTTGCGTCGATGCCGTCGTGGAAGGTATTGGTTTCTCCTGAAGAACTTGAGCTTTGAGCACAGGTCGATGATCGCCCGATGTTCGTTCAGAAAATCCATGCCCAGAATCACGCCACGGGAAAACTTCTGTAGGACAACGAAGCTGGTATGGTAGGTACGTCCATTTACTGTAACTTTTGCGGTGCACCGCCCAGACGGCGTAATAAGGTTACAGCCAGCAGGGCGGATTAGTGGGCCGTCCCAAGCGGTCGTCACTTTCTTGAGCTGGGTGGCGAAAGCTCCACTGATGGCGAAGTAGTCGGCTCCGGTGTCTACAAGGGCGGTAACCGTGCGTCCGTCGACAGTAACTGCAAGGTCACTTGTTCGTGCCCTCGTATTGCATGTTGGCTTCCGTGTTCGATCTCTACTTCGTCGTTTCCTCAGGTCATAGCCATGGCACACTGTTGTCACTTCACTGTGCGGTGGTGTTAGTTTAACGTGTGGTCGCGTCGTCGTCGATGTTATCGTCGTGCGTATAAGCGGGGTATTCGTTGAAGCATCGTCACCCGTCGTCGGCGATGAGGATCTTCATTAGTTTGCCGTTTAGCAACCTCACTTCCAAAGGTTGCTGCCTTTAGTTTCCCCGACGGGGCTAGGGGACCTTCCTTGCACGTAACCGCGGCCTGGGGACGCAAATCGGGCATTGTACGGCGACGGGGAGTGTGACAGACGCCTTGGTGACGCTTGCAGGAAGTTGTCAATTTCCTGTGGTCAGTCGCAAGTACGGGGTCGGTGAGGCGTCGTCGGCGAAAGCACGGAGACCGATTCGTCGGTACGAGCAGTGGCGTAGAATGTGGCCGGCGTCACCGCTGTGGAACCATAATGGCCGGTTGCTCGTAGTCCTCTAGGCATCGCACTTCCTGGGGCTTGAGGGTCATTGGTAGGCTTGGCAGGGGAGGGGGTGCAAGGGGCGGCTTTCAGGAACGAGACGGTAGCGGCGGTGGCTTGGAAAGTCACATCAGGGCGCAGGACGACGTAATGCAACAGCATAGCTCATCGTTGCTGCTTCTTGCACTGGAGCCGTCACTTGAGAAACGCCCAGTGCCTGCTGGACTTCTTGACGGACGACGTCCGCGAGCGTCACCACCTGGGGTTGTTGCGATGATAGCAGCAATCGGCGGAGCTCTCCTCACACGATCTCCCGGATGAAGTCTCGAAGGTTCTCTCCGCTTGTAGATGTGCTGGGGTAGTGGCTTGAGTAGTCCAGTTGAAGTGGTCGCTCATAGTGGCGCATCCAGGTGTCCAACGTCCTCTCTGTGGTAGATGCTTCACTTTCAAATTCGTCCACAGTTTTCGGTGGATTCCGGATAAGTCCTGCAAAAAGTAATTCCTTAACGCCTCGCATTATAAATTTAACTCTCTCGACGTCGGTCATGTTAAGGTCTGCACGGAGAGAGATGCTTCATCTCCTCAACGTAAACCAGGACAGGCTCATTTGGGAGTTGAAGTCTTGACTGAAGAATGGCTTTGGCTATTTCCTTCCGAACGACACTTGTAAAGGCTGTCAAAAACTCTTTCTTGAAAAGATCCCAATCATTAAAAGCCGCCTCGTGATTTTCGAACAAAAACGGGTAGATCCTTCAAGAGCAAAATGCCTTGCCTTACATTTGCTTCGTCGTTCCAGGCGTTAAACGTTGCCACGCATTCGAACAGCTCGAGCCAATCTTCGGCATCCTCATCCGGTCGTTCTTGGAAGCAGGGGGGCTCACGGGGTTGGACGAAAACAACCGGTGCTGTAGGCTGGGCCATTGTCAGCGTTGATGCCTTCCGAGATCGAACGCGGTCCGGCAGCAGGCCATGTTCCGGTTGGAGCCTTTGAAGACGGCGGCTGGTTCACTGGCCTGTTTGTCGATCCCCCATGGGGACAGGAACAGGGCTGGTGTCTTGGCTTGAAGGGGTAAACCCGGACGCGAACAGTAGCACCTCCACCAGATGTCACGTGGGGGTGACAACGTCGATGACACAAATGAGTAGTCGGTGATTGCACTGAAGAAACTCTTTATTGGGCTGACTTGCGACCGCAAAAGACCTAAGCAACTCGGCAGCGACGATAGCAATAAACGTGCTCGTCAATCGTCGAACAAAGAATACCCATTACACTTGTCAGCACTCAATTTTAAGGCGCCGAAGAAATATCTAAATAAAGCCGCAAATGGTACTAGTATTGTAGAAACACACGCGAGTGGCTTGAATCTTCGAGGTACGTCCCGAAGCTCCTTTCGCGACAAAGAAAATGATAACGCTTCGTCTCGCGACAACCAGCATGGACAAACGCGGAATACAAAATTGATAAGCGCGCTAGAATCACAGTGATAAGGCTGTACGCCAGCGGCTGTCGAACAAGAACAAACAAAGACATAAACAGTTCGCGGTAATATCATCCAGACGAAGCACCTATTTCCCAGCATACCAGCCAAGATCACGTCCGCGGTTCCCTGCCAGACGGCAGGGCTGTTAACAAGTCCCATCGGCATGCGTCTCCACTGCAAATGGCCAGATGGGGTGTTGAATGCAGTTTTCTCGACATCCTTCGGATTCATTTCTATCTGCCAGAACCCTGATGCGAGATCAAGAATGGTAAAATATTTGGCCGACCGTAGCTGTGCGAGGGTTTCCTGTATTTGTGGCAGGTGGTATGGGTATTGGTCTATCCTGGAAACGAAATTCAATCGCCGGTAATCTATTACCAATCGAAATGAACCGTCGGGGTTTTCAACTAGAAGCGCCGCTCAACAATGCCTTTGTCCATCATCTCCTGGACCTGCCTATCCATTTCCTCTCTTTGTTAGTAAGGACTTCTATGTGCCCGTTGGTACACTGGCAGTGAGTCACCGGTGAAAATAGGGTGCTTAATTACTCCGAACCTTCCCAAGTCCAGCTTTGATGCAGTGACATCGTAGTAACGATGCAGGAGATTCTCAACTCTTTCTCGCTCTTAGTTCTTGATATGGGAGTCGTCGAAATGGGGGATCGCTTTTTTTATCTTCCCCTTCACTGACGAGCCTTGTGGAGCAAACTGCGGGACCTGTCTCATCGACCTTAGCCGCAGTTAATGTAGCTACGGTTTTGTTTTTCGGTAGGCGGAGCTCTTCTTGCTAATAGTTACACACCCCTTTGACGCTACACACTTTGACCCTACAGTGACAAGACACCCCGCCACACTGAGGCCTACGGCGAGCCCTTCTATAGGTTCAAGCACTCCAATGTGCCCCTCATTATTATGAGCCGCAACCGCACCCACACATAGTATCTGTGACCGAGGTGGCACCACTGTTTCTCTAGTTGTTCGAACCATAACTCCCGCGTGTTTTGGTGAGTCTTCCGCGCGCTGCTCCTCATAGTCCCCCGTGCAACGTACTCAGCTCCTCGGTTATGCAATGGTATCAGATTGCAATAAAACTTTGGTTGGGCCTAGTTGGTTCATAACTTCCGTGACAGGAAAGGCAGTTCTGGTTTATTTGAAGTCGAGTCGATGCCATGTTGCCGCAGCATGCATCCTGACCCGCTTCCGGTAGCGACACAGCGTCGGAAAAACTGGGATGCTCAAAGCTCTCATTTCTGATAGAAAATCGCAAAGGGTACAAGCCCCCAGTTCCGAGATCCGCTCCTGTGATCCCCACAAACCTCACATTAGGATATTGCGGGGTTTCATGCACCTGCCTATCTCCCTTCCTCTTCAGCACATAGAAAAACGTTTGCTTTATGAGCGTTATCCTGGAGTCAGAGTCGACAAATAAATTGCAGGTGACCCCTATTACCACAAATTTAGCAATTGGGCAGGACTCTCCGAACACGCCTACAATAGCGCAGCTATTCGAGCTTTTCCACGCAACTGGCTCGACTGCGGGGAACACTGCGCGTTTTTTGGGAGATTAGATATTTGTTCCGCCCCGAAAGTGTAAGCTCCTGCTCCATTGTCCGATCAAACTCGCGGCTTATCCTTGGACATTTTCTAGCGACGTGCCCGTAACTGCGGCAACCATAGCGCCTCCAGTCGGTCTAGCCTAGTGGCTAGCAGGGTTACACTTACGTCTGCGCTTACGCTTTTTGGATGTGTTACTCTCACTTTTTCCTTACTGGAGACCAACAACTTGTCGCGCTCTTCGTCTACGTCTGCCTCAACAGCCCCTTCAAAAGTAGGTGGCGCCTTCGACAGGACAAGCCTGCGCACTGGATCCCCCAGCCAGGTGATAAACTGGCACTTCATATGCTCAAGAAGCAACTCTTTGGCGTGCTTTTGCTTAGCACTATCAGGCCCTGGTTCTCGCGCTAGAGTGTCATTACCAAGGAAGCGAAGGCGGGAAGCAAACGAGCGTGCGTCTTCTCCCGGCTTCTGTCTAGCGTCGATAAACCGCCAGAGGACTGCCGTCGAGAAACCGACACCAGTACCGGGTTCGGCTTACGTCAGCGAATTATTCGAACCCGGTATTGGTGTCGGTGTCTGATAAGGTGTTCAAGACGGTCGCCAAAAGAATACCACCGAAAGTAAAGGAAAGGGATAAAAGACCCAGTGTTTTGCCCTACATTCATGCTCTGTCACACACACTAAAGAAAGTAGCAGAAAAAAACAAAGTTCAGTTGTATGTTTTGCACCTCAAGAAGCTTGGCAACCTCTGCGCCAAGGTGAACTACAAGAAAACAGAACGGCCGAATGAATGGCTTTGTGGTGTGAGGCACCAGAACAAGTTTGTGGCGAGTGTCGAGGGAGAGGTATATAGAATACCACTTCTTTGCGGTGCGGCCTATGTAGGTCAGGTGTGTGAATGAGAGGCTGCGTGAGCATAAATATAACAACTTTCTTGTCACCGCACCTGGCAATTCAGCAGCGCATTGCCCTTGTACGCCCTTGTTGGAGAGTACTTTAGTGTTGCTCAGGTCACACAACAAGGTCACAAGAGAGGTCTGGGAAGCGTTTACCATGGCCTCGGTAATGGATGGAGATGCGTATATAAGCGAACCTTCGGTAGCTTTAACTTCAAAGGAAAGAAGGTTTTTATCGACTAAAACGTCATTATCTTGCTTTCCATGAATTGGCGGTTTAGTTTTTTGTGTGTATATGTGACGATAAGGTGCGCATAAGTATGCGCGCCTTTGGGAGTAAAATTCAGTTGAAAGTCAGGGCTTTGTGTCTAGTGTCGTGGAATTTTTGATCCCATTTGTCTGTTTTGTAAGTTAGCGCACTCCTGTAAATAATATGGTTTCGTTTGGGGGGTTTAACGTCCCAAGGCAACTCAAGCTATGAGAGACGCCGTAGTGGAAGACTCCTGAAATTTCGACCACCTGGGGTTCTTTAATGTGAGCTGACATCGCAGAGCACATGTGCGCCTTGCTTTTCGCCTTCATTGAGAAGCGGCCGCCGAGGCCGGGATTCGATCCCGCGTCCTTGGGAACAGTAGTCGAGCGCCGTTAACCACTGAGCCACCCCGGCGGGCCTTTAAATAATATTATCACATTAGGTGATGTCTACGCATAAGGAAAGAAGAAGAGTCTCATGAGTTTTTAGAGAAGACAACGTTCAACAGAGTCGGCTGGTGCCTGCAGAAAACGTCTGTTTGAAAGCCTTGTCTTCCGTATCCGCCCTCTGCTCCAAGCTGAACAACCAACTAGCACCCTTTACAGCATTACTGATATGGCGAATGGTTGTCACACATAATTACCGGAAATTCAGCGCAACACAAACACACAAAAGAAAGGAGACACCACGGGCTCTTGGTGCCCCTTTCTTGTGCGTGTTTGTGTTGCGCTGAATTCTCTGTAATTATGTGTTGCAACCAACTAGCTCAGCACTCTGAATGGTTTATCTTTATAGTACTTTGTGTAAAACAGCTTTTCTTCTATTATTAGTTTGACAGCGAAAATGTTTGAGTACAATAGCTTGTTACAAGATGTGCGTAATGCGCAGCGCTGTCCTAAAATATTGACACCGGTCAATGTTATAAAATATGACATAAAATGTTGCGTGTGAGAAATTAAACAACTGTTTCCTTTGTCACGCTTGGTTGTTATTTTTTGCATATTGAAACTTTCGACAGAACATCATTTGGTCAGGGTGAAGTAATATTAACGGGTAATGTTGGGGCACTGACCAAGCCAAAAAATATAAATGGCCTTCTGGGTCCTATACGTGGCCCTTGCTCAGAATACGACTGTCCCTGAAGAACGGAAAATTTACATACGCTTCAATATCATCTCTAATCATTTCCCGTAAATATGGTGAAGCGTGCCCTGATCATTGTTCAGCGTGTAGGCCGTCATTTGGTTAATCAATGATTCCAAATTTTTTTCATGTGGGGGAACCCTCAATGTTCTCACGCCCGAGTGATGATCGAAACGAGGCCATTCACTTCAAACGAGGCCAAACGAGGTCAGTGCTGCAAGTAATTTATGCCGACGAATGCTCTTGACAATGAAAGTGAGTTTGGCGGATCTGAGCTTGAAAAATCTACACAGCGTGAATATAACAGCAAGTCGCCAGACAGCAACTAGCCAGAGGCTAACCAAGAGAGTTCTACTTAAGTTGAGGACAAACCAGAGGGCTATGGAACGAAAAATGGTAGGGGTAACATTAAGAGATAGGAAGCGTGCAGAGTGGGTCAGAGAAATAACTCAAGTTACCGACATTCTAGTGGACATTAAGAAGAAGAAATGGACATGGGCAGGACATGTAGTGAGAAGAGAGGATAACCGATGGTCGCTTAGGGTAACAAACTGGATTCCAAGGGAAGGAAAGCGTAGCAGAGGGCGGCAGAAAGTTAGGCGGGCGGATGAGATTAAGAAGTTCGCAGGGGTCAAGTGGATGCAGCTTGCACAGACCGGGTTAAGTGGAGAAATATGGGAGAGGCCTTCGCCCTGCAGTGGGTATAGTCAGGCTGATGATGATGATGAGCCAGACAACTTTATAACAACAAATGTCGCTACAAACGCGAGAAATTTTGTGTTAATGGCACCTCTTCCGGGAAGTACTTTCCCCAAAGCGCTTTTTTCGTTACTCGCCCTATTGCGAACGGTCAGCATTTTACTCGCAAAAATAAAAACATGGGGTATTCGAGTTTCATAAAAAAGCACTCATGACGGGAAAAAACGCAAATGCGGAGAAAGATGCAGCGTTTGCAGCGTGACTTGATTGCGGCCGTCGCTGGCTTTCACTCTCTTTGAGAGGACGTATATCCCCTCCTTCTCCTCTGCCGGATCTGGGTCTAGTAGCCAGAGCAATTATCTAGGGCCGACCTGGGAGTGAGGCTGATAGCTCAGGTCGTTTTCTGTGCCGTTTGGCAAGGTGGGAATCGCGCACACCTGCTGCGACTGACGAAGGAGAGGTCGTACTTTTTTCAGCGATGAACGAAGTGACCTTTGGCGTCCCAGAGACGGCTGGAGGACAAAGTACCGATCGCTTGCCGCTGCTTGAACCCCGAGCTCGTCCTCCAGAAAGCCGGCGTAATTTTAGATAACGGAATAGCAAGCGCCTGGCATGTTTCTTGCTCGGCTTCTTTGACGACGTAGTGACATCGGGATGCTGGCTCAACCCCACTCAACCGAATGGTGAAACAATTCTAAATGCGCACCACATTCTCACACGAATGTCCTCGGACGGCCACCGCCTGCGCACGCGTGTGTCTATAACAATCTACATGTCTTGATTTATAGAGAGGCAAAGCGCGAGAGAGGCACACAGCAGAGAAATTATACTAGGAAACATGTGCGAATGCTCAGCTGGAGGAAGGGGATACATTTGCCAAACTAAACTCAAGATTATCTAGGGCCACTGGAAGACATAAAACCTGTAAAAAATATCGGAAGCATACGAAAAAAATTACACAGCATTTAGAAACAAAGTTTCCTTTTTCAACAGAACAACCAACGTTTCACTTACGCACTTGTCGGTTCCTAAACTGTGAATAAATGATGCCTCAAGAAGCTTTATTGCTAGTTGTCTTTTAGAACAGCCAAGAACTTTTATTGTTCCGAAAAGTCGGTGGTATTTGCAGCTCAAACAATGCTTAGTCAGGATGATTTAAAGGACGCAGCGTGTTCTCTTACGCGCTCATTAAGACATCAGCCAGTCTGGCCTTTATAGACGCGGCCACAGCTTTAGAGTGACTCCTTATACGTACTTTGCAAGCAACGAACTTAGTTACCCGTTTGACGCTTCAAGCCGGTTTCTTATGGCTTTGGCTCACCACTGCGCAAATACATGACAGTTTTCGAGGTGCCATGAAAACGACGTGTACACCAATCTTTCTTGTTGTCCTCTGTATATTATGCAATACGCGGAGAATGTAAGGCTTCCTTTTTCTGTCTAGCATCAGCGGCAGTGCTGGGAACAGATTCACTCTTAGAATGAACAGGAAAAAACATTATCGGGCTGCACATGTAAAAGATGAAAGATATGCCATCTAAAGACAGCATAATGGACGCACCACTTGCACAATCATCGCCAGTTCGTGCTTTCTCAATTGCCTCAACAATTTCGAGTGTTAATTTACTCTTGCTTTTATAAAGAAATTCGCATTGAGGAAAGAGAGGACGACAATTCTTCTTGCATTTGCACTTAAAACAATGAGTGCTCAAGTGCCCCTCTTTTTTGTTGTCCACAACGTAATTATGCTCACCTAATCTCTAATTTAGGCATCTACCAGTTTGGCCTATACAATGTTTACATTTGCATGCTTCCGTAGCTATTTGAGCAAGCCTTCCGCGACAGCCGTCAGCACAGAAACAGGATAACCAGCATCCTTGAGGCGTTCGGCCTGAATTGCGAAACTCGATTCCACTTGGTGAATGCACCACTTGGATAACGCCGATTTAAAAGACAAGGAGACGATGCCACGCTTCACGAGCTTAGAATGTGAGGAATGATAGAATAGAGCGGTCTTTGTGTGTGGCGTGCAGGCCCAACAAATGTGACTTGTCATGTTCAAGCACAGTCTTAAATCTAAAACCTAAATCGCGAAATAACGTGTTGCTGGGTGGCGGAAGATCAAGGCGTGAAAACACACACGAACACAAGAAAGGCCTCACAACTGCTTTATTGAAGGAAAAAGAACACGCCAATATATAGTAATTGTTCATACACACAAGGTTGTGATTCAATATTAACTGCGCGGGTCAAGTAGTTCTTTTCAGCTTTGTACAAAGATATCGACGTATACAATTGTGATGTTTTGATGATGTTCCTTGTGTGTACGATGACTTTATATTTGCGTGTTTTTTTCCTTCAATAAAGCAGTTGTGAGTGGCACTTCATCTCGTTGCCTTTCTTTTGTCCGTGTGTACTTTCTCGTCTTGATAAAAACTAAAACAGGTTATTTTGTGACATTTGCAAGGTAAAATTCATGGAACTAGTGACGGCAAAAAACAGCCCAGGACTGAGTCAGCAACAAAATCAGTGTTAGCATCCCTTAGTTGTGAAAGGACTAGGAAATGGTCAACAAATCTAAAATTATGAGCCAAGAAATCATTACTCGCATTCTGGCTTACCTCACGGTCAAATTTTGCTAGAAAAATTTCGCACCGAACATGGCGTGTAAAACGAGCTACAAAAAGTAATCATTTTTCCTACGTACTATTTCTGAATGGAACAAGTTGCCAGCTGATTTTGTGAGTTTACATCGAGTATTTTTACGGCTAATTATTGATTTGTGATTTTGCTATTCCTTCAAACTAATATTTGTTGACCGAGTGCACTGCTGCTCCTCTTGTATTTTTTTTATCCATTACTCCTTTTTCTACGCTCCCCTCTTTTTTGTTGTTTCTCTCGCGTGACATTTTTGTTTATCTGCTCGTCACTTTAATGTTGTTCCTACTCTTCAGCTGTAATGCTTCGGCGCTGCACGGAGTACTGAAAATAAATAAAAATAAATAATTTCCTGCTTGCAGACTTTAGAGAGCCTGCAAGCGCAGGTACTGAAAATATGCCTTGGACTGCCCAGATGCACCTCTAACAAAGGCTCAATTGAAGAGGCACATGCTCGCCCAATATCCATGTACTTAATGTCACATGAACCGCTTCGTGTATATTTACGAGCACTTACACGACACCGTTTTCACCCATTGAACAAGATTCTGGACGAGCGGCAGCACTGCAGTGTTACAAGTGAACTCCGTTGCCATTAGTTGCAAGTACAAACAGGATATGCCCTTCAATATAGTCCCTTTCAACCAACCTGGGTGATGGATAAACCTTTGGTGCACCTTCGTGTTCCCGGGATACTGAAGAAATCAATGGTGCCACTTAGTGGGCTAAAACAACTTACTCTGGCACATCATCTGGTCAGAATATCTCAATTATATTCACATCTGCACCGACAGATCTGAGTCAGCACTCAGAAAAAAACTCTACATATTATTTTAGGACATACTTTTACTTCAACCGTTGCTGAACTTGTAGCCCTTTGGGAATCTGGAAATCTATTCGCTACATATGAGGGGAACCACCTCAAGATTGGTGTACATTCACGGACTCAAAGACTGCAGAGGAAACTTTCCGGCTTGTAATCGTCGCCAGGCTATGGCCTCTTTATTATTTAAGCTCAAATATTATAAAGATGGTCGTGAGATGACGTTTAATGAATCTGTGAGCGGGCCTAGCGCGCGACTGCCCTCTTCTTCCTTCTCCGTCCGTAACATGACCCGGGGCCACCGAGCGATCATCCCGATCGTAGACGAGGACGTTTACCAGTGATGATTCCATGGCATGATGATGGGCGTGTCTAGATGCTTGAAGAGGAAGAAGTAAGAGTACCCTATTTAAGAAACCCATTTGTGGTTTTGATAGGTCCTGTATGAAATAATATGGAAGTATGCAGGAGCCGAATTGGGGCATAAAGGACCCATAAAGAAGCATTCAGGACTAGTAGGAGGACGCACAGGATATGCATATAGGTCCTGTTTTCCTTTTCAGACGCCTTTAACTCCTGACTCCTGTATATCACGTGTGGGATATATATTTGGAGTTATCGGAGTTGTGAATAGGTCCTATGTACCATGATACAGGAGCTAGATGGGCTCCTTAATCAGGATTTGTTTATGCAAGTTTGAAAAGGCAAAATTTGATATACGCATGCGGTGTCCCCGCTAAATTGAATCAAGAATTAAAACAAGGAAGCCTTTTTCAAATCCGAATGAAATGAACATGAAAGTTTATTTTGCATTTCGATCTCTGCATGCGCTCCTGTGAGCGCATGCGGTAATTACAATCAACAATCGCTGCACGTCTTCCGACCTTACGGCGCACGTTCATATCTGTAACTGATGACGAGTCTGCAATACGGAAGTGCAGGGAATAAATTCACCTTTCCACATGAACATAAGTATGCTCGAGCATAACTCAAAACACACGTTGCCACCCACCGACCCATTCATTGATAGCATGCATATCGATGCTCATTTAAGGGTTTGCATATGCAAAACGAGTGATGGGAAGTGAAATACTGCCGCCGCTGCTCCGCTGGCAGCATGAGAAGTTAAAAGGTCACATATATGACAAGCGGCTCCGTACGAGATGTCTCTGTAGTAGAAAGAAAAATGCGCTCTAGCACGGCGAAAAAAAATAGACAGTACGTAACATATTCGCATATACTTAGGTGTAAGTGCGAAACACTTATACATTTGAATGATAGATGATAATGCCTATCTGTATTGATAAAACGGAAAAGGTTCAGCGTGTTTACAGGGCAATCGTCGAAGGACGACCGCACTTAAGAAAAAGATGCCAAGTGCAAAAAGGAAAATCGGAATAGAAAACGACGAATATAAGCATACAAAGTATGACCTGATCATGCTATGGCCTTCACAGTATTTGGAGAAGTAGGATGGCTTATAGACTTTGTGATGTGGATGCACGATCTGTATGTGACTATTTTGTTGAAAAAGTGTATAAACTAAAAGAAATCTTGAAGCAGCAAGACGCTGTGGATGAGGTCTTGAGTCTGATGGGCGAACTTGTGGTAATGAAAGTCCATTAGACACGGTTGTCAGCCAAGGGGCATGGCAACCACGATCTTTTACTGATGTATTTGTACCAATTCAAGCAATAAAGAAAAAAATTCGCCGTGGTGTAGCGGTTAGTGTGCTGGGCTGGTATGCGGTGTAATTCGTGACATCATGGTGCGGTTCCTGGCGCGGCAAGATTCTTTTTTTTATTTACGTGCATTTTTTTATTTACCTGAGAGTCTTTTTAGCCTGCATTCGCATTTTTCCCACTACGAGGGGCGCTGACCACATTCCACAACGCACATAGCCTCAACTTCTACTACTCCTTTTACTCCTACCACTCCCTCAACTCCCACAACTCCCATGTCCAATAACCCGATATGAATAGGTCCTATATATAGGTTTTTCAATAGGATAGAACGGCTTGCCGACACGATGTCTGATGCGTAGGTGATCCGTCTCCCCTGGAGCTGTCAACCATCCGTCACCAGATTCCATGGGACTGACGGCTCGAGGTCACGTCGGACGGCTTGGGCGGGAGTTGTGTGTTTGTGTCCATCGGTTCATTCGGGTCTCTCGGGTTCTTCGTCTCGGTTCTGGTTGGTGTGTCTGTTCTTATCTTCAGTTACGGGCTGGGGGCTGGGCGGTTGGAGTTGGTCAGGTATGGGCTTGAAGGGCTGGGGCGAAGCTGCTCGGCGATGTCCCCTGGCCCTAGGTCGATGGTCCCGGCTTACAGATGGCGTCGATGCTCCAAGGCGAGGATGGGGATGACAACCCCGCCCCTCCAACCAAATGTTACGTGGCGGCAAGCGATGACAGCAGGAGAACAGAGGACAGAGAGAAGATGCTCGATGGTCGTGAGGTAAAGTTTACTGAATCTGTGAGCAGGCCTAGCGCGCGCGCTCCCGCCCGCGCCACTGCTCTCTTCTTCCTTCTTCGTCCGTAGCAATATTAACTTCTCACCCTGAAAGCTTTGCCGCAGTTACACACCTGCAAAGGCTAAGTGATCACGCAGTAATCCACAACCTGTAATCTGCTCGAAAGTAAAAAAGTCGAAAAGAAACTTACCGTTTACGATCGTGGTGATTACTCTAGCATAACTAACGAATTATATTGAAGTAGGATGGACAGTTGGGCGAGTAGGTACAATTGCATAGTGGGTAGAACAGCGGGAAAAGACGAAGCACACAAGAAGAGACGCACAACAGACGAGCACTTGTTTGTTGTGCGTCTCTTGTGTGTTTCGTCTTTTCGCGCTGTTCCACCCACTAACGAATTATTCAATTTTTACGAGAGCTTCGCTTCCAATTATCAGTCTCGCTAGACCGAATCTAACTGGCTCCTTTTTAAATCGGAGATGCAAAGGCTATGCCTTCTAACTATAACAGTAATCGAACGAGTGCAGTGCCCTGGTTTAACACGAACCTAAAGAGCCTAAATAGTAAGAACAAAACACCTCTTCCGCCGTGCTAGAATCAATAATTCTCAACTCGTGTGGGACAAATATTACTCTACTGCTAACAACTCAATTCAGCTGTATTAAAAGAAAAGCGAAATTTTTACTCCTCAATCTTACCTTCCATGCTACAAGATAACCCCAAAAGCTTTTGGAAATGTATTTCTCCCAATAAGTCTAATACCTTATCCTTTTGTGACCTCGACAACTCTCCTATTCCTTACTCTGAAGTAGCTAATGAATTAAACAACGTGTTTTGTTCCATACTCACCCATGAGCCTCTTCAATATCCTCAGATGGCGGAAATAATCTTCAATCCTAGCGGTATCATATTGAATCGTTCAATATACATCTTCTGTTGCCGTTGATGGCATCAATCCTAAGACATTAAAGAACACAAAACACATTTGCAGTTTATTCTTGTCTCTCCTGTTTCATCAATCACTATACCACTGGTTATGTTCCAGAAGACTGGCGGATTGGCAAAATGTTTCCCGTAATTAAAGGCAACATATCATCTCCAAATTAATATTGACCCATTTCCATCACTGGCTTATGCTCTAAAATCATGGAACATGTTATTTATTCGAGAGTGGCTACCTTTTTGTCATCTGTTAGTTTCTTCCACCCTAATCAACATGGTTTTTGCAAAGAACCTTCATGTGCCACTGAGCAGAACCGAAAACTGGACGAATTGGTGAACGTTTACCATTATGTACAGCGCGAAAAACGAAGACAGGGGGACTAAAACGCAAACAAACAAACGCTGACTATCCACTGAACTTTTAGCGTGCTTCTCGCCTATCACAAGCGTTGAAACCTCAAGAGGTTAACATGTCCCGCTGTGCTTTTGAGTTTTCAAAGGTTGTGATAGGCCAGAAGACACGCAGACGGGGCCAGGCCACTCTGAGGCCTCTGGTTGAGTATCTGTCTGTCAGTGGATTGATTCCTTTGGTCTCCGACAAAGAGGGTTTTTTGGTTGTGGTTCCGCGAGGCATGCACAACCAGAAAGCTTTTGAGGCGGTGGAAAAGAACTTCAGAGAAGTAAAGGTGAACAAGCCTTCGGTCAAAAGGCAAGCACTCGCTCTTCTGAATGAGTGCAATTTAAAGGGACTGTACGCAAAAGTCAAGGCGACTAAGGGGTGTAAACTGGACCTGCTTTTCACTGCTAAGTCGCACAAGCCAAGCATTCAGTTTCGTGCTGTCGTCTCCAAAAGATCAACTTGGCAGTATGAGGCGTCTGGATTTTTACAGAAGCAACTGAGGCGTCTGAAGATTGTGGACCCGTTCTTAATCCCAGGTTTCAGAAGCATTATTGAGTTCCTCACGCAAAAGAATCCAGGGATCTCCTCTGCGCTGAGCATCGACGTAGAGAACCTCTTCTACTCGCTTCCTAATGACAGCCTGTTGAGGGCAGTGAAACAGTGCATAACCGAGGACAACGACGAGGTTGCGTTTGTGAATGCCAGTGGTGTCGCTGTTGACAGTTTTCTTGAACTGCTTTCTTCCTTTTATCTGGCTTCGACCTTCGTGAAGTGGGACGATCGGTGCTTCGTGCAATGGTCGGGCGTGTGTATAGGTTACATAGTTGCCCCAATCCTCAGCGACATATTCCTTGGGATGGTAGACAGGGCGCTCGCTGACGATATCAAGCTTCTAGCAACCAAAGTGTTCCAGTATGTGGACGACTACCTGGTGTTGACTAGAGAAGGGAGTGGCATGAGATTTTCAGTAGACCTGTTGAAACTTTTTAAGGTAAAAGGACAAGACTTGAAGTTTACTTTTGAGTTGCCATATAGTAGGCATATCCAGTTTCTGGACGTTAATCTGTTCTTTACCGAAGATCACGTGTGTTGGAAATAGGCTCCACGATCGCAAAAATTCCTTCTGAGCCACGAGCCTCGTCACTCGAGGCTTGTTAAAGATGGCATAGCAATGTCATGCCTTTGATCATCATTGGATAAGTCCTGCCCACCCTTTATAGAGGACAGCTTCTACGCACAGGTCCCAAAGCTCAAACAGGCTGGCTTTCCGCTACAGAGCCTCATGCGTCTGGCGGAGAGGCTCTTGGTTAAAGTGAAAGGGGTTGCCCAAAAGCCCAGGAAAGTGCAGGTGACAAAAAGAAGATTGCTCCCGTTCCATATCTACATGGTGTCTCCCATCGCCTCAAAAACGTTGCAGGCAGCTACGGCATACATGTGGTTTTTACGGCTGAGAATAAGGTTGGCAAGATTTGTGCCGCTGTCAGGAAAAGAATGGACGAGTCGAGGCCCATTGCAGGAGCGTGCGCTGTCAGACAGACCAACAGATACGTGCAGTGCAACACGGGCACTGGGTACAAGATACCCGTATTATGTGGGAAATATATATTATGGGCAGACTGGAAGGTACCTCAACGTCCGCCTGAGAGAGCACGAGAGGTCGCTGGGGTCCTCTGTCGCTTCATAAAATCTCGTTCTACGTTGCCGTGGATGCAGCAAAGAAAATGATAGCGCGTGTGTTCCTGATTTGGGGCGTGCGGACGTTGTCTTCAGGCACAGCAATCAGTTGTGCCGGGAAATAGCAGAGGCGTATCTGATCGCCACATCGTGCACCCTATGCGTTGCGAAACCTTCGGTGGCGTTACACCAGGTAGAACTGGACTATATTGAGAGTACTGCTGCTGTGCAATGAGACTAAAGCGCACATGTGGTTTAGTTTGCTGTTTTGTTGTTTTGTTTTTTGATGTGTTTCATTCTTTGTGCGCCTGCACGTTCTGAGTTTGAAGCCTTTATAAATACGAGTATTTCCTAATAAAATTTCAGTTGATAGTCAGCGCTTGTTTGTTTGCGTGTTTCTTCCCCCTGTCTTTGTTTTACGCGCTGTACATAAGGGTGACACTCAGCTTGCTCTTTTCCTTGATGACCTGCATTCTTCCATTGACCAGAAGGTTCCTGTTGACGCCTTGTTATTGGATTTTGAAAATGCATTCGATAAGGGTCCCCTTAAAGGCCCACGTTCCACCCTCCGGTCCAAATTATTTTTTTCCGCGGTGGCTTTGCGGCTTCGTCCCCACAACGCAAGGCCGAAAGAAGTTTTTCAAAATAGTAATTAATAACGGAGTTACAGCCACCGCAATCAACCGATTTTGCGCTTCCCTCTCCTTCCGTCCCCTCTCAGAGGTTTTTCACTCTCCTTCTCGGTCGTCTAGCCTCCGTAAGCCTAATTCCCCTTCCTCCTACGCGTTTGGCGGGAGGTGGGGCGTCTTGTGGAGAACGTCAGTCACGTACGTGCCCCGCCTTTGAGACTTTTCTTTTTCTTCTCTTTTGCTGTCTCGTTGACGTTAGGCCGAGCCTCTCTCCTAAAAGGGAGAGAAAACACGAGGTCACGTCGGAGTCAAAGCTTCAGGTTGCGCGAAAGAAGGGAAGGCTGTAGAAACGGCGCAGCACACAGAACGGACTCGGAGCAGGGGGGTGAGATGGTGGTACTCTCTGCGTGCGCGAAAACGAAAAGGGCGAGGGAGAAGCGTGCAGCAGCGAGCGGTGGACACAATTAGTAGTGTACGTCCATCCTAGCTTCTCCCGTCGGACAGCGAGACGGACCAATGGACGTCGTTGACGGCAAGTACGTCATAACAGTGGCTTGACGGGCCAGCGCAGGAAACGGGGACGCTGGCTTCATGATGGAGAGCATGAGAGAGCTTTGATATGTATTTTAGTTGCTTTGCAGCGCGTGTGTCGCTGTAGCATATTGCACAGACTATCTCCGGTACCTGATCGAAACACAGGGCTCTTGCTTAAAAGGTCCTTCCCTGGACAGTGGCCCTTTAAGCGCCTAATACGTACACTTTATAATCTTAATCTCTATCCGCCCGTGGTCAAATGGATCCGAGGATATCTGGCTAATCAACTACAGTTTGTGTACGTAAACTTTCATTCCTCTCCGATGTCTCCCGTCCTCTCCGGAGTACCTCAAGGATCTGTCTGTGGGCGTCTTCTCTTCCCAATATATATCTACGACCTGCCTTATAACCTCTCGTTCGAAATTCACCTATTCGCTGACGACTGTGTCTTATACCGACCAATAACTAATCACGCAGCTACTTCAGGTCTGCAAGAAGATATTAACAAAGTCCTAGCATGGTGTGACCTCATGACGCTGAACGTAAGACTTTCCGGCTCTCATTCTACCACCGCCGTAACTATGTCGACCCCACAACCCTGTTGCCCTTTCTGACTCCCGCAAATACTTAGGTGCCCATATCCCAAATGATTTAACCTGGACACGCCATGTTAACAGCATCACTAACTCGGCTAGCCGGTTGCTAAGCTATTTACATAGTAATCTGGCCCTTGCACAATCTTTTCTTAAATTACTTGCCTACAAGACCCTTATTCGTCCAAAACCAGAATATGCTAGCGCAATTTTCGACCCTCATCCCAGTAACCTAATAATAATCCTCGAACCCATTCAGAACCATGCCGCTAGATTTATTTTATCAGATTAGTATTAAAGCATTAAAAGCACAGCTTAGCCTTACCCCCCTGTCATCTTGTCGTAAAACTGCCCGTCTCATTCTTTTTTATAGATTTTATCACTCATTGCATTCTGTCAACGATGTAATCAGACCATTCTACCGCTATTCCCGCAATGCCCATCTTAACGCTGTGTTTCTCCCGCGCACGCACACTGTCACATACCAAAACTCATTTTTCGTTCGCACTGCCAATGATTGGAATCACCTGCCTGACCACATTGCCATGCTTCGAGTCTTCAATCGAAGCTCATCTTTCAAGCCTTCTCTCATAAATATCTTTTGCCATGTTTGCCCACCCCTCATGTAATGTCCCGGCAAGGGACTTTGAGGTATAATAAATAAATGAAGTTAACGAAACCTTTGGCTGGTTAAAAACACTCGCCAAATGCATTGCAACAAGACCTAACAAATATAACCTGCTAGGTAACGGTATGAGAGGGCTCATCACACGCCTGTACATACATAACGCCCAAGGAAATCGTTCCAGAATCGCGCGCGCAGCCGCACGCGAACGCAGTTTCGAGGTGGCTAAAACGGCAGGAGATGAAACTATGAGTGACTTGTTTGTTTGGGTACTAAGTCTTCCAGAAACATGTTTGGCGCGGATTGTCTGAGGCAAGCTGTCGTGAAAGTAAACGCGCCAAGACGAACTCCCTTCGTCGAGCGTTTCGTTTGCAGAAGCCATGACAAAACACGCTAAAATACACGACACAAGGGCACATATCTTGTGTGTCTTCTGTTATAGTACATTTCCCAATGGCTTCTAGATCCCCAAACAGCCCGACAACTCTAGTTACGGCGCCTCACTGTTCGCCGAACTTAGCGACCGAAGAAGGCGAATTAACCAGCGCCGTGATCCGTGGGCTCATTCTGTATTCTGGTGCGCAGATAGGGACCCCTCTTCGAAGATCGCCAATCACAAAGTAGCCCACTCTCGACCAACGGTGGCCTCGCGAGAGCCAGCCGGACAGAATCTATGGGCGCACGTCGACAGCCTTGCGATGCCGGCGCGGACTAGCTTGCCCCCTTCCCTAAGACCCGGAAGCGAGGGAATGGCTTTGAAACGAGCCGCGCCGTTTGGGGCATTCACTCTTGCAACTATTAAGGTTATTTGAGATTTCTTATGGATGAATAGCTTTTTTGAGACTTGTTTTAAACAAGCGCGAAGTTCAGGACGAAGAAAGTCCCGCGCATTTCACATGCGTTTCGGTCCGCACCCCGTCAGCTCCTGCCAGTCATTGTAGCCACGTGATCAGCACCCTGGAAGAGATTCTTGAGGCTTCGTGTCTCAACTGAAGGCAAGCGCGTTGCACTACATTATCAGTGGCAAGCAACATTGGCGCGACCAGTGGGCACGAGAACCTATTTTCTTTTTTTATATTGGTGTCATTGCCGTCCGAACCCAAATGAGTTTTTCATATTTGCAATGGACTGCGTCAGTTTTGACTTGGTTTATGGGGTTTAAAGGGCAACTCCGGCGATTTTTCGGCCGTACTGAATTAATGGTTGATTTATATGGCTGAAGGTTTGGTCATCATAGTACGCGATTAGATTGTTTTCGATACGCAAGCGATAATTTTAAATAAGCAAAAGACGAATTAAACGAACACGACACGAACTCCGCCGCACGCACCCGCTGCCGTTCTGCCGAGGTGTGCGAACGTCAATCGTTGTCGCGTACGGCACCATGTGAAACATGCTATGTGACGTCTGTGAGTCGCCCTTGGTGTCATTGGACAGAGACATCTACGCCTATAGTCATTCAAATGCAATTTAAAAAAAAAAACAAGCAATATTTGGCATGCATGGCCAATGAGGGCAGAATGAGTGAGCGAGCTTGAATGAGGCTAAATTATTGCGGTACGAATCATTATTTATTACCTTGATTTTTTTAAGCCATTCATGTACTCACAAACCCCGATTCAAGTGACCGGCATATATGACGGCGACCGATCATTATTACAATTTCTTTTTTTTTTCTTCATACTGGCCCTAAATCCACCTCGCTTCGAGTGAGATTATACCCCTGCCACATGAAAAAATATATGTAATTTCCACTGAATGCCATTCAATTTATTATCATTTTTCTATGAACTGCTACACGACCGAACTAATGCCTATTGCAAATAATGGCAGTTGCGATGGATAAATATTGAGAGTAAAGAAAAGTTTGTAGGCCTTCGATATGTCACGAAAATGCGTTCTGAGCGAAAGCGGTTTTCAAATTCCCGTTGACGTAACCAACCTGCTGATCACGACTATACTACGAAGCGTCGGAGTCTGCAGTTGTTTACGGAAGCTGCGCCGAGCCCAGGTACAAAATTTTAAGGATCACGGGCCACACAGTTTCAGCTGCGTGCACTTCGCACACTAAAACAAGTCATACAGGCATTGCCTATAGTGTGCCGATCGACAGATACAACCTTCGATAGTACGATAGTCCAATCGCTTAATATTTAGGAAATCAACAGCTTTTAGCATGTTTTTTTTTTTTCTGACGGTGGCTCGCAAACAAACCGCAGTGCCGGCACCGCCGGACTGCGACAGGCGGTTTCTTATGTTGTGTGCGGAAAGATCGCCGACACAGCATCCGATTTCAACAATTAGTACTCATGAGCCAAACTCTTCTATCACAACTATCTTGTCCCGCCCGAAATATTCTGAGCGTTCTCAGGCGCAGAGGGGACGCCGGACCGCACGATTCAATTTGTCGCGAAGCTCTTTTTTCCAGGAAAATCGGTGGTGAATCAGGGTGTTGTTTTTCGTAGAATAACTCGTGCAGCTAACAACACAACACTAGCTGCCACCCAGCGGTGCAAAAGAATGCAATGCAGTGTGAGCTGAAACCAGAAGACAATGATTTCAAGTTCTATGCTGTTTGCAAGCAAGCTGTCGGCCATGCCAGGCCGACAGCTTTCTGAGTAGCGCCGCCTACCCCGTGCCAGTAGTACCTCAATGGATAGCACAGGCGACGCCACACCGTACAAGGCGCGCGTATAGGGTCGTTGCATTGTCGCCGTCGTCTGCTCCAAAACCACTGCATGAAGTCATCAAGCACAATGTTGGCCGTAAAAGATTTCTTTCTTGCAGTGCGAGTCAGAGCGCTATCCTTAAAAATCTCACAAATGCTGCGCTGCTTAGTTTTACACGGACAAAGGAACTGGACAAACGCTGAGGTTAAGCGCAATTTCTCAATCGCAACTCGCTCAATCTCAAGCACTTCTTAAACTTAAAATTCCTTTTCCGGAAAACTATAGAGCATTATCAACTTTGCTTTTTTGTGCACATAATGTTAACATTGTGAAGGACGTCTGACGCAAATTTTGTTGTTATCTGTGAGCATTGAAAAATTGACGGAGTTGACATTTAACGTCCCAAAGCGACTCAAGCTATGAAAGACACCGTAGTGGAGGACACCGGAAATTTCGACCACCTGGGGTATTTTCGACTCCAAAAAAACTCGCTTCTTTGTGCAAGACTGGCAAAACAAACAGTAACGGAGCACGTGCTTGCACCACACGTGATCAGAAGCCTTTCGCACGTTGCATTGAAGGAGTCGCTTATCAGATACCTTTATCATGTGGTGGCCACTACATCGGACAAACAGGACGATGCCTAAATGAGCGAATTATGAAGCACGCACGTAACGTCAAGAACGGGAAGGGAAGCTCACTTTTGGATCACATTCTTTCTTGTAAGTCGAGAACTTGCAAGCCAAACTTTGAACAAACTGCTGTGCTAGCAAGAAGTTTTAATATGACCATACGTGTAATAATTGAAGCGGAGAGGATAAATGCTTTCGGAGAGACATGTGTTAGCAGTCCGTCGATTTGTTTATGTGATAAGCAACTGTCTTTTCTCCGGCGATGATACAGTAGCACATGTGATACCTTGTCTTTGGCGTATAAATGTGCTGCATGCGGGAAAAACTGTTGTTGGAAGTTAGCGCTCGTGTTCTTCGGTCTTCTCGTGTGTCTTGTCTGTTTTGCGCTACAATATCGCTATGCACCAGGGCTTCTTTGACGTGCACTGACATCGCACAGCACATGGGCGCCTAGCTTTTCGCCTCCATCAAAAAGCGGCTGTCGAGGCAGAGATTCGATCCCGCATTCTTGGGCACAGTAGCCGAGCGCCGTAACCACTGCACCACCCCGACGGGGCGACGCTTCAGTTTAGTACTTTTGACTTTGCGCGGCCTCGACGAGAAAGAAGCGTTGATTTGAGATAGACGATGCAACATGTTTAAGACAGGAAAATTATTGCGCGAACAAAACCTTTCACGGAAAGAAATGGCGTGGGTCAGGCGCTAACTTCCTCTAACTTTATTCGCTGAGCAACTATACCAAACTATGGCATGTGCAGAAACAGGGACAGTGTATGGTCGCGCAAAACGTTCTAGATAAAACATCTAAGAAATGAAAAGCTCACCGAGCTATCATTAACGCTGTCTTTGCCTCTCTTTTTTACATGAGAAGCTTCTGAAATCTCCCTCGCCGTAAACCTTTTCTGTCTGGCATTGCGAGTCGGGTCCCGTGGAGCGCTATCATTAAAATGTCTGCTCCTTCACAGAATCCTTATCTCCCCGTTTTGCACTGTAGACTTTTTTTTGTTGTTTACGTATTGTTACGTGGTGGTGACCAGGGTCGATGGCACAAATGAAGAATCGGTGACTGCACAGAAGAAACTCGTTATTGGGCTGACTTGCACCCGCAAAAGAACTAATTGGAACTCAGCGGCGGCGATAGCAATAAACGTGCTCGTCGAACAAAGAATGCCCATCACACTCGCCAACGTTAAATTTAAAGGCTGCTCAGAACAATCTAGATAACGTCGCAATTGCTACCAGCACAAGCTGGAACAATGTAGGAGGACACACGAGTGGCCGGGATCTTCGGGACAGATCTCGGTGCATCTTGCTCTACAACGAAACTGATGGAGGTGCGTCTCGTGACATCGAGCATTAACAAAGAATACATAACTAATGCGCGATCCAGAATCCGAGTGATAATGCCGCATACCGGCGGCTGTTAAAAGAACTAGTACAGTTTTGAAGGTTTCGCGGCAATATGCAACGTGGAGACGATGTTTTTATAGTTTTTAAAAAGGATTACTGGACGGCGCTGAAGTCTGCTTGGGCGGAAATTGCGAAAGCCACATCGCAACTTTTTTCGGTAACTGCATTGTCATTGTCATCCCAGCTATCATCATCATGACTATCGTTGCTACCATGATTATCAACTACATGCACTATCATTTTTATTGCTACTCCTATCATAATCATCTCTGACTACAGCGTCATTGTCATGACAAATATCATCATCGCTCCAGACAAGGAGGATCGGTTTCTCACGAGCCCGGCGTGGAGGAGTGATTTGCGCGCTAAGCTGGGGTTGGACTGATACTGGCTCTGTTCCAAGCGGAAAGAGATTTTCTTAATCGTCTGTTCGTGTGGCATTTCCGCCGGCACGAATGAAGAAAGTTCTTGGAAAAAACATTTACCTGATATACACAGTTGCTGTGAGCACGGTTTTAGGCAGCATAATAAGAATGGGTGGAGTCTGGTCCTCACGCATGAACTCTGACGTTTTTATAAAACTCAATCTTACATTTGGTGGTGGCTATGGGTGTTGGCAGTACGTACCGCAAGGAGAAAAGTAGCTCTTGCCTTTGCACGTCGGCTCATTCAAAGACAGCTAAACACGCCATTGCTTGCCTTTGCCTAGAGTCCTCTCTCTCGTGTGCCATGCAAGCAGGTGGAACTTCAGTTCTCATGCTTATTTATCGCTGCGGAAATCATCATAACAAATGAAACGTACCATGTTTCATTAGCCGTGTGAGCCAGCCAATAAGCCTGTGAAGCCGGAAAAATGGCTAAGAAATATTGCAGGCCCTTCGGGCTCTTATCTCCACGGAACCTGGTGCAGCTCTATTCACGCAAAGCGAACGAAGAAGAAAGGAGCTGCTGCGAAAAAAAAATGAAAGAAAGAAGGAAGCATGGAGAGAGACAGCGCTAGCATATGTTGGCCAAACAGGTTGATGTGTGAATGACCGAGCAGCAGAACAGGCGTGGTCGCTAAAAGGACTAGGAGGAGCACGTCTAGCACAACATCTTGCAGAACTCATTACACGTCACAGAGACAAGAAACATTGCGTCCATTTCAAGAAGTGTGAATTCGAAAGGTGAGGATCCCGGTAAAGAGCAAGAGCACGAGAGGTTGTGGAATATAAAAAAGAAAAGATTGTCTTACCCCCTTCCAAAGACTGATATATCTTGACTTAAACGATTTCATTCACGACGCATTGCCCCTCTTTCTACTCATGGCTTAGTTGATGCATGTTTGCTGGCTACTGAGCAAATTAAATTCGATTAAGTTAGCGCATGTCCTTTCTTGTTTCTTTCCATGGTTGCCTCTGCTCGCACTATAATTTTATTTTCCTGTCACGTAGGGGTGATAAGGTCGACGACACAAATGAAGGGTCGATGATTGCACTGAAGAAACTCTTGATTGGGCTGACTTGTGCCCGCAAATGAACTAAGCAACTCGGCGGCGGCGATAGCAAACCTTCTCGTCGGTCGTCCAACAAAGAATGCCCATCACACTCGTCAACACGCAATTTAAAGGCTGCAAAGAACAGTCTAGATAACGTCGCAAACAGCTACCAGCACGGGATGGAACATTGTGGAAAGACACCCGAGTGGCCGGAACCTTCGAGACAGATCTCGGTGCATCTTGCGCTACAACGAAACTGATAAAGGTGTGACTCGCGACATCGAGCATTAACAAACAAAGATTACGGAACTGATACGCGGTCCAGAATCAGAGTAATAAGCATGTATGCCGGCGGCTGTTAAAAAACAACAAATACTGTTTTGAATGTTTCGCGGCATTACTCCCCCCTTAAAGAAAACATCGCCTCGAAGTTACAAAACAAAGAAACTTAAACATAAACACGGCAAAGCTAAACACCACATATTCTTTAACGCGCGTAATATGGCTTCAGTCGTACAACATGTACAATTTCTGGGCGTGCGCGTCGCCGTTGTGATGCTGACGTTCCGTCGGGAATGACTTCATAGTCCAGTGGTCCGACGCGGCGAAGGATTTTGTATGGCCCAAAGTATCGACGCAAAACTTTTCACTTAATCCGCGACGGCGAATTGGTGTCCAAACCCACACTTGGTCTCCTGGATTGTACTTTGCGTGGCGTCGTCGTAAATTGTATCGTCGGCTGTCGATGCGCTGTTGGTCTTTAATACGCAACCGTGCGAGTCGTCGGGCTTCCTCTGCACGCTGCAGGTATGCGGCGACGTCAAGGTTGTCTTCGCTGGTTACGTGCGGCAGCATTGCGTCGAGCGACGTCGTGGGCTCCCTGCCGTACACAAGCTTAAGCGGGGTCGCTCTGGTCGTCTCCTGGACTGCCGTGTTATACGGGAAGATCACGTACGGCAAGATGGCGTCCCAGGTCTTGTGTTCAGCGTCGACGTACATAGCGATCACGTCCGCGATCGTTTTGTTCAGGCGCTCCGTACGGCCATTGGTCAGGGGATGGTACGCAGTTGTTCGTCGATGGCTTGTGTGACTGTATTCCAGGATGGCTTGCGTCAACTCTGCCGTAAACGCCGTTCCCCTGTCCGTGATGAGCACTTCTGGGGCGCCGTATCGCAAGAAAATTTGTTCGACAAAAAATTTGGCGACTTCTGCCGCGGTAGCATTTGGTAGTGCTCTTGCTTCGACGTAACGGGTAAGGTAGTCAGTGGCCACGATGATCCACTTGTTACCCATAGACGACGATGGAAATGGGCCGAGGAGATCCATCCCAATTTGTTGAAAGGGCAGGATTGGGGCGGAATCGGGTTTAATAGTCCTGCTGGTCTGATCGGCGGCGTCTTGCGTCGTTGGCACTCACGACACGTCTTCACGTAGTGGGCAACTTCGGCAGGCAGTCGCGGCCAGTAATACTTCTCCTGGATTCGACGCAATGTGCGCGCAAATCCGAGGTGGCCTGCTGTGGGCTCATCGTGCAACGCCTGCAAAATTTCTTGCCGAAGTGTTTTAGGCACTACAAGAAGCTGCGTGGTCTTGTTTGGTGCGAAGTTCTTCACGAGGAGGCCATTGCTTAACGTGAAGGATGATAAATGTCGCCTGAACACACCAGGAGGGGAAGCGGTCTTTCCTTCCAAGTAATCGGCCAGCGCTTTCAGCTCAGGGTCTGATCGCTGTTGTTCTGCGAAACTGCTGGCGCTTACCGGTCCCAAAAAGGCGTCGTCGTCATCGCCCTTCGGGGGAGAGTAATGCCTAAAGACACATCGCGGGAGCACTGCTGCAAGACCACAAAGCTATTGGGGTAAGTACGCCGATTTACGGTTATTCTTGCAGTGCATCGTCCCGATGGAGTAATCAGGTTGCCACCTGCGGAGCGAATCAGCGGGCCATCCCAAGCGATTGTAACTTTCCTGAGATGGGAGGCTAACGGTCCACTGATGACTGAATAGTCAGCTCCGGTGTCTACAAGGGCAGTGACTCTGCGATGTGTTTTTCCGAAAGGCGATAGAGGACGGGTTGAGGCTGGGAGCCCTGCCCCACTTCTGCCCATGTTGATCAGGTGTCCGCGCTAAGCTGGGCGCCGATATGGTGGCCCCGGAGGAGATTTTCAAGGAAGCGTTTTTGACTGCCTTTTCAAACATAGTCCGAAAGGAAAGAGCCCAGGCCCTCCTTCAGTCAAGACTTCACATTTCTGACGAGCCTGTCCTGGCGTACTTTGGGGAGATGAAGCGCCTCTTTCGCCGCGCCGACCCTAACATGACCGAAGGTGAGAGAGTCAAATTGTTAATGCGAGGCGTCAAATAATCGCTTTTTGCAAGTCTTGTCTGAATCTGCCAAAACCCATGGCGGAATTTGAAACGGAGGCGTCTACTATCGAGAAGACGTTGGCCACCCGGATGCGCCACCACGAGCGACCACTTCAGGCGGACTGCTCAACCCACTACCCCAACGCATCTGCAAGCGGAGAGAACCTTCGGGACTTCATCCGGGGGATCGTGCGAGAGGTACTGGGATCGCCACCCAGCACCTTCACCAGAAGATGTCACGTAGGGGTGATAAGGTCGACGACACAAATGAAGGGTCGATGATTGCACTAAAGAAACTCTTGATTGGGCTGACTTGCGCCCGCAAATGAACTAAGCAACTCGGCGGCGGCAATAGCAAACGTGCTCGTCGGTCGTCCGAGAAAGAATGCCCATCACACTCGATAACGCTCAATTTAAAGGCTGCAAAGAACAATCTAGATAACGTCGCAAACAGCTACCAGCAGGGCACATTGTGGAAAGACACCCGAGTGGCCGGAACCTTCGAGACAGATCTCGGTGCATCTTGCGCTACAACGAAACTGATAAAGGTGTGACTCGCGACATCGAGAATTAAAAAACAAAGATTACGGAACTGATACGCGGTCCAGAATCAGAGTGAGAAGCCTGCAACAAATACTGTTTTGAAGGTTTCGCGGCAATATGGACGTGTGGCCGACCTCTGGTCCTGCTTGAAACGCTGGAACGCGTCCCAGATGGGCAAAATTAAATTAAGGCAGACATGTTGGTCATAATAAAATGAGCAATGGCTAAGGTGACGAAATGAAGCAAAGGCTTCACAAACTTTATAAAGAGGTAAATAATCTGCGCTCAAACCACAGTTGCATGCAAACTTGAGAAATACGCGCTCCGCTTGGATTTACACATTGTCATCATCAGCCGAACTATACTCACTGCAGAGCTACGTCCTCTCTCATAATCCCCCAATTAATTGGAATCAAAACCCTTAGCGACCAGAAAACTATTCGCTGTTCACATTACATGAAGGTCCTGCTCATTTCATTTTCTTTATTCCCAGCAACCCGAGTTCGTTTTTTTAACGCACTATGCACACCTCCGATTTGCTAACCTACCATTTTCCGTCCCACAGCTTTCTGCTTTGTCTTAAGTAGAACCCTTTTCGTTAGCCTCCACAATAGGTGAGTGCAGGTTGGATTACACTGTTATGTACTTTCTTCTTACGCGATACCGGTAAGCTGCTCCACTCGCGGACAATTTTTTTCTGCTTGTGCCAGCCATTGCTCGTCGATCGTCGAACAAAGAATGCCCGTCGCACTCGTCAACGCTCAATTTTAAGGCTGCTCAGAACAATCTAGATAACGTCGAAAACTGCTAATAGTACAACCTGAAACATTGTAGAAACATATACAAGTGATCGGAATCTTCGATACAGATCTCGCGCATCGTTCGCGACAAAGAAAATGATAACGCGTTCTTTCGCGACAACGAGCATGAACAAACACGGGATACAAAACTGATCCGCGATCCAGAATCAGAGTGATAAGGCCGCATGCCGGCGGCTGTTAAATAAACAACAAATACAGTTTTAAAGGTTTCGTGCCATTACTCCCTCCTAAAAAAAAAAACCTCGCCTCGATGTTCCAAAACAAAGAAACTTAAACATAAACACTACAAAGTTTAAAGACCATAGCTACTTTAACGCGCGTAACATGGCTTCAGTCATACAACATGTACAATTTCTCGGCGTGCGCGTCGCCGTTGTGATGCTGGCCTTCCGTCGGGAATGACTTCAGTCAAGTGGTCCGACGCAGCGAATAATTTTGTACGGCCCAAAGTATCGACGCAATACCTTTTCACTTAGTCCGCACCCACACTTGGTCTCCTGAATTGTATTGTGCATGGCGTCGTCGTAAGTTACATCGTCGGCTGTCGGTGCGCTGTTGGTCTTTAATACGCAGCCGTGCGAGTCGTCGGGCTTCCTCTGCACGCTGCAGGTAGGCGGCGACGTCATGGTTGTCCTTGTTGGTTACGTGCGGCAGCATTGCGTCGAGCGTTGTCGTGGGCTCCCTGCAGTACACAAGCTTGAACGGGGTCGCTCTGGTCGTCTCCTGGACTGCGGTGTTATACGCGAAGATCACGTACGGCAAGATGGCGTCCCAGGTCTTGTGTTCAGCGTCAACGTATATGGCGATCATGTCCGCGATCGTTTTGTTCAGGCGCTCCGTAAGGCCGTTGGTCGGGGGATGGTGCGCAGTTCATCGATGGCTTGAATGACTGTATCGAGGATGGCTTGCGTCAACTCTGCCGTAAACGCCGTTCCCCTGTCCGTAATGGGCACTTCTGGGGCACCATGTCGCAAGAGATTTTGTTTTACAAAGAACTTTGCGACTTCGCCGCAGTACCATTTCGCAGTGCTTTTGCTTCGGCGTATCGGGTAAGGTAGTCGGTGGCCACGATTATCCACTTGTTACCCGCAGATGAAGATGGAAAGGGGCCGAGAAGATCCATTCCAATTTGTTGAAAGGGCCGGATTGGGGGCGGAATCGGGTTTCGTAGTCCTGCTGGTCTGATCGGCGGCGTCTTGCGTCGTTGACCCTCACGATACATTTTCACGTAGTGGGCAACTTCGGCAGGCAGTTGCGACCAGTAGTACTTCTCCTGGAGTCGATGCAACGTGCGGTCAAAACCGAGGTGCCCTGCTGTTGGCTCGTCGTGCAACGCATGAAGAATTTCCTGTCTGAGGTTTTTAGGCACGACAAGAAGCTGCGCTGTCTTGGTAGGAGCGAACATTGCTTAAGGCGAAAGACAACAACTGACGCCTAAACACAGCAGGAGGAGAAGCGGTCTTGCCTTCCAAGTAATCTGCTAGGTCTTTCAGCTGAGGATCTTATCGCTGTTGTGCAAAGCTGCTGGCGCTTACTGGTCCCAGAAAGGCGTCATCGTCCTTCGGGGGAGCGTCGACGGGTGCGCGGGATAAATAGTCTCCGTATAAATGCTTGCGGCCCGACTTATATACTAGTGTAACGTCAAATTCTTGAAGTCTTAGGCTCCATCGAGCAATGTGGATGGAGGGATCTTTCAAATTAACCAGCCAGCAGAGCGCGTGGTGGTCGCTTACCACCCTGCATGGTCGACCATATAGGTATGGACGGAACTAATAAATGGCCCAGATGATCGCGAAGCACTCCTTCTCGGTCGTCGAGTAATTCACTTCGGCTTTCGTGAGGGACGTCCTGCTAGCGTAGGCGATTACCTTCTCCAGTCCGGCACTCATCTGAACGAGAACTGCTCCTAGGCCCAAGCTGCTTGCGTCGGTGCGAACTTCGGTTCCGGCATTCTCATCAAACTGGCCAAGGACAGGAGGGGACTGCAGGCGGCGCTTTAGTTCGTCGAAGGCTGCTCCTTGCGTCGCTTCCCATTTAAAAGGTACATGAGCCTTTGTAAGCTGCGTCAACGGTTCGGCGATGCGCGAAAAATTTGACAAATTGTCGCTAATAAGCGCACAGGAACCTGCGCACGGCTTTCTTGTCAGCAGGCGGTGGAAATTGTGCGATTGCAGCTGTTTTTCCGGGGTTGGCCGAACACCTTCCTTTCTAATGATGTGACCTAGGAACCGCAGTTCCTTGTAGGCAAATTGGCACTTCTCTGGTTTTAATGTTAGTCCCAATTATTTGATTTCATTTCATTTATTTTTCCCTTAAAGGCCCGGAGAGCATTACATAAGGGGCAGCAAACTCAATATACAATGCGATTAAGAACAGGAAAACATTAAAACAACAAGAAAAGAAAACAGAAACAAGAGAAATAATGCAAGGGTTATATGAAACAATATTAAAAACAAAAATAACGATATACCATGTGGAAATGACGCCGAAAATGTTATACAAATTTGCATGAGAAAAACGCTTTCACGAAACTGGTGAAATTTGTACCGGTTGGTACGTCATCAATGGCAACGTCAGCAGAAGTACAAACACACGTAAAAAAAAGCCAAGACAAGGTAAGCGCTGCCTCCCCCGCGCGTCCACAATTCTGCCGACGTAATCAGCGTTTTATTCATGAAAGATGGTCGTTCAATTTTATCCTGAATGATTTGCGATCAGTGCATGATACGATGGTGTTTGGCTGGGCGTTCCAGAGTACTACTGCGTCCGGAAAAAAATGAATTTAGTGCTACGGTGCGACAGTTGATAGGGAACCCAACCTGAAATTTGGCTGCGGGACTCCGCAAGCGGCAAAATTTTGAAGCATTGGTTGGGCGCGGCGCTGATGCGGCGCTTGATCGAACATGTTTCGGCGGATTCATGTGCTGCTCGAGCCGGCCCACCGCCGTGGCTTCGCAGGCATGAAAACAGGCGTCACAGGTGAGTTTAAAACATGGCTGGAGTGGTTCCGCGACGCTCGAAATGTGGAGAAGTGCATTGTTGTGTTGCTGGCTGCCGCAACAGCTCACCTGTAGACTTTCGTGTCTTTGCGGCTTCTGGACGCGGAAGCAGCTCGCGTTGTTGAAAGCTGCTTGCTCGCTGGGTTTTTGCCGCTGGGTTTGCCCCATTGTTGTGCCTGGCATGTGCAGGACTCATCCTTGTGGGAGTTTATGAAACAGCACACAGCAGGAACATGCTGGCAGCGCCCCTGAATTCCTGCCTTGCAGGTACACTTAGCACGGGAAATCGCAAGGTGGCGCTTTTCAGGTCATGTCCATGCTAGTTGCAAAGAAACATGTCACATAACAGAGACGGGCCGTTTTGTTCATTTCGAACCCACGACATAAGGAGCAAAACTAATAAAAGAGAACAAGGATATACTGCCTCGCAACTCATGCTCAGACGCAGATTGTTTCTTCTTTAGAAAACAAACACTGAAGCTCCAAGGCACGATATATAAAATGACCTGTAAGCAAGGATACAATAGAGTGAACATGTTCCTTTAGTTTTGGAGAGTTTAACGTACAGCTCACTGCGAGAAGGCTACGAAGGGCGCTGTGTTGGAGACCTGTAAAAATTTCACCCCCCCCCCCTCCCTTTTGTGGTTATTTAACGGGAACGTACATTTCTAAAAACTTCCTTGTAGTTCGCCTCCAGCGAGCGGAGGCCGGGATCAAACCCGCGTCGCCACGACCAGCAGTCCATAACGCGTGAGCCACCGCGGCGGGGCGAGTGATTCAATAAAACAGTTATATACCAATATAAAAGCTATAGGAACAATGAAGTACTAACACGCAGCGTAAATTTGCTTTTCTAGATATGGTCCAGAACTGTCTCATTTACTTTGTGGAATTGAAATTGTATTCGAATTATTGCGAGACCAGCTATTAGGAGCTGAATGCGATTCACGAAAATTAAAGCTCGAAAATATTTCGTTTGCAGCAGAAGGGTTGATGTTTCTTTGTATACATGTGAATGCACATTCTATTCAGGTGGAAGCTACGTATAAAATGTTGTGAGTGTGCAATTTCACGACAATCGGCATCAAAATTAACATATCGCCATATACCGAAAAGCGCGCCTAAGATGCGAACGGACTCACGTATCTTTTATTAGGTTCATAGGTACCAACTAGATTACATCATCAAGCTCTTCAGGAATTAAAGCTAACAGCGTATCGAATGGTTGCATGCGCCTTACAATCTGGACCTTAATGAAATGGGCATAATAAAAATTAAATACTTGCCTCAAATCCCACGTCGTACGCGATGTGGTCGCTGACCTACGACATACACTTAGCCTTCACGATAACAGCTTATCTTCTATATACTGCTCAACAGAATGCACATGGCTGACTAACAGCTATACCTTTTTGACATTTGTGCTGCGAAAATAGCCACCGCTGTCGGTCGTTCTCTTAAAACCCCATCGAAGCGTGTACCACACTCGCTTCAAACACCACTTCGTCCAAGCGCGAGTTTTAAAAGTAGAAGCAGAAGCGCGCGCGCGTAAGACAGCTTTCTTTCAGCACGGAAATGCACGCAAGCGCAAAGCAAGTACACTGCGGTCAGGGCGCGCTCGCGCGCAGGCAGCTTTCAACAACGTGAGCGACAAAGAACGCGAGCGCGCGCAAAGCTAGTTGCTCCCACGTGCAGAAGCTGCAAAGACACGAAAGTCTACAGGCGAGCTATTCACTCTGCCCGTCCGATTACATGGCGTTGGCCGGAGAGGGCGCTGTTCACTGGCGCCCGCAAAATTAAACGACGATCAAATAGCGAAGATAGCAGCAGACATAGAGGAAGCAATAGAGAAAAGCCCCATGGAAGACTGGGATTATGAACAGGTAGAGCTACTCATAAGCAGTAAAATTCAGGAGGTTAAAGTAGCAAACCGCTGTAATGGAAAGAGGAAGCCACGGAGCTGGTGGAATAAGGAAATCAGGGAAGCTATTGAACAACGACGGGCTGCTTCAAGGGAACACCGAATGGCAAAGAAAGAAAAGGTATCTCAGGAGGAAATCGACCAGAAATGGGAATCATATCGACAAAAGAAACTTCAAGTGGAGGCCCTCGTCCAAAGTAAAATAAGACAGTCCACCGATCGCTGGATGGCTGATATACACGATGCCTCTAGAGGCGGAGCAAGAAAATTCTGGAACCATATAAGCTGGCTAGGGCAGAAGAATCAAAGAAAGCAAGATCGGATTCAAGATAACGAGCGAAATTGTTTAAAGGGAGACAACGCAGTGAACTACATTACACCAGTTATAGCCGAGTCATTTAAGAACGACGATAGGGTAATCTTCGCAAATCAGGAAGCAACACAAGGTAGCAGAATTCAAAGCACCTTAGAACTGACCAATCTAAACTGGAAAAAGGTAGAAAAAAAATATTGCTAAAAACACATCTGCAGGAATAGAGGGAATTCCGATCAAGCTGATTAATGAACTCGATCCAAAAAGTAAGGAAACGTTGTTAAAAGCTTTGGAAACAGTCATAGCGAATAAGCAAATTCCGGACAGCTGGCGGCAGAGTAAAATGAATTTGATTTATAAAGGGAAAGGAGAAAGGATGTACATAAAATCCTACAGGCCTATTACCATAACATCTGTAATGTACAGGTTAGCCATGCAGGCGGTGAAATTAAAGGTGCAAGCATGGGTTGAAAGTAACAAGATACTCGGAGAACTTCAGAACGGCTTTAGAAATGGTAGGCGCTTAGATGATTGCCTGTTTGTGCTGCATCGAAATATCTAGAGTGGAAAATAGACCTTTGTATTTGGCCTTCCTGGACATAAACGGGGCGTACGACAACGTAAGCAGGGAACTCCTGTGGAACATATTAAAAGAAGAAGGTATCGGTTATGAGATAATAGAGTTCCTACAGGAAATATACCGGGATAACAAAGTAGAAATTACGTGGGAAGGGATAAGAAGTACGGAGGATGTCAAAGTATGCAAAGGATTAAGACAAGACTGTCCTCTATCACCGGTGCTGTTCATGCTTTATATGATAAACCTGGAACGGAGGATACAAGACAGTAACCTAGGCTTTAACCTGTCATACAGATTAGGTGGAAAGGCGGTAGAGCAGCGCCTCCCCGGTTTGATGTATGCAGACGATATTGTGCTGCTAGCTGAGAGTCTGGAAGAATTGCAAACTCTAGTCAAGTATTGCGGAGACGAAGGGGACGCTCTAGGCTTCAGTTTCAGCGCAGTTAAGTCGGGTCTGATGATTTTCAACGGCTCAACTGATCAGGGTCTTAAAATTCAAGGCCTTGAAATACCTAGAGTAGCAGAATATAAATATTTGGGGGTATGGGTAAACGAAGGATTGGCATACATTGGAAAGCATGAGCAATCACTTAAGGCCAAAGGGCGAAGGAATGCCGGGATAATGAAGCATAAGGCATTGTGGGGATACAATAGGTATGAGGTATTGAGGGGTATTTGGAAAGGAATTATGGTGCCCGGACTTACTTTCGGAAATGCGGTTTTGTGCCTAAAATCAGAGGTACAGTCGACATTAGAAACAAATCAGAGATCCGTTGGAAGATTAGCACTTGGTGCCCACGGCAAAACTACAAATGAGGCGGTACAGGGAGATATGGGCTCGGCATCTTTCGAAGTACGGGAAGCTCAGAGTAAAATATTATATGAGGAACGCCTGAGGAAATTGGATAGTAACAGATGGGCAGCTAAGGTATTTAAATACCTGTACCTAAAAAGCGTTGATTCACAATGGAGGAAAAGAACTAGGAAACTAACTAGTAAGTATGCTAGTAACAAGGACGGAGAAATAAAGAGCATTAAGCAACAGGTGAAAAACACAGAAGGTAAAAATTGGATAAATTCGATGGAAAAAAAAAACAGAGTGTGGAATTATACCGAAAGTGGAAAATGCAGATCAGGAAGGAAGATTTCTTTGATAACTCAAGAGGCAGTGCCGTACTTTTTGAAGCTAGATCAGGGTGCCTTAGAACACGCAGCTAAAAAAAGAATTTTAACATGGAGATGACGCATGTGCTGTATGTGGAAACTCCAGTGAAACAATTGACCATATTATACTCGAATGCAATGGTATCCATCCGGAAGTTGATGCAGGCGCAATCACTGTTCCTGAAGCTCTGGGGTTTAGAGATAACAGTGGCCGGGTGAATAAACCGGCGGTGGAAACTAGCAAAAAACGGCTGGAAGATTGGTGGCTTAAAAGCAGAGAAGTGACAAAATGTTAGCAATGTAGGAGCAAAATTTAATAAATAGAATGATGGTTTAGTTAACCATTCTAAATCAATAATTAAGATATATGGAGAAAACTGAGCATGATAGCTACTGCTACCACCCCGTTTCAAAGGGGACGCTCCTATATTCCATCCATCCATCCATCGCTAAGTTACGCCAACGATTGAACTTTGCCGCCCCGCCGGCGCTACATCCTCGCCTCCTCCTCGCCCCTTGCGCGCCCCTTCGCTAAAGGCCGGTTCTCCGCCCGATTTCCTGAGCGACGATTTGTCTCCCTGCCGTTGCCCTTGGAAACCAACGCGCGTCCGGCGTTTTCCTTGTGTTTTCTTTTTCCTTCGCGCCATTTTTCTCCTAGTCTCGGCGAGCGAATATTGCGCGCTGTGCTTTTATTGCAGCGTGCAAGCTCTATGCCGTGCTGTTGCGCGTACAAGATGGTTATGCGGTATTCATGATACCTCAAGGCAAGCGTGACGGCTTGCGAAAAAGTCAATGGATTCACAAGATTAATCGAAAGAAGTCTATTCTTAGAAAGAACAGGGTTGTTTGCGACGTAATGCGCCTTTCTCACTCCCCGTAATAACGCGTCACCTGACGCTGAGTTTTCTATTCCTGCTTGCTCCTCAATATTTTTGCGCCGGCAAAATGTTCATTGTATGTAAATAAGGTGGTTCTCTGCAGCATGCTGAATATTCTGCGAGGCTCCAAGGCTCCGTCATTTCACACGCTGTCGACTTCTGTAGTGAAAAATACGGCAGTATAATCTGCTTTTTGCTGTTAGTGATAACTGGAAAAGGACAGTCTCTCGATTTCATTTGTCGCTATTATGCTAGGATCCCTGGTCTCCTTCACTAAAAATCAAAATCGGGGCCTGTAGAGGAGCTACCCTTTCCAGCTAGTACTTGTAGTGTGCGTCGGTTACTCAGGAGCAATGAATGCTGGCCCTGAAGAACTCTTTAGCAAGTAAACCCGAGGTATTGGGGGTAATCTGCACTAGTTAGGTCGTACGGCATTTTTTTTTTCAATTCTTGAATTTATCTTGCAATGCTTCAACGCACGCGTGGGTTAAAAAGTATGCCTTCGTTTTATCAGGAATACGGCCAATGTGCAGGAGGTGTTCACATGATCACACACGCTTCACTTTGACCATGACTACTAGGCGTTGGCAGGTTACCTTCGATTTGAAAGCTGGAGCTCTGAAACCGCGATTCCGCGTATTCTTTTACGGCGAGAAACGTTTTCCCATCAATGTCAAATCAGCCGGAATCATTGCATCAATTTTCTGTATTTACGAAACTTAATCAATCAATAATGATTATAGTTATGATGTAAAAATAGGGGAACATTTTGCGAGCAACAATTCTTTGCACTGTAACATATTACTCATTTTATTTATGCATAAAGAAAGCAACAAAATTCCCATAAAGAAAGGTGTTAGGCAAAGAGACACAATCTCCCCAGTGCTATTCACAGCTTGTTTAGGAAGTATTCAGATAATTGGAATGGGAGCAGTTAAGGATAATGCTAGATGGAGAATACCTCAGTAATCTGCGATTTGCTGATGACATTGCCTTGCTAAGCAACTCGGGGGATGAACTGCAAATAATGATTGATGACCTAGACAGGAAAAGTAGAAAGGTAGGTTTGAAAATCAATATGCAGAAGACTATGGTAATGTTCAACAGCCTCGGGAAGGAACAGCAGTTTACATTAGGTAGCGAAATACTGGAAGTAGTAGGCGAATATGTCTACTTAGGACAGGTAGTAACCGCAGATCCAGACCATGAAAAGGATATAACAAGAAGAACAAGATTGGGATGGACCGCATTTGGCTAGCACTCGCAGATTATGACTAGCAGCTTACCGGTATCGCTCAAGTGGAAAGTATACAACAGTTGCATCTTGCCTGTACTCACCTATGGGGCTGAAACGTGGAGATTAACCAAGATAGTTCTACTTAAGTTGAGGACAACCCAGAGGGCTATGAAACGAAAAATGGTAGGGGTAACATTAAGAGATAGAAAGCGTGTACAGTGGGTCAGAGAAATAACTCAAGTTACCGACATTCTAGTAGAAATTAAGAAGAAGAAATGGACATGGCCAGGACATGTAGTGCGAAGAGAGGATAACCGATGGTCGCTGAGATTAACAAACTGGATTCCAAGGGAAGGAAAGCGTAGCAGGGGGCGGCAGAAAATTAGGTGGGCGGATGAGATTCAGAAGTTTGCAGGGGTAAAGTGGATGCAGCTAGCACAGAACCGGGTTAAGTGAAGCCTTCGCCCTGCTGATGATGATGATGATGATGATGATGATGATGATGATGATGATGATGATGATGATATTACTCATTTCAATTGTATGCAAGATTTTTTTTGCACCTAGCCTGAGTGATTAACTCATCGCTCTATGTTCTAGCTACATTTCACTGAAGACCGGTTTGAGCCGCCAATATTACACGAACTCGAAAAAAAAACTGAGGCCCAACGCAGTTCCATCAATTTTCTCTCACCGACCTGTCCTGAAGCAAAGGAAGCCTCCTCGACAGAGACATGAACCTCGCGCTGATAGTAGTCAGTTATTTCTGTGGCTTGCTCTTTTCCCACCTCCGCTTAAGAGAAAATAAGAAAGTATAAGGATTAAAAGTCAATGTATAGTTATCTCGTCAGATATTATGAGGTAATAGAGATATGACTGACAACGTAAGTCAATGAAAATTGAAGTATATCAATGGGTCATGGGGCGGCATCAGATTAAATAATGATGTTTATGAATAGTGATAGCTAATGATGGTGACTGTTACGGGTATTAATAGTAAATGATAGTAATAGGCCCGGATGATAGTGTTCGTTGCGAATAGTGACAGTTATGATAGGTCACTTGACGGCATTAGTAGATATAGTGATAGATAGGATAGCGATATTTAATGAATTGGCAGTTATATGCTTTCTCATTTCCGCACGTTGAAGACTTATGTGCCCGCTGTTTTTTATTTCATTGTTGGGTTCAATGAAATTACGCTCTTTTACATAGCGCATGAGGCCACAGCATGCTTGCCCCAGAACTTCAGTGTGTCGGCAATAGTGCCCACCACTTCTCCCAGTGTACCCTGCTGTCTTTAACCCCACACGCGAAGTCAGTGAGTGGCCGCGTACTCATAAAATTATTTAATTCCTCCATCAGCATCATATCAAGACAGCCGTGGCAAACGCGTTACTTGCCTCGAAGCGGCAAGGAACCGCTCAAAGTTTGGTTTTATACAAAATTAACTAATTAACGCAGATTATTGCGGATCTCTAAGTAGCACAGTTTCATTACGCTTGGCCTAAGCTTTCCAACGGTATACGGTTCGATGTTGCAGCTAAAATTTATATTTTAATTGCAATTTACTAAATATCAAATATTTTGGCCCAGTAATTAATCAAAATACGTGTACAATTAACCAATAATCTAATCTCATGGTTGATCACGTGACATATACTATGCTTAGACAGATTGCTTGACAGTAGCGAAATAGACTAAGTCCTGCTTTGACCTCTGATATTGAAGTTCAAAGCACCAGCCTGCATCGTTTTCCGAAGTTTTACCGCAGTGACCAGATTTCACGCTCTAAAAAAACAAACACAAAGTAAGAGGCACTAATAGATTAGGTGCACAAAGTGAAACACCTTATCATGTGACTTAAAAAGTGTCTGCAGCACAGAACTTGCCTGAAAACTTTGTTTATCAGTATTCCCCATTCAAACAGTTCTAAGAAACCAATCAATTCATGAACATTACTTTCGGCATTCTCAATGCTTTTCTCGCAATTTTTCAAAAATTTTGTGCACACCTGGAGCGCAGACCTGTCCCAAAAGATCGCGCTTCACTCACTGCTGCGGCCGGCCGGCCGGCGCCAAGGAGAAAAAGCGTGTCGTGCGCAGCGCTCGCCGCCGCCGCGCGAGGAGAATCGAGGAGGAAAACGCGGCGCGGAGGAGAGTGTTGCTGCATTCAAATTATCAAGGGACTTTAGCGCCCGCTAAAGCGCCCGCAGCGCCGCCCTGCGATGCTTTCCCTATACGTGCATTGCTACAATTATGGTTTAGGCGGCTAGATGTCCAGAGGGGGGGGGGGGGGGGGGGGTCTGTAGCTTTGCAGTTGTCGTGCGGGGATGATAATAGAAGTGATGTAGAAGACATAGGTGAGATATGATACGGCGTGACATGAGCGATGGAATGGCCTTGGACTGTGTTAGGGCTGTGATGCTGGTTTTCTTTGAATAGCAAGATGATATAAATCGGATGGCGCGATTCTGTACGGCTTCAAGGTCGGTGGCCAGATACGCTTGTGATGGGTGCCAAATGGAGGACGTATATTCTAATTTGGGGCGAATGAAAGTTATATAGGCTAGTTGCTTTATTTCCTAGGATGCGGCCTTCAAGTTACGTCGCAGATAACCGAGTGTGCGTGAGGCTTCAGCGCAAATGTTTTGAATGTGGGTTACCCATGATAGTGATGGTGTTAGGTGGAGGCCAAGATATCTGTTAGATAATGCGGGGGTAATGAAAAGCGAGCCAATACAATACTGATGCTGATTCACAGTGCGTTTATTCGTGAAAGTCATGGATTTACACTTGCTAATGTTTAAGGAAGGAGGAATTTATTAGACCAAGAGGCGAGTATATTAAGATCAGATTGAAGCAAACATGAGTCATTGGTCGCCATATTCTCTCTGTATAAGACGCTGTCATCCGCAAGAAGACGTAATTTGGCTTCCAACATTGTCTGCAGCCGTTTCAGCTGGCCTTTAAAGTTTGATGAGAAGACAACGACATCATCCGAGTATACCAGGTAAATCTGTCACTTCAAGCCCGCCAGCACAGTATTCATTACTCGTTGAAACGTCGCTGGTGCGGAGCAGAGGACAAATGGCATCACCTTGAATTCGAAAAGGCCGTCCGGTGTGATAAATGCGGTCTTCTCGCGATCTCTTTCGTCGACCTCAATTTGCCAATATCCGCTCTTCAGGTCCATCGAAGAGATGTACCTTACATTGTAGAGCCGGTCCGGTGTGTCGTCGATGCTGGGAAGTGGGTAGACATCCTTCTTAGTTATGCTATTCAAGCGGCGGTAATCGACGCAGAGGCGACGTGTGCTGTGTTTCTTCTTCACAAAAATGACTGGTGCCGCCCAGGGGCTGTTGGATGGCTGGATCACGTCATCACGCAGCATTTTCTCAAATTGATCGCGTATGGCCTGGCTTTCTCATGGCGATACACGGTAGGGGCTTTGACGTAGCGGCCGAGTGTTTTCGTCCGTGATGATGCAATGCTTTGCCAACAGAGTTTGCCGCACCTTCGACGCTGAAGAAAAGCACTCGCTGTAGTTTTCAAGAAGAGTGCGAATCCGGTCTTGTCTGTCTCGGGGGAGCGCTGGGTTAATGTAGAAATTGGGCTGCTTAGCTCGGTTAGGTGCATCGTCTTCAAGTTAGTTGGGGAGGGCGAAGACTTCTCGGGTTTCCGCTAACTCGTCAAGGAAAGCAACCGTCAGGTGCCGGTATTCGTCGGTGAAGTTCGTGACGAGCACATCAGCTTGTCCATGACGGAAACGGACGATGCCTCTTGCGATGCCAAGTCCTCTATCCAGTAACAACTGAGTGTTTCCTTCGACAACCCATTCCGTGATTTCGACTTCTGTTGTGACCACAGGAACGATGACACTTGATCGGGGCGGAACGGTCAATTCTCCGTCGAAGACGTTGAGAGCAACGTGATGCGCCGAAGTTCTCGTAGCAGGTATGGCTTTGTCGGTCGAGAGCTTGATTAGTTTGGATCGAAGGCCGATGATCGCTCGATGTTCGTTCAGAAAATCCATGCCCAGAATCACATCGCGGGAACAGTGTTGTAGGGCAACGAAGCTGGTAGGGTAGGTACGTCCATTTACTGTAACCCTTGCGGTGCCTCGCCCCGACGGCGTAATAAGGTTACCACCAGCGGTGCGGATTAGCGGGCCGTCCCAAGTGGTCGTCACTTTCTTGAGCTTGGCGGCGAAAGCTCCACTGATGACAGTGTAGCCGGCTCCGGTGTTCACTTGGGCGGTGACCGTACGTCCGTCGACAGCTATCTCAAGGTCGCTTGTTCGCGTCCTAGTATTGCACGTTCGCTTCGGTGTTCGATCTCTGCTTCGTCTTGTGCTGAGGTCGCGGACTGGGCACACCGTCGTAACGTCGCTGGGCGGCGAAGTGAACTTGAAGTCTGGTCGTGATCTCGTCGACGTTGTCTTGTGGAGCGACGAATTAATGGCTGCGTCGTCGTCCCTCATCGTTGGCGATGGAGGATCTTCGTGGTTTCGCAGTGAAGCAACCTCACCTTCAAATGTTGCTCTATTTAGTTTCCCCTACGAGGGTTTGGGGACCTTCCTCGCACACTGTCATCGTCTCTGCGGCCTGGCGACGAAAAGCGGCTCCTGTACGGAGATGGGGACTTGAATCGACGGCTTGGTGGCGCGATCTCACCGCTACGCAGGTAGTGGTCGATTTCTTGCGGTCGTTCACCTGGGCGTGGTCGTGGAGCATCGACTGTAAATCCGCGGATACCTATTTGTCGGTACGGGCAGTGGCGCAGAATGTGGCCGGCCTCACCGCAGTGGAGGCATCATGGCCGATTGTTTGTTGTCCTCCAAGAGTCGCACTTCCTGGGAATTGGGGGTCGTGGTAGACTTGGCGGGCAGGAGCAAAGGGGTGGCTTTCAGGAACAGGACGGTAGCGGCGAGGACTTGTAAAGTCATCATGTCGGGGCGCAGGACGACGTAATGCAGCAGCGCAGTTCATCGCTGTTTCCCTTGTGCCGGAAACGTCGTAGCCGTCGCTTGAGGAACACTCAGCGCCTGCTGGACTTCTTCACGGACGACGTCCGCGAGCGTCGCCAGGTGGGGTTGTTGCGATGATGGCAGCAATCGGCGGAGCTCCTCTCGCACGATCTCTCGGATGAGGTCCCGTAGGTTCTCTCCGCTTGCAGATGCGCTGGGGTAGTGGATTGAATAGTCCGGCTGAAGTGGTCGCTAGTAGTGGCGCATCCGGGTGTCCAGCGTCTTCTCGATGGTCGATGCTTCCCTTTCAAATTCGGCCACAGTTTTCGGCTGGCTCCGTACAAGTCCTGAAAAAAGCGACTCTTTAACTCCTCGCAATTACAATTTAAATATCTCACCTTCGGTTATGTTACGGTCGGTGCGGCGAAACAGGCACTTCATCTCCTCTACGTATACAAGGACGGGCTCGTTTGGGAGTTGTAGTCTGAATTGGAGGAGGGCCTGAGCTCTTTCCTTTCGGACAGAACTAGCAAAGGCCATCAAAAACTCTGCTTTGAATATCTTCCAATCCTTTAAAGAATTCTCGCGATTTTCGAACCAAACTCGGGCATGTCCTTTAAGAACAATGTAGACTTGCCGGAGTTTGGCAGCATCGTTCCAGCCGTTGAATTCTGCCACGCGGTCGAAAAGGTCCATCCAGTCCTCCGCATCTTCGTCCGGTCGTCCATGGAACAAGTGGGCTCACGGAGTTGGACGAAAACAACCGGTGCTATAGGTTGGGCCCTTGTCTGCGTCGATAACTTCCGAGATCGAATGAGGTCCGGCAGCAGACCATGTTCAGGTTGGAGCCCTTGAAGCCGCCGACTGATTCGGTGGCCTGTTGTCTTGTTCTCTGTAGGGTAACAGGAACAAGGCTGGGGTCTTCTTTTTGGAGGATCAAAGGCAGCTCCTCCAACAGATGTCACGTAGTGGTGACAAGGCCGTTGACACCAAAAGAATACACCGGCTTGATGGTACTGAAATTAACTATTTATTGGGCCGACTTGCGTCCGCAAAAGAGCTAGGAAACTCGGCGGCGGCGATAGCAACAGACGTGCTCGTCGATTGTCGAACAAAGAATGCCCGTCACACTCGTGAACGCTCAATTTGAAGGCTGCTCAGAACAGTCTAGATAACATCGCAAACTGCTACTAGTACAACCTAGAACATTGTAGAAATATACGCAAGTGATCGAAATCTTCGATGCAGATCTTGGCACATCGTTCTCGACAAAGAAAATGATAACGCGTCGTTTCGCGGCAACGAGCATGAACAAACGCGGGATACAAAACTGATATGCGATCCAGAATCAGAGGGATAAGGCCGCATGCCGGCGGCTGATAAAAAAAAACAAATACAGTTTACTTTCCAAATGAGTTTCATCCCAATCCTATTCTGCTAGTTATCTCCCTTTCGTGGTCCGGTTCTGCTATTAGACATGTAGTCGAGGGTTCGACGACACACTGTCTGGTCAGGAATCATGGTTTGATGACAGATTCACTGGTCACTGACCATGGTCACAAAACAAATGACGTTTCGGGAGCGCTACGGCTCCCTTGTTCACAGTGAACAACCGGCTGGACGTCCCGGGCTTTTTGTAGCGGTTGGTATTGTTCTTAGAGATTTCGCGTAGATAGGATGCAGTGTACCATCATACTTGTTTATTGTGTTAGAGGTTGTCTGGATGATTAGTGGCACGAGATTTCGGCGAGCTGATACGCTCTTTTTCGTTGTCATTACTTCTGCTTCATCCCAGTTAATTTAATAATGCCGAAATTTTGGGCTTGTTGGTTCATACTTCCAAGCTGTATCGCACGCAAGACGAGGGACTGAGAACGAGAGGACACACACAGCGCTAACTTCCAACAACTTTATTTGAAAAAAAAAGGCACCTCTATATATACACAGTACATCGTCGTGATCTCACACGTCATGCACGGAATCAGCAGGAACGAAGTTAATCTATTTCTTTTTTTAAAGATTAACAGAGGGGGTACTCACGCATGCACTTCGTAATCTGCCTATCTTTTCCGCTTCGATTATTTCTCGGGTGCGCTTATCCTTACTTTTCCCGACGACGAAATACTTGTCAAGGAGTGGCATATAATCTTTGCAGGTGTTACAATGTGCTACTAGTTGTCCATCTCTATCATCTTTATTTTTAACATTGCGGTTATGCTCACGTAGGCGATCATTCAAGCAGCGGCCCGTTTGGCCTACATACTGTTGTCCGCACGAGAGTGGAATCTGATAAACGGCTCCTTCTTTGCAATCTACAAAAGGCACTTGATGTTTCTTTTTACATGCAACTGGCGGGATTTGTTTTCGACTGTTCAATTTGCACAGCCTGTCTAACTTCTCTGGGGCTGAAAAAACAACTGAAACGTCCACCCGTTTTGCTATTCGTTTCAAATTATGAGACACAGTATGCATGTAAGAGATCACGGCCACGTTTTTCTGTTTTTGAAACGGCCCTCGAGTACATGCTTTGTCTTGACTATTCAATTTTCTTAGCAATACTTCAGCATCAGATACCTGCAGATGGACAGGATAGCTTGCAAGCGATAACCTATTGCATTGTTGCCAGTTAATTCCATGGCCAGTCTCCTGCGCATGCTCCACGATTGCGTTCGTGGTCACTTTCCCTTTGCGTACATCGTACTGATCATCTTTCAGGCGTCTCGCGAAATCTTTTGTTTGGCCTACGTAAACTGCTGAACAGTCGGCGCCGGAAGTTTTGTAAACCACACCGGGAAACTTCGCACGAGGTCTTTCCCGTTTACAAGCTCATGTCTTGCTCGTCGCCATGCTTAAAGCCCGTTTACACTGGGACGACGACGATGTTGTCACTGATGCACGGGTCAGTCCCATTAGGCCGACGAAACTCATCGGCAGATGGTCGCCCGATGAGTCCTCGCAGATCGTCGAGTGAGCGAAAATGAAATGCCGACGAACGACGTATGGTGCATAGTTCCCTGTGTCATGCCAAAATGAGGCAGGGATGGATGGCGTTTCATATTTTCACACTTGGACACTGGCGGGTGGTTCTTTTTTCATTGAATATGAGCCGACGCCGGCCTCGTCTAAGGCGAGTAGTCCTAGCAAGCCCGCAGGATTCGTGTGCGATTTGGACGATCGTGGAGAGCAAATTAACATGTTTTGTCAAGCGCAAATGATCATCGAGGGTTGTTTTGTTCGTAGTGACCTGAGATCGACGTTTGATTTTATCACAGGACGCCGGTAGAGAAGGCGGTAAGCGCCGGTGTGAGCCGCGGTCTGCCGAGCAATGTTGACGGCGACTGGCAGTAGAGTGCGGCACTCGCGGGACACAAATAATACCATTTTAATTCATGCCAACCTTCCCGAACTTACTTGCTGTTAAAGCGAAGCAGAATGCAGTATTCATGGCATCGTAGAGAGCAAATAGGAAGCGCCGCTCTCGTGAGATAAACACTAACATTTCTCGGTATGTGGCCTCATCGGCGCTTCTGGCGGAGTTATCGCATTGCGTAAAATCGTTCCAGCCGTAGAGCGAGAAGAGAAAATACCTAAGTAAAGCAGAGCCCGGCAGGCGCTTTTTTTGCAATGAAAACGAGCAGTGTGTGTATGCACACAAATGTAAACTGCGATGGCATGCACTCGTCGTCATCGGCGCATTACCGATAAATCCCGCTCACACGGGAAATGGTAAGGTGTTTAATATTGTCTTGAAGTATTCGCTTAGTGAATGTGCGAACCGTTCGGTGAACAAGTGGTAAAAAGCGAGCAGCAAGTATCAGAAGTGCGGCTGTGGGCGGGGCGAGGTGAAGGCAGCGACTGTATATTGGTCGACGTGGGCTCACTATCGCGTCGTCGTAGTGTGAATATACTCGGGGACACGTTTGCTTGGCAATGCGCGCAAAGGTAGGGAGGCGGGGCCTTTAAACGTCTCGCTCCGCCATGTAGTTCGACCGCGCGGCTTCCGGCCTGCATACACGTTGCAGATCATTTCTTTCGTTTGCTTCGACAGCTAGCGTCTCTGGAACTTGACTGGAATCTTGTGTGGTGAAAACGCTTCAAGTCGTTGCGGAGTGAACGAACCAGAACCGGAACGACCCGAACAGGCGGCAGTCGTCATCTTGTCTGCAAAACACGCGACAGACATCGCAGAAGAAAACCTCGTGGAACCAAGACAAGTGTTTTAGGCTTAACAGCTTTATTTCGAAAAATCAGTTCCGTTATAAAATATACCGTAAATAAATAGCCATTTGATTTCAATTTGTTTTTGCAGAAACTACTCATGTAACTAGGGACTATATTCAGCTGCGTAGGAAGATGGTGTGTTTTGGCGCGTCGTCGCCTGTGACCAGCACGACGACCATGCAAATAACGCGTCTGGCGATGGTCGGCCTAGTTGAAACGGGCCTTAAACGGAACATCCGTGCCAGTGCCTCACTGATCCCTGATACGTACGGGATAGGGGCCATTTCGGTTTCGCTGCGTTGGCACTTCCGTCGTCGCTAGCTAATCTTCTAATCTTCTTTGCGTTTTGCGAATGAACAACAGCGAGTAGCCGTTTCTTTTCAGGTAATTTTCAGTCGTCTTCATTTCGTGGTTTAGGGCCGCGTCTTCACTGCATAGTTTCCTGGCACGGTTCATTAGAGACGTAACCATGGACCGCTTATGACCTGCTGTGTGCGCTGAATTGAAATCTAGTATACCTTCCAGAATGCGTCGATTTCCGGTAAACGGGAAAACTGAGATCAAACGGATGTCGAATATTAGACATACTCGCTTGCAATTGCAGTGCTTCGTTACCTGTTGTAAACTGCTCTCCACTTCCCGGTCTATTCAACATTACCTTATAGTCTCCTGAATATTACTTTTAGGCCTACCTGCTTTTTTCGTCTGGATCATCGATCATAATTTCAAATCGTCCCCTGAGAAACGTAGCAAGGCGACCTCATCAGGAAATGGCGACACAAACTCCAGCATAGCCTAATTCAAAGGACTTCTTCAAATCTGTGCAAAACCAGAAGTACAACATACAGAAGGGTAGTCGATATTACACACTAATTCAAAGAATTTCGGAAATCATGAATAAAACCGAAGAAAAATTGCGGACAGCGGTAATCGATATTTTTCGCGGCAATCTTGGTGTAACCGTCACTAGAGCTGACCATGTACGATGTAGCAGTACTCACAGACCTAAGATTGGAAATAAACACAGCTCAAAGAAACACGACACAGGAAGAAGACACATACAAGACGTGAACGGCCAGCATCTGTCCCGTATTGTACGTTTCTTCTTCCTGTGTCCCGTTTCTTCGCGCTGTGTTTATTTCGTGAAAGATATGAACCAACAGTCCAGACCAAGATCCTAAGATTGGAAACTGAAATGAAAAAGAAGTTCTCCCAGTCTAACTTCTTGAAGGGGTGATCCAGAACGGTTGGTACTTGCACGTAAATAACACGGCCACGTCTTTAACAAAAAAAAACTTTTTTTCACCATATTCGCCCATGGCACGCACCTTTCATTTCTCGGGAACTTTTTGACACCACGAAAAACAAAACTTCCTTCTTGGCCACTCCTCTGAGGCAGTTTGAAGTGCATCTGCTTCGTCAAAGCTTCTACTTTTATCTGTGACTCCAGAGAACCTGGTTTCTGGCGGCATGTCCCCTTTTTATCTGACAACGGTAACTTGTATTTATTTTATGTCGAGAGTATGGTTTATCTGTTTTAGTTTCGTCCTGTTCTTTTTTGTGGATTATACTCGTACTTATCATGGTGCGTGTGCTTGGCTATTGGCTTATACATTCACGTGACCCAAGCGCATAAATACTGCTCTAATACACTAAACCTTCGCTTTCGACATGAACTCCTGGAGAAAACTGACTCTCAGCTGCCTTCTTCGGGCCGCGCCGGTCATCACAACACTTATGATGTATTTATCCAGGTTTTGAAATTACAAAAAAGTCATCACTGCACACATAAGCCACAAAATGAAGACACTTTTATATCAGGCTCTCTAATGATGGCATCAGCAAGACGATATTTGTAAAACAACCGTGTAGAAAAGAAAACAGAAAGTTTACTGTTCTCACAAGAGAATCTCTCTGCGCTTTTGAAGCGAAAGGTTACACGAAAATCCAGATATCTGTGTGGAACTTGATGGTAGCCTGAAAACACTTCACGCAGATGGTCAGCAAGGGTGAGGAAGCGCAGCGGAGGTGGGAGGTGAGACGGACGGGGGGGCAAACTCAGGCGACGCACCGCAAGAGTACTGGAGAGAAGAGGTTGTCGGAGCGGTCGCAATCTGACAAGTCAGTAATTTTCAGACGCTACAAGCAAAGCTTCGAATCTGAGGAGGCACAACGGTTGCGTATAGAAGTACAATGCAGAAGCAGCTAGGAGAGGCGTCTTCGATCGATCGGAGTACCGACGTGCTCAACAGGTAGCCGAGGCCAGAGCGAGCCCAGGACGAGAAATAACAACACTGGAGGCGAGACGAGGACGAAGAATGCCGGAGAAAAATTTAATACACCCAAATTACGTTTTCCTATACAGTGCGGCCACTAAGAGTTGCATTCTTACGCGCAGGTATACTACTGAGTGTCCCTAACAGACTTTTTTTCAACCGGTTACTGCCTAGTACTTATTCTATTGCATTTCGTTCCTCCACTTTACCGTCAAAAGGCGCTGTGTTAATGTGCAGACATATGAATGAAAAATATCGGCGAACGCAATAACAAATTCAAAAGATACACAGAGTTCATGTCAGCATTCCGCCGTCACGTGTGCAGCCAGATGTGCAGTAAGTGTACAGCCAAGTGTGCAGCAAGAAAGAAGATGACTCATGAGGTGAACGAGTAACGAAACAAGTTACCTTTACAACAGATCTTAACTGCAGTGTCAAGAAGTAAACAAAATGAGCGCGCAAAGCATCGAACTGGTAAATACACAAAACAAATGCCCGTAGCAAAAGCAGTGTCAAAAAAGCCTGTCACTCGTAAACAAAACGGCCTGTCCAGGGTAAAAAAGGGCGAAGCAAAGCAGTGTTAAATAAACTCGAAGTTGGGCCATACAAAAAAAAAAAAGTCATGAATTTCATCAGTAAGACAAGCATTTGTTACTCAAAGCAATAAAACTAAAGCAAGTATTCGTGATATGGAAGGCCTATATTATTCCTTTTTGCGGTTTAGCGCCAGAAGTGTGGTACTTGTCAACAAATATTTGCACTCCTGACTAACAGTATACTCCGGCAGGCGGCCATAAATAATTCAATTACTTGTACACCGATGCCTTCGAATTTCAGTACGTTCCCTGTTTACGCTGTCATATGCACCGCTTATGGCCAGAAAGGCTAAATGCAGCAGTCTTTTTTCCACCCTGACTACTTCTATGCATTGGGTGATCAAGAAAATGCTCTCATTTAGGCGCCTACTACTCCTGGACACGTTGTGCAGTTCGCCCACTACATTATTACTTTCTATCCGTGCCGCAATTTTAGTTTCACTGCCTGCATTGACAGCGTGCATGTAACTCGTGATCGTGATCGATCTAAATGATTTTATGTTCTTCCTATCTCTCTTTCCGTTGTAGACTAAATTCATCTTACTCAGTCGCCAGCTATCCGGAATTTTTTATTTTTTTACTCTTTCTAGTGCGTTTAACATCGTGTCCTTGCTTATTGAACCAAGAATATTAATTACCTTGATTGCAATTCCGTCCATTGCAATGGCTACACACAGAGATATTTGTCTCCGCCTACTTTTAGTTAAGATTTGTCAGTTGTAAGCTCCTTTCATTTATGCTCTCTGATACTGTTTTTTATTTCGCGGAGATTACCCCATCATCATGCCTAAATCATTCGGTAACAACTGATGTAATATATCTATGGCCCCAGTCCCCTATAGACATTCTCCCTCTGCGCGCTGAAACTGTTCCTCTGCCTTGTGATTGCTTATTTCTAGAGGATATCGTCAACCCTTGTTCAGCGCTCGTTCATCCACTGTGACCCCTTCCTTCCTCGCGTTCTACACTGGATAATGAAGGCATTTTAAGTACCTCGAGAATTTTTATTCTGCGTGGAATGTAGTAGCATGTATTGCAACCATATTGGCCAAATGTGAACTGTAACTCGAACTGGATACAGTTTGCAGAACATTCTTGCTGGCTAGTTGGTGCATGAACTTTACTGGAGGCTTAGCGCGGAAAGACAGGGACAAAAGAAACACTGAAAACAAAACAGGACACAGTAGCGCTGCGTCCTGCATTGTTTTCAGTGTTTCTTTTGTCCCGGTTTTTTCGTGCTAAGCTTCCAGCCTTCTTGATGGAACAGCGCAAAACATCGGGACAAGAGACAAGCGCTGTCGAGAGTGGAACACTGAAAAGAGCCCGAGGTACTATATAACCAACAAGCTCAAGCTGCTGTCCTGGCTGATTTCATTTCTAGTACCTCGGGCTCTTTTCAGTGTTCCACTCTCGACAATGAATAACCAACAAGCTCAAGCTGCTGTCCTGGCTAAGCTTCCAGCAATGGACACAGTTATCCTAAAGGAGTTCACGGGTCTTAGATTCAGTGGTGAAAAACTTTGTAATGTCGATCACAATATTGCGCAATAATTGCATTCTGACGAACCATCTAGCATAACTAGGTAGTCGTCCACATAACTCAGACTTCTGTCTCACGCTTCTATGTTTGCTTATCTTGATCCATGACAGAAAGGCATGTCACAGAGCACAGGTACAAATACAAAACCAACGTAAAGGCTATACCTTTCCGTGCATACAATTTTCCTTAGAAATGTTTGGCTTCTCTTGGTCCACGGCATAAAGGCAGATGTCAGAGAGCGCAGTTGCAAATACAGAACCTATGCAAGGGCAATCTTCCTGCACATACATTTTTTCTTAGAAATGATTGGCTTCTTTGGTCCATGAAAGAAACGCAGATCTGACAGAGCACTGGTGCAAACACAGAACCTATATAAGGGCTATCTTGCTGCACATACAATTTTCCATAGAAATGTTTGGCTTCTCTTGATCCGTGACAGAAATGCAGATGTCATAAAGCACAGGTGCAAATACAGAACCTATGTAAGGGGTATCTTTCTGCGCATACAATTTACATTAAAAATGTTTGGTTCCTCTTGATCCAGGACAAAAAGGAAGGTGTCACAATGCACAGGTGCGAATACAGAGCCTATATAAGGGATATCTATCTTCTGAGAAATGTTTGTCTTTGATCCATGACAGAAACGCAGATGTCACAAAGCACTGGTACAAATACAGAACCTATATAAGGGATACCTTGCTGTACATACAATTTTCCTTAGACATGTTTGGTTTCTCTTGATCCATGGCAGAAATGCAGATGTCATAGAGCACGGGTGCACATACAGAACCTATTTAAGGGGTATCTATCTGCACATACAATATTCCTCAGGCGCAGGTACAGACCATATGTAAGAGCTATCTTTCTGCACATACAATTTTCCTGCAATGTTCTGCTTCTCTTCAACCAAGGGAGAAAGGCAGACGTCCCAGAGTACAGGTGCAAATACAGAATTTATGTAAGGGGTATCTTTCTGTGCATAGAATGTTCGTTAAAATTGTTTGGCTCCTCTTGATTCATGACAAAAAGGCAGATGTCACAAAGCACAGGTGCGAATACAGAGCCTATGTAAGGGATATCTTCCTGCACTACAATTTTCGTTACAAATGTTTGCTTTCTTTTGACCCATGACAGAAATAGATATCGGAGAGTACAGGTGCAAATACAGAACCTATGTAAGGGATATCTTTCTGCACATTGGGGTTTTCTACGTGGACATAGGCCACCAACCACCGCGGGTTCGAGCGTCGCGCGAGCCGAAGCCCCGATCAGCCGTTACCACGCGCACACTGAAACACCACCGCGTGCACTCAACCTCCGCAGGGAGGAGAGCGCTTCGCTGCAAAACACAAGCCTCCTAGTGACAGAGAAGACGTTTATTGAACGCCGTCCACCAGCGGTACACAAACACGTAGTCACCGCGTCCCAGGAGCGCGCGAGGAGCAAGGCTCCGCTGCGCGCACATGAATGCGCGCCGCCAGCACGCAAGGGCGTGCCATGATCTCTCTCTCGCAGTGACCGGAGGGTTCCTTTGAGAGAGAGTGGGCAACCACCGCAAGGTACGCCTGTCGCGGATTGTTGGATCACGATCGACAGGCTCGAGCTTCGCTCTTAGGTACGACCCGGAGCAGACAAACTCGAGTACACACTGGTCTGCGCGGACACGGGCCGGCAGACAAGAACAGTAGCGTACGCACCTTGCGATGTCTCGGAGGGGCCTCTCTGAGCTCCGCTCGGACAGTCGCGCGAGCGCGGCCGTCGAAGCGGTGCCGTGTTCCCGCCAAAAGGCGCCAATGAGAACAGTCACTTGGACGCCAGGGCGGAGCTGTGGCTCGAACGACAGTGACAAGTCGTCCGAGCCTCTCTCACCGCCTCAGGCGGGAGAAAGGGAACGAGGAGAACAACTGGGAAGCGGGCGGCGGCCGCGCAAAGGGCAGCCGCAGCAGGCCCGAATCCCACAACATACAGCTTTCCTTGAAAACGTTTGGCTTCCCTTGATAAAGATGTAATGGCAGATGTCACAGAGCGTAGGTGCAAATACAGAACCTATGTAAGGGTATCGTTCTGCACATACAATTTTCGTTGCAAATGTTTGTCTTCTCTTGATCCATGACAGAAAAGGAGATGTCACACAACACAGGTGCAAATACAGAACATATGTAAGGGATATAATTCTGCACATACAATTTTCCTTGAAAATGTTTAGCTTCTGCTGATTCATGGCAGAAACGCAGATGTCACAGAGCGCAGGTGCAAATACAGAACCTATGTAAGGGCTATCATTCTGCACATACACCTTTCGTTAGAAATGTTTGCCTTCTTTTGATCCATGAGAGAAAGATGGATATCAGAGCGCACAGGTGCAAATACAGAATCTATGTAAGGGATATTTTTCTGCACATATAGTTTTCCTTGGAAACGTTTGGCTCCTCTTGTTACAGATGGAATGGCAGATGTCACAGAGCGCAGGTGCAAATACAGAACCTATGTAAGGGCTATCGTTCTGCATATACAATTTTCATTAGAAGTGTTTCTCTTCTCTTGATCCATAGCAGAAAGGCAAATGTCACAGAGCGCAGGGGCAAATACAAAACCTATATAAGGGCTATCTTTCTGCATGTACACTTTTCGTTAGAAATGTTTGGCTTGTCTTGATTCATAGCAGAAAGGCAGATGTCACAAAGCACAGGTGCAAATACAGAACCTACGTAAGGGCTTTCTGCATATATATTTATCCTTATAAATGTTTGGCTTCTCTTGATCCGCTGCATAAGGCAGATTTTCAGAGCGCATTGCGAATACAGAACCTATGTGAGGGCTATCTTTTTGTACATACTGCCACGGAACCTTCTAAACTGTATTTGTCGTTTTTTCGCAGCCGCCGACAAGCGGCCTTATCACTGTGATTCTGGCACGCGCATCAATTTTGTATTCTTGGTTTGTAATGCTCAATGTCGCGAGACGCACCTTTATCCCTTTATCAGTTTCTTTGTCGCGCAAGATGCGCCGAGATCTGTCTCGAAGATTCCGGCCACTCGCGAATGATTCTAAAATATTCCAGGTTGTATTAGTGACAGTTTGCGACGTTATCTAAATGTTACTGAGCCGCCTTTAAGTTGAGCGTTGACGTGTGCGACAGGCAGTTTTTGTTCGACGATCGACGAGCACGCTACTCTTGCCGCCGCCGAGTTGCTCAGTTCTTTTGCGGGCGGACGTCAGCCCAATAAAAGGTTAATTTCAGTACTATCAAGCCTGTATCTTCTCTTCTTTTGGCGCCTACGGCCTCATCGCCACCATTATCCTTAGAAATATTTGGCTTCTCTTGATCCATTACCGAAAGGCAGATGTCACAGAGCGCAGGTGCGAGTACAGAACCTATGTAAGGGATATCTTTCTACACATACAATTTTCGTTACAAATATTTGGCTTCTCTTATCCATTGCATAAAGGCAGATCTCATTGAGCACAGGTGCATATGCAGAACCTAAAGTCTATATTTATATATATATATATATATATATATAGATATATATATATATATATATATATATATATATATATATATATATATATATATATATATATATATATATAGAACATTTGCCTACCTGCGACTCGTGAACCTCCACTGACATAGCAAAACACACGGGCGCTTTGCTTTTCGCCTCCATCTAAAACAGGCCTCCGCAGCAGGGGTGCGGTGGTTAGGGTAGGCGAAATACGGAGGCCTCCACTAGGCGTCTCTCATAGCCTCAGTGCTTTGGGACGTTAAACCCCATAAACCAAATCAGATACAACCCTTTCTAATAAAACAGTGCATCAAAAGAAACCAACATTACTATATATATATATACATGAAAGAAAGAAGCCAACAGTCGGCGGGGCCCAAGGAAAGCATTAGGGATTGTACTTTGTCGTCTGTTTTTTTTTTTAATTTTTACTTTGATAATAACATAAATTAGTAATGTAATCTGCTCAGGGGAAAGATAATTAAGCGCAAAGTAGAAGAAAAAAACAACGTGCCGATGCTGGGAACCGAACCCACGACCTCCGAATATCGCGTCCGGTGCTCTTCCGATATTCGGAGGTCGTGGGTTCGGTTCCCACCATCGGCACATTCTTATTTCTTCTACTTTGCGTTTAATTATCTTTCCCCTGAACAGATTACATTACTAGTTTATGTGATTATCTAAGTAAAAATTAAAAAAAAAGACAAAGTACAATCCCTAATGCTTTCCTTGGCCTCGCCGACTGCGACTGCTGGCTTCTTTCTTTCATATATACCGGGTGTCCCAACTAACTTGAACCAAGGGATACAAAATAATACTTTTGAGGTAGGTCAGTGAAACCAATTGCATTCAACTGCCAGCCTCCTTGCGCACTACAGGCAATTTTTTGTTTTGCAATTAGTTAATTGGCTAATTATGTTAATTTTTCTAATTTAATAAATATTCACCTTAGACCAAAAATGTGAATTGGAAAGTTGTAGAGCACCTTCGGAAACCCCCATTCCATTAATTGCGATAAAGAAAGTCTCACGTGTATCTTTTTTTCCGGGCTCAAAAGAAAGCCCGCGAAATACAAATAATACCACGTGACTAGCGCATTTGAGCGCAGCGATCGTGGTGCTCTCAGTCGTGGTTTGAGAGAACGAAATCAGCTGCGGCCGTGACACGATGGTCCCGTTGCAGCGGGACACCATCCAGTAACACTTCCAAGCATAACGACCGGTAGAGGAATTGGCAATATCGATGACCTGGCGACCGCATCTCCATCGGCCGCACACGCTAGTTTCCCGGTGGCGGAGAAGAACGGCGGGGAGAAGGCGATTGTCGGGAGCGGTGGGCAAGAAGAGTCAGGCTGCGATCAGAAACTGGTGAGTCGTTGCGTGGTGGTACGTAGCGGTAGGAGCCCTAAGGAGGGGGATAGGTCGTGTCACGGACTTCTGGACTCACGGTAGAACCATTGGCGCTGGTAGCGCGGTGCCAGGTTCCGGCGGCGGCAGAATCTAGATATGTGGCCAAGCATACCACAGCGGTAACAGACGGGTGGTTCACGAGCACGGTCCAAATAATAGTCCTCGGTAACAGGATCGAAGCGATCAGCAAAGTTCAGCCGCTGGGGTTGTTTCGGAGGAGGTGGCGACCTGTAGTGGGTACGAGCTGGGGGAGCAGGGCCATATGAGTCGTTTCGGTGATCACGGACGGGAGAAGGAGCGGTAGAACGCCAAGAAGAGAGCTGGATGGGAGCTGCCTGCAGGGAGCATCTATCACAGGGGATTGCACTGCGGTTCACATCTTCATGGCGGGAGAGCTCATCACGGACAATTTGGCGAATCATGTCGGCCAAATGCGCAGGCTCATGTGAATGCTCGTGAGAATCCACGCTTGCAACAGTGGTCACGTTAGGCAGACGGCCGAATTTCGGGGTTATGCGACGCAGCTTCAAAGTTTCGAAAGTACGACAGTGCTTGATCACGGCCGTGGGAGAATCTAAGTTTTCTTTTGTAATTTAAAATTTATATACGTCCACCGCGACGCCCTTTAAGAAGTGGCCAACTCTGTCTTCATCAGACATGCTCGGATTCACCGCTTTGCAGAGTTTTAGGACCTCTTCTCTGTACATTGTGCATGTTTCACCAGGCCCTTGGGCTCGCTGGAATAAAGTCTGCTAAGCGCATTTCCGTTTTGCCTGGGTATCCCCGAAACAATTTCGAATCTCCTCTTCAAAACGATCCCAGCTCGTTAAGGATGCTTCATGGTTCTCAATCCATGTCAGGGCTGTGGAGTCCAAGAAAAAAACATTTGCTAGCATTACAGTGGCATCCCAGCGATTGTACTTGCTCGCCCGCTGGTAAATGGTGAGCCAGTCGTCCACGTCTTCGCCAGCCTTGCCGGAAAAGGTCCGCGGCTCACGGTAATGCTGCATTGCGGGTGCCGCTGGACCTGGCTGCAGGGCATCGCCGGCTTGGATCATTGTGGGTGTCAAAGGGGGGAGCCCAGCGAGTCGTCGGCTCGAACAAGGTAGAGAGGAATTCGTGGTGATCTTTGCAGCACCTTCCACCACACTGTTAAGGTTTATTTACAAAGTGGTTCTCCCCATAGCCTGACGTGCTAAGCAAGATATAGTGAGCTTCCTCCTCTTCCACTTCTATTCCGGAGAGCCTCTTTCTGCACTTCCTTGTTCTCTTCTGTTCCCATGCCTGACAATATATATATATATATATATATATATATATATATATATATATATATATATATATATATATATATATATATATATATATATATATATATATATATATATATATATATATATATATATATATATATATATATATATATATAATGTAATGATTCGATTTAGAGCGTTCGCACAGCAATATATTTATTTCCCGTGGCAGCTATGAAGGTCAGCGTTCACAGCGACAGCTCGAGCTTCGTTCTATTTGTCGTCTTCACTTCTTTATCGTCTTCGGCGCGCAACGTCTCCGATTTCCTCTTCTTTCTCCTTTCCACATGTCATGCATCTCTCTGACAATACTCCCCTCGTGAAAAGACGCCATCCTGGCGGATTAAGCGGAGGTCACGATGGCAGGGTCATGGTACAGTTTTAGGCGGTCAAGGTGAAATAATTTACCGTCCTCTTCGGCGGTAATAAGTTGATGGCGTGAGGGGCTCAATAAGATAATAAGGTAATTCACCGGAGAAGTTTGCTTAAGGACACGGTACCTGCCCTGGTATCGACCCAGAAGCTTGGGCGACTGGCCTGAAGTCGAAGAGGGCACCCATAGCCACACCAACGAGCCTGGACGATAAGCAGGCGGCAGACATGAGGATCAGGCGCGCTTGTTTTTCTGGTGGTACCGATTTCGAGCTGTTATTTGACGGCACTCTTCGGCATAGACAGCGGCTTCAAATCAAATCAACTTTATTCAGTCTTTTTGTCCCGAGGAACAAAAAAAAAATGCTAGGGTAAGAGCAAAAAGCTACAAACGCTGTAGCTTGACGAGGCTCCTACCCCTGATTGACAAGGCCAGCAGACCGTTATGTTATTACACATATATATCTATATATATATATATATATGCATGCTCAACTTAGAACCAGCGAAAAAAGTATGCAAAGGAATGTACAATAAGAATGGTACTATCTCTGAAATATTTTTGATGTCACAAATGCACATGTATCTGTGTTAACTCGACGCAAACTATTTATACATATTAAGGTTACAATTCAACGCACAGAAAACGAAAGAAACATATCTAACACGAAAACAAGAAAATCGCTCCAGCAGCTCCAAAGGGCCAGATACAATCGTGTGTACACAAGTTCACGTAATAGAAGCAGGAAAATAGACGATGGCAAAAGGTTACAATACATCCGCAGTGCAAAAGCAATTTGTGTTGGAGAAATGAACATAATTAAACCCATATGTCGTCAAGAATAAGGTATTTCTGCCACATGTATTTGCTAAGGTTATTTATATCTATATTTTTATTTTGTAGGAAATTCAAATATGTAGGCATGTGGTATTGAAGCATGTGTCGACCCTGATTAGTGCGGGAAGAGGGTATAGACCAGTATTCTCTCTTTCTGAATGTGTAAGGCACTTCTAAAGGTCGATGTAAATTACATAATTCGAGGAAAGTTTCATTGTTAGTTTGAACACTGTGTTTGTACTACATAATAAGGTAAAGTTCATGTAACTGGTGTATGGGGAGTACATTAAACGAAGTAAAAAGTTCTCTTGTATGGACGTCATATGAGGCATTTGCTACAAGAAGAATTGCTTTCGTTTGTAATAGCATTAATTTGGTAAGGTTGGATTGAGTTGTATCCGTCCATACAAGAATGCAGTAGTTAATATGGGGAGCGAACATTGAATTATAAAGAAATAACTTAATTTTAGTCGGAAGCATCATTCTAAACTTACACAGCACGGCACAAGTTCTTGCCAAGTTTCCCGCCACGCGTTGCACGTAGGCATGATATAAGATGCAAGTGAGTTGGTGTTTACTATATCATTTATGTAGATAATAAATAAAACCGGTCTGAGTATGCTGCCTTGCGTCACACCTGAAGTGACATTTGGGTGAGTAATGAGTGTCAATTCGAAGATGTCGGGACGGTAGGGTAGGATCGTGTCCATTGTGTACGACGGTTCGCGGCCGTACAGGAGAAAATAAGGCGAGAAACCGGTAGTCGCTTGCGTAGCAAAATTGTAAGCGTAGGTTATGAATGGTAACACACGGTCCCAATTCGAGTGGGGGGATAAAACATACATAGCCATCATGCCTCCAAGAGTCCGATTAAATCGCTCGACCATTCCATTTGTCTGGAGATGGTAGGAAGACATCGTACGCTGAACAACACTGCACGCCTGAAGAAGGGCGTCTACGACATCAGACAAAAATATGTGACCATGGTCACTAAGTAATTCTTGGGGCGCACCGTGACAAAGAATAAGGTTTTCAAGAATGACACCAGCAAGGTCACGAGCAGTTGCAGCTGGTAAAGCGGCAGTTTCAGCATATCTTGTGAGGTGGTCAACGGCAACGGAAGAGCAGGGAAGAGGCCCGTAAATATCGATTCCAACACGTGCAAATGGCCGAAGTGGACACGGGAGAGGCTGCAGGGGAGCTGGAGGGCATGGTGGGTTCTTGCGGCGCTGTAAGTTGATACAAGAGCGGGCGTACTGGCGAATAAAACGATACATGCCCTGCCAGTAGTAGCGATGACGTAGGCGAGTAAATGTTTTCGGGAATCTAGCATGGAAGCAATATGAATCATCGTGATAGCTCACGCAAATGTCTGATCGGAGATGTCGCGGAATAATGAGCAGCCATTTTCGGCCATCAGGGAAGTAGTTTCTGCGGTAAAGTAGGTCGTCACGGATAGTAAAGTGATGGGCTTGACGTCATAGAGCTCGAGAAGGGTGGCAGTGTGATTGGTTGGCAAGAACATTCATGAGCGAAACAATCCGGGGATATTTTAACTGCTCAGATTACTCAGATGCCATATCCATGGTTCAAAGTGAGAAAGAAGTGAAGCCGGCGACAGCGTGTGGCTCAGGGTCAGAGGGAGCGTGAAAGGGCGTCTGTGTCGGAGTGTTTGCGACCAGAGCGATAAAGGAGACGAATGTCGCCTGTTCCCAACTTGAGCTCCGCAGTCGCACCTGACCCAGCACCTCCATCAAGTGTAATGAAGCGGTTTAGACAGCAATATATTTATCTCATGTAGTAGCTACGAAGGCCAGCGACAACTCGAGCTTCGTCCTCTTTGTCGTCTTCGGCGCGCGACGTTTCTGATTTCCACTTCTTTCTCCTTTCCACGGGTCATGCATCTCTCTTACAATATATATATATACGCTGTTACGGAGTGGCAAATTGAACAGAGAGAGGATGTTCGATGACCGTGAGATGATGTTTAATCAATCGCGGCGGGCCTAGCGCGAGATCTCCTGTCCGCGCCCCACTGCTCGGTTCTTCCTCTCCGTAACATTACCCGGGGCCACCGAGTTATCATCACGATTGTGGACGAGAACGTTTGTCGATGCTGATGCGTCCATGGCATGATAATGGCCGTCTGGATGGCTCGAGAAGAAGAAAGAAGAGAACGGCTTCCCGGCACGATGATTCCCGATGAAGCTTGGCCCGAAGCTCCGGCCAGGATAAGGGGTGATGATTGGATACCTGCCACCTCCAATCAATTGTTACAGAGTGGCAAGCCGATGAAAACAGAACCGAGCGAAGATCTTCGATGACTGTGAGATGACGTTTAATGAATCGCGGCGGACATAGCGCGAGCGCTCCTGCCCGCGCCATTGCCCCGTCTTCCTCGTCCGTAACGTATACATGAAAATTACTTCAAGTTCAGATGCTCCTCTTTTCCTCTTGTTGTTCGTGGATTCTACTTTTTTTTTCGCAGCAGTCCACGTCCGGTGTCTGCTGTTTGGCCTCTGAAGTATATCTAAAGTACTAATAAAGTAACAAAGTCCAAGTCTTTTGTCGCTGAAAATTTTTGAGCTATCAATAACAAAACGCGGCGAGACCTATAAGAAACAGTGCGTGTTGGGCAAGTTGGTCGATAACAATTTGAAAAAACTTTATCGCAAATTAACAGCCCGAAGGCGGAAAGAAGAAGGGACAGGAAAGAGCGCTGGAGCACAGGAAAAAAAGTACGTTGGGAATCCAAAAGACTGCCAAACAGACTACAAGCTCAGGGAAGTTATTTTAGACCTTGATAACTCAGGTCACTGACATTCTAGTGGAAATCAAGAAGAAGAAATGGGCATGGGCAGGACATGTAGTGCAAAGAGAGGATAACCGATGGTCGCATAGGGTAATAAACTGGATTCCAAGGGAAGGAAAGCGTAGCAAGGGGCGGCAGAAAGTTAGGCGGGCGGATGAGGTTAAGAAGCTCGCAGGGGTCAAGTGGATGCAGCTAGCACAGAACCGGGTTAATTGGAGAAATATGGGAGAGGCCTTCAGACTGCAATGGGTATAGTAAGGCTGATGATGATGATGGTGAACGTCACAAAGCTGCATTATCAATAGCCTAGTAAGACGGCCAGTCATGAGCCGCACACGACGAATTCTAGAATTTCAGGACATAACATTACTTAAGTTTAGTACATTTAGCACTGCAGCTTGGTTCCGCCAATCGTGGCCAACATCGGGTGTTGTGAGGCGCACAACATAGCAATTTTTGTGTCAGCAGGAGGATAGCGATAGAAAAAAAAAGCATACCACGTTAGGTCAGGTGAGTTGTAGAGCGGACCTCCCTATGCAGTTTGCTGGGCAATCCTGGAGCTCTAAGACACTAACGTTTATCTCGTTGTTATCTCTTTGCAAACAAGAAAATGTGGCATCTACGCGTAGAATCAGTTTAGCACAGGGAAACAAATCAACACGCTGCTAACACATGACAAGCTAAATGTTGCCTTTGTGTGACAGTGCTGGTCGGAAAGATGTTACGTCGGTGATATATAGCATAGCCGTTTAGGTCTAGGGCGGCCAATGGATAGGTGCTGCTAAAAGCACAAGTGTTGTGCAAAATCCAGTCACGCTGTGGTTGTACAAACGTAAGTGTGTAGAGGGACGATGAAATTCAGTAAGCGGCAGCCGTTGCCGCTTCAATAGGCACGTGCAATAGAACAACGGAGCAGCGTGCAAGCGCATTTGCTGTTATTGCCTTCCTTATTCTGTGCGCAAAGTGAATATTGTGAGCGCAACGCGTGAACTTTCACCTCTTTCATCTGTATAGATTCATCATCATCATCATCATCATCATCATCGCTGACTGCTGCTCGGAGCGTCGCGCGCTGTGTGCCAGGTGGTTCTGGAATAGAACAGACGTTTTGTTCAAGTGCTGTCCCCCAAGTGGCGGAGGGGCGATTCGTATTCCCCACCTCTCGCTTTAGACCCACCTACCGTTCTCCCTGGAGCCTTCGCTTGCGTCAACGGCTCTGTGCTATGTATGAGGGCAACGGTCGCTCACCCCCGGCGTCTCCTACTGCGGCTGCCCCTGCCTGGACTGTCACCAGCCGCCAGCACGATCCCCAAATATTTGCTGGCCTTCTCGGTGAAGATGTCGACGACTGGCTCGACAACTACAACAGGGTTAGTATATTTAACCGCTGGGATGACGCTCATAAACTGCTCAATGTCGTCTACTACTTGGCTGACGTCGCCAAAACCTGGTTCCTCAATCACGAGCATGACATCGCTGACTGGCCTACATTTAGGGACCACCAGCTAAAGAAGATTTTCGGCACTCCGGCTGGTCGCTCAGAGCAGGCAAAGAAAAAACTTGAAGCTCGTCTCCAGCAGCCCGGCGAGTACATCGTATATCGAGGACGTTCTGGCCCTTTGTCGCCGTGTCGACGCTGCGATGCCTGAATCTGAGCGCGTTCGCCACTTAATTAAGGTCATCAACACTGCTCTTTCAATGCCTTTGTGGTTAAAAATCCGTCGTCCGTGTCTGACATCACGTCCACATGCCAACGTCTGGGCCAGCTACAGTCATGCCGCCTCGTGCAAGACCCCAGTGATGGTGGCTCCCTCATAGATGGAAATTTGCGGTCCCTAATACGCACCATGATCCGAGAGGAGCTCTACGGCCTCACCAACCCCTCTGCAGTATCTCCAACTCTTCCGCCAGCAACGGTGAATTTGCGCAGCATCATCAAAGATGAACTGACGAATTTCAACTGCACTGTGGCACCTTCCCCACCTCCCATTGCCTCCCAACCTTCCTCGCCGCCTCCCATCGCCTCCCAACATCCCTTGCCAACCTATGCCGAGATTACTTCACGTCAACCCACCCCGCCTTCCCCGTCTTGTTCGGCACCCGTGTGCGGTCACGTCACTGCCATGCCGCCATATCCTACAGTGCACCGTCCTGTTACAGCCTGGCGCCCCTCCCGCCTTGTGTGCTACTATTGTGGGATACGTGGCCACATTGCCCGTGTCTGTCGCCGCCGCCAGCAAGACGAGCAACAGGGTTATGCTCCCTTTGAATGTGCCCGCGTGCGCCAGCCTGATGATTCTACACTGCCCTACTCAGACTTTTACCGGCGTTCTTCCTCTCCTCCGAATTCCACCGATGTTTCACGGCCCTCGCGTTTTTTCCGACGCCGATCCCCTTCGCCTTTTCGCCGCACGTCACCGCTTCGTCCTGCCTCGCAACCCTTCCAACCTATAACGGAAAACTGACCGAAGCAGTTTTTGGAGCGAAAGCTGCTTCGAGTTCGAAATCTACAATTCCTCCTGGGCTACCGTCGAATATGTTAGTAGTGATTGTTGAAGAATTGTACGTTGACGCCCTCATCGACACCGGCGCCGCTTATTCCGTCATGCATTTCTCTCTGTGTTCTCATCTGCGCAAAGTTCTAACGCCATGCATCGGTCCGCCACTTCGTGCAGCTAATGGAACTCTTATGAAACCCACCGGCCATTGCACAGCACGTGTCCTCATCAATAACCAGCGGCATCATATTGAATTTACTGTGCTCCCTACGTGCGTTCATCTCATGATCTTGGGGTGGGATTTCTTATCATCGGCGTCCGCCCTCATCTCTTGTCGTGAGCGCCTTATTCATCTTGCGGACCCCGATATATTACCGACTTCTGATTGTTCACCACCAAACGTGTCCGCACCAGTTCATTTCGTTTTGCCCCCAGGACGCGAGCAGCTGATCATCGTGGCATTGGACTACCCTCTCGATGGCGAGCCCTTCGTTATGCCCGCTCCTCGGTGGACCTTCGACAGCCTAGCTCTTGCCTCGTGCCTCACCTCCTTCACCCGTGGTTGCGCGGTGGTTGCGGCCCTCAATAAAACTCTCCAGCTGTTCTTACTGCCCAGAGGAGCCACAGTTCGGTTTATTTTTGACTGCGATCCCGTTCCCCTCAACACACTTTCAGCGCACCACCGCCTGCTGCCATGCCTCCATTTCCGACATCCTCTGCGCTCGCAGCCGCCATCAGCCCTGACCTTACATCCGAGCAGTCCACAGCTCTGCTAGACGTCCTCTTGCGGCACCGAGAGTCTTCTGATGTGTGCGCCTCAGTGTTGGGGAAGACCTCCGTCACCGCTCATGGCATAGAGACGGACGGCTCTGCTATTGTTCGACGAAGGCCGTATCGCGTTTCAGCAGCAGAACGCAAAGTCCTTGAGGAGCAAGTTGCTGACATGCTTGCTCGAAATGTCATCCGGCCATCTACGAGCTCTTGGTCCTCACGTGTGGTCCTCGTTCGAAAAAAAGATGGCTCAGTCCGCTTCTGCGTTGACTACCGGGCACTTAACAAGATCACGCGCAAGGATGTTTACCCTTTGCCTCGTATTGATGACGCATTAGACTGTCTCCAAGGGACTGAGTATTTCTCCAGTCTCGACCTCCGCTCGGGATACTGGCAAATTCCTATGCACGATGCAGACAAGGACGAGACTGCCTTTTCTACCCCCGACGGTCTCTACGAATTTAACGTGATGCCTTTCGGACTCTGCAATGCGCCGGCCACCTTTGAGCGCATGATTGATACCGTGCTTCGCGGCATGAAATGGAAAACATGCCTATGTTATCTCGACGACATCATTGTCTTCTCGTCAAACTTCGCTCAGCACTTACAGCGTCTCACTGAAGTCCTCACGTCCCTTGCCCAGGCGGGGCTTCAGCCGAATACCAAGAAATGCCACTTTGCCAGTAAGACCATCAAAGTACTCGGCCATGTCGTCAGTAAGGCAGGAATCCAGCCTGATCCCGAAAAAATTACGGCTGTCGGTAATTTTCCTCGGCCCCAACGTCAGAAAGACCTTCGCAGCCTCCTTGGCTTAGCCTCCTACTTCCACCGTTTTATTGGGAACTTTGTAACATTGCGGCCCCGTTACATAAGCTCGTGTCTTCCCAAGTGTTTTACACCTGGTTCACTGAATGTGAAGACGCCTTCAAAGCTCTCAAGCAGGCACTCACTTCCACTCCTGTGCTTCGCCATTTTGACGCTGACGCGCCCACCATACTTCACACAGACGCCAGTGGCCACGGTATCTAACTCAGTGTCTGAAGAGCAAGTCGTCGCATACGCCAGTCGTACGCTTACTGCAGCTGAGCGTAACTATACTATTACCGAGCAAGAGTGCCTCGCCGTTGTTTGGTCGGTTCAAAAATTTCGACCTTATTTTTATGGGCGCCACTTCACCATTGTCACAGACCATCACGCACTCTGTTGGCTGTCATCGCTGAAGAACTTATCGGGTCGACTGGGTCGCTGGATACTACGTCTTCAAGAATACACCTTCACCATCACTTATAAATCTGGGCGAAAACACCTCGACGCTGACGCCCTCTCTCGCTGCCCATTGTTAACTACAGACGCGGCCCCACATACGGTCTCCTCTCCCTCCTGCCATCCGAGTCAGCCTTCTGCTGGCCACCTGAATGTTGCACCCATCGCTATAGCTCCACTCGAGAACAATGCTAATTTCTCGTCCCTGCAGCTGACTGACCCTTACTGCCGCACAATCATCGCTCGCCTCCGTGGAGAATCAGTTTTCCCAAACAGTCGCTTGCGCCGTCAGCTTCGTCGGTTCCGATTTCACCATGGAACACTTTACCGCGACGTTTATCACCCTACGGGTCAACGCTGGGTACCCGTTGCCCCTCGCTCCCTTCGTTTTAAAATTATGGAGGCTTACCATGACGACCCCACTGCTGGAAATTTAGGCCACTTTAAAACTTACGACCGTATCAAGAGCCGCTACCTCTGGCCTGGGCTTTCTGCCAGCGTCGCCAAATACCTTTCATCATGTCCGTCTTGCCAGCATCGCAAGCGTTCAACATCCCCTCCTGCTGGCCTACTGCAACCTCTACCTTGCCCATCTGTGCCTTTTGACACGGTCGCCATTGACTTGTTTGGTCCTCTCCCTTTAACGTCAGACGGCAACCGTTTTGTTGTCACTGCCATCAACCATTTAACGCGGTACGCTGAAACCGCACCTCTTCGCTCCGGTGCCGCCTCTGAAGTCGCCGATTGTTTCCTGCGTGCGATAGTCTTGCGTCGTGCTGCTCCTCGTATTCTCATTAGCGACCGTGGAAAGACATTTCTTTCTCAAGTCCTTGAGGAAGTACTGCGCGCAGCCAACACCGTCCATAAGACTTCTAGCTACCACCCTCAGACCAACGTACTCATCGAGCGGTTTCATCGCACTTTGTCCGACATGATATCCATGTATATCGCTCCTGATCACCGGAACTGGGACAACGTTTTACCTTTCGTCACCTACGCCTACAATTCCGCTGTTCAGCGCACTACTGGTTATAGCCCTTTCTTTTTAGTTTATGGCCGTCAACCATCGACAGTATTCGACACTACTTTCTTCTCTGCTCCCTCTACGTCTGAATCTCTGGGCGAAGAGTTTGCCACTCGTATGGCACAGTGTCGCCAAATTGCCCGTTTGAACACTGAAGATGCTCAACAAGAACGCAAAGCCCTGTATGATCAACGCCATCGAACTCCCTCCTTTTTACCCCGGTGATGAAGTTCTCCTGTGGACACCAATCCGCATTTCTGGCATGTGTGAGAAGTTTCTCCATCGTTACATTGGCCCTTATACAGTACTCCAACAAACGTCTCCGGTTAACTATTGCGTTACTCCCTCGCACACCGTCGCAGATCGACGTCGTCGCTCCGAAGAGATCGTCCACGTCTCGCGCATGAAGCCTTGTGCCCGTCGTCCCTCATCCCTGTAATCAGCGACCAGGGTGGCCGCTCTTTTGTCGGGGGGGGGGGGGTGGGGGGGGGTTTGTGTGAGCGCAACGCATGAACTTTCACCTCTTTCATCTGTATAGATCCATCATCATCATCATCGCTGGCTGCTGCTCGCAGCGTCGCGCGCTGTGTGCCAGCTGGTTCTGGAATAGAACAGACGTTTTGTGCAAGTGCTGTCCCACAATATAAAAACGGCTGCAGCTTCACAAGTCCAACAATTAAATATTTTAGTCATTTACTATTAGTTTTGAACGCATATCTAGTGTTTTCATTCACGGTACTCCTACTTTTCTGTTGCGCTGCGATAGACGTTCAGTTGTCCTCATGGGGATGTCAGCCATGCTTTCACTAACATGCTAACGTGTAAACAAAACTCACTTTTTCTGCTATGGCTGGTATTAGATCATTCCTGAAAATTAACAACTTTACTCTTCTTTCCACCTCAATAGTTTCTTGAAATGCTAGTGGCCATCCCTATTTACGACATGGATTTATGCACAACATTTATGCTTATGCTGATGCATATACATTTATGCTTATGGGCTTTTCAACACTTCTGGTTTCGATTGGGTACATGTATTCTTAATTCGAATGTTCATAAAGAAGGATGGCGGAAACATCGTGGTAGAAAACCTACTGTGCCTGATGACCTCGAAGGCACCGCAATTTCCCAAGAACGGTAACATTGTCTCAATCCAGAAGAAAGGACTAAGGACCTGAAAATTTACAGAACTACCATCTTTCTACTGATTAGGTATACAATATTACTATAGAATCCGGGCAGCCTTAGTTTTAATCAAACTGAAAGATGAGGCTGGATTTCGTAAAAGCTGCTCTAGAATAGATCGTATGCAGACTATCAACCAGGTGATACAGAAGGGCTCTAAATATAAACAAACTGCACACAAAGCATTTGGCTTGGTCGCAACAGCAGCAGTAATGCAATCATTACGAAATCAGGGTATACAAGTCCAGGAAGCAGAGGACTTTAAACGATAAATTCGGTTTTGTTTCTGAAAGAGCTTCCACAAAATAACAAGAAGTGCTGGGGTCTGCCATCGCACGCAAAAAGCAAGTTTTACATACATGCGTAACAAGTGTAATGGCACAAAGAAAGTAAATAATTTACTGATGGAAAAACATACTCCGATTATTTATAAATATGCCATTTAAGATGTGCCGTGGATTTACTGGAAGTAAAAATTCTCATCTTTTTTATCGAATACAGTAAAAAAGGAGCTAGAAATCCCAAATCTAGTTCATATGTCGCGCGCTTTTCTACGTAATGACGCGAGGAAAGTATGGTTTGATGTGAGTGCTTTACCGAACAGAAAAAACACTTCTATCGTTAAGAAACAACTACTACCCATGGGATAATAAGTACTGCCCCTGATTTAGCTCCAGCAATGAATGAGTTCTTTGAGTTCGTTCATGACTGCGAACTGCAGTATCATAATCGTTAAGATTCAAGTTGCCATGGATCTGTGATGTTAGCTCTTTGCGTCCTTTGCAATCAAATCTTTGGTTGCCAGTCCCGCCTTCTTTTTTGTCTCTGTTGTTGCGCTGTCTTTTTGCCTAACTGTGTACCAACTCGCCGGTATCTTGAAGTTCATTTCTTGCACATTGAGCTCCGTGCGTTACTCCTGCTCTATTTAACAACGGGGCGTCCCTGATGGCAATGTGTGCCTGTAAACACTGATAGCCTCCATCTAAAGGCCGGCAGTGGTGGCGACAGCTTTATTTCTTCACGGACTGCCTCTGGGTAACATGCGGCCAGGATAAGCACCATGTGCGGCGTTTTCGTGAGTGGTGCGATTAGGCGGATGGGAACAAGGAATTTCATTCACACTCTTCGTGCCCTTGGTTGCCAGCAAAGAAAAGTTCCAAAGGCCAGATGTTGGGCGCTCAATGAGTGTCAAGTTAGGGTGGAAATCTTTTGTCCAGCCGACGCTGCAAAAGGAGGAGAAGCTGGCTCTTGGGAAGTCAATCTCATGCCAGGTCCGGCGTTGTTGAATGTGTCGAGGCTATACAGAAGAGGCGGTTCTGTGAGGAAGTGCTACTTTTCGCTGTTGGTCAATTTTATGAAGTCTGAAAAGCTGCGTGTAGTGGTTTCCGATAAGGGCCGATATTTTGTAGTGCTGCCGAAAAAACTGTTTAATGAGAAAGTATGGAAAGCCATCAGAAAGAACTTTAAACCTGTGCGCACGAGTGAGAAAAGACAAAGGCGCGAAGCTCTGCGTTTACTAGAGGAAATTATTTTAGAAAACCTTCATTCCTCGGTTTAGAGTGCAGAAAGAGACAGTCTGGATTTATTTTTCGGCAAGAAGCCCACAAACTCGATATTCCGTTCTGTTGTATTGTCACGGAACGCGTTACCTGGAAACACCAGGTGTCAAGGTTATGCAAAAAAACCTGTGTTCATTGGCAATAGATGATCCATTTCTAGTATCTAATTCTTTGGTAGTCGTTTTTTTTTTAATGCAAGAATCCAGGTTTGTGTAATATGTTTAGCATTGATGTGCACGACTTGTTTTATTCTCTCCCGCATGATACACTTCTGCGGTGTGTCAGCGACTGCATAAAAGAGGGTACACAATGAAGAAGGTTTAATTTCGATAAGCGGAATCTCTGTGGGAGGCGTTTTAGAGCTGCGGTCCTTATAGCTTATGACTCCTATTGTTGAATGGCAAGACAGACGGTATACTCAAAGAACGGGGGTTTGTATTGGGTCAAAAGTGGCTTCTGTTTCGAGTAATATTTCTCTTAGTTACTTTGACAAGGCTATTAAAGGTAATCTGGGTACCCGACAAAACAGGTATGTAAATATGTAGAGGGAACCATTACCTCTGGAAATATTAATATAGGTTGCTTCTTCCACAAAAACCCCTTAGAGATATTGAAGGCTATATGGTATACCTCGTGATTTGCGTACAGAGCCCTTGTTTAAATGATATGGCGCTTTTACAGCGCTAAAATTTACTACTTCCATCTCCTGCAGGACGATCTGCGTAACATACATTTCATTGCACATCTTGCAATGTACATCACGCATTTTACAAGCACTGTGCTTCACATTTATTGGCCTAGTTATAGAATCCACAGCCCGGAAGCGTACCAGAAGACCCATAACCAGAAATTCTTAGTTTGCTTTTACAAGGTCATAATTCGAGACGGCGCGTGTGGCATCTGCTATATGAAGGAAAACAAAATATCAAACTGACATTTTTGCGAGACATACAGTGAACACAAAAAAATGCACTTAAACAGATTAATCATGACTAGCAGCTAACTAGTATGTGCCAAGAATAAAGTGTACATAATATAATAGCTGTATCTTACCGATACTCACGTTTAAGAAACGTGGAAGATAACAAAAAAAGCTATACTTAAGTTCAGGACAATGAAGCGAGTTATGGAGCGGAAACTGATACGTCCCACCTTAAGCGACAGGAAGCGTGCCGACTGGCTCTCCGGGAAAAAAACTTGATTTAGGACGTTCTAGTAGAAATCAATAAGACGAAATGGTTACTCGTAATGCAAAGGGATGATAACCGATAGTCGCTAAGGTTGACAAATTGGATTCCAAGGGAAGGAAACTGTAGCAGGGGCGGCAGTAAATTAGGCAGGTGGATGAGATTAAGACGTTCGCAGTTCGTAGACACAGTTAGCCAAGAAGTGGTAGAAATGGGGAAATATGGCAGAGGCCTTTTCCCTGCATTTGCTAGAGTCCGGCGCACAATAATGACGATTATGAAACCGATTTAGACGTGCGAAAGCGTGGTTTAACATCCTTTGGCATTGTTTTTCTTGCCTGTTTGGCATTCAGAAACTACCGGAGAGTTTGGTAAAATAACCAAATTCTTGACCTCTTGGAATTGGAGTACAATGGAGGTCGAATTCCTACGTTGAGTAGCAGATGGATGCTAAACGGTATGACGTCACCTGATTAATTTTGCTCCCGGAGGCACTTCAAGGGGATGAAGGCGGCACATCCCGTTGACGTATTAACACTCTTTCCCCTTCCAAATGAATGAATGTGTAGAGGTTCTCTTAACGACCATCTGGTTAGTATAGCACAGGGTGCGGAGACAACAAGTAAAATCTATCAATTTGGAGGGGCGAGCGCCAATGACGCCGTAGCAGGGGACAGCGAACACTAAAATTACGCTCAGTGTAATTTATTACTCAAAGAGCACCGCGTCGGGGATGGGCTTTTACAAACGGGAGAGATCATGTAAGCACTTAGGGCGAAAACTGGTCAGTTACGAGTTGAAAACTTGCGATTTCACGGTGAAGGCCGTTCCAACCTGTGGCGGTGCGGGAAAAAAATGAAAAATGAAGAAAAATGAAATGCCTCGAGTCATCTGGCCTTTGCCCCCATAAACCATCGTTATATGCCACTTGCTCGAGGGACCACATCATCGTTCACGCCTGTACTTGATTACATCATCTACCTTTTTTAGAGCGCAGTTCTTTGGCGCCCGTTCCTGGGTTTCGCGTCGGCGTCTCCGTCGCCTTTGTCCCAGTTCCATTTTCACTCCCACCTTCCCTTACGACGCGAGTCCGCAGAAACAAATGTGATGGATACTGCGCCATTCCTGTGAACCAATTATGAAAGGCACGCTTCGGACCTCAAGTGGAAGACGTGGCCACACATGGTGCAAAGATAATTCATGGACAATGCGAGCGCACACGGCGAACTGCAGGGTAACATGTGCAGTAACCGAGAATTCATACCCACAGAGAAAAGCATCATATTTTGATGTAGTTTGCGTATATACAGCTAGTTTGATAGCCCGGATCTCTAGCCAATCGTCTCTTTGGCTTTCGAGAAAGCCCTGGCCCGGATCTAGCCCGCCCCCATTTTCCTTTAGAACATACTAATACAAACTCGATGAAACACTTGATAACTTTCGCTACAGCGTTTTCAAGTCAGTGTAAGATATTTGCGAAGCCTCTTTCTTCTCGTCTGCAGATTGTGTCATTAGTCTCTTCGCCGTGCAACGTTCCTACAGGCCCACGCGCTGCCTCCCAATAACTTAATTGCTCTCTTCGATTCATCGACCACAAAGCTTCCTTCATGACAGTCAAGAACTGTTAGTGGAGTGTCCCTTGAAGGAATATGTGAGAAAAATGAAATAGTTTTCTGTAATTGTACACATATATCTTGCTCGAAATATTTGCCTCAATCTGTCGAAAAGGTGAAACAGCTGATGAGCTGCGCTCAAATTTCGTATTAGGAAGTAACGTAATTGTCGGCAAATTTTGTTTCTTTTATTTTACCGTACCCCTCATCCATCGTGACATATTCTTTTATGTCCAGAGGTAATAAACAACGCAAAAAAGTGAAGACATGAAGGTGGTAGCGTGGGCGCGCACTGCTAAAAATAAAACAAGCACCAAGAACTGCGCGGTCTCCTTGCCGACGTAAGGATTGTCGCGTTATTACATTCCTCCATTCCGCTCCTTTTCAGAGTTGGAGTTTCAGTTGAGAGAGCCACACAGGCGTCAATTTTAAAAAAATGAGAGCACCGCGCCGCCACCGGACTGCCTCTCGTTCGATCCGCTCTCGCTGCAGTTATGAAATCAATTTGTTTTCTCTGGCAACATGACCGCGCCACTGGCGAAAGGAAACGTGTATTGTTATTTAAATTCAGATCGCGGCGCAACAACGATCCGCCTATTCGCTCCCTGAGGCCATAAAGCCCTAATGCCCAAATCGAATTCGCCGCCACGAAACGCATTTGCCACCAGCCGTCAGCGCTCGCTCAACACGGATGCAAGTGCGTGGGCATCACTTTTTTTTTTTTTTGCCAAAGCACCTGTTGCCAACTCCGCAATCTCTGCTCTTCCGCACTCCGTCGGCCCCCAAAGCGCAATACTGATGCCACCAGGGGTGCACCTTCTTTTCTTGCCTTTAAGGTCTTGCTTAAAGAAAGTGCAAAATTGTGTTCACAAAAAAAAAAGGAGGCGGGAGGGGATTGGACGGCGCAACTGGGTTGTTTAAACGTCCAATTATGCACAGCAGACGACGCTTTGCCGGTGCTCTAAGCGAAAAAGTACGTTACAGGTCATGCGTGACTAAATTACATTTGAAAAGCAATTAAATTACATTTTTAATTGCTCTCCTGAAAAATGCAAAATGTAATTAAATTACATTGCTATTTTGTTTATGCAAGCTTTCCATAAGGCATAATATAGAAACTTGTGTAAATTATTTTCGGTAAGGAACCGCAGCAGGCTCCCACTCTTGTCGTTATCGATGAGTCATTTAGAGAAGTCCTCTTCCCTTATTGTGGTTAGTTCCACTTCGTGCATAATCTGTGTCCTTGATGCCCTTGTCCCTGCACAAGTCCACAGCAGGTGGCGAACATCCACTTCTGCAGCTTGTGTGGAACACTTCGGGCATGTGGTTGGCCCGATGTCTGCTTGAGATTCCCATCGACCTGTTACCGACGGGGTAAGGGCCGCCCCAGCTCTTATCCTTCTAAGGGAAACCTCCTCCAATCTCGTTAAGTTACGAGGGAGTGGGAATGTACACGGAGGAAGGGGGCCACGTGTACTTTTTCTTAAAGAGGATGCTGAGATGGGAATAGCGGAGCAGGCATCAAAAGGGAGCCTGCTATTTACTTCTCACAAAATGCTATAACATTAGATATGCAAAATATACAACCTAAGCAAAATATTACAATTACTCTTAAATTTATTTCTGCTTTTCTTCCACCCGAAAAATTTAGTACACATCCTGAACAAAAGAGACACGATGCTCACGTTCTTTCTTCCCACAAAGCCAAGGCCCTGTTTTGTAAAGCGCGCCTCACTATAAAGAGTAGACATCTCATTGCGTTCAAGGCAGAAACGAGCAGTGAACCCAGCGCTTTCGCCACAGAAACCGTCTCCGCCGACTGTTAAAACATGTTGCTTCGAAGGGCGCAGGAATCGACCACGACAACTTGACATCAATAATGCTGCAGCAGTCGACATTTCCGCCCGTAACGCTCATGCGTAAGCCCTTTCGTCGTCGTCTATTTCGACGCTATTGTTTCACCCATTTGTGCCCAGTCGGGGTTACATTCTTGGACCCTTTCTTATTTATACGAACTGAATTCGTACAAAGCACAAGTAAGCCTTATAAGTTGTTAGTGCACCATAGGACCCTTTTCATATCATTCTCATTAATTCTCCTTGAAGCTTTCAGAACCCTGTCAGCCGTTTTAATCTCTCAATTATTCACGTCATTCTAGTGTCACGTCCATAAAACAAACAGATCTGCCTGATATTTCATTACGTTGCAAGTACTCTCAGCGTTTCCCTTTTTCATAAAATGTGCTACCTCAATCATCTCCTGAAATAAAATGTTTTCACCACTCTCAGTTACATCTCGTCTTGCATCTATCATGAATGCAAAATTAGTCACATATTGCTGCACTAATATGCACCTTTCCTCCATCAAGAAGAGCCACTTATTCCCACCTCCAGAGTCCCCAATTGAGATACCACTAACTTCAAGATGGCTGTTGGAAGTGCCTTATAGGCTTTTGGACATACATTAATTGCATTATTTTTACAGCAAATTTATTTTATTCATGGACATTATCAACCTTTGCAGGCCATTACAGAATGTTGAATAACTGCACATTAAAAAGGAGGCACATTTCACAAGTATGACATCCGACAAAAGCACTAGAAAATGCCAGCATCCGAAACAAGCATGAACAAGCATCAAAGAGTACCTAAATAAGGAGACGGACATGCAGAGGCAGAGCTATCATATTCAATTCAATGTATTCCAGTTTTATTTAATACCTAAAGAAATCGGGTGCGCCGACCAAAAGCCTGAAAAAAAGGCTTGACAGACGTCGACGTAGGGGATACACTGCAGTGAAACATTGTTGATATTAAGCTCCCGGTATGGTTAGGCATTCTAGAGAGGCATCGAGCAAATCATGTTTTGAAGCGAAAACATCACGCCATCATGTAAAGCCATGGTCACAGCGCCGGGCGCAGGCCACAACTGCGCATCTTCTGCGTCTTCTTCCCTACTGCCTCCTTCTTCTTTATGTCTTCCGAATATTCTTTCTTCCCGTCTTCTTCTCCTTCTTGGCGTCTGCCAAATCTTCTTGCTACACATGACCAACTTCTTCAACCCACGGATCACATCTGGCATGTTACATCAGTGGTGTAGTAGTAATGACTTATGGCTAACTAATCACTAACCAGGGCTAAGTAGTCACTAACCAGTACTGAATAATGACTAACGAGTCACTACCTAGTACTAAATAAAGATAGTCGACTGTATAGTCATGAGTGATGACAATCACTGGCTATGACGATGACGGCGCTAGCCTCAGAGGTGAAGGAAGAAGACTGCTGTTCGGGGGACCAGAACAAGACTGCCTGCGAGGGCTGCACAAGCCACTACCAGGCGCCGTCTTTATTTTCTTCGCTGGCCGGCGCGTGATATAGCGGGGTTCCGGTCGCTTGGCAAGAGGGCGCTGCAGGGCCTAGACTGGAAGTCGAAACGAACGGAAGGCTGGTTGGTTTAAAGGTTTATTTCCGCGACTGGTGTTGCGAGGACAGCCAGGTAAAAACTGTATAGACAGCTTCAGAGGTCCTGGCTTCCTCTTACAGTTCAGCATTGACGGAGGTGGAGTACATCAAACAAAATGTGAGGAGAAAAAATACGCATATGTTCAAATGATGAGACATTTACTTTCAGTACGCAGTACATTATACTTGTACAGTAAAAGGCCGGCGATGGTACTGGGAAGGAGGTCAGTCGGCGATTCAAAACTGTCCAGTGCGGTCTCCATGTGAGCTTGCTTAAGGCGGTCTAGCCCAGTCGTACTGTAAGAGGGTAGCGGTTGTGGAGAACGCGGAATGGTCCGCCGGTGTTAGTGAAGCCCAGATAGCATCGCTGCGCACAAAAACGCGGGTAGCCAGGCCAGGTTGCATAACAATGGTATGGTGGCGAGACGGACGCAGTAGAATAGGCTGGAGGTCCTTAACACAGTCCAACAGGCGTTGAAGGAATTCTCGGGGCTGGGCTGGGAGCTGCTGTAACGTAAAGCAGTCTCCTGGAAGACGCAGAGCACTACCATACACCAGCTCTGCAGCGTCTTCCCAGGTGACGGCCTGTAGACCAAGAAGCACAAGGGGTAAGGAGTCGACTCAGGTGGCGCGATTGAGGCGAGCAGCTAGGGCGGCCTTCAGTTGGCGGTGAAGGTGTTCTGCCATTCCGTTGGCACACGGGTGATATGCAGTAGTACAGCAATGCTCGGCGCCGAGAATATGATTAAGGGAAGCAAACAGGGAGGACTCGAACTGGCGGCCACGGTCGGTTGTAACGGGGCCAGGACCACTATTCGAGATACCCACGCAGAGATGAAGGCGCGGGAAACAATCTCCGCGATGATGTCAGGAGTGACGACCGCCTCCAGCCAGCGAGGGAAGCGGCCCACCATGGTCAGGATATAACGGTAGCCTCGAGACACGGGTAGAGGACCCACGACGTCGAGATGTACATGGTCGAAACGACGGCCAAGAGTAGGAAGGCCTGGGAAGGCGTCTTGGTATGACGGCAGACCTTGGTCGTCTGGAAGGGCAGACACAGGTGCATCCAAGCGCACACGTCAGCGTTGATTCAGGGCCAAACATAGCGCTGGGCGTGAAGTCGCTGTGTATCCCGAATGCCCGGGTGGCATATGTCATGTAAAGAATGGAAGATGGGGCGACGTAGCGAAGCCGGAACACAAGGGAAGATCTGTTGACACATTGCTCCACAAGGGCTCAAGCGAACAAGCAAGCCGTATTCAGAGGAAACGGAGGTTCTCTCGGAAAATTACGAGCTCACGCTCATTCTGTTGGGCGGAAGAGAATGCAACCCAGTCGACGGTGGGAGATGGAGAGTCTACCGCGGCAATACGAGAGAGGGCATCGGCGGCAGTGTTGGTGGCACCTTGCGCATAGCTAAAATTGAAGTAAACTCCGAGATATAGGCGAGTTGGCGGAGTTCGCGTGAGACGTTCTTCAGGAGTTGGTGCGGAATACATACGCCAGGTATAAGGTATTTACTAAGGTAATCGCTAATAGAATCAGGACAACCTTAGACTGTAATCAAGCAAAGAATCAAGCAGGGTTTCGGAAACGGTACTCTACTATCGATCATATCCATACCATCTATCAGGTGATAGAAAAAAGCTCGGAATATAACCAGCCCTTATACATAGCATTCATTGATTACGAAAAAGCATTTGACTCAGTTGAAACCTCGGCGGTGATGCAGGCATTGCGAAATCAGGGGGTAGACGAGCCGTACGTGAAAGTGCTGGAAGATATATATAGTGGCTGCACAGCAACCATAGTTCTGCATAAAAAAGTAACAAAATTCCCATAAAGAAAGGTGTTAGGCAAGGAGACACGATCTCCCCGGTACTGTTCACAGCTTGGTTAGAGGACGTATTCAGATACTTGGAATGGGAGCAGTTAGGGATAAGGGTAGACGGAGAATACCTCAGTAATCTGCGATTTGCTGATGGCATTGCCTTGCTAAGCAACTCGGGGGATGAACTGCAAATAATGATTGATGACCTAGACAGGAAAAGTAGAAAGGTAGGGTTAAAAATCATAATGCAGAAGACTAAGGTAATGTTCAACAGCCTCGGGAAGGAACAGCAGTTTACATTAGGTAGCGAAATACTAGAAGTAGTAGGCTAATATGTCTACTTAGGACAGATAGTAACCGCAGATCCGGACAATGAAAAGGAAATAACTAGAAGGATAGGATTGGGATGGAGCACATTTGGGAAGCACTCGCAGATTATGAGTATCAGCTTACCGGTATCGCTCAAGAGGAAATTATACAACAGTTGCATCTTGCCTGTACTCACCTATGGGGCTGAAACGTGGAGGCTAATCAAGGGAGTTCTACTTAGGTTGAGGAAAACTCAGAGGGCTATTGAACGAAAAATGGTAGGGGTAACATGAAGAGATAGAAAGCGTGCAGAGTGGGTCAGAGAAATAACTCAAGTTACCGACATTCTAGTGGAAATTAAGAAGAAGAAATGGACATGGCAGGACGTGTAGTGCGAAGAGAGGATAACCGATGGTCGCTGAGGGTAACAAACTGGATTCCAAGGGAGGGAAAGCGTAGCAGGGGGCGGCAGAAAGTTAGGTAGGCGGATGAGATTAAGAAGTTCGCAGGGGTCAAGTGAATGCAGCTAGCACAGAACCGGGTTAAGTGGAGAAATATGGGAGAGGCCTTCAGTCTGCAGTGGGTATAATCAGGCTGATGATGATGATGACATACGCCAGAGGCTTATGATCGGTCAGCACATGAACCTGGCATCCTTCTACAAAATGCCGTAAGTACTGTATAGCGGAGTAGAAGGCCAGAAGCTCTCGGCCAAATACGCTGTGGTGGCCTCAGCAGGAAATAGCTTCGGAGAGCAAAAAGAAATTGGTCTCCACTAGGAGCTAGTGTACTGCTGTAAGACAGCTCCGACGGCCACGCTGGTGTCATCCATCATCAGACTCGTAGGAGCGTTGCTGCGCAGATGAACAAGAACCCCGGCGTTCGCGACTGCTCGTTTTGTGGTAGTAAATGCAGCCCGGACTTTTGATTATCAAGAAATGTCGGCGGACGGGCCAGGGATTGACCGGGGAAGGTAGCGAGCGGGCGAAGCAGCTCGTCGCAGTGTGAGATGAAGCGCCTGGAAAACATTAGTAGCCCCAAGAATAGCCGTAAGTGGCGCAGTGATGTTGGCTGGGGATAATTCTTGATAACCTGGACGGTGGACGCGAGAGGGCGAATACCCTTCGAAGATGTGCGATGACCCAAGAACTCCAGTTCAGAGGCACCAGAAACATACTTGGAGGTGTTCACAATCAGACCGTACACGCTTCAGGCGTAGGGCTGGCGATGAGGACATTGACGTTTGAAGTTTGAAGTTTATTTTTCATTTCAAGAAGAAATGAGGGACCCGAGACAAAACGTGATCGTTAATTCACTTGACGGCGCTCGGGCCCCAATACATGGCAACAGCGAGGGGTTAGTAATTACAATATCGGTGCATCCAAAATTCAGATTGTGGTTTCAACCAAGAGTTACAAAGATCTTCCTTTTCCACATAATTCAGTCTGCGGAAAAGCTTAATATAACTGAACAACATGAAATATCAACAGGGCCAGTGAATACCATCAAAATGAATGCAGCATGAAATCCAGAAAATTAAAAAGAATGAAAGAAAACAGCAAAGCATATTTACATTTGTGACATAAAAATAAATGCATTGTTCTCTTATTAACCATTTTAATGTCAACTTTATTTTGGCATCATATTTTTTTTTTGGCAATATCAACTTTGTTATCAACAACATTCAGGTATGCGAAGATGGGCGGCAGGCCCCGCGTGACCTCAGTAATGAACCGCTGGAAGGTTTTTGCCGAAAAGTGTAGTCCAAAAGGCGTCCGCACATACTCAAACAAATCTAAGGGCGTCGTAATGGCGGTCTAAGGTATGTCGCGGGTTCAATGGGAATTTGGTGATGCGCTTTCACCAAGATGATTCACCAGGTCACCTTTGCTAAAAATGGGGCAGCCGGCAAGGCGCGACGTAAAGTCCTGGATGTAGGGCAGTGGATAGCTGTTGTGGACAGTCTTGGCACTCAACGCCTGATAGTCGCCACAGTGGTGCCAGTCACCAAAATCCCGCTTTGGCACTAGATGCAGCGATGCTCACGCGCTGGACGACGGGCGTATAATGCCAAGCTGCAGCATGTGGTCGAATTCACGTTTAGCGATAGCAAGTCAGGTTGCATGGCTCGGTCAGCTCCGGAAAATCAACCAGTACTTTTTCGAACTTGGAGGAAGGTATCAGTGCGCGGATTCCCGTGGGAGCAAGGTCCGTCAAGTCTCCTGAGATGGAGAGATGAGTGAGACGTCTGAGCCAATGACCGGATGAACCACGTCTGCGATGACGAATGAGCATCGAAAAGTGCGGTGAAGCCCGAAGTCGAGGTTGAAAGATCTTAATCCGTACGTAGCTATAGATGAGGCGTTGATAGCACGGAGCGACTGTCCTAATGACGTGGAAGGATCAACCTTAGTCGGTAAAATCACGCTGATTTCCGCGCCCACGCCAGTTACCATAAATAGACGACTAGGACGACTGGCGGGATCACACGCCGCCGTTAGTGATCCCGGCGGGTGTATCCCGACCACGAATAAGGCGGCGTACACTTCGTGGCCCGGTGTCGAAAACCACGGTGGTACTAGCAGAGCCAGAGAGCTGGGACTCCTGGCTGGACATGTGCGCGAAAGATTGCGATGATCGAGACGGGGCGGCCGGGTCTCCTGGGATAGGCTTCGGAGTGCGGCGACTGAGGCAGCAAGCACTCGAGACGGGCCTTCAGGCGCGAAATCGCAGGGTCTGTAGGCGGTAAAACAGCAGTGACGTATGGGGAGGCAGCCTCATGAATGTTATCGGCGAGCTCAGCCAGGCGGTCGAGGGGGACGTCACCGGTCTCGGCAAGGGCGGAGCGTATGGGCTGGGGAAGGCGTTGGAGGGAAAGCTGTCGAAGGAACGCTCAGGTACTGAAGGTATCGCTTTCGTTCTACCTGAATTCTCACCGAGAAGTTGACACATACGGCGCAGAAGCTGGAAAGGGCGGTGACCACCAAGGTCTTCCTTGGTAAGAAGCTGCTGGAGGCGGAAGTGCTCCGATGGCATAAATATCTCCAGCACCTTGGTTTCCACGTGTTGATATGATTTATCACCCATGGGGGTGAGAGAACGTTGGAGAGCGCCGGCAACGTCGGGTGGAAGACTCGGGGCGACGAAGTAGTATAACGTAGTCTCAGAGCCGATTCAGGCAAGGCAAAATAGCACCTCGATCCGGTGGAACCAAACTTGCGGAGTGTGAGGCCAGAAAGGTGGGAGACAAACGGACAGTGACGAGACGTCCTGCGGACGTGAGTCCTGTTCTTCGGATACTGCGGGATCGGTCATTTCTCGTCCTAGGTCACCAGATGAAGGCCTAACGCCTCAGGGGCGAACTAACAAGACAGGTGTTGATTGGCACCAGAACAAGACTGCCTTCAGGGGCTGCAGGAGGCACAACCAGGCGCCGTCTTTATTTTCTTTGCTGGGCGGCGCGCGATATCCGGGTTCCAGGCGCTTCGCCAGAGGGCGGCTACAACGTCATCACATGGTGATGTCATAGACTGTGACATTTTGGCTGGTGATGACGTCAGCAGGCGATTCACGCATATACAAAGTTGACCCCGCAGGGCGTTCGATTCAGCCTTTGTGTGGCGCCATTCATTTGGCGCTTCCTCAAACGCCCTACTCAGCAGACTCAGCACAATAGGCATCAGCGGCGGTTCAAATTGGCTTACAGGGAAGTGAAGGCGCAGCATCTGCCGCGATTCTCCGCGGACATCTTATCGGAGTTGTAAGGAAAAAGAAGAAGGTTGGAGTGAAAATAGAGAGAAGGAGGTGCCGTAGTTGAGGGCGTCAGACCACCGCTGAATAGACACCTTCGCCTCATCGTACTTTAGTGGTCCAAAGTGCCCCCTATGGCATAAATAAAGCTGTCTCGCATTGCTTTCACCATTCTTATTTAACTTGGCGATGACAAAGCTTTCTCGCGCACTGGATGAAATTGCTGATGTGGAGCACACCATATACGCAGACGATGTTACCATGGGGAGCACCGGTGGCAGCGATGCGAAATTGGAAGCGCGCATGCAAGAAGCCATCACGGTTACCGAGGCCCATCTTGCCCCAATGGGTCTTCGCTGCTCTTCTAGAAAATCCGAGCTACTCATCTACCACTCCCCAAGACCAGGGCGCCCGACCAACGACTGGCGCCGACACCACATACCATGTATGAGTTACACGACAGGGATGGAAATCGCATACCTACGGTCAATAAAATCCGAATTCTAGGATTAATCATCCAAAGCAACGGGTCCAACTGGGCGATGCTTGACAGCATTACGATCAAGATAGCAAACGCGATCCGGATGTTTCGGCGCATCATGAATAGGCACAGGGAACTGAGCGAGGACAACGCTATTCAAATGGTTCATGCTTTTGTACTCTGTCACATCACATAAGTGGCTGCAGCTCAACTGGAAAAAGGAACATCAGAGAAGGCTTGAAGTACACATACGCCGAGCTCTCAAGACAGCCTTGGGGCTCCCCGATAATTCCTCCACTGAACTACTCTTACAGCTAGGAGTGCACAATACCCTTGCTGAAATCATCGAGGCACAGTACACGGCACAGATTGCACGCCTATCATGCATCAAAGTGGGCAGAGAGATTCTCGTTATGCTCGGCCTGAACACCATAGTAGAAAGGGACAACGTCCTGCAGTTACCTAAAGTCGTGCGAGAAGCAATCAAAGTGTCCCCCTTCCCAAGAAACGTGCACCCGATCCACAATCAAGGAAGAAGGCTCGCCCGCGCCAAAGCCCTCGCTGCGGACGCGGCACAGTTTCCCGACCAGACAGCTTTCGTGGATGCAGCGTGCATATCGGAAAAGCATGCCTACTAGGTAGCAGTAGTCGACGGACACGGGCGTACGCGCAACTCACTCACACTTTACACCAAGAAGCCAGAGGTAGCTGAACAAGCAGCGATAGCACTAGCTCTAAAAGACTCGAACTTCACAACTGTATACAGCGACTCTAGAGCAGCCACTCGAGCTTTCGCCAAGGGCGGGATAGACAAGACGACGCTACGGATCTTAGGCGGAAGTAACATCACCGATCACTCGGCGCGAGGACTCATCGACCGCGTCCCTCTGGTTTCCGCTGCTACTCCCCATATCGAGTGCAGAGATCAATTATTCACGTACAACTAGCTCACTAAGCACTTTTATCTAGGCAGACGAGCATTTCCCCTCCCGGATAAGAAATTAACCCGCAGCCAATCAGTCACGTTACGCTTGCACCAAACGGACTCATACCCCAACCCCTGGCACATGAAGCACATCGACCCAGACTACGACGGACAACATATGTGTGAACGGTGCAGTGACCGTGTAGACTTAAACCATATGCTGTGAGGTTGTGCATCGAGCGACGCCTACGCCAAGAACAAGGAACGTTGGGACAAGTTGGGACAAAAAAAAAAGGGCGGAGAGCTTCGGGCTCTCTGTGCCGACGTGGGAGCTGCCCTCTACACCTGGCGCCTAGCCGAGTGTCCTCCAGGACCCCTACTGTGGGAAATAAAGTTTTACCAAACCAAACCAAAATTGCTAAACATGAATGACCACTACTGGCTCAGCCAGGGAAACGTAGCACATCTTGCTACGTATATCCTGGCATAGCTGAATTAAGCGACTGCCAATTTTTTTTTGTTACGGAATCAGGCAGCTTGCAGCTTGAAGAAAAAATCTGTACTTAAAAGAATCATTATGAGAAGGCGTCACGCTTGACGTCTCAGGGCGTATTGGAAAACAGTGCGATGTGACCATGAATTAAAATGAAAAGAAATTTCAGCCTTTCTGTCTTTGTTCGGTATTCTATACATTTAAGTTCTGCTCATTTAAATAATATGACCGTGAATCGGTTCTGCAATATTTGTTGCACATGAAACGGTAAGAGAGCGTCCCATAATTGTTTTTTGTTGAATGTGGTGTACGTACCCCAAACAATTTTTTTCATATCTAATTGCAGGTTTTACTAGGTTATTATAAATATTTTTACATTGGAAGTTGCACTACGGATTTTATGTGCGCTACGTGCGGTTCAAACATGAGTCGGAATTGAAAGATAAACTAATATACTGAGTCGCCTTGGGACGTTAAACCCCACAAACTAACCAACCAACTTGTGCTGTTGACTAGCTTACCTGCATTTTCTTCCTTGTGTATAGTGAGGGTTTATTCTTAAAAGCCTGAGAACTCAAGTAGGCCTAACAACAGCCCACGATCTGCGAAATCAGTGTTACGTGGATTCCATGTGATGGCTCGAGCGTAAAGTCGTCGTCTTCTTTACAATTGTGCCTGGTCAGAAGCAATCCTGGCGACTTAAGGCGCTGACAAGACGGCAGGATCATATTATGGCTTGCGCCTTTGGACATTCACAGCCTCGCGGCCGCGACGACGGAGATGGGCGGACGGCGTTAGAGGCTCTACAGTGTGATTCATTACATGGGACGGCTTCAAGACACGATCGGGACATCGATAATTGGCAAGAGGTTTCTTGGAGAGTCCCGGTGTGCTAAGAGGTATCCATAGCCAGGCAAGACAGCCAGGCGGGAAATGCGGGCAAGATGAATTTTAGTTGCAGGCTTTTTAGAGAAATTTGGTAGCTGTCATTAGGGGCCGGGCCGTCGTGGGAATTCAACATTTCCGTCACCCGCACGACGCGGCGAACACCCTCTCTTTCTCTCGGGGAGCCCTCATCTTTCCCCTCTTGGCCTCCTTCCCCTGGCGCTGTGGAGGAGAGGGCGGGGGTTAGAGAACGGCCCCTCCTTCCTCCTCCCCTCTCATCTCGGTGGACAGCAGCTTCACCCAGAGATACGACGCCGCGACGCCGTAGCGCGCGGATGCTGCTGTGACACCGAGGAAGAACATTGGGCGTTCCCAATAAACAGCTTGGCCCGCTGGCTATGTTTGCCTCGGTGTGACGTTCTTCACGGCCACCGCTGTGGTCAGAGCTAGCGGTGTGGCGTCGGTTCTCAGAGCGGAGCCGGAGCCCCGCGAGAATCCCCACACGGTTTTGTAACAATCTTCATTGTACTGGGCAGCTTGTGAAACAGTGGTGCTCTCAGATGTGTTCGTGTGGTAGGGTAGCACGCTATCAATGGGAACAGAGGGGTACCGGCCGTAAAGAAGGGAGAAAAAACAGTCTATTACGACTGTGTGACAGTATTGTGCGCGAACGTTATGTACGAAAGAACCTGGTTCCAGTTCGAGTGATTCGAGCCGACGTATGTACATAGGGAGCATGTTATTCAAAGTGCGGTTAAAACGTTCAGTAGGCCTGAGGGTGGTAGGCACAGTGAATGGCGGTGTACTCTCGAAGCAGAACTTGGATTGGACACAAAGACGCGGCCGTTGTCGCTAAGCAGCTCACGAGGGACGCTGTATCGAAGGACGAAGCGCCGCAGAAAAAAGGAGGCCGCACCCTGCGCTCTAACAGCAGAGTGCGGTGGCTGCAGCATACCGCGTCAAGTGATCAATGGCAACAATAAGCCGTTTACCTGGTGCAGTGTACGGGAGAAGCCCGTCTAAATCAAGCACCCTTTTTCGGTTAAGAGTAGTTGTGCTCAGCAAGTGTGCAGCTGGCATACGCAACTAGATATTAATCGAGACCAAGGCTGGGCAGTCAATGCATCGAGATCGTTATCTGTGTGAATAGAAATGGCGCAAAATAGGAGGCGCTGTGAGATGACGCAGGGTCCTCGCACGCAGATGAACAAGAACGAAAATGCAGTATCCCTGCTGAGCTGCTGAGTATGAAGCGCATCGAATAAGTGCAAAGCGCGAAGGAAACTCTGAAGTTTGGTGGTGGCGGATGACTTGGGAAACGCTGTCACTACCTGAAGTTTAGCGGGATAAGGGCGTGCAGCGACTTTTGAAACAACGCGTCCGAAAATTGCGAGTTCGAGAGCAGCAAAAGTGCATTTTTCAAGTTCAGCTGTAGGCCGGCCTTTGTAAGGCATTTCAAAACGTGCTTCAGGCTACAGAGGTGCGTCTCAATTTTGGGCAAAAAGATTACGATATCGTCCAAAAGCGCAGGCGCGTATTCCACCTTAAGCCACGTAAAACTGTGTCTATTATTCGCTCGAGAGTTGCCGGAGCGTTGCGTAAACAGCAAGGCATGACAGTGAACTCATAGAGGCCGCCTGGGGTCACATGTGGGGTTTTTGCCCAATCTATAAGCTGCAATTGTGACCTGCCAATAACCGTATCGCAAGCCGAGTGATGAAAAGAGCTCCGCGTCTTGGATATAGTCCCGAACACCGTCAATATGGGCAGAGGGCAGACGTCTTTTTTTGTAATCTTATTATTGCGGTGGAAATCAATACAATACCTAAAGGAGCCATCGTTCTTTGCGAGGATTACCAGTGAGGCGCATGGGCTGTTGCAGGGCTGAATAACTCGACTTAGAAGCATTTGGTCCACCTGTTCTTCAATAACTTGGCTTTCGGTGGCAGAAACAAGAAATGGACGCTGGCGCAGAGGCCAATGGGCATCAGCGTCAATATGGTGTTCAACAGTCGTAAAGCGCCCCAAAACAAGTAGTTGACAATCTATAGAGGAACGGAACTCATCGAAGAGCGCTGTGTTCGCTGAGGTGGAGAAAGATAGCCGTCAAAAAGATCTGTCGACAGCTGGGCAGATACAGGAGTAGGTCGGCTGACCACATCCAAGTCGAGTGGTGGTGATACTCCGGTGTAGTCGGGATTGAAAACAGCATCGAAGAGCTGCACGGTACCGATGCACTGAAAACGGATTCGAGACCCATAATTAGTCGGGGCCGGTGGATATGGTGAGCAAGGATTAGGGCAGAGGCAGACAGTGGCAGCGAAGCCCGACACTTGCATCGCGAACACAATCGCAGGAGAGAGGCACGATTACGGATGAACACGCAGGATTAGCGATGCTGTCGGTGACAAGAGCTTTGGCGAAACAGATGAATCGTTAAGTTCAGAGTCAGGCACGAGATTGGGCAGAGCAGAGAGCGCCACTTGAACCGAAGCGCTATCGGTGACCGCGTCGTGGAGTGATAAGAAATCCCAGCCCAAAATGATCGCATCTGAACATGACGGCCAAACGAAGAACTAGATCGTATACCTGTATAAAGTGTCTTGGACTGTGATTCGGGCAGTACACGCTGCTGACGGCTGAAGGAATGCGCTTGCAACCGCACGACAGGTCATTAAAGGGCGTCTTCACTTTCCTCAGAGTCGCAAAACACTGCATTAATCACAGAGATCACAGCGACCGCTGCACAGGTGTCTACAAGCGCCACCACTAGAAGAATTCAATTAGATTAGCTGTAGACCAACGAAGCCTTTGAAATTTTGAAGACAGCCCAGTTCTCACGTCCGGAACTGCAGCCCTTAGTTTTCCTCTTGAGTGGCCATTGGACGACGTCGCATCGAAGAAATGGAGAGCTGACACGGGAAAGGTAAACGGCGACTATAAGCGATGGGTTCAAGAGACAGTGGATGGCCTTGGTATGGTTCAAAGAGTTGCTGGCTCCAGTAGCCGAAGACTTCGGAAGGCAGTCGAGCGACGCCCATGCGTTGGCGGCAATCCCGCATCACATGAGCAGGCAAGCCACATGAGCAGCAGATGGGACGATTGTCACTCGTGCGCCACGTGTTTGCCACTTGAGCAGGCGGTAGAATAAAATCTGCAGTTTCTCGAACGCGACCATAAAGTAGCAACATAGGCAGATGGTCTAGGCGGAGCATATGCAGGTGGTTTTCGGGCAGCAACGGCCGCATATGTCAACGGAGCCGCGAAAGGCATGGACTAAGGGGCTTGAGGAAGAGCTTCAGCCACCTGTTCTTGAATAATCTGGCGCAGATTGGGGGCCATATGTGATGAAGACCCCTGATGACGGGAAAAAAAGGGAGAGCTGCCGAGCAAATTCTTGGCGATTGAAGCTCTGTATCTGCGGCAGGAGCGAAGACTGCTCACCTGCATCTATCAGGCTAGCACGCGACCCAGTGTAGCCTCGTCCACTTCTAGCTAGAACACGGTCACTGCTTTCAAGGTGTCATTGCATCCGACCCGGCCACGCAGTAATCTAAAGTGGCTGGCCATGTGAAGCAGCACATCCGTGTCTCTGTGTGCTTGCATCGCTTTGCATCGATATCTACCTGCGTCAAATACAATGTTGCTTTAAAAGCAGTGACCGTGTTCTAGCTAGAAGTGGACGACCCTGTACATGATGTGCTTGTGAGTCGGAGCCCTCTGCTTGTGCAATTCATCAAAACACAGTGCGACGACTTCAGCGACGGAGCGCAGGTCTCGTGCTAGCAACATCTGAAATGCGTCGTCATTTAGTCTTTCGAGAATGTGCTTGATCTTTTCGGCCTCTGACATCTGTGCGTTCACGTGCGTGCACAAGTCGACGACATCCCCGATCTAACTTGCAAAGTTCTCGCCAACCTGGCGAGTCTCTACATGCCAGCACTGTTCAGCTTGGAGTTTTCTTACCGCATGACAGCCGAAAGACTTTGAACACGGACCACGACAGAATGTCCGCTTCACGGTTCCGGTGCCACAGATTTGCTACGCCGATGACATAAAAAATCCCAACCCTCAACGTCATTGCCGTCGGCACTGCTGAAGATAGGTACGTCTCACTGACAGAGATCCGGTACAAATTACGGTGAAGCCCCCTTGTGTGGTTGACGTCTTCTGGCATCGTAAAGTGCGCCTGAGGAGTTCTAGAGCAAGAGGATCGATCTCACCCAGCACCTCCACCGAATAGGACAAGAATTCGTGCTCGTTGGTGTTGGTCCATGGTTCACAGCGCTTAAACACACGGACAGAGTAAAGAACACCGAAAAGACGACGACACAGGGGCTGCTCCACCACGGAATGTAAGAGTTTATTTCTAAAAGCTCAAGTAGGCGTAACAGCAGCGGTAGCTGGAGATTACCATGCGACGCGAGCGTCTTCTTCTTTACACTAGTAACAGGCATAATTACGGATTTGTCAAAGTTGAGCGCCATTTCCCACTTAAGCAGCAATTTCCAATTCTTATACATCAGCGTTTAGTTCTTGATCACTTATACTGATCTTATATTGTGCAGTGGTGAGCAAAAGTGGTATACAACACTCAGCCGGTGGCAGATCTCGTGAAAACTGCATCCCAACTTTATCTAGCAACAGCTATCTAAGATCTAGACAACAGTGGCGGTGCCCTATTTTATGCACATGCAAGTGTTGATGTCGCTTTCTCTTACGCTGTCGTTAGATAGTATTTCGACGCAGTTTTCCCGAGCTCTGTCACTGCCTGAGTGTTGTATACCACTTTTGCTCACGACTGTACATTGTTTTGTTTGTATATAGGGAAATGTCTAACACGCAGCGCGACATTTATAACATTTCTGTATGATGTGAATCTTGGCTAATGAAACTCGACGTATTCAAATGCAAAGCAATGAAAGTAACACGACTTCCTAACAAAGCTAACCCACATCCATACGTTCTCAATGGCTCTCGCTTAGACTTTGTTTCATTATATAAGTATCTTGGCGTACACATCAGTAGTGACCTCTCATCGAAAATGCATTTCGAACACGCAAGTACCAACACTAATAGCATGCTTGGCTTCCTTCGCCGTATTTTTTCACTTACTCCGGTTGCTTTAAACCTACTTCTGTACAAAACGGTCGTTCGCAGTAAGATGGAATACGCGTCTTCTGTGTGGGATCCTAACATCAAGACTCTTATTATTATCTTAGAATCTGTCCAGAATCGTTCAGCTCGCTTTATTTTGAATAACTACTCCCGTTCATCTAGTGTCACACTCATGAAGATAACCCTAGATCTCCCAGATCTTTCTGTGCGGCGTCATTTTTCTCAGCTTTACACATTCCGACTTCCGCGCTATGAACCGGGCTGTGACGCACCCACTCCAGAATAGAGGCAAGAAAAAAAAAGCAGTTTCTTATTTGGTGGTTTCAGAATATAGTATTAATTTTAAAGATATTTTTTTAATGGGGTAACTTGTCGAAAGCTTTTGAAAAGTCCAGTAAAAATGTGTTGGTTTGATTGCGGTAGCTTATTCCTTTTTTTTTCTTCAGATGGCATTCTTGGCGCTAAAAAAACACACACGAAAGGAAAGGAAGGACACGGGACTGTCGCTTTTTTAAATGGTTTAAAGGAACTTGTAGACATGCTAGATGGTTTTCAGCTTCTGACTGCATTTTTAGCGCTAAAAAAACACACGCACACGAAAGAAAAGGAAGGAGACGGGACAGGCGCTTCGTGTGCGTGTGTTTTTTTAGCGCTAAAAATGCCGTCAGAAGCTGAAAACCATCTAGCATGTCTACAAGTTCTTTTAAAGCTTATTCCTTCGGAGATATTATGAACGCTTTCTGTGAGCTGGGTAATTTTGAAAAGTCCTTTTCGGAACCCATACTCAGAATGTTAATATTTTCGTGCACGCCATAAAGGACTAATCCTATTTTTTCCCAGTCCGGGACTCCATTGGCTGCCCGTATTCGCTCAAGATGTTGCTCCTCCTGATCCCTTTTTTAGAGCTTCTGCCCAACTCCAGTGGTTGCAGGGTTGTATGTTTTCATACAGAGGCAAGCACTGGCCTACAGTTTTTTTTTTTTTTTGCTCAAAACAACTTAGCTTTACAGTTCACATCTTGTTCATGTTGTGACGGCCTCAGCTTTGTAGTACATTGCATACGATGCCAATTGAGGGTGTGATCGCGCTTCATCTGTGCCGCACATATTTGCCTTGGTAGCAAAAAAAAAAAAAACACGAGGCTAGTCAGCGGTGCATTTCAGGTAAGCGTCGCTAGTCACTACTGTGCATGCTCCGTAACGATGGCAACTAGTTGTTCGAGCCGTAGATGAAGGTAATAGAGAAGAGGGAGGGGAAGCCAGTCAAATGGAGCAGTCTTAGATCAGTTTTTTAACCACGCCTCTGGTGAAATGAGTGGAACATGTGCTGTATGGCCGAGTCATGCTCCCCATCAACGAAAAGGGACTGCCGAGTTCCTGTGCAATTGGTTTTAGGCCAGGTTGTTCAATATGGTGTTCACATAGTCATCTAGAAATCCGCGTCCAATTAGCCCGCCATAACATGCTGCAATTGTTGCTCTTGACATCAATAAAGCGTACGACAGTGTAGAACATAGGCACCTGCTGCGCAGAAGCAGATGACAGGGTTGCCGAGCCTGTTCAAGTTCTAGGCTTGTCAGGTTAAACAGAATGGCAAAGCGGGCGAGTTGGTGATACATGGTTTTCTATTCTTTCGTCTGTGTGTTTTGCGCTGTTTTATTTTTAAACCTTGTCAGGTTACTTTGTTGCATAGCTGTCCGCATTCCTGACCGAGAAAAAATTTTTTTGCTGTAAACATGGGGTGTCCTCACCCCAGTTCCGACAATCCCGAGAGATTCCCCAAGGTGCGCTTCTGTCTCCCGTGCTTTTCAGTCTTTTACTTAGTCCGACCTCTCCTGATGTGTCTACATATGTGTATGCTAACGACATAGCTATCTTTGCAGCGGCGGGGGACTTATATTCCCTTTACAGAGTTCTCCAGTCATACTTAGATGCTATTGACCGATTGTTAAAGGATATCCACTTATTCCTTAATGTACACAAGTGTGCATTGTTAGTTTTCCACATTTATAATCAGGCTCAGGAAGGTAACATCTAACGTATTTACCGGCATAACGCGATATATCCCACAGGTATGGTAGAAAGCGTTAATGGTAGCGAAACTCCCAGGAAGCCTGCATGTCGTCTCTGAGCGAGGCTTTAGTTTCTTCGCGCCCCCTGCGAACTGTGTGGCAAAGCAAACACGTGACATTGTGACGTCACAAAAGCTAGTGACGTCACAGTGATGTACTATTGGTGGGGGATTACACTTTTTTTGCATTTGGGCGAAAGACAACGCCAAGACGACGGAGGCAGAACGATGCTTGGATAAGGCGAAAAAATGCTCACCATAACTACTATTCAGCCAACTATACTTGACATTGGTTTCTACTGTCAAGTTTTACGTTAACTGAAATGTTACGGCATCCTCAACCACCTTGTCATGGCATCGTACTGGCTCCATCATCTTAGCCTAGTCTTTCGTCGTGCCTCATGTAAACGCATTCAAGCGCTTATTTCTTCTGGCACGCTTTTGAAAATAAAGGGCCTTCAAGTGAATTCGGCAAGCACATGAATAAGAATCACATGGATTGAGGGATTTCACTAAGGGCATAAAGAGTGAACTTGTGCTGCATTTAAAGGCTTTATTAACGCACGATACCATGACTATGCAAATCTTGAACTGTAAGAAGGCGACTTCCCTTCAATATTCTGCCATGATCCTCATGTAATCCTAGTGATAACAAAATGACCTGAAAGTAGGCCAGAAAACGGGATGCGGCATGATTATAAAAGGGTAAGAGATTTTGCAACCAAGAAAACTATATATCAATGTCAAAGAACAACAACAACAACAAACGAACGGGACAACTGTAACGCTAGCGTTAGACCAGCTTATTTATGAAATTCAAACGGGGATTGTTACTATGTAGAAGGTAATTCGTCAGATAAGAAAAATTAACTGCCATACATCTTCGCACTCTGCAACTAAAATCTCGCCGTTTGCGATTCCATTTCTTTACTCGCGCTTCATTTAGCGCTGAGAGGAATGAATGTGAGGCTAAACGTTTGCTTCACCAATTAACACATCTATGAGAAAGATCCCACTGACACAACGAATGATGCCATCTAAAGCACATTCAGCGAACGTTGATGCGGTAATGCGAGGCAGTAAGCAAAGCACGCAGCAAAGGAAGCGAACCGAAGGCTTTGCGCAATGCGACACGTGTCTTGAGGGTAACGGAATTTCACCTTCATCGTTTAGTTAAAATAGATGCAGCGAGATAGCGAGATACGCACAACAAGCCGCCGTGCCTGGGAGTCCGAGCTGGCCGAGCCGCCTAGCGGTGACGCAGCATTGTCGCATCGTCCGAAAAGGCGCACACACAGCCGCCATTGGTTTCTCAATGAGCACGCATCTTCGTCTTGCTGTAAACCTCTACCAATAGAACGAAATACTGACTGACACAGATAGCCTACTTTCAACGCAGACACTTGCAAAAGGCAGCACGCAACTTTGAACGTTGAAACGGGCGGTGACGCTCCGCGGGCAAAAAAGCTTCGGTCCGAGCTCCCGGCAACTACGCAGCGGATACTAAATGACCGCCGAGAGAGGTCGCTAAAAAGTAATGTTCTTAGATTATTATAAATTTTACATGTTTTTTTTCTTAAGAAAGGAGCAAAAACTGCAGTGGCGCGTGAATATTATATTTACGTTCTAGCTCTTTGATGTAATCTTATTTTGGCTGCTTTAATATTTGCCGCACAGATCGCAGTGGCCATCATCCATCATCACCACCGTGTTAAGGCAATAGGCAGCTACACGCGTGTTCATCCAAGTAGCGGGACTGTTTGCAATGACCTTGCCACAGGTGCTTTATAAGGCATCTCAGTGCTACAGATGCCACCTGTCTTACTTGGCACACTCAGAGCAAGTTGCTGCGAAAGGAGTCACGGCGGTTGGAATGTTGCGTAGGCCCCGCAGCGGTGTGCGGTGTGCTCTTTTGATGATTTATAAAATGTGCATTCACCTATTTTTAGAATTTGGCTTTGTCATATTCTCTGGAGCGGCTACGTCTTCTCTCACTCTTAGAGAAGCTGTTCGCCTCTGTTTTCGACTCCCTAAGCTTGTGTCCAACAATTTTTTATAACCTGAAGCACGGTCGATTATCTCGAGGTTTCGCCTTCTGACCAAACATTCCTAATGCGAGTCAGAGTTGCGAAAGTTGCGAATCGTAGCCGCATATGACCCAATGGATTTTCCTTACTCAGGTCATTTTTTGTGCAAGGTGCTCTCGGTTTTGGTCTCCTCTAATTTGTTTAGTTGAATCCTTGCTGGGGCCACTAAATGTGCGAATACCTGAAATTGTTCTGGTGCGATCAATCACATCATTTGTGAATATACTCGTCAATGAGATTCATCCCCGTAATTCAAAAATACTGTATTTCCCCTTGACAAACGGCATAGTATAAGACTCACATATTACAATTGCGACTGATGCCTCGGTGTGTAATATACCGCCCCATAAATAACCAATCTGACATCGCTATCCTACAGAATGATCTGCTTAACGTGCAAGAATGGTGCGACACCTGGCTTATGAAATTAAATGTTAATAAAACGTTTCATCTCTCTTTACACCGTCGGCGTAACTACTTACCTTCTACCTATCATCTTTACGATTTTCCTATAACTCAAACTGACACTATCAAATATCTAGGCATTCATATCTCCAGTGACCTATCCTGATCCAGTCATATTTCTCATATAACCAACTCCGCTTGTCGCGTTCTTGGCTACTTACGCCGCAATAATTCATTAGCTCCCTCTTCTGTCAAACTAATTGCTTACACTTCGCTTGTCAGACCCAAACTTGAGTAGGCTCAAGCTATATTCGATCCTCACCAAACTAATCTGATCAATTTACTGGAATCTACTCAAAATCGAGCTTCACGTTTCATTCTTTCAGATTACTCCTATCGCACCAGTGTTACCGTACTAAAATCCAAACTTGAACTTCATAATCTAGCTTTACGCCGGAAACTAGCTCGCCTTTCTCTTTATCATAAGTTTTATCACAGCTTGCCACCTAACAACGTGTTCATCCGTCCAGCCCATTGGTCATCTCGTCATCTCCACTCCAATGCCGTCTACCCCCAGCGCGCCCATACGATAACATTCCAAAAGTCATTTTTTCTCCGCACTGCCCTGGATTGGAACGACCTTCCCGACCACATCGCCTCACTAACCGACATTCATCATTTCAAGACTGCCATTGAAAGACATTTTTTATTGTAACCGCCGTGCTCATAGCCCACCCTTCATGTAATACCCCTTAAATGGGGCCTTTGAGGATTGAGTAAATAAATAAAAATAAATAAATAAATAAAATGCAAGTGCGGCCTTTAAAAAAGTCTCACTTCCTTGACTGGTCTTTGTTCTCCGTTTTAAGGATTTCACCCCTATTTTTTTGCTGAGTTCCTAGCCGTGGTTCTTGGTCTGTGCAAGCTCCCCAATTCTTCTTCAATAGCTTTGGTACTTACTTATTCACTTCCCTACCTCCGTCTAATGAGTGCAGTTTGTTTTAACATTTAAGTTTCTCATCCCTCCACATGCCCAATCGATCATGATTGCTTGGGTCCCTGGACACGGAGGCCTTAAATTCAATGACTCCGCTGATGCTTTAGCAAAAGGAGCCCTGCGTGGTCCTATTTTTGACCTCCTTGCAACCTATGCGTTCGGCATGGCACCACGGTTTCGTACGTATATATCTAATGGGAGAATTTTCCCCCTCAGCGCTTACTTCCCTGGATGCTTTTCGTCACCTTCTTTTTTTTTTTTTTTTTTTTGAGGAATAAAACCTGGTGGTTTGGCAAACTTGAGGTTTCTTTAACAGCTACATCTTTGTCTGGTTCCTCAGGTAAAGTTTTACCTCTCCGGGCCTGGTCTAGCACCCTCTCCTTTGTGTCAATACTGTGCTAAGCCAGAAGCAATTGAACATACTTTTTTCTCTTTTGTAGCCGATACACATCGGTCGTTAACACTTCTTTTTGGGCGAGTTGGTACATTTTTGTCCTTAGTGGCCGTGTGTGCTTGCGCTCTTTCAAAGTTTTCCAAAAACACATCCGTCAGGAGACGGTTATTGGAAAGGCCATCATAGAAACTTAGTTCGTGCTTGTCTTCAGCGGGTATTCGGTCTCTTGGCGGTTCTATGCTGAGACTTACAGATAGGAATGTTTGCTCTGTCATATAAAATTTCCTTCTAGAATCAAAACGTTTTCCATCGTTTTTATAATTATTAGTCCATTATTTTCAATATTGTTATTGTTATTCCTAATTGTGTTTTCCTTCTTATAATCTCACAAATGTAAAGCTCCGTAAGCCCCAGTACCACCCTCCACCATCTCTGTCAGTGAACCAGAATTTCTCAAATTTCTAATCTCAGTTCTGAAGTATGGCATCTAAGAAGCATTGATCATCGCCTGACCATGGGGATTCTCTTGGGTATTCGCCTTTTAGATGAGGGAAACAACAACAATAACAAGAAAACTAGGAAAACACCAAGAAGGCAGAGTAGATGAAGACGCGAACAGAGGAGGGGGAGAAGGAGCAGTCTGTCGAATGAAGATTCGGAAGACGCCAAGAAGACGCACCGAATCTCCGATCACATCATGCTGTTTGTAGCCAGTGCATCGGCGACGAGAAAGTTCGAGTCGGACTTCGCGAACTCTCTGCATATGCGCATATCCGAGCTTGACCGAGTTGAGCTGACCAACACTGCTTGGTTGATCATAATGGGGAATACTGCGCTGCTTGCTAGACGTGTGTTTTCCTTTGCCTGTCCCCTGTCTAGCAAGTAACGCAGTATTCCCGATTTTGAGCTGGCCATTGGTTAGTTGTTTTATATATACACATTTTCCTCGCAGATATGTTTGATGCGCATGGCACTTTCGAATTGCATTTCAGGTTTATGTCTGAGTCCAGTGTACAAGACAAGCAAACCTGTTTCCTATAATCAGTTCTGAATGGCAAACCACATTGCTGTGTGCAGCATCGGGGACTCGAAGGCGGGAATTTCGACCGCTGGTTGCTTTGATACCACCAGTTGAATAGAACACCGGTTTATGTTTAAAGGCACGAGTGTTGACGCGAACTTTCAGAAGATTATACTTGTCCTGGCACGCGTTACTTGCAGTGTGAGGTCGCAGGCTTTCTTCGCTTCGTCCGAAATGCTGCTCCGCACGCACACTTTGAAAGTCTGTTCACATCGTGCTCTCTGAGAGCCCTATATACGTTCACTGAGCGGCAAGGTATCACGAGCCCAGAATAGGGCAGCCTTTGATGCCCATGTTGGGCGCTTTTGCCTGCTACGCAGCGTGTTCAGAGACTCAGTTCGGATGGGCTTACTCGGCGTAAAAGCTGCGGCCGATCATTTCGACCAATGCGATCGATTACACGGCGTCCCCCGAATGCAAGCTTGTTTGTGACGCCAAAAGTCTTTTCAGTGGCCCATTTGTATTGGGTGTCCCTTTGATGCATTCTCGCTATGGGCGGCATCCGCCAGGAAGCCCGACACGCTGCGATGCTGGCTCTTTGTACGCTGTACTCCTGTACTTGGCAAAAGCGGCGCTGCCCACTCACAATGCGCGTAGGGAATCGGCGCAGCTTGTACATTTAATACTGCTAGACATCACCCCCTTCTGTGTGTGTGTGTGTGTGTGTGTGTGTGTGTGTGTGTGTGTGTGTGTGTGTGTGTGTGTGTGTGTGTGTGTGTGTGTGTGTGTGTGTGTGTGTGTGTGTGTGTGTGTGTGTTGGTTGGTTGGTTTGTGGAGTTTAACGTCCCAAAGCAAGTGTGTGTGTGTGTGTGTGTGTGTGTGTGTGTGTGTGTGTGTGTGTGTGTGTGTGTGTGTGTGTGTGTGTGTGTGTGTGTGTGTGCGTGCGTGCGTGCGTGCGTGCGTGCGTGCGTGCGTGCGTGCGTGCGTGCGTGCGTGCGTGCGTGCGTGCGTGCGTGCGTGCGTGCGTGTGTGTGTGTGTGTGTGTGTGTGTGTGTGTGTGTGTGTGTGTGTGTGTGTGTGTGTGTGTGTGTGTGTGTGTGTGTGTGTGTGTGTGTGTGTGTGTGTGTGTGTGTGTGTGTGTGTGTGTGTGTGTGTGTGTGTGTGTGTGTGTGTGTGTGTGTGTGTGTGTGTGTGTGTGTGTGTGTGTGTGTGTGTGTGTGTGTGTGTGTGTGTGTGTGTGTGTGTGTGTGTGTGTGTGTGTGTGTGTGTGTGTGTGTGTGTGTGTGTGTGTGTGTGTGTGTGTGTGTGTGTGTGTGTGTGTGTGTGTGTGTGTGTGTGTGTGTGTGTGTGTGTGTGTGTGTGTGTGTGTGTGTGTGTGTGTGTGTGTGTGTGTGTGTGTGTGTGTGTGTGTGTGTGTGTGTGTGTGTGTGTGTGTGTGTGTGTGTGTGTGTGTGTGTGTGTGTGTGTGTGTGTGTGTGTGTGTGTGTGTGTGTGTGTGTGTGTGTGTGTGTGTGTGTGTGTGTGTGTGTGTGTGTGTGTGTGTGTGTGTGTGTGTGTGTGTGTGTGTGTGTGTGTGTGTGTGTGTGTGTGTGTGTGTGTGTGTGTGTGTGTGTGTGTGTGTGTGTGTGTGTGTGTGTGTGTGTGTGTGTGTGTGTGTGTGTGTGTGTGTGTGTGTGTGTGTGTGTGTGTGTGTGTGTGTGTGTGTGTGTGTGTGCGCGTGTCTACCGCCGTTCTTTTTGACCAAGCACATAGGACCCGTTTGTGACAATACAAATTAATATTCTTACTGAGGCAAGAAAGGCAAAGAAAGCGCAACTTCCAACTTTAATTAAAGTTGGAAGTTGCGCTTATGTCCTTTTGTATCTTTCTTCCTGTGGTGTTTTTTCAGCGCTATAAAAATGAAGCTCATGTACCAACCAACCCGTCAAAACGTCCTGCTGCAGTGAAACTTCTGCCAAATGACATCGCACAACGCTTGGCCTCCTTGTTTTCCAGGCACTCCTTCATCGGCAAGCGTAGTCTGCTACAGAGATGACGTCACGTTTAACAAAGCATAAGGAGGACGCTTAAGCTTTGCACTTGAGTGTTTGACGCGACAATTTTTATATCCCATTGCTTTGGAGACGATGGATGGACTCTTTTGGTCGGGCTCGCTCCGTCCTTTGCGGCAGTGCGGTCGAAGGGATTTTCCAGTTAGCGCTGCATCGCAGGTAAGCAAAGCGGAAATGTTCTCGCCTAACTTTTTTAATGGCACGCCTACACATGAGCTGTCAGTCAAATAGCAACCTTTATTCGGAGAGAAGCAGCGCGGTTATGTAGCGGAGTGGTTGCGTGTTCGACTCCGCATATTTCCGCAAGACTTATATTGCTTATTTATTTAATTTCTCCTGATTTTCGCGTAACAACCAGAACCCCGATAGCGGCTTTTCTGGGCCCCTATCGCTCTACCGTTAGAAACAAGTTGGCGTAAAGATTGAACGTTGCAGTGGACCATTCAAGTCCCTCCAATGAGACCGGCGTCTTTTTCAGAAACATATTCATTTTTTGGTTTGCATTTCATCGTGGTCCCCGGACATCCCTACAGGCCCACATTTCATCTCGCGCCTTCAGTGCAGCAAAAAGTCAAGGTACAACTTTTAGAGTGGAGGTGCATGGTACATCCGCCGCCTTGCAAGCGGCAAGAAAGACGCATTGCCGATATGTAGTATCGTTGAGTTCCGCAGACCAGAGTGAACAGAAGGAGCCCCGTTTATTGATCAGCCAACTACTCATACACTGAAGTGTAGAGAGATTATTCCCTCTCCACCACGCCTCGACTGCGATACAGATATCGACCGCGTAACATGCGCTGCTGATGCTAGGGCCCCGCCGCGCTACATATGATATACGGATAACTTCCGATTTGTGGTTTTACGATATTTTGCACTTGTCTGGATGTCTTCAGGCTCTTTTGTATTTCATGGCAAAACATTTTATTAAAAGGACATGGAAAACAACGATTAATGTCCAGCATTAACGATTGGCTCATGCGTAGCATGTACAGAATGTGTATAAATGTGCTATTTAGATTATGTCGAGTGTAATAGCCTCAAGTGTTATATCGTTGAAAAGCTTTTCAAGCATAATGCACCAGACTTACTGCAAGTTTTAATTAATTGCCGTAAATTAGTTGACTGTAATTTATTCAGCTTTCCACTTCAGCATGAAATCATATATCGTTGAATGAATTATATCAAGTACGATATATTGCATTGTAATATTTGCAGGTATTCCGTGTTAATTGGGTCATTTCATTAGAATTAAACTTTAGGCTACAACATCGTCATATATCATTCAAAAGCTCTCTAAGAGTAGAACTCAATATGAAACGCTAAACTACACAAAACGATGTAAAACGAAGCTTACGCTCGTGTCACTCAGTTAAAATAAAGCGCACGGCCGAAGCGAAACTTTAGCACTTAATGTTTACGCATTCACATTATGTAAGGAGTGTTAAGCGCTCCCAGTATTTTTTTTGTTTGATCTTGATGCGTTGTTTGTTCGATGCGTCACTTCTGTTAGCTATTAGCAAAAATAATGCGAAAGAAGACACGAACCGATCATTCGTATCATTTTTTTTTCACCTACAGCCCCATCAAATTTTTGCGGCTTCAAGCATCTTTAATCAAAAGGCTGACATTTTTTTTTTCACTTACGGTGCTGCCCAAAAGAGTTTTAAAAATGTTGCACTAGATCTAGAAGTAGCAGAGTTAATATAGTATTAAAAGGACTCGCACACATTATCGACCACCCCAAATATTTTGCCTAACTAACAACCATAAATTAATTTCTGTTGCATTTCTTCAGCGATGAGGCTGCACCTTTTCTGACTTGAAACCTTCTCTTTGATGAAGCTCGTGACTCCAGTCTCTCCTGCACACGACCCAATAAACTGCTGCAGTGTGCGTCGGCACGGTAATTTAAGAAGCTTTCTTCTACGCACGTATTCTTTAAAGCATGCTACTTTCCAAAACACACATTCTCTCAGTGTTGGCTCTTTCCATGTTGGTCTTACTTTCTCGAAGTTCATGACTACTTCCAAGACAAATTTAGCGGTCTTGCCACCATCTGCCTTGGAGATGTTCATTGCGGCTCGATCATCTTCATAATGCTTCAGTCGTCTTGGCTTTCTTGTAACTTTCGCAATCGCTCTATAAGTCTTGCATTTTAAAGCGATAAGTTCTTTTTTTAGTATCGTCGAAACGCCTGTCAAATTTAATGACGTCTGACATTCTTCATCATTACACACCTTTATTTGACGTACTTTCATAGCCAAGGACTCGTCCGGGAGGAAGAACAAGTGGAGGTTTCCGAACGTCTCAAGCTAGAGCTCTTTCACTTTTCTCGAATTTTAATCTCTGCAATATATTTAGATATCGTCATCCTTAGGGATGGCGGGCGCGCGACCCCTGCGCCCATCCGCCGCCGTTGTGCAGGCTGCGGCATCACCTCAACGTGGCGGACGCGAAGCTTTCAGATTCGGCAGATGTGACTGAGATGGACTCCGACCGCAGCTACACGACTGCTCAGTCGCGCCGTCTTAAACGGAAGCAACGAGTGAGTCATCAAAGAAGAATGCTGACAAGCAAGGAATCTTTTCCGCGGCCTTGACGGCGGCGACTGATTTGAATGCTATAAATTGACAGCACCTGACCCAGTTCTTCGATCAGCTGGAAGTTGATGAGGTAAGCATCAATCCCTAGGAGAATGCCGATCCTTACCGCAAATCACAGGCTGAAAGTAATTAGTGCTCTAGGCAACACGTTCCTTTCTTGCGCATGGGAAAAAGACAAGTGTAATCACGAATGTTTGCCCTGAGAGAAGTGAAGACGATCTCTGCGCGTATTGCGGATGCGCATCGTTTCGGCCGCTTGAAGTGTGGTAGTCTTCTTTGAAACTGAATCCCTCCCATCCCACGTTAAAGTGGGCTATGTGAGACATGCAGTTCCAAGGCCTTTTCAGTGCTACAAATGCAACAAGTGCCGTTTGTCGAAACGAGGTATGCTGCCGTCGACTGGAAGGTACTCATCCTCCGGACGCATGCCAGACGGAGACTGTCAAGTGCACTAACTGCTCGGGTGCGCATGAAGCGACGGCTAAGGACTGTCCGTAAATTCGGAACGAAAAGATACTGATGATGGTGAGAGAAAAGTCATCAAGAAGCGGCAGCGTCAATTCGTCGCCGCAAGCACCGTTCCCGACGCCGACATTAGAAATAGGAAAGCAAGCCTAGCCTGGATAAGATAACCTTACAGTTATCACCAGCTAAGGTGTCACAGAAGTTTGAGTCTAATCGCACTCTGGCTGTACTGTCACAGGCTAACGCAAAGGATCAGTCAGAAGCTGTTGTGTTACCTGCCTCCTCTGATGTTGAGTGGCCTGCTCTACCAATAAAGGCCATCGCCATGCCTCATCCCAGTTTGGTTACCACACGTGCTGACAATACCGACAACCCCGACAGCCAGCATGTGAAAGAAAGGCTGAAACAGCTTGTTTGTTCAATGCGGGTGCTGCTCTCTAGCATCAGCACGCAAACAACAAAGTTTTCTGTTCAGTTTTTGGACGGATTTGAGCCGCTCTTGGCCGCATTGCAATAATTCACAATGGTGCAACAAACTAACGCCACCTCTGTGATGATGCACATGCGCCGCAGTGTAGTAATGCGATGGAATGCCCGAGACCTGCGTGGTCGTCTGAGTGACTTCCGACAGCGAGTACAGAATTACCGCTTTCCTGTGATTGTGATCTGTGACCCCAAAATGCCGTCTGCTTTCTGCTTTTCTGGATAGCTTCTGCTAAGGTCTCTAGAAGTAGATGAAACAAGCGCTAGCAGAGGACGAGCCGATACAAACAGAAGGTGTTTGTTTCGTCTCGTCTGTGTCGCCAGCGCTGGTTTTTAAACGATGAACCACCCATTATTACAAAAGGTAAACCTGACCTGCTCAGGTAAGAAAGCACATCGTCCAGGTAGGCAAAGTGAAGTTTCAGAAGAGGGCAAATACGGGCTGGTTGGTACATGCTTCAGAATCGAGTAAACCAACGCTAGGGGAGACGTGAACGAAGGAGTATCGTCATCTGTGTCCGCCATGTTTCTGAAAATAGTAAAATATCGAACTCAATAGCTAACGATTCGAATAAGTCACGCAACGCATCCTGTTCGTTTCGTATACCTCGAGTGTTGAGATACGGTGAATTGCTATTAGGCGGCCTTGGCTAACTTATTAAAACTGCCATATCATGGTAGTCACGTGCATTGTTAACATGCATATTCAGTTTTCAGTTTTCTAAATTTCAATGAGTGGTTTATTTATGCTCTTTTCTGAAGATGAGCAGCGCGACCTAGGCAAGAACGGAAGCAAGACACACACGGATCTTCCGTCCTTGCCTAAGTAGCTCTGTTCTTAAAAATGGCATACCAACTCGCCCAAGCATCACCTCTAACGAGTTTTATTTATTCTCCTCCGGCAGTTTATTTTGTTTAGGTTACCTTTACAAGTCTCGTCTTTCTTTGCGAAAATTTATCTGGCCCATCTGGTGGTCCGAAGTCAAAAATATTTGGCTGCGGCGCGAAGACAACACAAGAAGGAACCACAACTGTTTATTTCAAGAAAACGGGCACGCGTGTGTGCAGAGCGTAATTGCTCTCAACCCTGTACAAGCAAATGACATGGCTAAACACTTATTACAAAGGTTACAAAATATAAACCAAACAAGTCTTAGCAGAGTCGAAGTTGATGTGGTATCGTATTCTTTCTTGTGTTGTCGTCTTTTCACCGGAGTATTTTAAAGACAAAATCAGGCAATGCGTAAAGGCCTTTCGGAAGCCTTCCTCGCGGGTTCCTTGTTCGAAATGAGGCGGACATTAAGGCTAATTTAAAGCGGAACATTTGTGACGTAATGGCTGGTATTAGCAGCATTTTACCCGCAGTGCGATCCCGGTTGTCAACTGAATGCGGTGGCAGGCTGAAATCACTGCGTTGTCAATCCTAATTCGTATGCTCAGCAAGCGCACTTGAAGTGATGCTTTTGTTTTAGACGTCGTGCTCCTTGAGTTGCCGTGTGAACTATACCCGTCTCTGCAGCCGCCACATGGATTTCGCTAAACGACACCAGGGAAGATGATATCCGGCAACCGCTCCATAACATTGACCAGCATATTGAATACCTTGCCATTTCTCTATCGGTTATTTATAAGGTTCTCTATATCGTGAACATATGGAATGCGTGCACTGACGGAAAACTGCCCTTGCTTGCAATACTTTCTTTTCAATCCTTGCAACAAAATGGGAGAGTAGCTGTTTCCAGAAAGTTCCAGCTCAGGTTCCTTTTTTGTGCAGATCCGCATGGCACGTGACAAAGCGACGTACGTCAGCCACCGCATGATTTGAGATGATGTTAAGGTAGCTTGCGGTGATGGACCCTTTCCGGAGCATGGGTATCTCAAGGAATGGCAGTTGTCTTTTTTGAAATACAACTGTGAACTACAAGCTGGAGTTGACAGCATTTGCTTTCTGTAGAAGCCCGTATTCGTAAAATGTTCTAAAACAACCTCTCATGACATAAGTAAGCGCGTGTACTCAACGTTCCCGGATGTTCAGCACCTCGTGGCATCATACACTGCTTAACGGAAAGCGGACATGCGAAGTGAGCGGGGAAAACTCAAGAGCTTCTCATGGTGTTTATGATGGCAAACTGGTCCACTTCAATGAAGAACTGCACGTATAAAACTTTTCCTTCTTTCGCGCATCTCCCGCTATATTGCAGAATCTTCTGAATTCCTGCCATTTTAAATGTGCGGTGGCACCGGGGAATAACGTTTGTCAACTCCTGGGTTTCCGAACCCAGCTGTGCGTGGGCTTCAATGTGGGGGGTCTCTTCACTCTGCCTTCAGTAGCTCCTCTGCTGCAGCTTCATTTACAGCGACATGATGACTCGTCTCTAATCCTAGGTTTATTTTCAAGAACTACGGGCCTCGGCGCTGCAGAAAAAGGTGAAAACCCAGCATCATTTGTATTTCAATTGAAATCTCGACTGGCTAATTAGCCGCTCTTGATCCGCGGCGTTGAGCAGAAAAGACACCCCCTTCCCATTTTCGCTTTCGGTTGCTTTATTTTCTTAGTTTGATTCAACGATGAGGTCGCTATAACAAGCACCAACTAAAAGACGCAGGAAGGTGTGCGGGAAGACTCCTTAAGCGCTCGCGTTGCCGTCGGGCAATTACCACACCGCGCGGATCCTAATTAATGGTGCTACCTAATACGGCGAATCCCGCTGCGCCGTCTGGCGGATATGCGGTCGTCGAGGCATGCGTACAGAAATAATAGTCCCTCGGCCGAGAGAGGTCAGAGCGCTGGTGGCTGCCAGGGTGAGACATAACAGTGAAGAAATAAGCCATCTTGACGGTGTGTATGAAGTAGACGACTTTAACATCATCTTTCCTTTGCGCTCGTTTCTTATATACTTTTCTGGTCGGTTTTTGGGGAAGGCGCAGTCTCTCTTCTACAATAAACGCAACACAACAGTTCGAATCCCTCCAACCTGACTGGGGCTAAAGTGCACAAAGAACGGTTACAATTTTCATACAAGATCACACGCGTATTTTCAGGCTCCAACATCTGCTGCACTATCTTTGTTACACAGAGCTGAAAGGTGCTGATCGCATTTCGCTTACGCTCAGGATCTCCATAAACGACAGTTATCATGACTCGTATTGGGAAAATGAAGATGAGACAAACTAAGACGCAAACGGAAATCAGAGAATACAGAATCTGACAGAGTTGTCCCCTTTTACAAAACGGAGCCGGCTTTGATATGGAAGATTTTCATTTAAAGGCCCACTGTCCCCTCTCCGGGCGAAATATTTTCTTCGCCGGTGACTATGAGACTTCGCCCCCAGAACGTAAGGCCGCGAAATGATTTTGAAAGGAGAAAAAGAGCGTTGGCATCGTTTAACGCTAGAACCCTTGCTTGTGAAGCTAGTTTAGCAGTGCTTTTAGAAGAACTAGAGGGTATGAAATGGGGTGTCATTGGGCTTAGTGAGGTTAGGAGGCCGAATGAGGCATATACTGTACTGAAGGATGGGCACGTACTGTGTTATCGAGATTTACCGGAGAAGCGAGAACTAGGAATAGGTATATTAGGTATATAGCGGGTAATATAGATGAATACTATTGTATTATTGAGAGGGGGGCAGGCGTCGTAGCTCGGCATAATAAGCGGTTAAAACGGAAGGTTGTACAGGCCTATGCACCTACACGTAGTTATGATGACCAGGCAGTTGAAAGCTTCTACCAAGATGTAGAATCGGCAATGCGAAAAGACGCAGTATACTCTTCTAATGGGCGACTTCAATGCCAAGGTAGGGAAAAAGCAGGCAGGAGATCAGGCAGTAGGGGCCTGGCATTGGTTTTTGCAATAGCAGAGGCGAGTTACTAGTATAGTTTGCAAAGCGCAATAACTTAAGACTCATGAATACCTTTTTCAGTAAACAGAAGAACCGGAAATGGACATGGAAAAGTCCTAACGGGGAGACTAAAAATGAAATTCACTTCATACTGTGTTTAACCCCCGCCATTATGAAAGATGTAGAGGTAATTGGTAAAGTACGATGCAGTGACAACAGGACGATGAGGTCCAGAATTAGCCTAAATCTGAAGAAGGAACGCAACAGATTAGTAAGAAAGAAACCCATCAACGAATTAGCGGTGAGGGGTAGGGCAGAAGAGTTCAGGATCTCGATACAGAATAGATATTCAGCGCTAACCGAGGATGGCGACATTACCCTAGAAGCAATAAACAATGACATCCGAGATATCATTAGTGTGTGCGCTGTAGAAGTAGGCGGTAGGATAGCTAGAGAGGATACCGGTAAGCTGTCTAAGGAGACGAAAGATTTGATTAAGGAACTCCAGAGCATGAAACCTTCTAATCCAACAGACCAGATAGAACTGGCAGAGATATCAAAGCCAATCAATAAGCGCAAGGTGGCCGATACAAGGAAGTATAACATGGAGAAAATTGAGCATGCTGTAAAGAACGGGGGAAGCCTTAAGGCGGTGAAGAAGAAATTGGGCATAGGCAGAAATCAGATGTATGCGCTAAGGGACAAGACGGGCAAAGTCCTTACGAATATGGACAAGCTAGTCAACGTAGCCGAGACGTTCTATACAGATCTCTACAGTAGCCAAATTAGTCAGGACCGTAATAAGATTGGCGGCAGGGAAAATCAGTCAGACGTTCCACCAGTGACTAAGGAATAGGTCAAGAAAGCACTAGAAACTATGAAAAAGGGGAAATCAGCTGGAGAGGATCAGATAACTATAGATTTGTTGAAGGACGGGGGATATCGTACTATAAAAACTGGCCACCCTGTTTACGCAGTGCTTGGAGTCATCGACGGGCCGGAACCATGGAACAACGCGAACATTATCCTCATTCATTAGAAAGGGGACGCTAAGGACCTTAAAAATTGCACTGCAATCAGCTTACTGTCTGTTACGTATAAGGTATTTACTAAGGTAATTGCTAATAAAATCAGGACAACCTTAGACTGCAATCAAGCAAAATATCAAGCAGATTTTCCGCAACGGTACTCCACCGTCGACCATATCCATACCGTCAACCAGGTGATAGAAAAATGCTCGGAATATAACCAGCCCTTATACATAGCATTCATTGATTACGAAAAAGCATTTGACGCAGTAGAAACTCGGCAGTGATACAGGCATTGAGAAATCAGGAGGTCGACGAGCCATACGTGAAAGTGCGGGAAGATATATAGTGGCTGCACAGCAACCATAGTTCTGCATAAAGAAAGTAACAAAATTCCCACAAAGAAAGGTGTTAGGCAAAGAGACACAATCTCCCTAGTACTATTCACAGCTTGCTTTGAGGAAGTATTTAGAGACTTGGAATGGGAGCAGTTAGGGATAAGGGTAGATGGAGAGTACCTCAGTAATGCGCGATTTGCTGATCCCATTCCCTTGCTAAGTATCGCAGGGGATGAACTGCAAATAATGATTGATGACCTAGACAGGCAAAGTGGAAAGGTAGGCTTGAAAATCGATATGCAGAAGACTAAGGTAATGTTAAACAGCCTCGGGAAGGAACAGCAGTTTACGTTAGGTAGTGATGCAATGGAAGTAGTAGGCGAATGTCTACGTAGGACAGGTAGTAACCACAGATCCGAATCATGAAAAAGAAATAACAGGAAGAATGAGATTGGGATGGAGCGCATTTGGCAAACACTCGCAGATTATGACTAGCAGCTTACCGGTATCGCTCAAGCGGAAAGTATACAACAGCTGCATCTTACCTTTTCTCACCTGTGTGGCTGAAACGTTGAGGCTAGCCAAGGGAGTTCTACTTAAGTTGGGGACTACGCCGAGGGCTATGGAGCAAAAAATTGTGGGGGTAACATTAAGAGATAGGAAGCGTGCAGAGAGGGTCAGAGAAATAACTCAGATTACTGACATTCTAGTAGAAATCAAGAAGAAGAAATGGGCATGGGCAGGACATGTACTGCGAAGACAGGATAACAGATGGTCGCTTAGGGTAACAAACTGGATTCCAAGCGAAGGAAAGCGTATCAGGGGGCGGCAGAAAGTTAGGTGCGCGGATGAGGTAAAGAAGTTCGCAGGGGTCAAGTGGATGCAGCTAGCACAGAACCGGGTTAATTGAAGAAATATCGGAGAGGCCTTCGCCCTGCAGGGGGTATAGTGAGGCTGATAATGATGATTATGCTGATGATGATGATTCATTATTGCAATTACACCTAATTTTGTCGTGTTTCTTTCCTCCCGTTCCCTCGCAAAGGTTTTTCACTCTCCTACCTGGTCGTCTAGCCTCGGCAAGGCAAATTCTCCTTCCCTCTGCGAGTTTGGCGGGAGGTAAGGCGTAGTCTCTGCGTGCGCGAAAAAAAAAAATGGGCACGGGAGCGCACGCCGCTGCATTCAGTCCGACCGTGGCGAGGAAAAGGCGCGCAGCAAGCGGTGGACACAATTAGTAGTGTACGCCCATCCTTCACCCGTCAGTCAACGAGACGGACCAATGGATGTCGTTTGCCATTACTAAGTCTTCCTTGCGGCTCGTAGAGAACGGGGAAGCTTGTTTCCCGACGGGGAGGATGAGAGAGGTTTTATTTCTATTTTTGCTGCTTTGCGCGCACATATCGCTGTAGCATTTTGCACAAACTATCTCCGGTACCTGATCTAAGCACTGGGCTCCTTTGCTTAAAAGGTCATTCCCTGGACAGTGGGCCGTTAAGAAATTTTGCATGTGTATAATATTTTGTTATCTTTCGCGCAACTTAGACCGCAGCCGTACAGAAAACCCACACATAAAAATTATAGAAAGTCGGTGCTCGCATCAGGTCCACTCCTCGCTGTGACGTTAAAAGCGGGCCAGTCCCTACGCGGAGTCCATTGTGAACCACCCAAGAGCTGGCGTGTCTTCCTTGCAGTTATTTGCGGGGCCATACCAACTCGCCACGGCGAGTTTTAGCTGGCCATAGTTGCAAGGGCCGAGCTAGGGCCGGCCATAGGCTTGCCGCTTGGGTTACTTGCCTTCGGCTTTCCGGCGCACCATTTTTGAGAAACAGCACAAGATGGGCCACCCCGACATTCATGCGACACAAGAGCTTGTCACATTTCTGTTATCTCAATGTCAGCCCGTCAAACTTAATCGACATACCATCCCGCGTCCTTTTCGGCCTATTTTCCCGCGTACAAAAATCTTGGAACCCCTCTCTTGCTCATATGTGCGATCGTTTCACCCGCTGGCCCGAGGCGTTGCCTATTGCTGACGCAGTTGCTGCGGCCTTCGTCGTCGGCTGGGTGTCTCGGTTGGCTGCCCGTCTGTCATCAACTAACCTCTTACCACCCTTGTCAACACACTGCACTACATCCATACGACCACCCACCGTGGTGGCGCAGTGGTTACGGCGGTCGACTACTGTTTCCAAGGACGCGGGATCGAATCCCGGGCTCGGCGGCCGCTTTTCGATGCATGCGCAAAGCAAGACGCCCGTGTGCCGTGCGATGTCAGTGCACGTTAAAGAACACCAGGTGGTCGACATTTCCGGAGCCCTCTATAACGTGTCTCTCATGGCCTCAGTCGCTTTGGGACGTTAAACCTCACAACCAAATATATATACGACCGCCAAAATGATCAGTTAAAAGTGCATAAAATGTCAATGTAGCAGTGCTATCACGCGGAAGACTATTGCATTCTGTACCACTAAGGAAAAAAAAAAGGTAGCAACGAAGGTGGTGGTTCGAACGCCTGGGCGCGCAACCTGATGGCTAGTGCGATGAGATATGCGGGCCGCTGTTGGAATGTATGGTAACTGACGATGGAAGAAGAGTTTGTGATACAAGGCGGCCTCGACTGGAAAACATTGGCAAGCTTTGAATTTTAAAGACGTCTACAGGGAGTGCATGAATCTCTGTGCGTGGTCATCTTGCGGCTTTTGCTGTTTCTATACATGCGCCGAAACAGCATTCTCGGAAATAAGCCCCTTCCAAATACTCCTCAGTGTCTAATACATTTTGTATCCCGGCACCATTTCGCCCTTTTGCCCTAAGAGGCTGTTCGTGCTCTTCTATGTAATGAGCCCTTCGTTTACCCTCTTCTCCAAGATATTTGTATTTTGCCACTCTGGGTGGTTCGAGGTATCATACCGTAGGGGCCGGTTGTATCGTTAATCAGTTAATAAGCAGCCTCAAATTCTTGCCTCAACTCCTGAATTAGTCCAATCCCTTTCATTCTCCAGTGGTCTTAGTGATCACTGTTTCCTGTTCTTTAATCTAACGACTGCAATCCCAACCCGCCAACCTCCCGTTAAATACATCCGTGATTACTAGAAGGCCGACTTCGTGAGCATAAACTCCAACCTCGATCACTTCTTTACCTCATTCCATTTATCCATATCAACAAGATCCGTAAATGAAAATTGGTGCCTTTTCAAACGTAGAATCATATCACTCATTGACGCGTACGTCCCACTTATCCCTCCGCGGGGATGCCACAAAACCATGGTGTTCTAATAAATTAAGAAACCTATGACGTAGAAAGAAACGCCTTTTTCGTGATGAAACGAACTCCGCATCATCTGTTAAAGTAGCAGTGGTGAGCGACGGACACGTCTTACAACTTTTGCTTACTTTTCCCAGAAAATATCGGCTACCGTCAACATCTTCCAGCAACCATGTGCTGATTCCTTCGCCGGCGAAAGCTAACCACGCACCCCGCTCTTGGCAGTTTGGCAGTAGCAGTGGTGAGCGACGGACACGTCTTACAACTTTTGCTTACTTTTCCCAGAAAATATCGGCTACCGTCAACATCTTCCAGCAACCATGTGCTGATTCCTTCGCCGGCGAAAGCTAACCACGCACCCCGCTCTTGGCAGTTTGGCAGTAGCTGTGGTGAGCGACGGACACGTCTTACAACTTTTGCTTACTTTTCCCAGAAAATATCGGCTATCGTCAACATCTTCCAGCAACCATGTGCTGATTCCTTCGCCGGCGAAAGCTAACCACGCACCCCGCTCTTGGCAGTTTGGCAGTAGCTGTGGTGAGCGACGGACACGTCTTACAAGTTTTGCTTACTTTTCCCAGAAAATATCGGCTACCGTCAACATCTTCCAGCAACCATGTGCTGATTCCTTCGCCGGCGAAAGCTAACCACGCACCCCACTCTTGGCAGTTTGGCAGTAGCAGTGGTGAGCGACGGACACGTCTTACAACTTTTGCTTACTTTTCCCAGAAAATATCGGCTACCGTCAACATCTTCCAGCAACCATGTGCTGATTCCTTCGCCGGCGAAAGCTAACCACGCACCCCGCTCTTGGCAGTTTGGCAGTAGCTGTGGTGAGCGACGGACACGTCTTACAACTTTTGCTTACTTTTCCCAGAAAATATCGGCTACCGTCAACATCTTCCAGCAACCATGTGCTGATTCCTTCGCCGGCGAAAGCTAACCACGCACCCCGCTCTTGGCAGTTTGGCAGTAGCTGTGGTGAGCGACGGACACGTCTTACAACTTTTGCTTACTTTTCCCAGGTTGGTTTTCGCACTTTTACCGATACTTTCAACCTCAGTTTACCTAACTTGCCGCCGCTGCTGCTGCCAAAACTGTTAATACGCGTGTTTTGTACTCATTCAGGTGTAAATATTTAGCTTAACCAGTTGCCATATTGTTGTCAGTCAATTGTGTCCCGTGTCTTGTTGGAGTGTGTGTTGCATTTGCAATTCGTAAAATTTGAGAAATGGCCAAAGAACTTCAAACGTTGTGTGATGACCTTAAGGGCGAAATGAAATAAGAGTTTCGCGAGCTGAATGACAGTTTCGAGCGAGAACTCAAAAAGGATGTTAGAGATATGAAGGCCAGCATGACCTTCATGTGAGGAAATGGAAGATTCCGTGAAAAAAATTGAAGCAGAGAATGAGGCTCTAAAAGAAAGCAGGAACGCGAAGCTCTTTATACGCAAGTAAAAGAACATGAATCGAGACTCATGCAAAACGAGCAACACACGCGGTGCGTGAACATTGAGATTAAAGGAGTGTCGCAGGTGAATGGTGAAAATCGGCATGAACTAACAAAGCAGTTGAGTGAAGTAATCGAGATGCCTCTAAAGAATGCTGACATTGAAGTTTGCCATCGCGTTCAGACCTCAGGAAATTCTATCTCCCCTTTTGTTTGTTCGCAGAAATCAACGTGACTCTTTCTCAGCAAAAGCAAGAAAGCACAGGCTAACAGCTCGTTACCTAGGAATAGAACGAGATTTATTTATTTATTTTATTTATTTATTTAGTACATACTGCAGGCCGTGAGGCCCAAGCAGGAGTGGATTACAAACAAGTTATTACGAGTGAGCAATAATACCACGATGCGAAAAGAACAAAGCACAAACAGCGGTAAATGAAAAAGATAATGGCACAGCATAACCAAAGCTAAACATGGTCATAAATCAGGTCAAGAGACTGTAGGCAGGTAGCTGGCAAGTTATTCCAATCACTGATGGTCTGCGGAAAGAAAGAGTGTTGAAATAACCTAGTCTTAGCAAAGTACGGGGTAAGAGAAAGGGGGTGAGAGTGTCGGGTTTGTCTGGTGTTCGATACTAGCAGGTACGGTGAAGAATCTATTCCAAGTTTATGGTTAAACAATAAGTATAAAAATTTCAGTCGAAGGAATTTTCGCCGGGATTGAAGGGTAGGTATTGAATTCGATTGCATCAGTGTAGAGACAGAGATTGTTCGACAGTACTGCGAAAACATGAAACGGACGGCTTTCCTTTGGATCCGCTCTAGAGCGTTTATGTTGGTGACAGTATACGGGTCCCATACAATACAGGCATACTCTAATTTAGTCCTTATAAAAGTTTCGTATGCTAATCTTTTAACTTTGAGAGGGGCATCCTTTAGCTTATGGCGCAACAAGCAAAGTTTTCGAAATGCAGACGAGCAAGTGTTAGAGATATGAGTGTTCCAGTTTAAGTTGCTTGTTAATGTCACACCAAGATATTTAAATTCGATGACAAAAATTTTGTCAATAAGCACCTGTTTCCCGCAATGAAGCGCCTCTTCGTTGCTGTAAATGCCGCAAAAAAAGGAATGTGGGTGGAAATATGCCCGGTTCATGAATGGACAAATCTATGTTCTCAAAACCGAAACTTCAGCAGGTATTTCTATCACTAACATGGGTCAGCTATCCGCGATTGCTTGAAATGTTCAAGCTTATCTTTGCAGTTTTTATGTTGCAAACATGGCTTTTCTACTACAAGGGATTCATGAATTACAAAGAAAAAACCTACCCTATCCACTTTTTATCAAAACTTCCGATCTTTAAGAAACAAAGAAAACGAAATGCATGCTCTGCTGGAAGTGTTCGGAATGTCTTTCACTGTGCTCATGCTTACCGAAACACGTTATGAACATGAAACGGCTATATTCTGCCCACCTGGTTATCACTGCTTCCATCGCAATCGCCAGGACAGGAGAGGCGGTGGTGTTTCTATGCTGGTAAAAGATAACGTTTGCCAGGATGGAAGCCTGGGCGAGTTGATGATGGTTTTCTTGCAATATGGCGCTAAACAGACTGGGACACAGCGAGATACAGGTGACGGGCGACCGTCCCGTGTGTCTCGCTGTGTACCAGTCTGTTTAGGGCTATGTCGCGAGAAAAGATAACCTTCTGTGTAATACTGAAGAGACGTTTTGTGCTGTCACTCCTGATTTTGAAGTGCTTACCATACCACACCTTGGTAATTTGTTTTGTGTAGTCTACAGACCGCCATGTGGTACACTTGATCATGTTTTGACCTTCCTAGAGGAACTTTTCGAATATGTTGCGGAGCAAAAAGTGCAGCTCTTCTTGGGTGGAGATATGAATGTAAACATTATTGCACCCATTCCAAACCAGAAAGACCTTATCTTTACTACGTATGGCCTATCCAATGTAATCACCCATCCAATGCGTATCACCGAACAAAGTTCTACATTATTAGACGTCTTCACTACGAACGTTAACAAAGACACTATATTGCTGAAACTTTTTGTACAGGTATAAGTGATCACCTGGGAGTTTTTTTATTCGTACACAAGCCATCTCCCTTAAAGTGGAATGAACCAAAGCCCATATATAGGCAAGTTATTACTTCTTGGCGTCTTGAATCATTTTGCCTTGAAGTTGAAAACATGGAATGCTGTATATGAATGCCGTAATACAGCATATTGTAATTTTATACTTAATTAAATATCCAACCAGCGTTTTCCAGTAGTACAGGTAAAAAAGCCAAAGAAAGCACGCAAACCTTGCTTAACGAGAGAACATCTGAAAATGATTAAGCATTAAAATGCGTTATACGCCAAATTTGTAACGACTAAAGATCTTGCATAATTTAAGATATACCGGAATAAATTTACGCCTACGCTGAGGAAAGCTAAGGATTCATACTTTATCGATGAATGTACGCCAGATGCAGCTACTCGTACGCTCACGTTCGGCCCCTTTAGGCATGGTGCTCTCTGGTGTTCCATTAGCAGATGCTTTCAATCATTTTTTTATTCAGCAAGATAGGGAACCCGATGGAAACTACGCTCAGTACATGCGAGGAAACGATAACATAAAATCGCTCTTTTTGGCCCCGACTGAACCAGCCGAGGTTTTCTCTTTCATAAATAAAACAGTAAATCGCAGGATGTAAATGGCTTTTAGATATTACCCATGGAATATGTTCTTTATTTACTGTGCCCGATTATTACCCATATTTATAATTCGATTCTCTCCACTGGGGTGATCCCGTCAGAAATGCAAATTGAACGAGTAATACCCATTTTTAAAAAAGGGGATAAGAACCTTTTCACAAACTATCGGCCCGTTTCTATACTATCTGTGTTCTCCAAATGTATTGAGAAAATATTACATAAAAGAGTAAGTTCTTATTTTGATAAGAACCACTTATTTCCAGATTTTCAACGTGGATTTAGGAAAAATCGGTCTACAGAAACAGCGCTTCTAACTCAAAAAGAAATTATAAATAAGGCATTCAGTGAAAATCAGGTCACCGTTGGTACTTACGTAAATTTCACTAAGGCCTTTGACCTCATAAATAATAAGATTCTACTTTTTAAGTTACACATGGTATGGTGTCCGTGGCTTAGCGCTAACTTTATTACAATCTTACTGATCTCATCGAATACAATGTGTAGATATTGTTACGTGGAAGATTTACAGTCCCAAAGCTGTCCGCACAACTAACGTTGATGAGGGCACCGATTTCACAACACTCAGCGTCGTCGTCTTCTCGGAGTCTGTTTCACTTCTTCATCCTCATCACGAACAGCGAATACAGCTAAGTAACACTACCCCCCCGCGGGAAAAGCACAGTCCCGGTGCGGTCTATGTTAGCGGAATAGAACGTTGATGATAGGGCTTCAGACGGGACACATGCACTATTTGGGAGGTTGGAGCTGTGGACGTGTACTTCGGAACCACAGATTCAACTTCGTAGGTGACGTCGGTCACGGGGCGCAAAACACGGTAAGGGCCAGTGTAACGGGACAAAAGTTTTTCACACAAGCCCACTCGACGGCACGGGAGCCACAGCAAAACGAGAGATCCAGGTGTGTAGTGGACATCACGGTGGCGGCTGTCGTACCGGATCTTTTGAGAGTCTTGGGATGCAGAGAGCCTGGCATGAGCTAACCGGCGGGCATCATGAGCACGGGTGACGGCATCACTGGTGTAAGTACTGGTGGCGTCTGCCGCGGGTAGAGAGGTGTCGAAGGGTAGTAACGGGTGTCGGCCAAATAATAAATAAAATGGGGAGTATCCAGCGGTAGAATGGACAGATGAATTGTAGGCGAATGTGACAAAGGGGAGATGAACGTCCCAGTCTCGATGGTCGTCAGACACATACATGGCCAGCATGTCTGTGAGGGTACGGTTTAGACGTTCCGTGAGGCCGTTGGTCTGGGGGTGATATGCGGTGGTGAATTTGTGGCGGACGGAGCACGAACGGAGAATTTCGTCAACCACTCGCGACAGGAAACAGCGGCCACGGTCAGTTAGTAGTTCGCGAGGAGCACCATGATGAAGAATTACGTTTTCTAGAAGGAAGTCAGCGACGTCTGTGGCGCAGCTGGTCGGGATGGCTCGGGTAATAGCGTACCGAGTAGCGTAATCGGTGGCGACGGCGATCCATTTTTTCCCCGAGGTGGAAACTGGAAAGGGGCCAAGGAGGTCAACGCCTATACGGGAAAATGGGTCAGTTGGTATGGGTATTGGCTGCATATGACCTGAAGGCAAAATTGTGGGCTTCTTCCGACGCTGACACAGTTCACACGCGGCAATGTACTGCTGGACAGAGCGGTAGAGCCCCGGCCAGTAGAAACGTCGGCGCAGGCTGTCGTATGTTCGAGAGACACCCAAGAGGCCAGCCGTGGGAGCATCATGGAACTGTTCAAGGAGGGTGGAACGCAGGTGTTGTGGAACGACGAGCAAAAGGTCTGTGCCATCTGGTCGCATATTACGTCGGTATAGGGTGTTCTCGTGGAGCACAAATAAGGCGAGAGATGGGTCAGGGCGGTCGGAGGTAAGACGGAGGATAATGGAATGCAGAAAAGGATCTAAGTGCTGTTCCTTGGCAATGTTGGCAAAGGCGGAGACAGATAAGACATATGCATCATCGTCAGAGTCTGTAGGTCTAGGGGAGTCGACGGGATGACGTGACAAACAGTCGGCATCTTGGTGAAGCCGGCCGGACTTGTAGACGACGGAAAAGGTGTATTCTTGTAATCGTAGCGCCCAGCGCCCCAAACGGCCAGTAGGATCTTTGAGAGAGGAAAGCCAGCACAAGGCATGATGGTCAGTTATCACAGTAAAGTGGCGGCCAAACAAATAAGGGCGGAATTTCGTAATAGCCCAGACAAGCGCCAGGCACTCTCGCTCTGTAATAGAATAATTTTGTTCGGGCGTTGACAGGAGGCGGCTGGCATACGCAATCACCCTTGTACGGCCGTGTTGTTGCTGAGCGAGAATAGCTCCTATTCCATGGCCACTTGCGTCGGTACGGAGTTCAGTATTGGCGAAAGGGTTGAAGTGGGCCAAGACTGGTGGAGTAGTAAGAGCAGCAATAAGCTTTGAGAAAGCTGCAACTTGTTCAGGCCCCCAATAGAATGAAACGTCTTTCTTGAGGAGTTGGGTGAGCGGACGAGCAAGGACTGCGAAGTTCGGGACGAATCGCCGGAAATAGGAACATAGGCCAATAAAGCTTCGGACATCGCTGGATGAACGCGGAGTGGGAAAATCTGTGACGGCACGTATCTTGTTAGGGTCAGGCTGAACACCGGAAGCATTAACCAAGTGACCAAGCACTTTGATTTCCCGATGGCCGAAACTGCATTTCTTTGAGTTGAGTTGAAGGCCGGCGCGGTGGAATACCTCTAGAATGGCAGAAAGGCGAGAGAGGTGGCTGTCAAAAGTGGACGAGAAAACAATGACGTCGTCTAAGTAACAAAGACAAGTCGTCCACTTGAAGCCGCGCAGCAATGAGTCCGTCATCCGTTCGAAAGTTGCAGGGGCGTTACATAGGCCAAAAGGCATGACTTTAAATTGATAGAGGCCGTCAGGGGTGTTGAACGCTGTCTTTTCACGGTCTCTCTCGTCGACAGAAATCTGCCAGTAGCCGGCACGAAGGTCAATGGATGAAAAGTAGCTGGCTCCGTGCAAACTATCAAGCGCGTCGTCGATGCGCGGAAGAGGATATACATCTTTTTTGGTTATCTTATTCAAATGACGGTAGTCAACGCAGAATCTCCAACTGTTATCCTTCTTCTTGACTAGCACGACAGGGGATGCCCAGGGGCTACTGGAAGGCTCGATTATGTCGTTCGTTAACATCTTTTCGACCTCCGTTTGAATGACGCGTCGCTCGGCAAGCGAAACACGATAGGGCCGCCTGTGGATAGGACTGGCGTCCCCGGTGTCAATGCGGTGGGTTACAACTGTCGTTTGACCCAATGGGCGGGTGCCGAAGTAAAAAAGGTCACTGTAGGTAAACAAAAGCTTGTGTAAATCAGCGGCGAATTCAGGTTGCAGATCAGCTGATATCATGCTGTCAAGCGGATCAGGGCGCGATGTGGACGACGAGGGGGTGTTGGTAGGGACGGCAGTTGTATGATCTGTAGACAGAGCTGAAATGGCACAATCGGTCATCGGGGACAGCGAAGCTAATGAAATTCCCTCGGGCAGAACTTGAGTTGAAAAGCTGAAGTTGAGGACTGGGAGAGGGGTGCGGTTCTGGGAGATGTGCACAATTAGATGAGGGAGGGTGACGTGCCGCTGCAGCATGACATCAGTAATGGGACAAGCGAGATAGTCGCCATCTGGGACGGGTGGGAATGGCGACATAGGGATGTAAACGGCAGTTTCTGGAGGAAGGCGGCTAAACTGTGCTGATCGAAGTCGGGGTGAGCAGGAGGGGTCTTCAGAGCAGAGCGGGAGGTCCAAGCGAAGTAGGCCACTAGAGCAGTCAATAAGGGCAGAGTGGGCTGTTAAGAAATCAATGCCAAGGATAACGTCGTGGGGGCATTCATGTAGGACGGTGAACAACATTGGGGCATGACGGTCAGCAATTGTAACTCGCGCCGTACACATGCCAACCACGGCAGCAGGGCTGCCATTGGCGACGCGAACTGTGGACGAGACGGCTGGCGTAAGGACTTTCTTGAGGCGACGACGAAATGAGGAGCTTAGAACGGACAGTTGGGCGCCTGTATCAATTAGAGCAGAAACGGGAACTCCATCCACAAGGACGTCGATACGGTTATTTTGTAGGGCAGGGGTCAACAGAGGCTTTTCAGTCCGGGTCATAAATGCAGCGTCACCTCCGGGAGCTGCATTGGCTAGTTTTCCGGTAAGTGGCCAGAGTAGGACGTTGGCGAACTGCGGCGAGGATGAGGAGAACGCGAACGTCGTGCTTGCGGGGATGGTGAACGGTTGGCAGGACGGACAGTGGAACCGGGGTCAGCAAGGGTCTGGTCGGGGCGAGGTGGGGAATAGCGAGGGGCATAGTCTCCGCGGCGGTCAACGTAGGTGTACTGACGAGATGGCGTGTACCAGCGACTACGGCAGTGGCGGGAAATGTGGCCAACGCGAGAACAACTAAAACAGATGGGGCGATTGTCGTGGGTACGCCATTCATTTGGGTTGCGGTAACGATATCGGGGCGAGAAATCGGCGTTGGTTGAGGTGGCAGCAATTACTGGAGGGGCAGGTCCTGAATCCGTGGTGTCGGTGGTGCTGGTAGAAGGGAGGCCCATATTCGCAACCTCTTGGCGAACAACAGCCTTAATAAGTGATATGGTAGCCAGGGTGTTGTCGGGTGTATGCGACAGCGAGGCCGCGGGAGTCATTGCCTCAAGCTCTTGGCGGACAATGCGTGTCAAAGTGCTGTCGTTCGCAGGCGGTCGAGGAGCCGGGATATCTATACAGGAGGAGCTAGCAGCCGTGTTCGGCAGCCGGTCGAAACGGTGATATATGCGCCTCTGTTTCGCCTGCTCGAAACGTCGGCACACCTGCAGCACAGAGTCCACGGTTGAGCAATCCCTGCACAACAGGAGGTTGAAGGCATCGTCGGCAATGCCTTTTACTATATGGCCGACTTTATCCTCCTCAGGCATGCCTTGTTCGACTTTGCGGCATAGAGACAGGACGTCTTGGATGTAAGTGAGATATGACTCCGTAGACGTTTGAGCCCGAGAGGCGAGCGCTTTTTTGGCGGCAATGTGGCGGCCAAAATAGGCTTTCCGAATAGGTCGTGCAGCTTTTGTTTGCAAATATCCCAAGATGTTAGCTCGTCTTCGTGGGTTTCAAACCACACCCGCGCGGTTCCAGCCAAGTAAAATATTACATTCGCGAGCATGAGTGTGGCATCCCACCTGTTGTGCTTGCTCACGCGCTCGTATAGGGCTAGCCAGTCGTCCACGTCGACGTCGTCGGTCCCGCAGAAGGTTCCGGGGTCACGGGGGTGGGCCATTACAACAGCAGGGGCGGCGGCTGTAGAGGTAGAGGCGTCGGTAGTCATCGTGGTGGTTCCGATGTGGCGGCCGCTGCGGAGATCCAGCTTGTGACAGGGGATCGAATAGATTAACCTCCACCAAGAGATGTTACGTGGAAGATTTACAGTCCCAAAGCTGTCCGCACAACTAACGTTGATGAGGGCACCGATTTCACAACACTCAGCGTCGTCGTCTTCTCGGAGTCTGTTTCACTTCTTCATCCTCATCACGAACAGCGAATACAGCTAAGTAACAATATAAACACAGCAATCTCTTCTACCCTCCATATAGCATCCGAAGTGCCCCAGGGGAGCATTCTCGAGCCGTTACTGTTTTTAGTTTATAATAATGATATCGTCCACAGCACGAGTGATATTCAGGTTGTGTTATTTGCGGATGACACAACCTTCTTTGTGACAGGAACTTCTGAAGCCGACGTTGAACGCAAAACAAGTGATGCACTTAATGAACTGCACTTGAGGGCAGACTCACTCTCTGCGCATAAATCCTACAAAAACACAAATTTTTTTATACCTCTCAAAAGGAAAGAAAATAACTACCCCTCTCAAAATAGTCTTAAATAGTCATCAAATAGAGCTTGTTACTTCTGTAAAAACGCTAGCAGTTATCTTTTCAACTAATCTAACCTGAAATGCTGGCACAGAATACATTTTTTCGGAAGTTTCCTCAACTCTAGGCATACTTTCATGCTTTAGACATACCTTCCCAGTAAGGTAAAGATTTTGCTCTACAGTGCGTTAGTACAAACTCATAATCAATACTGCAGCTTGGTTTGGGGAACAACAGGGGTAACAAATCTACATAGGTTGCATTTACTGCAGAAAAAATCTGTCCGGCCTATAGCTAATGTGTCATATCTTTTCCTCATAAGACATATTGACACGTAGCAAGAAGGCTTCATTCGGGCGACATGAACAATCTCGGCACGTGGCATAGCGAACTGTTGCGGCGGATGAACAGGGGTGATCTCGTATGTCACAGGAGTGACTGGCCGTAAGACACGGTAGGGTGCTGCGTAGCGTGGCAAGAGCTTCTCACACAGCCCAACTCTACGAGCTGGAGTCCAGAGCAAGACGAGAGAGCCCGGAGAATAGTGGATGTCCCGGTGACGAGAATCATAGGGGCGTTTCTGGGAATTTTGGGAGGAAGCTAGTCGGCGGCGAGCAACAACCCGGGCGGCGTCAGCCCGAGATATGGCGTCACGAACATAGGAGCTGGCATTAACGGTGGGAGGCAGTACGCTGTCAAACGGAAGGGGAGGGTCGCGGCCGTATAGAAGATAGAAGGGTGAGTAGCCCATTGTGTCGTGACGGGAGGAATTAAATCCAAACGTTACAAACGGCAAAGTAACATCCCAGTCACGGTGATCATCCGATACATACACAGACAACATGTCCGTGAGCGTGCGGTTGAGGCGTTCGGTGAGGCCGTTCGTTTGTGGCAGGTAAGATGGTAAGCGGTGGTGAAATAGTGCTTAATGGAGCAGAACCGGAGAATTTCGTCGACTACTCAAGCAAGAAAGCAACGGCCATGGTCAGTGAGCAGCTGGCGTGGAGCACCATGGGGCAGGATGACGTCGTGGAGAAGAAACGCAGCTCGTCAGTTGCACAGCTGGTGGGTACCACTCGGGTGACAGCGTAGCGCGTAGTATAATCCGTGGCCACCGCAATCCATTTTTTCCCCGACGAAGAGAGTGGGAAAGCCCGAGAAGATCAAAGCCAACTCGGGAAAATGGGTCTACTGGAATGTCGATCGGCTGCAGGTATCCAGCAGGCACCACCGTAGGCTTCTTCCGTCGCTGACAGCGGTCACAAGAACCCACGTAAAGACGAACAGAGCGATAGAGGCCCGGCCAAAAGAAACGGCGGCGAACGCTGTCGTACGTGCGAGATATACCAAGATGACCCGCAGTGGGCACGTCGGGCAGTTGCTGTAGCACGCTGGCGCGCAGGTGTTCGCGGACTACGAGCAGAAGCTCGGCGCCATCTAGTCGCATATTCCGCAGGTGTAAGGTGCCGTTGTGGAGCACGAACAAAGCAAGGGTAGCATCAAGGTGATTAGTTCTGAGGCGATTGATAGTGCTGCAAAGCTTGGGATCTAAGTGCTGTTCATGGCGAATGTTTAAAAGGTCAGAGATGGCCAACACACATGTGTCATTGTCACACTCGCTTGTGGGTGGTGGATCTACAGGGTTGCGGGAGAGGCAGTCGGCGTCAGCGTGCAACCGGCCAGACTTGTGGACGACAGAAAAAGTGTATTCTTGAAGGCGGAGGGCCCAACGCCCCAGGCGACCAGTAGGGTCCTTCAGCGTAGAAAGCCAACATAAGGCGTGGTGGTCGGTGATGACGGAGAACGGGCGACCAAACAAGTAGGGGCGAAACTTTGTAATGGCCCACACGAGGGCTAAGCACTCACGTTCTGTGATCGAGTAATTCCTCTCAGCCGCAGAAAGGGGGCGACTGGCATAAGCAATGACGCGAGTGCGACCCATCTGTTGTTGGGCAGGAATGGCACCAATACCGTAACCACTAGCGTCGATGCGTACCTCCGTTGGTGCTGAGGGATTGAACTGTGCCAGGATGGGTAGGTTGGTGAGGGCCGCAATGAGCGCAGAAAATGCTTGAAATTGTTCTTGGTCCCAGCAAAATGGAGCGTCGTTCTTCAGAGTATTGGTGAGTGGACGTGCCATCTCCGCGATGTTGGGGACAAACCGCTGAAAATAGGAGCAAAGGACTAGAAAACTACGCACATCACTGGTACAGCGGGGTGTAGGAAATGCACTTGCAGCACGTATTTTGTTTGGGTCGGGTTGAACGCCACGTGCGTCGACCACGTGACCGAGCACGTTGAGTTCACGTCGGCCAAAGCTACACTTCTTCGAGTTAAGCTGAAGGCCAGCTCTTCGAAAGACTCCAAGAATGGCCTCAAGGCGATGGAGATGGCTCTCGAAGGTCGAGGAAAAGACAATAACGTCATCGAGATAACATAAACAGGTCGTCCATTTGAAACCGCACGAATGAGAGTCCATCATGCCCTCGAATGTTGCGGGCGCATTACACAGACCAAAAGGCATCACCTTGAATTGGTACAGGCCATCGGGCGTGACGAAAGCAGTCTTCTCTCGGTCCCGTTCGTCAACAGCGATCTGCCAATAACCAGAACGAAGATCAATCGAAGAAAAATAGCTGGCACCGTGCAAGCAGTCAAGGGCATCATCTATCCTGGGGAGTGGGTAAACGTCCTTTTTTGTAATTTTTTTGAGATGTCGGTAATCAATGCAGAACCTCCAGGTATTGTCCTTTTTAACAAGCACGACAGGTGATGCCCAGGGACTGTTGGAAGGCTCTATAATGTTCCTTGCCAACATCTTGTCGACTTCATCTTGTATGAGGCGACGCTCAGAAATGGTGACTCGGTAAGGTTCTCTGTGAATTGGGCTGGTGTGTCCGGTATCGATGCGATGTGTAATGCGGGACGTTTGACCCAAGGGTCGGTCACCAAAATCAAACATATCACTGTACGATGTCAGTATAGTCGTAAGTGCTTTAGCACGGTCAGGGCGCAAGTCAGAAGCAACCATGCCGGATATAGAGACCTCCTCAGGTGGGAACGGTGCTGGTCGTGTCGGCACTCCGGCAATAGGGTCACGTAAAAGAGCAGCCACAATAAACTTCGACAATGGGGTCAGTTCGGCGAGAGAAATGCCCTCAGGAAGAACTTGCACAAAAGAACTGAAGTTCAGGACAGGAATACAAGTGGTGTTATTCGCTACATGCACTCTATTGTGAGGTAGTGCGATGCTATGCTCAAGTGTCACGTCAGTTATGGGGCAAACAACGTAGTCGCCATCCGGAACGGAGGGAAAAGGCGACATCGTCACATTCACTGCGGCTTCTGATGGTAGGCGACTAAATGCAGCGGAGCGGAGGCGGAGCGTTGAAGTTTCAGGAACTTTGTTGTCAGGGCAGAGCGGCAAGTCTAGATGAATCAGTCCAGAAGCACAGTCAGTGAGAGCGGAGTGTTCTGTTAAAAAGTCGAGTCCTAATTTAACTTCTTGACGGCAACCGGTGAGGACTGTAAATAGGACAGGGATGTGGCGGTCGGCAATAGCAACTCTCACAGTACACATACCAATGACAGTAGCTGTGTTGCCATCAGCAACACGAATGGTAGACGAGGAAGCAGGTGTGAGGACTTTGTTGAGGCGTCGACGGAGCGAGGAACTGAGAACAGAAATGTGGGCTTCAGTGTCAATAAGGGCATAAACGGAGACTCCGTGCACAAGAATATCAATGCGCTTACGTCTAGGTGTGGGAGTCAGTTCCGAGTTGACAGTCCGGGTCGGGAATGCAGCTTCTTCACTCCAGGGCGCTCACTCGCTAGTTTCCCGAGTAGGTACCGGCGTATGATGGAGAGGAGCTGCGACGAGATACCGGTGAACGGGATCGACGAGCCAGTGGGGATGGAGATCGGCTGGTGCGACGGGGGACGGTTTCGTTTAGAGTCTCATCTTGTTGAGAAACATAATGTCCTGGTCCATCACAGGCGGGGCGGAGCTACTCTGGTTGGGCAGGGAAGCGTAGAGGTCCTTGATAGTATCGGCGCTCGGCGTTGTAATAGGAGCGAGGAGCGAAGAAGGTACGGCTACGGCATTAACGCGATGTGTGACCGGCGCGACAGCAAATGAAAATTGGCCTATCGTCTGAGGTGCGCCACTATGCAGGATTGCGACTAAGGTAGCGACGTGGGGAAGGTGGGCTGGCAGTAGCAGCAGCCACTACAGGAACAGAGTGGGATGGTGGCGTGTGCGACACGTGGCTGGAGGAGAGGCCGAAGTGTGCAAGTTTTTGGCGAACTACGGCCTCACCCCGCACCTCCACCAAGATTACACGTAGCAAGGTTAGCTCGAGAACGCAACGGCTGATAACTTAAGTGAATGTTCGGGTAGGCGCCAACCTTCTAGTAGTAACAGCTACCGTTGCTCCAGCTTCGTCTTCCTTTCGCGTCACTACTGTTAATCGTCCTCTTCTTCAACATCCAGCGACGCCCAACAATATATAACAAAATATATAACAATATATGTAACAATATATTTATAAAGTACGATATCCTTCCGACCTTTGCATTATACTTTTACAGGTTCATGTTATGCTATAAATACCATTCACAGCAACGTGATAGACCATTTACTGTACTTGGACAACTCAAAGAAAACATCAGCTGCTGTAACACGAGACACAGACGAACTTGAATCACACCAACACACAGAACTTACTCTATTAATCAGTCCTTCCCGTCTTGCTAAACAAGTTAAGCCATGATAATTTTGATATTACCAGCAATTCCGAACACAAAATCCGTGATTAGTGCCGTAACAATTTCCGTATGTGAAGGAAGCAGACATATAAATTTCTTGTTGATTGTTTCTGTGAGACCTGTACTGTCTATATTCTAGTTTCTTTCGCCACATGTTTTTTGTGTTTTGTGTTGCGTTCTTGCAAGTGTGTTCGCGCTTAGCGTAAGTGCAGCGCTGTATTACTTACCAATGATGGTATGAAATGATGTGAAAGTTGCCTTCCTTCTGTACTGCCGCTGTTTCAATGAGTCGGGACCTTTAGTCCTTTTAGTCCCGACTCCTCCGTTGTAAGAAAGGATATGAACTTGAACTTGAAGCTTGAATACTTCGGGTGCCTTCGCCTCCCGAAGGCATCCAAAAGAAAATTTTATAGCAATGATCTTCTATATATATGTATATTGCGAAGTAACCCTTATACATTTTGGAATTTGCTAATACCCAATAAAAACAGTTCCTTAAAGAAACTAGATGGCATGCATGTCTCACTTTCTGAGCGGTCCGATGCAATAAATTCATACATCACCTCTATTTTCACTCTCGAGCCAGCAGAAAACAGCTTTACTTTACCGATCCGGAATTTACTTCATTGCCACCTGTTACCGTTTCATCGGAGGTAATCTGAAGAATCATTGACATTCTATAGCCGCCTACATCTCCCTAACCTGACGACAATCCTGATAAGATTCTCAAGGGAACAAAAAATATTAGAGGGTCTGTTAGATGTCTCTTAAGAGGAGAATGGCGAAAGCCTACCCTTCCTATCCTATAATTTGCCTCCCATCGTTAGCCTCTTGTCGGCATTCGTTGCAGTGCTACATGTAATTATAATGGGTTTACAGGAAAGCAAAGGCGCAGTATCTATCACACTTTGTCCGGCAAGTGTGAGTTTGGACGATACACCATCGCTCCTGTCGCGTGGCGTTCTTTGGCGCGCGTTCCAATGTGGCATCACAGATTGCGGGGACGCATCCCGCCTCGGCCAATCAGAACGCCGCAAAAGCGGGACACACTTTGTCCACGACAGCATGAGTCATTAAAAGCTTTCGCCTTAAAAGCATTTCACAAGCCAAATCCTGCAACTCATATTCGCCCACCAGTCAAATTTCGGATGACTGAAAATCAAGCAAAGTTGTGCCAGTTTTCAAGGCCGGAGATGATACTAACCCCTCGAATTATCGTCCCATTTCACTAACATGCATCCAATGTAAACTTCTCGATCCCATATTGCAAATCACCTCGATCATAACTCTTTCTTTTTCCCCAAACAGCATGGTTTCAGGGCAGGCTTCTCGTGCGAAACACAACTTTTCGAATTTAAAACCGATCTTCCCCTAAATCTAGATTCTTCATTTCAAACAGACATCATCTGCCTAGATTTTCGAAAGAATTTGATCGCGTCCCTCACCAGCGTCTTATGAGTAAACGTGAATGCCTATCACTCATCCCTCTAATCTTAACCTGGTACCGCTGCTTTTAACCAACCGCTCGCAGTTCACCGTCATTGCCGGTCATGCATCCGAAACTGTTGATGTTATCTCCGAAGTACCCCAGGATTCTGTCCTCGCTCCGCTTCTTTTCCTCGTTTTTGTCATCCGTCCGCCTTTTTACTCATGATTGCGTCATTTATCGCCGATTGTTCAATAATACCGACCAGAAACTATTACAAGTCAAAAATCCAGAAATGGTGGTCCGACTGGCTTGAAATTCATACACATTTCAAGTAAACGCTCCATATTATTCACTTCCCGTAATTCCTCATCAGCACTGCTCTATCACTAACAAACTCGCACAGGTATCTCGGTGTTGAAATAACAAACCAGTTAACTTGGGTGGACCATACCACGACACTTTGTTAGCACCTCCAGAACACTTGGACTCATCCGAAGAAAAGTGGCAATGTCCCCTCCATCCGCTAGCTTACGAAACATGCACTCGCCCTAAAATAGAATATGCCTCAGCAATATGGAACCCCCACCAGGCCAACTTGATCCACTCACTCGAAGCCATCCAGAATCGTGCAGCACGCTTCATATCTTCCCAGTATTCAGCTCGACACAGCGTTACTAACTTGAAATCATCTCTCGGCCTTCAACCCTTAGCGCTTCGACGCAAACTTGCGATCATTTGTGTTTTACATAAATTATATTTTAACTTTCCTGCACTCCGAGAAAACTTATTATGTGCTCCTTTCAGCTTATTTTGCCGTTTTTTTACCTCTGTAGCATACAACGTTTGCATGGTTACGCAAACGCCTTCAACAAATCCTTTCTCCCCATTGCCACAGAGGAATAGAACATACTTCCCGAAAGCATAGTTCCGAGTCTAATCCCTTCAAATTTAGGCAGCTACTAAGTGATCATTTCGACTTGCCATTGACGCTTTTCCTTGCGCTCCATTATTAGCAATCGGATCTGCGTGCACTTTTTCAGCAACGTCTATTTTTCTGTATTTCATCTTTTTGCCACTTTTGCTTACTATAGTGGATTTTACGGCATCTCGTTATTTTGTTATGCTTTGCTACATGATTATCCGTATTTAATGTACACTGTCTCTAGTGCCTGACTTTTTTTTACCCAATTTGTCAATGTTATACATTTCTGTATTCTTTTCCTTTGTTTTTATGCTCATGTATCGCCTTTTTTCACCGTTGTCCCCCCCGCATCCCCCCTTATGCAATGCCCTTAATAGGGGCCTTTAAGGGGTTAATAAATGATGATGATGATGATTACTCGACTGTGCTATGACTGAAGCCCACACAACAAATAATCAGAGTTTGCAAATCTTGCTGGATATCCGCTAAACGGTACAATATACACAAACCGAGAGCCGCTGCCCTAAGGCCTTAGGGCAAGGATGCCCTGTCATCGTAATTACGATATAATGAGAAAAAAAGCCTTCAAGGGGTTTTTGTTTTCTAGATGTAACTGGTGTGGTTCCTTTGAGAGCTGTTTCTCTGTAGATGTATTTTTTATCAGGACTTTGGAATGCCGTTCCCTTTTCAAGAAAAGTGTGTCAGCATAGAACCTGCTCTGGGTGCTGGCTTAACATCCACCCCGCGTTGTAGTTTTTCTTGCTGCTGCCGCTTTTTATTTTATTTTTCAGTCCAAGAGATCACCTGTTCCAGGCGGAGAAATACACACAGAAGAAACATTTTTTCATTCCTTGAAATACATAATTTTTTCTCTTGCACTCTCCTCCCGCCCTTCTCCCTAGTTGTTTCCTTTTAGGAAGCAAAAGCGTATTTAAATCCCTGACACTGATGATCGCACTGCCCATACGAAGAAAAGTCAGTCCACTTGTCGAAACGTCGGCTCTGCTTGCGAACTGAACCTTCACATCTGCCCTTGTTCAGTGCTCTTTCATAATGCGTAGCCATCTTCTTCCTCTCTTTCTACCCTTTATATACGAAAAATATTTTACTCTTTCGACACATGTCCGGAATTTGCTTTTATTCCGTTAGCAGTGTTGCCAACTCAAAAATAAAAAACCCGCAACAGGAACTCCCAAAACTCGCTAAAAACCGGTAAATGTACTTTTTTTGCCAAAAAGTTCATTTTTATACATTTTATTAAGTTTATGAATAAATATAACTAATAATATAAAAAAGAAAGAAAGAACTTTTTCTTTTTCGACTAAAAACCGTCGACTATATTATTTATCGACTAGGGACTGCGTATTTACGCTAAAGTTCAAAAAACTATTTTTGTTTTAAGTTTCAGAAATGGAAAGTACTGACTAGACCCTGCTAAGTCCTGACTGACTGCAGGCACAATCACAGAAAGATGTCTGCTTCATCTACAAGCGACTGTCCACTCGTACCGCTGGTCCCAGGTCCAGGTGGGCTTCCAGCGCTGTTGGCAGCGTACGCCTCCATCGTGCCGATCTTTTGAACTACATTTGGCGGCAGTTCGTAGTCTGAGCAGCATTTACCCTGCCTCCGGAGTCCAGCTCGAATAGTCAAGACGGCATCCGTCATATCTGTTCCTCTGTTTACATTTGATAACTGAACACTCGTTCAACTTCTGCGTTGGACCAAGGCAGAAGCAGCATGGCAAGAGCAAGCTCGGCCAATTCGGAGAAGGGATATTTGTCGGAAGCGTCCCTGTATTTGTTAACTTCGTCCCGGAATGAAACTGTGCTCGCACGGTTATTCCAGCTGACAAGAGTGAGCTTCTCCCATTGCAGTTTAATGACAGCGATTTTTCCTTGTGGCAGATCCAGGAATTCCATAAGGGGCACCAACGAGTCTTTAACTACACGAAGTGCATTCCCAACTGAGAGCAGGGAAACTTGTCTGAGTATTCGCACGTTGTCACGTAATCTTTGCTGGAGCTGTTTCAGCAGATGAGACAAAAATCCGACACACCGCTGTCTAAATACGAGCTCGGCCTTTCTCGAAAAAACACCCTTTCTTAGCTCTTGCAGATTTTTTTCAGTCTCGTAGCCGAGGTCCGACGTCATATTAACATAGCCGTCGACGCTTGAAGTGAGTGGGTCTGCACGGCCCGTAGGCACGACGAGCTTTTTTGATAGCGCTTCAATTAGTAATGTTAGGTCACTTAGCAGCTTTAGGCTGTCAGCCGAGCTGGACTCAAACGCCTTGTTCACACTTTGTACTTCTGCAAGAATCGGCATTACAAAAACAAGGTAAAGCAAGTTCGTCGTGTCACACATCATCGAATGCAGGGGTTCTGCTGTGTAACACTTCTCAGTTATCCTTGCAGCTGCAAAGTGGGACAACAATTCCTCCCATTGCTCCAACACTCTACCAACCGCTGTTTCAACTGACAGCCATCTGGTTTGGCAAGACTGCACTATCCTAAGCGGATCGTGTCCGTCGTTGAGTCTTTGATAGAGTTCCCGGTAAGACAGCTGTCTTGATGGTGACCGAGAAAACCAGTTGCAAATTTCGCTCACCAAATATTCGAGATTTCTCGGAAGTGCTTCCGCCACGGCACTCGAAAACGCCAAGTGCAGCGAATGGCACCTGACCAACAAGAGATGAGGAACATCCATCTTCTGATACTCTCCGTTATTGACACCTACCATCACACTGGCCTTGTCTGTCCCTATTCCCATCATTCTACGCAAGTAAATTCCAAAATGAGCCAGGCATTTTTTCACTGCATCAACGATTGACTGAGCTTTCGAGTCGTTGAGCTCGACTAAACTTAGAAAGGATTGCCCATCGTTTCGCTGTAGTACACAATGACGACTCCCAATTGCTTGGTCACCGAAATATCCGTTGATTCATCAAGAATCAGGCTGTATCGCGCAGATCCTAAGTCGGACAGCAAATCTTCAATGAAGTGGGGGTGTAAGACATTCTTGATCAAAGCGCTGCACTTTGATCGGTGAAGCTGGAGATGCTTAGCTCCCTCGCTGTCTTGAAACTAGCTACGGCACAGCTCACCAAGGTGATCTGAAGCCATAACTGCGGAGTGCGCGCATACGAATAAACAAAGGGACCCTTCTGCAGTGCGTGACTTGTCGCACTTGCGACTTACAACTTCTAGAGTCGTCTGACTTCCGGACGAAAACGGCGCTGTAGCCGAGAGGTGCTTCTTCGTTGTGGTGTGCGCGACCAAATCCACATGTTTGGCAGAAAGCTCAGTCTTGCAGTAACGGCATCGCGCTCGTCTGGCATCATTTAAAACTTCCAGTAACCAGTCTCTAAGCTTAGGGTCCTGCAGCCACTCTTTCCTGAACTTCTGTGCATACTTTACAGGCCCCATTTCTCCCGGCAGGTTCGAAGATTAGGTTCAAAAGTGCCGCAGAAATCGATTCAAGGCGTGTTCCGATGTTCCCCACAGTAGCATAGCGGCATTTCAGCGACGTCATGCGCTCACAGCGACATGGTGACGTTTTCTCGCAGACGAGACTAGAATTTTCAGACACGTTTACTGTTCAGAAATAAAATACATTTACCTACCAAAAACCGCCAAAAAAACAGCCAGAAATTCTTAAAAACCGCTAAAAATTCCGCCTCCCGCAATACAAGATTTTTGCCCGCTAAATAGTGTAAAAACCCGCTAAATTTAGCCGGAAAACCACTAAAGTGGCAACAGTGTCCGTTAGCAATAACACTTCAGGTTTCGCCTCGTCGCGTAGCACCGGCCGTAGCCATGGTCGAGCCGAGCAGCCGAGCAGGTGGTGCACCGTTGCCTAGCAACCACTTCAGCCGAGCTCCGCCAGATAGCGGCACCGTCGGCGCCGCTGCCGCGCCGAACAGATGGTGCGCCGTCCTCACCGTAATTGCTTGCTATACAAGCTACTAAAGAGAGGTGTCAAGCTGCGGCAAGAAAGCGGCAACGCGCACAAGATGAAGCTCCGCGACTATGGTGTAGCTCTCCGAGTGATTACTTCACGGACCATCGTAGCATATCCATTGACATAAATAAAAGCAAACGAGCACAGTCGTAACCACTGTGTGTCATGTGTTACTCTACACCAGAGCTACACCACAAGCGAACACACAAGCGTAGCCATGCGGCCATTGCTAACGCAATTTACCAGGCTTGACCAGGGCTAAGCCAATGCCATTTATTTATTTATTTATTTATTTATTTATTTATTTATTTATTTATTTATTTATTTATTTATTTATTTATTTATTTATTTATTGTATACTGCTGGCCTGATCGTAAGGCTTTAGGCAGGGGGGGGGGTGGTACAGAAAAATACAGTTCACGAGAATACAATCTACAGCGCAGTGGAAATGCGGACGTCTAATCATTTCATCTTTCTTGTGCAGTCAGTCATCAGCACCCTGTTGATTCCACCTTGGTTGGAAGTCTACGGAAACTCGACGCAAGCAAGTCCAACGCAGCTGGGAGCCCATCAACAAGTGCCGTTGACGCCGCATATCATCGTGCGCGGATGCTTCCAACATGGTCGCCCGCCATCAGAAACACTGTGCGCCGACGCGAGGACCAGCGCCGCCTTTGAGACAGCACGGAAAACCTGGAATAAAAAGCCGGCCGAGCCACCCCAGCAGCCACAGGGCACGGCAGCGCAGTGGAAATGCGGATGTCTAATCCTTTCATCTTTCTTGTGCAGTCAATCATCAGCATCCTGTTGATTCCATCTTGGTTGGAAGTCTACGGAAACTCGACGCAAGCAAGTCCAACGCAGCTGGGAGCCCATCAACAAGTGCCGTTGACGCCGCATATCATCGTGCGCGGATGCTTCCAACATGGTCGCCCGCCATCAGAAACACTGTGCGCCGACGCGAGGACCAGCGCCGCCTTTGAGACAGCACGGAAAACCTGGAATAAAAAGCCGGCCGAGCCACCCCAGCAGCCACAGGGCACGGCAGCGCAGTGGAAATGCGGATGTCTAATCCTTTCATCTTTCTTGTGCAGTCAGTCATCAGCACCCTGTTGATTCCACCTTGGTTGGAAGTCTACGGAAACTCGACGCAAGCAAGTCCAACGCAGCTGGGAGCCCATCAACAAGTGCCGTTGACGCCGCATATCATCGTGCGCGGATGCTTCCAACATGGTCGCCCGCCATCAGAAACACTGTGCGCCGACGCGAGGACCAGCGCCGCCTTTGAGACAGCACGGAAAACCTGGAATAAAAAGCCGGCCGAGCCACCCCAGCAGCCACAGGGCACGGCAGCGCAGTGGAAATACGGACGTCTAATCCTTTCGTCTTTCTTGTGCAGTCAATCATCAGCATCCTGTTGATTCCATCTTGGTTGGAAGTCTACGGAAACTCGACGCAAGCAAGTCCAACGCAGCTGGGAGCCCATCAACACGTGCCGTTCACGCCGCATATCATCGTGCGCGGATGCTTCCAACATGGTCGCCCGCCATCAGAAACACTGTGCGCCGACGCGAGGACCAGCGCCGCCTTTGAGACAGCATGGAAAACCTGGAATAAAAAGCCGGCCGAGCCACCCCAGCAGCCACAGGGCACGGCAGCGCAGTGGAAATGCGGATGTCTAATCCTTTCATCTTTCTTGTGCAGTCAATCATCAGCATCCTGTTGATTCCATCTTGGTTGGAAGTCTACGGAAACTCGACGCAAGCAAGTCCAACGCAGCTGGGAGCCCATCAACAAGTGCCGTTCACGCCGCATATCATCGTGCGCGGATGCTTCCAACATGGTCGCCCGCCATCAGAAACACTGTGCGCCGACGCGAGGACCAGCGCCGCCTTTGAGACAGCACGGAAAACCTGGAATAAAAAGCCGGCCGAGCCACCCCAGCAGCCACAGGGCACGGCAGCGCAGTGGAAATACGGACGTCTAATCCTTTCGTCTTTCTTGTGCAGTCAATCATCAGCATCCTGTTGATTCCATCTTGGTTGGAAGTCTACGGAAACTCGACGCAAGCAAGTCCAACGCAGCTGGGAGCCCATCAACACGTGCCGTTCACGCCGCATATCATCGTGCGCGGATGCTTCCAACATGGTCGCCCGCCATCAGAAACACTGTGCGCCGACGCGAGGACCAGCGCCGCCTTTGAGACAGCATGGAAAACCTGGAATAAAAAGCCGGCCGAGCCACCCCAGCAGCCACAGGGCACGGCAGCGCAGTGGAAATGCGGATGTCTAATCCTTTCATCTTTCTTGTGCAGTCAATCATCAGCATCCTGTTGATTCCATCTTGGTTGGAAGTCTACGGAAACTCGACGCAAGCAAGTCCAACGCAGCTGGGAGCCCATCAACACGTGCCGTTCACGCCGCATATCATCGTGCGCGGATGCTTCCAACATGGTCGCCCGCCATCAGAAACACTGTGCGCCGACGCGAGGACCAGCGCCGCCTTTGAGACAGCACGGAAAACCTGGAATTAAAAAGCCGGCCGAGCCACCCCAGCAGCCACAGGGCACGGCAGCGCAGTGGAAATACGGACGTCTAATCCTTTCGTCTTTCTTGTGCAGGTGAGGAAACGGTATGGTTTATGCGTACATTCCAGTGGTTCCTATCTGCTTGTGCTGCCGTGCCCACGGTTGATCTGCCCGCTTTTTTGTGACATTGCCGCCTTTGTAAAGCATTACTACTGCTAGCAGGAGATGCTGCTACACGTAAGTTATTTTTCCTTAGACGTCGTCTCCAAGATGCACAACCCGAAACTAAAATGCTAGCTTACAATGCCTTTATAAGATCAACAGTGGAATATGCTAACGTCGTATGGTTCCCGGCCACTAAACAAAACATCAAAAAACTAGAAGGAATGCAACATCTTTAACAAATATAAAATGACTGACTCGCCAACTCACCTACTTAAGAAAGCCGGCATGCTGAGTTTGGAAAAACGCACAGTACCTGCACGCCTGAAATTTCTGTATCAACTCATGCATAACCACTTTAATATAGATACATCAAAGTACATCATTATCGAAGTTATACAAGACTCACACGCTATAAGCACTCTTTGACTATAAATGAATTTGCTTGCCGTTCTGACAGTTTCAAAAACTCATTTTTCCCCCTTGCAATAGAGAGTGGAACACCTTGAAACCATCAATAACACAAAGTTCAACACTGGATGAATTTGCAAAGCTAGTGGAGGATCATTTACACACAAATTCATGAATGTTCATCCGAACAATTTCCTTGTCAGCATGCATTGATAACTTGCTAATTGTACTAATCCCTTATTGATTTGTTATTTCCATTCTGTGTCCATTCATATACCTTTTTCTTTGTTTTCATGTATCAACAGTCCGCTGTAACTTTTACTGTACACTGATCATTGTCTTGCTTCGTTTATTTCTGACCGCAATCTTCTTTTCATTTTAAATGATTGTCCCCGTCTTTAAACATGTTCCAAATATTGTCTGACTTTATGTATGCGTTTTGTGCCCTGCCTGTAACGATCCCGCCCGGGATTGACAGTATTCCTAAATAAATAAATAAATATATCACTCGCACAGAGCAAAGAAACAAGTAAAGGGTAAATACCATGATAATGATCAGACAATGTGATACACCGCTATCTATCACAGAATACACTAAAAAAGAATATAACGTAGAACAGTCAATCACATTTGCATCTAGATCGTTTCAAGTACGGATAGTTCTAGGGAAAAATGATTGTTTGAACACATTTGTTCTGTAGAAAAAATTTCCTCACTTTGAATGAAAAGAACGGGTTTGTCATTGGGTAACTCAATGGAAGTATGCATTTCTGTTCATGCAGTTGGTTTTCCTAGATCAGTTTAGTTTATGGTGCAAAAGCGACCAAGGCTATGCTGCGCCAAACACAAGGTTAAAACTGATGATAGATGTTATAATGGTATATATTGATTGTTGTAGTTTCTTCCTTTAAAATGTTGGCGTCTTTAGGGAACTTAAAACTTTGCGTAGAATTTAAACCTAAAAGGAGCATAGGGCGTAATGGAATGTGTTCTTTATAAAATAATGTAAAATATTGTTTTCTTACTAGATATTCTAGTTATGAACAGACAATTAAATGTGCTAAACTGTGAGTTCATCCCTGCACTTTTCGCAGAGCGGTTTGTCTTGTTTTGTCAGAAAGAAATTGTTTGGGAGGTGGGTTTGTCCGATGCGTAAACGGCATAAAATTACTTCTTTAAAACGTTTCTGATGTATACAGGATTTCCATTCAGATAAAAAGTGCTTTACAAAATATAATTTTTCGCTTACTTGTTCCTTCCATGAAGCTTGCCATTTACCTCCCAATTTACAGTATACGAGCTTTAAACAATCGCTATGTGACATGCTCACTTGTCTAATTTGACCGAATTGAGCTTGCGCAGCACATACTTCCGCTTTCTCATTTCCCTAAATTCCAAAATGGCTATGGAGCCAGCAGAACTTCATGTTGTTTTTTGGAGTGCTTTTATGGTTCCTAATAAGGGTTCTTTAGCATTTTTGTGTTGTAAGGCTGTAAGCAGGCTCAAAGAATCAGTATAGAGGACGCTGTTGTTGTTTTTCTTCTTGGCTATCTCCTCTAGAGCGACAAGTACGGCGCAACACTCGGCAGTGAAAACCGCACTCCGGCAGTAGTAGTACTGTTTTACTGGCGCCCTGAACAACTGCACTTCCTACGTGCAGTTCTGTTTTTGAGCCGTCTGTATAATATTCGGTGTAAGCATCATATTTTTCTTGGACTGCAAAGAATTCTTGTAATATGTGCTCCTGTGGTGTTCTACTTCTCTTTAGAAGCGTCAGTAAGGTGTCACATAGTGCAGGAAGGTTGTACCATGGAGCTAGAGGGTTATTTATTGATGCAATGTTAGGTAAAGCAAGTTTAGCTCTTTGCATTCATCTTCACAATCAACGTCCTGATAGAATGTGGTCTGTTGAAAAATAGTGCTTTAGACGAGCATTTGGTTACGGTGGGGTAGCAGAGATGTCTCTGGAAAGAACGAATTTTTAACGCATATGTGCACATTTGTGCGATCCTCTAATCGAGGCTCATTTGAGTCTACATAAAGGCTGGCTACAGGGGATGTTCTTACGCTCCGGATGCTAGGCGCAGACCGAGGTTATGAACAGGATCGAGGCGTTTCAGGTAAGACGGTCTTTGCGAACCATATCCTATGCACCTATAATTTAACTTGCAACAACCCACACAGCGATAGATTTGCAACAGACATTCTCGATCAGACCCCCAACATTTACGTAACAGAACCTTTAGGACATTAAGGGCTCGGACGTCATTGGTTTTCAGGTTGTTCATTTGGGGTAGAAATGTGAGCTTTTAGTCAAATGCAATACCTACAAATTTGTCTTGCTGTTTCACTGGCACAGCTGTAGCATGGGATCAATCGGTAAGCCTCATCTTAGTGAGAACACGACAGTTACTGTCTTTTGCGGTGAAACTTTTAAAACCATTTTTGTCAGCCCATGCAGCCAGTTTATTAGGTGTCCTCTGTATTTGTAACTCAGACGTAGCTATGGTAGAGGAAGTGCATTCTATCTATAGGTCATATACATAAAGGGAATAAATTATGAACTTGAGAATTATTTGAGCTAAAGAATTTATTTTTACTATAAAGAGTGGTGCTCAGAATGCACCCCTGGGGTACGCCGTTTTCTTAAATAAAATTGTTTGAGAAGGCTGCACCTAGGCGAACTCTAAATGTGCGGTCAGCCAGGAAATCGCTCAGGCAGGTCAGCATCCCCCCGTGAATCCTTAGGATTGCTAGGTCACGGAGGATGCCGAACCATCACGTGGTATCGTAGGCCCTCTCCAGGTCGAATAAAACCTTGATACACTGCTGTTTTTGAATGAATGCTTCTCGGACTGTGTTCCTTAAGCGGACAAGGTGATCAGTTGTTGAAGATGCTTTTTTAAGGCGAAACCTTTAATGGCTCATACTGTCGTAGACAAAGTGTGTCCCGCTTTTGTGGCGGCTGTCGCGTGGCGTTCCTTGGCGTGTGTTCAAGTGTGGGATTACAGTGGGCTGGAAACTAGACAAGATGAGACTTCTGGAGAAAATGCGCAATATCTGTCACACTTTCTCCGACAAGTGAGCGTTTGGATGGTACGCCATCGCTCTCGTCGTGTAGCGTTCCTTGGCGCGCCTTCAAGTGTGGGATTACAAATGGCAGGAAACTAGACAAGATGAGACTTCTGGAGAAAAAGCGCAATATCTGTCACACTTTCTCCGACAAGTGAGCGTTTGGATGGTACGCTATCGCTCTCGTCGCGTGGCGTTCCTTGGCGCGCGTTCGTGTGGGATTGCAGATGGCAGAAACGCTAGACAAGATGAGACTTCTGGAGGAATTTCGCAGTATCTGTCACACTTTCTCCAAAAGTGAGCGTTTTGATGGTACGCCATTGCTCCCGTCTCGTGGCGTTCCTTGACGCGCCTTCAAGAGTGATATTGCAGATGGCAGGAACGCTAGACAAGATGAGACTTCTGGAGGAATTTCGCAGTATCTGTCACACTATCTCCGAAAGTGAGCGTTTGGATGGTACTTCATTGCTCCCGTCTCGTGGCGTTCCTTGGCGCGCCTTCAAGTGTGGGATTGCAGATGGCAGGAACGCTAGACAAGATGAGACTTCTGGAGGAATTTCGCAGTATCTGTCACACTATCTCCGAAAGTGAGCGTTTGGATGGTACTTCATTGCTCCCGTCTCGTGGCGTTCCTTGGCGCGCCTTCAAGTGTGGGATTGCAGATGGCAGGAACGCTAGACAAGATGAGACTTCTGGAGGAATTTCGCAGTATCTGTCACACTTTCTCCGAAAGTGAGCGCTTGGATGGTACGCCATTGCTCCCGTCTCGTGGCGTTCCTTGGCGCGCCTTCAAGTGTGGGATTGCAGATGGCAGGAACGCTAGACAAGATGAGACTTCTGGAGGAATTTCGCAGTATCTGTCACACTTTCTTCGAAAATGAGCGTTTGGATGGTACGCCATTGCTCCCGTCTCGTGGCGTTCCTTGGCGCGCCTTCAAGTGTGGGAGAACGGCTGATTGGGCGAGTTGGTGAACCATGATGGACAGTAATGTATATTGCGCAAAAAGACGAGACAAAGAGGAGAAGTGGACAACGACGGCGCAGAACTGACAACTGAATTTATTCGAAGAACGGAAGAGTATATATATAAGTACACACACTTGTTGTACCCACATGAGCATAGTCAAAAATGCATAAAAAATCTATATCAACACAGTAAAACTCCCCCCATCACACGCACGTGGTGAAAACTGCCGACGCACTAACGATTGTGCAGCATGGTCATCTCATTTTCTGTCAACGCGACGGACGTATTACTAACACAAACATTTTGCTTTCGGTTAATATGGAACGCCTCGGCGATTTCTCGAGTAGTCTGGTCTTTATGAAGAAACAATATATTAGTATCAACGAAGAAAGGTACACACTCACACGCGTTACAATGTTTTGCTAAGTTAGTATCATTCTTTTTTAAGGACTGCGCATGCTCCATCAGCCTAATGTTGATGCAGCGGCCTGTCTGCCCAATATACGTACGGCCACAGGACAATGGTATTTGGTATACTACACCCATCCTACAACTAATGAAACTCTTGGCGTGATTGACCTGGCATCTGTTCTTACTTCTTGTGCCCCCCAGCTTTCTTTGAACCGCTGCACCTACCTTGCCAATCTTATTAGGGGCTGAAAACAACACCTGTACGCCATATTTTGCGCCTACTTTTTTAAACCGATGTGATAATGCATGTATATAAGGCACAACTGCAATTTTATTTCTTTCATTTTTTCTTTCTATCTGTCCGGAACACTTCAGAGAACGCAGAACCTTATCAGCACTAGCTACAAGCACTGAGTCTGGATAACCAGCCTCCCTACATCTGTTAGCTTGGATTTCAAGGCTATTATACATTTGATGTGCACAAGACTTATTGACAGCCATCCTAAAACAAGCTGTTACTATTCCAGATTTAACAAGTTTGGAGTGACATGACTTGTAGTTTAAAAGAGGCTTTACACTCCTAGGAGAGTACTGCCAACACACATGATTCATATTAAAAGTCAACTTTAAATCTAAAAATTGCAAAACATTTTTCTGAGGAACCTCAAAGGTGAACTTCAGTCCTGTACCATTCCGAGCAAAAATGTCAAGAATTTGAGGCACATTTACAGCATCCAAGGATCTAACTAAAACAGAAGTAGATGATTTTCTTGTTTTAGTTAGATCCTTGGATGCTGTAAATGTGCCTCAAATTCTTGACATTTTTGCTCGGAATGGTACAGGACTGAAGTTCACCTTTGAGGTTCCTCAGAAAAATGTTTTGCAATTTTTAGATTTAAAGTTGACTTTTAATATGAATCATGTGTGTTGGCAGTACTCTCCTAGGAGTGTAAAGCCTCTTTTAAACTACAAGTCATGTCACTCCAAACTTGTTAAATCTGGAATAGTAACAGCTTGTTTTAGGATGGCTGTCAATAAGTCTTGTGCACATCAAATGTATAATAGCCTTGAAATCCAAGCTAACAGATGTAGGGAGGCTGGTTATCCAGACTCAGTGCTTGTAGCTAGTGCTGATAAGGTTCTGCGTTCTCTGAAGTGTTCCGGACAGATAGAAAGAAAAAATGAAAGGAATAAAATTGCAGTTGTGCCTTATATACATGCATTATCACATCGGTTTAAAAAAGTAGGCGCAAAATATGGCGTACAGGTGTTGTTTTCAGCCCCTAATAAGATTGGCAAGGTAGGTGCAGCGGTTCAAAGAAAGCTGGGGGGCACAAGAAGTAAGAACAGATGCCAGGTCAATCACGCCAAGAGTTTCATTAGTTGTAGGATGGGTGTAGTATACCAAATACCATTGTCCTGTGGCCGTACGTATATTGGGCAGACAGGCCGTTGCATCAACATTAGGCTGATGGAGCATGCGCAGTCCTTAAAAAAGAATGATACTAACTTAGCAAAACATTGTAACGCGTGTGAGTGTGTACCTTTCTTCGTTGATACTAATATATTGTTTCTTCATAAAGACCAGACTACTCGAGAAATCGCCGAGGCGTTCCATATTAACCGAAAGCAAAATGTTTGTGTTAGTAATACGTCCGTCGCGTTGACAGAAAATGAGATGACCATGCTGCACAATCGTTAGTGCGTCGGCAGTTTTCACCACGTGCGTGTGATGGGGGGAGTTTTACTGTGTTGATATAGATTTTTTATGCATTGGCAGATGGCAGAAACGCTAGACAAGATGAGACTTCTGGAGGAATTTCGCAGTATCTGTCACACTTTCTCCGAAAGTGAGCGTTTGGATGGTACGCCATTGCTCCCGTCTCGTGGCGTTCCTTGGCGCGCTTCAAGTGTGGGATTGCAGATGGCAGGAACGCTAGACAAGATGAGACTTCTGGAGAATTTCGCAGTATCTGTCACACTTTCTCCAAAAGTGAGCGTTTTGATGGTACGCCATTGCTCCCGTCTCGTGGCGTTCCTTGGCGCGCCTTCAAGTGTGGGATTGCAGATGGCAGGAACGCTAGACAAGATGAGACTTCTCGAGAAAATGCGCAGTATCTGTCACACTTTCTCCAAAAGTGAGCGTTTGGATGGTACGCCATTGCTCCCGTCTCGTGGCGTTCCTTGGCGCGCCTTCAAGTGTGGGATTGCAGATGGCAGGAACGCTAGACAAGATGAGACTTCTCGAGAAAATGCGCAGTATCTGTGACACTTTCTCCAAAAGTGAGCGTTTTGATGGTACGCCATTGCTCCCGTCTCGTGGCGTTCCTTGGCGCGCCTTCAAGTGTGGGATTGCAGATGGCAGGAACGCTAGACAAGATGAGACTTCTCGAGAAAATGCGCAGTATCTGTCACACTTTCTCCAAAAGTGAGCGTTTTGATGGTACGCCATTGCTCCCGTCTCGTGGCGTTCCTTGGCGCGCCTTCAAGTGTGGGATTGCAGATGGCAGGAACGCTAGACAAGATGAGACTTCTGGAGAAAATGCGCAGTATCTGTCACACTTTCTCGGAAAGTGAGCGTTTGGATGGTACGCCATTGCTCCCGTCTCGTAGCGTTCCTTGGCGCGCCTTCAAGTGTGGGATTGCAGATGGCAGGAAACTAGACAAGATGAGACTTCTGGAGAAAATGCGCAGTATCTGTCACACTTTCTCCGACAAGTGAGCGTTTGGATGGTACGCCATCCCTCTCGTCGCGTGGCGTTCCTTGGCGCGCGTTCGTGTGGGATTGCAGATGGCAGAAACGCTAGACAAGATGAGACTTCTGGAGGAATTTCGCAGTATCTGTCACACTTTTTCCGAAAGTGAGCGTTTGGATGGTACGCCATTTCTCCCGTCTCGTGGCGTTCCTTGGCGCGCCTTCAAGTGTGGGATTGCAGATGGCAGGAACGCTTGACAAGATGAGACTTCTGGATGAATTTCGCAGTATCTGTCACACTTTCTCCGAAAGTGAGCGTTTGGATGGTACGCCATTGCTCCCGTCTCGTGGCGTTCCTTGGCGCGCCTTCAAGTGTGGGATTGCAGATGGCAGGAACGCTAGACAAGATGAGACTTCTGGAGGAATTTCGCAGTATCTGTCACACTTTCTTCGAAAATGAGCGTTTGGATGGTACACCATTGCTCCCGTCTCGTGGCGTTCCTTGGCGCGCCTTCAAGTGTGGGATTGCAGATTGCAGGAATGCTTGACAAGATGAGACTTCTTAGGCTTTCGCCTTTCACTACTTTAGTCGCTAAAGTCCCTCCTATTTTTTTATTTTTTTTACTGTGTTTTCGAACGATTTTGCGATGCAACTGGAAAGGGCTATTGGTCTGTAACTGCTTGGACTTGTCGGCTGTTTTCCGGGTTTCAGAAAGGATAGTAATATGGCTGTTTTCCATGCCTGCGGTAATTTGCCAGTTATCCATATTTTATTACAAAAATGCTAAGAGTGCCTTTATTGCAGCCTGGGAGAGATGAGCTACCATCGCGTAATTTATACAGTCTGGGCCTGGTAATGTTTTTTCCCCCAAGTTTAACACTGTTCACTTCCTGCATTCTGAAAGGCTATTTGTACTCCTCATGTAGGCCTGCTCCAGAAGGGAGTTTTTGTTTTTAGAACGTGTGCGTGTAATAAGATGAACTTGAGACTTCTGCAAAACTCTTTCCTAAAATATTGTCACGAAGACAGGGACACCGTCAGCGCTAACCAGATGACCGAGAAGTTTTAGCTGCAGATATCGGAAGTGACATTTTTCCGGTTTGAGTGTCAAATCGGCCGAGTGAAGAGCGTCCAATACCGTTCGCAGCCGCTTAAGATGTTGGTCAAACGTTTCTGAAATCACGATGACGTCGTCCAAATAAACCAAACAGGTTTGCCATTTAAGACCAGCAAGTACGGTGTCCATCATTCTCTGGAACGTCGCTGGCACTGAACACAGACCGAAAGGCAATACATTAAATTCATGTAAGCCATGGGGTGTCACAAAGGCAGTCTTTCCCGATCGCGCTCATCCACTTCTATCTGCCAATAACCACTTTTTAAATCAAAAGAGGAAAAGAACTTGGCGTTGCGAAGTCGATCGAGTGAATCGTCGATACGGGGCAACGGATATACTTCTTTTCTTGTGATGTCATTCAGTTTCCTGTAATCAACGCAAAAACGCAGCCTGCCATCCTTTTTCTTAACCAACACGACTGGCGACGACCACGGACTTTTAGACGGCTGAATAAAATTATCATTAAGGATTTCCTGAACTTGTGTCCGAATTGCCTCGCGTTCTTTGGCCGAAATACGGTACGGCTGCTGTCGAATAGGTCGGGCGATGCTTGGTGATAGAAGTTTGCCGGACTTTCGATGATGAGGCAGAGCACGGGGCGTACTCCAGCAGTAAGGCACGCAGGTCGCGTTGTTGACAGACAGAAAGGTCACTGCTAACATCGATGTGGTCTACAACACTGGGAGTATCAATAATGTCAGACGCAAAACATTCATAAACTTCCTTTAACAGTTCGCCGAAAGCGATGGCAGTAGGGCGATAGAGGTGGCGAGATTCATTCGTGAAGTTCGTGACGAGAAGCTCAGAGTGACCATTGCTGAGAATAATTAAGCTTCGAGCTGCACAGATGCCATGAGAAAATAAAAGCGAACGGTTGCCTTCAGCTATTATCGGCCCGTCACGAAGCCCGTCGCACACAACACTCAGAAACACGCTGGAGTGGGGAGGCACTGAAACACACTCGGCTGAAATCCGTAGGGCGTACGTACGTTGGCCATAGGTGGGGCTGGCAGCTGCTTTCTCCGTTGAGAACGAGACCGTTCGCTGTCGGAGATCGATGATGGCGCCATATTCCCGCAGGAAATCCACACCAAGAATCAAATCACGAGAACATTCCCGGAGAACGACGCAGCTGACAACTAACGTTGACGTACGAATCTGGATTCTAGCCGTGCACTGTCCAAGAGGAGTAATTGCATGCCCCCCAGCCGTGCGTATTAGCGTGCTACACCATGGTGTCATAACCTTCCTAAGGTTCGCTGCCAGTTTCCCACGCAAAATAGAAACGTCTGCTCCGGTATCCACTAAAGCGCTGACATTATGACCATCGATGCACACAGGGACGTCCAGCGATAGCCGGTCTCGTGAACCAAATGCTGTCGTTTCTGCTCCAAAATCCATATCTGTTCTCATTGGAGGGACTTCTTTGTGCTGACATTTAGCAGCCCCGCCCCCGGAGGTCGCTCTACTCAGTTTTCCCGGTGGGGGCTTGGCGAGAGACCAGGCGGTGCTCACGGGAAGTCACCAGTTCTTGAAGGGGATTGCCGACGTGGGGATGGAGACCTGGATTGTCGGCGCGCCATCCGGAGGCTCTCTTGTGCGAGGTTGTCTCCAATGTCACGAGGTAGTTGTCCGAACGTGCGTCTAGGTGCGTTGGTGTAAAAACCCTCCGGTCCGAGTTCCCGATAAGGGCACCACCGGAAAATGTGGCCAGGTTCCCCGCAGTGGTAGCAAAGGCGGCGGCTCCGAGGGGCCCGCCAGACGTCCGTTCGTCGAATGTTTGACCGCGGCGGCCGCACGTACCGCGTTGGCTGCTGTGCAGGAATGTATTGCGTTGGCTGCTGGACGGGCATGCACTGGGTTGGTGGTAACGTAGACAACGGAGTTTGGACGGGAACTGGGCGTCGGAGAATGTCAGCGTAAGTCGGACGAGAATAATCAGGAACAGGGGTACTTTGAGCTTCAGCAACATGCAGAGATAGCTGCGTGACTTGCTGAATCTCTTCGCGGATCATATGTGCGAGAGAATCACCCCTAGGTTGGAACGTGCCACAAACCTTCTGCAGTTCCTCGCGTACAATTGCACGAATAAGATCTCGGAGGTGTTCAGTATTGCCTACAGCAGCTGTAAGAGGATCGGCAGCAGTCGTAGCGAGGACTGGGCTGTCGTAGACCGCCGATCGGCGCTGGTGTAGGATCTTTTCCATGGTGACCGCCTCTGTTAAAAATGAGGTAACTGTAGTTGGTAGGCTACGTACAAGACCAGCAAAAAGCTGTTCTTTAACCCCATGCATCAGGTGGCGCAGCTTTCTGTCTTCAGACATGTTGGCATCCGCACGTCGAAATAGTTTCGTCATGTCCTCAACATGCATCATGACGGACTCGTTTGGCATCTGTTTCCGCGATTGTAGAGCACGTTCTGCTCGTTCGCGCCTATCCAGGCTGGCATACGCCTCTATGATAAGACGGCGGAACTGAGGCCATGATGTTAATGTGCCTTCTCGGTTCTCATACCATGTCAAAGCATGGTCTTCCATGCAGAAAATGGCGTTCCGTATCTTTAAGTTCTCGTCTCACTGATTAAAGGATGCGACTCGTTCGAACTGAGTTAGCCACTCCTCAACGTCTTCATGCGCAGTGCCATGGAACGATTTCGGCACTCGGGGGTTTTGAAAGTAAACAGGAGTACCTTGCATGACCGACGTAGTGCTTTGCTTGGCAGGCCGGAGGCTCGTTGTTGAAGTGGACTCCAAGGGCCCGTGTTCGGGAGGAAGGCCCAGGTTCCTCCGGCTGACGCGATGAACTGGCGTGTCCACAGGCAAAATCTCGGTGTCGTTGGTTCGCGGAGGGGTGTGCGACATTGAGAGGACCTCCACCAAAACTGTCACGAAGACAGGGATTTATGGGTATCGGCAACAGGGGCAGATACACACAGTCAAGACAGAGGTTCCCGGGAAACGGTAACACGAAGACACAAGCTCAAGAGTCCACAGTCCTAGCTAGCCGAAAGGCGCGAGAGTCTCCAACTTCTTCGTCGTTCTAGCGCTACCTCGAACCGTCAGGTGCCAATATTAGCCTGGTCATTTAATGATGTCTGTCTACCGGGTTTTATTAACAACGGAAATGTGAATGGGCTATTATCTTCAGTCAATTTCCGGACCTGCTCCCGCATTTTCTTTGAGGGCACTGCACTGTTGACACTTCTAATGCCATCAAGACTATGCGCGAAAAAGGACAACACATGCTGTGCATGTGCTTATATGTTTTATATTTAGAGGTTAAACTTCTGAGTAAACTAGTTGATTTGCGCTCATCTTGTCGTTCCCTCTGTTTTAGCCTTGATGGCATTACAAGATTCGAGTCAACTAGCCCGACAACAACTCTTGTTGAGGTGCACTGTTGATACAGGAAACTTATTCTTGCCATGAATGTTTTTCTGCATTCCTTCGAAGGAGGCGTGCTCTGGCCTTAAACTTCTTAAATTTCAATAAATTCTCTGCTGTGTGGTACCTACGGAAAGCTCCCCAGGCTTTGCTCTGTTGTTTTTTGCTTGTGTGCATTCATGTGTCCACCATACTTTGTGTTTTTTTGTGCATGTCTTAGTGTTTGGGGAATGGCTAGTGTTGCTGCCGATATTACGCAAGTTATAAATTTCTTGTTAATCTCATCTATGTCGAGCTCCTCTGAATATTCTTTGTCTAATGAGGCATTTATTCTAAAAAAGAACCAGTTTGCAAGATGTATCTTCCAGCGGCGAGGTTTTGCGGGAATAATGGGTGTACATGATGTTATCATTAAAAGAGCGGGTAAATGATCATTCCCGTGGGGGCATTTAAAACATCCCAGTTAAAATCATTACAAACAGATGGTGATGAGAGGGCCAAGTCAAGGCAGCTCATTTTCTTTAGCTGAGACAGAAGTACGTTGGTTTACCGGTATTCTTTAAGCAGACATTGTTTGATAAAATAAAATCTTCAATTGTCTGGCCTTTAGAGTCTGTTCGCTCACTACCCTAAAAGGGAGAGTGGGCATTAAAATCGCCAACTACTACATAGGGTTCAAGTAGTTGGGTAAAAAGTTGTACCATGTCCTGTGTGTAAGGGGAAGGTGTGGTGCGATATAAATTAAGTCTACTGGTATCGTTTTGTAACTCACTACACCTACAGCAACGGCTTCAAATTTGGTGGCTGGGGTTCATTTTGAGTGATAATTGCGACACCACCCGAGAGTCTATTTGGCTGCTCTCTGTCGCAGCGGAAGATGTTATAATGTTTAAGGATGTTTGTATTATTAGGGCCAAGAATTATTTCTTGTATGCATAAGGCTATTGGTCTCATTAATCCTAGTATGTCCTTAGTGTCACTGTAGTTACTCAATAGACCTCTACAGTTCCATTATACTAGGAAAGTAATGTTTGTGTATTTCGTGTTGAAATGGAGATTATGTATCTTCAGGACCTGTTATTCGGGTCTTTCCTTTTTTGTTCAGAGTGTTCCACCGGCTCTGCGACACGGGTGCGCCGGAGCCGGTGTCCAGCACCTCCCTCGAGGAAGCCAGCGGAGAGTTTGTGGGAATTGTAGGCCTCCCCTAACTCGGAGAAGCCTTTTGGGCTCCTGACTCCGGGGGTCCTTGAGGGGTGACGACAGGGCAACTTGCGCTGCCTCTGTCAGGGGCGTGGAAGGCCCAGCCAGAGAACTACTCTTGGCATGGGTGGAAGCCTGTTGCAGTGCGTCGCCCCTACGCGCTTTATCGGAGAAATCCATATTGGGAGTGAAGGAAAACGTCTTTGTTAAGGAGAGCCTTTGGCGTGCTTCTTTGTATGAAATGTTGTCTTTTGGTTTAGCGTAATAACTTTTTCTCGGTTTTCCATGATGGGCATGATCTAGAGTATGCAGGGTGGTCGTCTTGGCGGTTGGCGCCGTGTGGGTGGCCCCACAGTTTTCCGAGTAATGTTATATTAAAGCACATTTAGCACAGGTCTGGTGACAACGACAAGTTTGTGAACCATGACGAAATGTCTGGCAGTTGAAACAACGCCGGGGGCTAGGCATGTATGGATGGACACAGATCTTCTCGTATCCCACATCAATATTCTCGGGAAGTTGGCTAGCCACAAATATGAGGACCAAGTGCTTAATTGAGATTTCTTCATTGTCTTTGCGGATTTTTATTCTTTGACCGTAAGTGACATTCTGGTCTTTGAGGCATTTCAGCATTTCTTGTTCGGTCCGGAGAAGGAGGTCGCGATCTATATTGAGCGATCGGTCGGCAGTAATGGTAACAGCGGTGCCTCCAATGTCATTGAGTTGAGTACATTGAGTACAGTTCATAGTCACGGATCTCAAGCAGTAATTACCATTACTCAGTTTTGTTACTCTGTAGTCAGGGCCTAGAGTGGCAGTGAGAGATTTTGAGATTAGGAAGGATGAAATTGTTATTTCTGGTTTTTCCGATTCCTCACTGTACACGATTTGAAACTTTGGGAACGGATGTTTCGTTTTCTGAAAGAATTCTGAGGTGACATCGGTCCGCCTTGGTTTGGAAAGGCGATCAGCTTGTTTGGAGCCATGAAAAGTGTATATTGTTCAGCTGCAATACCCACCATGGAGCCCAACGAGGGGAGGGGACTAATTGGCAAGCAAGTCCTGCCCACGCCAGCCGTACATCGTAACCCAATATGGCTTAATTCAGGTTAGTCAGCCACAAAATATTAACCCTCGCCACCAGGAAATGGAAAAACAAGAGAGGAGGAGTAGAAAGGATTGTGCCAAGAAAAGAGACAGAAAATTGAAAGATGGAGGGGAAAGCAGGAAAAGGCTACTGCCGATTCCCCCCGGGTGGGTTAGCCCGGAGGTGTCGTTTATGGAAAGTGCGGGCCAAAGTGGTGCGGTGTTGCCTTCCCCGAGGGGCCTTAAACGTCCAAGCACTCGGCAATGGCTAAACCACCAGGATCCCCCTTTCCCCAGAAATTGCGATGCCACGCACGGCTAAGCGTGGGTGCTCGGGGTCCGTGGTGTCGCACAGTACACACAAACATCTGCTTTAGCAGAAGCCCTCTGCGGGGGGTTGTGGTAGATAAAATAAAACATTTTTAATTTTTCTTGTCAACGTCTTTTCTGCAGGGTTTCTAAATTAGATATTTGCAAGAGGGCTGTTGGGGACGTTGTCCGACTATAACTTTTGTATATGAACCTGACACATTTACGCTGGACATTTTCAAGTTAGGTGATGTTTGTGTGCGGATCCCAAACTGGCGCATATTCTAAAACTGGTCTAATGAAAGATTTGTAGGCAAGTAGTCTGATTTCTGTCGGGGATTTTAGCAAGGATTCTCCTTAATATACAAGTTGCAACACTGGTCATTCCATTTTAAATATTATGTGATTATGCCTCCTAGATATTTGTAATTAGTTACCTGACATAACGTGTTGTTATCGATGCTGTAGCAGACGTTTAGCGGATTTTTTCGCGTCACAGTCATAGCTACTGTTTTTTTCATAGTTTGTGCACATTTTCCAAGTTTTCACCAGACCTGAATTTTACTCAAGGACATATTTAACAGCACCTTAACGTTCTGGCTGGAAATCACGTGATAAAGTATACAATCATCGACGAACAGGCGTATTTTAATTGATATGTCAGAAGAACGTTGTATATAAAAACCCAAAAAGTAATAGTCCCAGGACAGAACCCTGAGGAAAGCCAGATTCAAGAGGCGCGCAATCCGAACAAATTCCGTCAATGGATTTAGTTTGACTTCGGAATGAAAGATATGCCGCTAGCCATGAGAGCGACTGATAGGCTTCAGTTCTGAAAGCAGTTTTTGATGGCACACGCGATGAAAAGCTTTCTCAAAATCACGAAATATTGTCTCGTAGTAATAACAAGGCCGTTGACACCACAAGAAGACACAGGCTTGATGGTACTGAAATTAACTCTTTATTGGGCTGACTTGCGCCCGCAAAAGAACTAAGCAACTCGGCGGCAGCGATAGCAACAAACGTGCTCGTACATCGTCGAACAAAGAGTGCCCATCACACTCGTCAACGCTCAATTTAAAGGCTGCTCAGAACAATCTAGATAACGTCGCAAACAGCTACCAGCACGGGCTGGAACATTCTGGAAAGACACACGAGTGGCCGGAACCTTCGAGATAGATCTCGGTGCATCTTGCGCTACAACAAAACTGATAAAGGTGTGACTCGCGACATCGAGCATTAACAGAGTTTACGGAACTGATACGCGGTCCAGCGTATCAGTTCAGCCGCGGTGCAGCAGTGGCGTAGCGGTAGAACATTCGCCTCGCATGCAAGAGGACCGGGGTTCAAATCCCGGTGCCACGCAATTCTCCAACGGACGAAAAAAAAAAATCCGCGTGTCGATGGAATTGCACAAACAGGTTTGGGGTGCGACCTGATGCCGGTGAACACCTCCGGTAACGCACTCCCTCACCAGAATAGGAGTTGGCCACCCTGCTGCAGTAATTGGCCACAACCTCCTATGATAAGCTCCATAAAACCCCGACCCTCAGTCACCAGCACCTGCGGAACAAGTGACCACGGCGGCGGTCAGATCTGTGACGCAGCAGGGGTGCTATGAACTTCTGGCTCCGCTGGACAGGCCGCCATTGGAAACTGACCCTGGCAACGTTCAATGCTAGAACCCTAGCTAGTGAAGCTAAGCTAAGCAGTGCTGTTAGAGGAGCTAGAGGGCATGAAATAGGATGTCATAGGTGAGGCTAGGAGGCAGAATGGGCATGTACTGTGCTATCGAGGTTTACCAGAGAGGCGACAACTAGGAGTAGGTTTCCTTGTCAATAAGTATATAGCGGGTAGTATAAATGAGTTCTATAGTAATAATGAGAGGGGTGCAGGCATCGTAATTAGGCTTAATAAGCGGTATAAACTGAAAGTTGTGCAGGCCTCTGCACCTACATGCAGTTATGAGGACCAGGCAGTTGAAAGCTTCTATGAAGATGTAGAATCGGCAATGCGAAAAGGAAAGACGCAGTATACTGTAATAATGGGCGACTTCAATGCCAAGGTAGGGAAAAAACAGACAGGAAACAATGCAGTAGGTGACTATGGCATTGGTTCTAGGAATAGCAGGGGGGAGTTACTAGTTGAGTTTGCAGAGCGCAATAACTTACGAATCATGAATACCTTCTTCAGCAAACGGAATAACCGGAAATGGACATGGAAAAGTCCTAACGGAGAGACTAAAAATGAAATCGACTTCATAATGTGTTCAACCCCCGCCATTGTGCAGGATGTAGAGGTAATCGGGAAAGTGCGGTACAGTGACCACAGGATGGTGAGGTCCCGAATCAGCCTAAATCTGAAGAAGGAACGCAACAGATTAGTAGGAAAGCAACCCATCAACGAATTAGCGGTGAGGGGGAGGGCAGAAGAGTTCAGGATCTCGCTACAGAATAAGTATTCAGCTCTAACTGAGGACGGCGACATTACCCTAGAGGCAAGGAACAGTAACTTCAGAGCTATCATTACTGAGTGCGCGGTAGAAGTAGGCGGTAGGATAGTTAGAGAGGATACCGGTAAGCTGTCTAAGGAGACGAAAGATTTGATTAAGAAACGCCAGTGTATGAAAGCTTCCAATCCAACAGACCAGATCAAATTGGCCGAGGTATCAAAGCAAATAAATAAGCGCAAGGTGGCCGATATAAGGAAGTATAACATGGAGAAAATTGAGCATGCTGTAAAGAACGGGGGAAGCCTTAAAGCGGTAAAGAAGAAATTGGGCATAGGCAAAAACCAGATGTATGCGATAAGGGACAAGGAGGGCAACGTCATCACTAATATGGACAACATAGTCAAAGTAGCCGAGGAGTTCTATACAGATCTCTACAGTAGCCAAAGTAGTCAGGACCGTAATGAGATTAGCGGTAGGGAAAAACAGTCAGACGTTCCACCAGTGACAAAGGACGAGGTCATGAAAGCACTAGAAACTACGAAAAGGGGGAAATCAGCTGGAGAGGATCAGATAACTACAGATTTCCTGAAGGACGGTGGGTATATCGTGCTAGAAAAGCTGGCCACCCTGTATATCCAGTGCCTGGTGTCATCGACGGTACCGGAACCATGAAAGAATGCAAAAATTATCCTCATTCACAAGAAAGGGGACTCTAAGGAGCTTAAAAATTACAGACCAATCAGCTTACTGTCTGTTACGTATAAGGTATTTACTAAGGTAATCGCTAATAGAATCAACCTTAGACTGCAATCAAGCAAAGGATCAAGCAGGGTTTCGGAAACGGTACTCTACTATCGATCATATCCATACCATCAATCAGGTGATAGAAAAATACTCGGAATATAACCAGCCCTTATACATAGCATTCATTGATTACTAAAAAGCATTTGACTCAGTTGAAACCTCGGCGGTGATGCAGGCATTGCGAAATCAGGGGGTAGACGAGCCGTACGTGAAAGTGCTGGAAGATATACTCCACAGCTACCATAGTTTTGCATAAAGAAAGTGACAAAATTCCCATAAAGAAAGATGTTAGGCAAGGAGACACAATCTCCCAACTACTATTCACAGCTTGTTTAGAGGAAGTATTCAGAGACTTGGAATGGGAGCAGTTAGGGATAAGGGTAGATGGAGAATACCTCAGTAATCTGCGATTTGCTGATGACATTGCCTTGCTAAGCAACTCGGGGGATGAACTGCAAATGATGATTATGACCTAGACAGTAAAAGTAGAAAGGTAGGCTTGAAAATCAATATGCAGAAGACTAAGGTAATGTTCAACAGCATCGGGAAGGAACACCAGTTTACATTAGGTGGCGAAGTACTGGAAGTAGTAGGCGAATATGTCTACTTAGGACAAGTAGTAACCGCAGATCCGGACCATGAAAAGGAAATAACAAGAAGAATAAGATTAGGATGGAGCTCATTTGGCAAGCACTCGCAGATTATGACTAGCAGCTTACCGGTATCGCTAAAGAGGAAAGTATATAACCGTTGCATCTTACCTGTACTCACCTATGGCGCTGAAACGCGGAGGCTAACCAAGAGGGTTCTACTTAAGTTGAGGACAACCCAGAGGGCTATGGAACGAAAAGTGGTAGGGGTAACATTAAGAGATAGAAAGCGTGCAGAGTGGGTCAGAGAAATAACTCAAGTTACCGACATTCTAGTGGAAATTAAGAAGAAGAAATGGACATGGGCAGGACATGTAGTGCGAAGGGAGGATAACCGACGGTCGCTTAGGGTAACAAACTGCATTCCAAGGGAAGGAAAGCATAGCAGGGGGCGGCAGAAAGTTAGGTGGGCGGATGAGATTAAGAAGTTCGCAGGAGTCAAGTGGATACAGCTAGCACAGAACCGGGTTAAGTGGAGAAATATGGGAGAGGCCTTCGCCCTGCAGTTGGTATAGTCAGGCTGATGATGATGATGATGATGAGACAACTTGCTAGATAGCGCTTCGTTGACGTGTACAGCCATTGCCAAAAAACGTTGTGGAACCCTAGAGAGAGTGCGGGCGAAACCAAGATAACATGAAGTGATGTCGTCATATATCGCATGTACGACGGCACTGCGTAGAGAAGCCGGAACGACAAGTAGCAGGCGGGCGCCATGAGATGAGTAGTTCTCCCTAATAACAAAATATTAAATTCAGACTTGCGCACCTCATCAAACAACAGACTAAGTGCATGGTTTTGACATTGCTCATGTCGGCACTCTACGTGGTCTGGTAATGTTTCTGTCACAGCCGCCAGACAATCCGGATCATGTTCACCGACTGCCGGGCACGGAAGAGGAAATATAGAAAAACCGTGGCGACGCGGACTATAGGGCAGAAAAAAGTCATACTACTGTAGACGCAATGCCCAGCGAGCTAGTAGACAGGAGGCCAACAATTGCCAACACAGGGTCAGTGATTACGTTGAAGTGGCGGCCGTACAAATAGGGGAGGAACTTAGTAACAGCGAAGACGACGGCGAGACATTTCTGTCACTGTGTAGTTGCGTTCTGCTCTCGTTAATGTGAGGCTTGCGAACATGTTGGGCGCCGTTCTGGAGCTGGACGAGAAACGCGCTGACGCCCAAGCCGCTCGCATCGGTGTGAACCTCGGTGGAGGCAGCCGAATCGAAATGGCGTAAACTAAGACTAGATGTTAGCAGAAACTTTAGTTGCTGGAATGATGACTTGCATTCTGTGGACCACACTAGCGGAGCATCCTTTTCCAGGAGGGAAGTGAGCGGATGAGCAATTTTGGCGAATCCCTGAATGAAACGGCGAAAATATGAACATAGCCCCAGAAAGCTTCTTAAATGTTTTACAGTTTTAGGTTTTGCAAAGTCTCGCACAGCAGCAATCTTTTGGAAGTGGGGAACTTGATAATCCGCTAAAAATCCAGGCACCAAGGTCTTGCGTTCGCCGAAGTGACACTCTTTGCACTTCAATATTAGCCCGGCGTTTCGAATACATTGAATTGCCTTTATTTCCACAAGCATACAATTTATGGGTGATTTAAGGAAAACGTTGCGCACGGCAATTAGACGGGCCTTAAACCCAGCAGCGGACACAGGCACTAGTTGAGGAAAAACAAAAGAAGAATACATAAAAATAAAAAAATTTAAGAACATGTTGGCTAAGACCTTATGCCAGCAAGCAAAACTGCATTTTAAGAAAATATTGCAAGAACCAATGTAAAGCCACACAATCCAGAATGTACACTTGAGCAACGAAAACTGTGAAAGAACCATTAACAAAGTAGACACTGCGAGGAAAGAAAAAGATATACTTCAACCATTGACAAAGGCTGATATCATATAAACGCGAGATAGGGCAAGAAATGACATCAATATTTTTACGTGTGAGGGTGTTTAACATGTGTTAAGCGATGGTGTAACATTTGAAGAGCGTAGTTAGTGCGTGGAGGCGGCACATACCCGTATTCTGGAGACCGTGTACTGTATTCAGTTCTGTTTCTAATTAACTGCGTTGATGAAAGACTGGTTTTGTTTTACGTCTTTACGATAGGCTAACAGCAGCCTGAAATCTAACAAAGAGTGCAGTGTGAGCAATTTCAACTGTTTGAAGAGAGGTGCGGAATGGGCGTCTACTGGAACATTACAGATACTACGCATTACCTTTTTTGAAGCAAGAATAACTGATTTATGTTTGTAGCAGACGTCGTACTCCACACGAGACAGCAGTAGTGTACGTGACTCAGGAAAAGAGCGTTGCATAGAAGAAGTTTGGCCTTACGTGGATGCGGTCTTAAATTGAACAGTACACCACCGACTTGCGCAAGTTTTCCTGCAAGAAAGTTTGTGTGATCAGTCCATGGCATATGGCTGTCAAAAAACACACCTAGTGTTTTCGCAGACCGGACAAGCTCAATTCTTGAGAGACCTATACCAATATCGGACTCTAAATTCACACCTTCATTTTTTGGGTGAAATAAAATCGCTTTAGTTTTTCAGTATTAATTTTTAAGCCATTATCCTGTCACCAACTCTGCATTTTTGTAAGAACAGAGTTTGCGGTTTAAACCAGGCTCGCGATATTGTTTGACGAAAAAAAGGACCGTAGTATCATCTGCGTAGATTAAGTACTTGGGTTCACTATCAACATAAATAAGATCATTTACATATAAATTAAAAAGAAGGGGGTCCAGTATGCTCCCTTGGGGAACTCCAGCTGTTACTTGTTTGAGCTAAGAGCAGATGCCAATAATTTCGACAAATTTATTCCGTTGATTTAAATACGATTTAAATAATACAGTCCAGCACAAGTCTAAGCCGCTGACTATGCTCCCGAAATGTCCTTCCATAGATGATGACGTCATCTTGGTAGCACATGCTTATCTTCCACTTTAAACCACGCAGAATTGTGCCTATAAATCGTTCTAAGGTTGCTGGTGCATTAAACAGTCCAAAGAGCATCACGTTAAATTCGTAAAGTCCGTCAGATGTCACAAAGACTGGCTTTTCTCGGTCCGATGGATGCATCAGAATCTGCCAACGGCCAGTCCGCAGATCTACTGACGAAAAATAGGAAGCGGATTGAAGGCAATCTAGGCATTGTCCAAACGTGGAAGAGGATAAACGTCCTTCTTTGTAACTGCGTTTAACCGACGATAGTCAACCAAAAATCTCCACTAGTTGTCCTTCACCAAGATGACCCAAGCACTGGATGACTCTCGTATAACTCCTTTCTTCAGCATGTCCTGGACCTGTTTGTTTTGCTCTGCCATTGGCTGGCGATACTCGGTAGGGCATCTGCCTGCTCGGGACCGCATTACCGGTGTGACAGGAGTGAATGTGGCGGAACAAAAAGATCGTCCTCTTAAGTAAAGTCAAACACAGAGACATAAGGTGCCAGAAGTACTCATAAATCTTGCTGTTCGGATGACGAAAGAGAGTTGTTTATCATTGGGGTTATATTCGTGCTGTAGTTAGGATCCACCTGATGGTGCGGTTGAGGTGTCACGGACCGTATAGTAAGGAACTCGTAGGCGTGAAATGTAGTCAACTAAAGGCCGATTGAAAACCAGACGGGTTCTGACAAAATGTTCTTAGTCCACAAGTCGGCAAACCCATCTGCACCTCCACGATGGCACGGGGAACTAATAAATGTTTTTTCGCGGCATTGTTCCTGTCAGCTTCAACAAACACAGAAAGGGTGCCTGCTCGCTCGGCAGAGCTGTGAACCGGCACAAACATTGCAGCCATAGAATGTGACACTACATCGTTGGAGACATAAAATACGCCGTCACTAGAGCTAGGCGTCTGCGATGCGCGGGGAGGGGAGTTCCTCGGCTTCGCTATGGGTTCCGGTCTTGTAATCCTCAACGATCCGTCATCCCCTCCAACCTACACAACAAGTTACGCAAACAGTTGGATTAATTAGCTACACCATCACTCGCTAAGGCAGGATACACATGGACAGTGACAGATAACATAACATTCTCTGAAGTCGTCTCCTCTACAAAAACAGGCAGCTGCGGTCAGAAGCGGGAGAGTCATTGAGAAAGGCTCTAGAGCGAGGTAGTTGTTGGCCACCCTGACTCCACTCAATGATGTCGTTGTCCCGGACACCTGCCCAATGGTGGGTTCAAGAACGTAAGGCCTGCTATCACCGATGCTAACAAAACCGCCCGATGTGCCCGCGGCGGCCGCATTTGTAGCAAACAGGTGATTCACAAAAAGCCTAAGTGTTGGATCCGGAGGAATTTTTCGGTGGTTGATAGACGGTGGGAGCTGCACGACACACTTGCGAATATGGAGAAACCCAGGTGGTCAGAGGTACATAGGCGCGCTAATTGCCACAGAAGTTGCGCGGAAGTTTTAGGTTGTCATGCCGACGATGCTGGGCGTTCAGCCTGCTGTGGCTAAACTACTGCGCATTCTGTGCACACAGGTCGTGTGTCGACGCTTTGCCAGCTCTTCACTCACAACTCTGCAGAGCAGAGAGGCGAGATCGTCATGGACAGTGTAGTCAACGCTGTTGGGACATTGGAGAGGCGTCCAAATTTGGATAAAATACACCGCATTTTTAGAGCTTCAAATGTACCGCAGCACTGGATAACGTGCAAGGTAATGGCTAGGGTTTATTTTGTGATAAGAAAATGATAAACGTCTTCGGCGAACCCCTTTAAAAGATGGCAAACCTTATCTTGCTGGAACAAGCGTCTATTGACGATGCGGCAGAGCTTCAGGACTTCTTCGATGTACGTCGTGTAGGTCTCTCCAGGCAAATGTGTCGTTAGGAAACGGTCTGCCCTGCCCTTCGTCTTTTTTAGGTGGAGTCTCCGAAACAGTTTATTATCTCTTCCACAAACGTCTTGGTGATCCTTGGACCAGAGTAGAGCTGTGCCGGCCAGAAAGAAGACCACGTTCGCGAATTGCATAACCGAGTCCCAGCGGTTGTATTTGCTGACACGTTTGTACTGCATCAACCAGTCCTCTACATCCTCGTCAGGCAAACCAGAATATTTGTGGGCTCACGCTCATCCGCGAGGCCTGAGTTGGGAGCAGCTCCAGTTAAGCGCGAAGAGTGGCCTTCTCCGTCGAGACTTGCCATGGCTGTCAGGTCAGGCGGGAGCCCGGCCAAGCGTCTGCTTATTTGTCGATGATCGGCACGGTCTAGGTAGGATAACCCTTCACGCTCCATGGGGTTGTTACGGAGAATGGGAGTAATATTTACAATATATAAGGAGAATGCATGAAAACCAGGTACTTGCCCCATAACCATTCCTCGCGCATGCATTTCGTTCTCATGCACCACGCCACACGGCGCAGCGTAATTGTACTAACAGTATGTTCAAATGCCTTTACACACGTACAGAGCAAGGGAATGGGCCTGCATGAAGCCGGTCCTCAGTTTTCGATATCGGGAGTAATTTTTGCGTGTTTCCAATCGCTTGTTAGCTCTGCACGTGGCAAGGATTTTTCAAAATCAAACTTAAGTACATAGCCGACCATTCAGCGAAACGAAATGTCGTCAATTACCGACAACTTTTTAACACCCAGATTCAGCAGAAGTGTTAGTGGTCTATTTATTATTATTATTATTATTATTATTATTATTATTATTATTATTATTATTATTATTATTATTATTATTATTATTATTATTATTATTATTATTATTATTATTATTATTATTATCATTATTGACCATAGGAATTTCGGCAAAAGTGTCGAACTGCGGAGTGACGCCATCCTCTTTGATGAAAATTGTACGGAAAAAATGTTTAAGGCTACTTTTTTTCGATCCAGTATGGCATTACCATTGATCAACAGATTCAAAACTGATTTCTTCTTTGGTGGAAAGTGGTGCCAAACGTTTTTCGGGAACTCAGTAAAAAACTGTTTTAGACTGCGATAATGGTATTTGTTCTTTTTTGCTACATTCTTGTTGCGCCGGATTCCGATTGGATCTAGATATCAGATATAAGCATCACTTACATCTCATATCTGGGTGGATGGATGGATGGATGGATGGATGGATGGATGGATGGATGGATGGATGGATGGATGGATGGATGGATGGATGGATGGATGGATGGATGGATGGATGGATGGATGGATGGATGGATGGATGGATGGATGGATGCATGGAATATAGGAGCATCCCCTTTGAAACGGGGTGGTAGCAGTTGCTATCATGCTCATTTTTCTCCCTATATCTGAATTATTATTTTAGATTGGTTAACTATACAGTCGTTGTATTTATTGAATTTTTGTTTTTATGTACTAACATTAAGTGACTTTTCTACTTTTAAGTCACCAATCTTCCAGTCGTTTTTTGCTAGCTTCCACCGCAAGTTTATTCACCCGGCCACTGGTATCACTGGACCGCAGAGCTTCAGGAAGAGTGACTGCGCCTGCATCGACTTCCGGATGGATGCCATTACATTCGGGTATAACATGGTCAATTTTGTTTCACTGGAGTTACCACATACAGCACATGCGTCATCTTTATTGTTAAATTTCGTTTTGTAGGTGCGTGTTCTAAGGCAACCTGATCGAGCTTTAAAAAATAGGGCACTGCCTCTTGAGTTATCAAAGAAATCTTCCTTCCTGATCTGCCTTTTCCCCTGTTGGTGCAATTCCACACTCTGTTTCTTTTCCACCTTCTGTGTTTTTCACCTGTTCCTTAATTCTCTTTATTTCTTCGTCCTTGTAGCCAGCATATTTACTGGTTAGTTTCCTAGTTCTTTTCCTCCATTGTTAGTCAACACTTTTTATGTATAAGTATTTAAATACTTTACCTGCCCGTTTGTTTTTATCCGATTTCCTCAGGCGTTCCTCAATACTATTTTACTCTGAGATTCCCGTACTTCGAAAGATGCCCAGCCCATATCTCCCTGTACCACCTTATTTGTGGTTTTGCCGTGGGCACCTAGTGCTACTCGTCACACGATTTATTTCTAATGTCGACTGTACCTCTGATTTTAAGGCACAAAACCGAATTTCCGAAAGTAAGCCCGGGCACCATAATTTCTTTCCAAATACCCCTCACAACTTCATTAATGTTGTATAACCACAATGCCCAATGCTTCATTATCCCGGCATTTCTTCGCCTTTTTGCCTTAAGTGATTGCTCATGCTTTTCAATGTATGCCAATCCTTCGTTTACCCATACGCCGAGATATTTATAATCTGCTACTCTGGGTATTTCATGGCCTTGTATTTTAAAACCCTGATCAGTTGAGCCGTTAAAAATCATCAGACCCGACTTAACCATGCTACAACTGAAGCGTAGAGGGTCCCCTTCGTCTCCGCAATACGTAACTAGAGTTCGCAATTCTTTCTGACTCTCAACTAGCAGCACAATATCGTCTGCATACATCACACCGGGGAGGCGCTGCTCTGTCGTCTTTCCGTCTAATCTATGACAGGTCAAAACCTAGGTTACTTCCCTAGTGAAAAATCCCGTATAGCGACAAATGGGTGTGAACCGGTCCTGTATTATCCCGTATAAATTTCATACCGGTATGACCAGACTTGTATGAAGCGTAAACGGGTTTATATTATTATTATTATTATTCATTTATTTATTTCAAAAAATGACATAACAAAAACGAGCCTGCCCAAGCCAACAATGGGCTTGTGGGGCAGCGCTCGGCAGAACGGAGCAAGCCAGGGGCGGCACAGTAAGTCAATTGCACAAGACTCAAACTAAAAAGTAAAGAAAAGCAGTAAGAAATGACGGGGAAAAAATAAAAAAAAAAGAAAGTAAGAAAAGAAACAAAATTACGCATACAGATCAAAGATATAAGATTGTACTTCTTTCCGCGTGCTGGAAGATAAAACATTATCTGGCAGGTCGTTCAACACATCATGTACATAGAAGGCACGGACACGTTTGCCATATCTTGTCCGTATACTCTTGGTAAGGTAAAGCGGTCGCGTGGACGTAATGTTCTGGCGGGGACATACGGGAGGCAGAACTCATTGTTCGATTCTGTTATTTTGCGCAAAAAACACGACACAAAAGAAACAAGGTAGACAGGACAAGCGCTTACTAACAACTCAGGTTTTTATTCACGGAACATTTGCTTAAATACAGCAGCTGCTCTTATCAACAAGGAGAAGAAAATAAGGGGCTTCGCATACATATCAGATCAGCACAGATCCCATCATCGCACGAGTGAATGCATGCTTCGAGTTTTTTAATTCTGCGCAAGATGCTGTACTCAATTTTGACTTTGATGCTGTACTCAGTCTTCATGACTCCAAGCCCAGACGTTAGCTTTAGGTATGACGCCAAGAAGTTGGGGACATCAGTTGATTGTGCGAGGGTTTCGTCTAGCTCAAGAGGGTGCTGTAGAATCCCAAGTGATTCTATAGCTGGTCGACTGAGCAGCGGTTCTTTTAATCCTTTGATAATGAAGACTGCTTCTTGAACTTCAGTGTTGCGCCAGGTGACTGTTGGCATCGATGTAGCCAACAGTGGCTATCGCTGCCTGGCCTGGGCCTATCAACAGCGGTTGCGTTGACTTGATGGGTCCCATGACGGTTCTGTCGTACTGGTCGTGTGCGATTGCAGTCACATCCTCGTCGGTGTCGACCTTGAAGGTAAAAGGTTCGCGGGAGCAGTAATCCTCCACTTCGCTCCCACTTTGATTTCGCCTAGATATTCGAGAGATCTTTTGGTCGTTGTCGGATACTCGAAGTCTCGTCCGTCGGCTTAGACATGCACACGCGGGCGTAGTGGCCTTTTCTCCCACACTGGTCGCACGTCTTGTCTATAGCAGGACACTGTGTCTTCGTGTGGTCACGCACACCACCGCACTACTTGCAGCGTTCGTCTCCCGTCTTGTGTGTACGTTGAGGGCGCGACTTGAAAGGCACCTTTGCTTCGTTCCGGCGAGTTTTGACGTTTGTCCGGCCGCGAACTTCTCCCATGTCGAGAGCTGGCTGTTCGATGGAGCGAATTTCTTTGTGTTGAAGTTTCACACTCTCTGAATTGCGGGCAGATGTGACTGCTTTTTCGAGAGTGAGTTCTGCGTCAAGCTGCAGGCTGTCGCTGAGTTTTACGTCTCGCAAGCCGACCACGAGCCTGTCCCGAATCAGTTCTTCTTTGAGAGTTCCGTAAACGCATCTTTCGGCCATCTTGAACAGTTCAGTCGCAAATGCGTCGATGTTTTCATGCTGCTCTTGTTTCCGAGAGTTAAAGCGCGCTCTCTCATAGATGACATTCTTTCGAGGTAGGAAATGCTTTTCAAAAGCACTCACCACGGCGGAGTATGATGTCATCTGTTCGTCTGTCAGTTTCAAAGCAGCGAGCACGTGCTCCGCTTCTTCGCCCATGGCGTAGAGTAATGTGTTGATTTGCGTCGTCTCGTCCTGTCCTGTCAGACCGGAGACGAGTCGGTAGCGTTCCCACCTGCGGTGCCATCTAGTCCAATCTTCGGGCTTGCGGAAATCGAGCTTTGTCGGCAGTTCCACGGCGAGCGAGTTGAACGTCATTCTCGGAGTGCCGCTCGCGCGCTCTGCCATGACGCTGCGGCCGCTTACGTTGGGCTCGCATGGCCTTCTGGGTGCCACGTTGCGCTGGTTATCTCACCGCTGCCACCATGTGGTAGACGTAGCCGGTATAACAATCAAAACTGATTATTTATACATCAGGTAATGGCGCCCGTTTTCGCTCTCTTTTGCGCGGTCGCCCATGCCGGGGCCTCCCGGCGGTCCGCCTGGTTAGCTTGCTGCTTGGGGCGCTGTCGTCAGGGGCACCCACAACGTGGACTACTGGACTAGTAGGGGACCACCCTGGAAGACTTTTTTTTTATTAAATAAAGTTGTTTCCATCCATCCAGTATTAAAGTTCACCGGCGTTCTATATTTCGTCTACAAGAAAGGAAAGGTGCAGTATATGTTCTTGCGGAATCTCGCTATCATTCTTACTCCAGACAAAGGAAATTATGAGGAGCGTTTCACGATCCGCGGCTTGGCTTTCAACACAGGTGGAGAAGCCATTTCTCGTTCTTTAAGGTACAAGAGATTCCAGGACTCTAGCCATGCTCGACTGTATTGCAATTATGCATCTGCAGACACCGCATTTATATGTAATAATCATAAAGTAGTGCCGATGTACCTTTGTCAGACAACTGCTTAGATGAGTGCTCAACAGGGATTGAAAAGCCAGGGAATTCTTTTCGTGGGACTTACACAAATTCAATAATAAGCTCCTTCATTATGAATTCTATAACCGTGTAGTAAAAGAAGATTAGGTTTAGTGGGGTTTAATGGCACATAGGCTACTAAGGCCATCATGCGCCAATCGCGAGGTTATGGAAACAAGATCATTGATGTAGAGAATAAAAAGAAGGGGGCCTGAATGGCGAAAGCCTACCCTTCCTATCCTCCCATCGTTAGCCTCTTGTCGGCATTCGTTGCAGTGCTACATGTAATTTTAATGGGTTTACAGGAAAGGAAAGGCGCAGTATTTATCACACTTTCTCCGACAAGTGCGTTTGGACGGTACACCATCGCTCCTGTCGCGTGGCGTTCAAGTATAGCATTGCAGATGGCAGGGACGCATCCCGCCTCAGCCAATCAGAAGGCCGCAAAAGCGGGACACACTTTGTCCACGACAGCCATTCAAGGCTTTCCCCTTAATAAATGTTTTCACAACCCCCACGAGCACGTAGCCATGCTCTAGATCGACTTCGAAAAAGCATTCGACTGTGTTGCTCACGATATTGTGGAGTCCTTTTTTTGATCGGTTATCTGCAAGGGCGTGGCCCTGGGGTATCAAAACTGCACGACAAGATTGATCGTAACCACTCTGGGGGCCCCCATAGACGTGCAGCGTTCAGTGTGCCCCTTCAGCCCTCTTTTAAAGCGAAAGCCTGTAATACTGTCGTGGAAAAGTATTGACTCCCCTGATGGGGCTGGGACAGGATGGTCAGCGCTGCTTGCTAGCCTGCCGCGGAATTTTTATCTGTTGTAGGCCGTCATTGCACCCGCCACCACTTCGGTGGTGGACGGCGGCTGTTGTTGCGACGCGCGTCTTTCTCTCCCTCTTCCTTTTCTTTGTTCTCTATTTTCTCTTCTGTCCTGCCCTGCCGGGGTGGTGCAGGGGTAAGACGCCCGACTACTTTGCCGGAGTACCAGGGTTCGAACCCGACCTCGGCGGCTTGCGTTGCGATGGAAGCGAAACGAAGTGGCGTCCGTGTGCTGTGCGATGTCAGCGCACGTTAAAGATCCCCAGGTGGCCGAAATTACTCCGTAGCCCTCCACTAAGGCTCCTCTTTCTCTCTTTCTACTTTCACCCCCACCTCCCTCCCTTCCCTTACGGCGCGGTTGTGGTGTTCACAGAAAACGAGTGAGACAGTTACCGCGCCTTTCCCTTCCTATAAATAAATAAAAAAAATCTCTTCTGTCCGCACGAGGTAGCGGAGGTGGCTCAGAAACAGAGCCAGTAGCAGTCCCGTGCATTTTCTTTTCCTTCTTCCTACAGCCACAACAACAACAACTAATCACAAACTAATATTAAAACTTCGAAGCATTGGCCTACCTGAAATTTTGATCATATGGATAACAAACAATTTAACCAATCGGTACCAATTTGTAGAAGTTAATGAGGAACAATCAGGTTGCCTTCCGGTCGGCTCTGGGGTGCCCCAAGGAATTGTGCTGGGGCCATTATTGTTTTTAATACATATTAATGATCTTACAACTGACCTTGATCACAACGTGCATATCAGACTGTTTGCAGATGATTGTGTGCTTTTTCAAGAAATAACTTCTATTAATGACGAAATTCATCTTAACTCCTCTCTGGCTAAGATTTATGAATGGTGTAAAACGTGGGACATGAAAGTTAACACTGATAAGACCGTCGTTCTTCGCTTCGCTCTCTTTTATCTACAGGCTAGGTTCTTCACCTTTGTTGGAAGAGGCCAAGTACAAGTATTTAGTTGTCACGCTTACTAATACTTTGTCATGGAACTTATATATAGATAACATCTGCCCTTCTTCTTTACGTAAACTGTACATTTTAAGACTTAAGCTTAAAACTTCTCCCTCGAGCATAAAACTACTTGCTTACAATTCACTAATTAGACCGAAACTTGAATATTGTAAGGTAACGCGAAGGTCGGACTTGGGGAATCAGGCTTTATTGCAGACCTTGGTCGCACACTGCAGCCAAACACACTCCGCGATGACAATGGGTATTTACAAGAAGGAGCAGGATGAAGATGAAGCAGCACGTTCAGCCGTGTGGAAGATGAAGAGCCACACAGTGCTCACACTACTTCGCCCGCGCAGTTGAAGCAGCCAGCCTGGCCGCAATTAGTCCGCAGTATTGCGCCGAATAAAAGGTTTCATGCGTGAAACGTGGACAACTTCAATGCCACGGTAACGACAGTCCGGAGGAGGGTAAACAGGGGAGACGCGATAGTTGACCGCGGAGGTTTTTGCAAGAACTGTGTAAGGACCAATGTAACGGTGCTGTAACTTGTCACAAAGTCCAGGAGTGCGTAATGGGGTCCAAAGTAACACCTCGTCGCCGGGACGGAACGAAACTTGGCGATGGGTTGCATCATAGCGGCACTTGCGGTCTTCCTGGCTAGCTTCCGTGTTGACGCGAGCAGATTTGTCACTCGGGAAAGGAACTGGTCAGTAAGAGAGGATGAGGAACTGGCATGTGTAGAAAGGAAAGAGACATCAAGATGGGTAGCGGGAGAACGGCCGTAAACGAGGAAAAACGGGGTGTAACCTGTGGTCCGCTCTACTTCCCCAAGTCCGACCTTCGCGTTACCTTACAATATTCAAGTTTCGGTCTAATTAGTGAATTGTAAGCAAGTAGTTTTATGCTCGAGGGAGAAGTTTTAAGCTTAAGTCTTAAAATGTACAGTTTACGTAAAGAAGAAGGGCAGATGTTATCTATATATAAGTTCCATGACAAAGTATTACGTCCCAGTTTCGGTGATCCTGGTCGACGTATCTAGACAACATGTCAGAAAGCGTGCGGTGGAACCGATCAGTCAACCCATTGGTCTGCGGGTGATAACTGGAGGTCAATGTGTGATGTGTGGTTGAGGCCTCAATAACTTCGGCTACAATCGTCGACAGAAATGTCCGACCACGATCGCTGAGAAGCACTGGAGGGGCCCCATGGCGCAGTACGAGCGATTCCAAAAAGAAGGTCGCGACCTCATGTGCTGAGCCATTAGGCAGGCCAGCGGTCTCAGCGTAGCGTGTTAGGTGGTCGACGGTGGTGACGATCCAGCGATTACCTCGTGCGGACAATGGAAGTGGCCCGTATAAGTCAATGCCAACAACGGCAAAAGGAGTAGCAGGGCAAGGTAGCGGCTGCAGTAGGCCAGCAGGAGAAGTGGGCCGTTTGCAGCGCTCACATAAAAGACAAGAGGCGACGTATTTTGCCACACTTGAGGCGAGGTCTGGCCAGAAGAAACGGGTTTTCACGCGGTGGTAAGGTTTATGAAAGCCTATGTGACGGGCTGTAGCATCATCGTGGAAAGCCGCCAGGATACAGGTGCGAAGCGCTCTCGGAATAACGGGGACCCAACGTGTGCCTTCACAGCAATAAATATAACGGGAGAGCACGCCTTTGTCAAGTTTGAACTTTTGGAGTTGCCTGAGCATCCTAGCGGTAGGAGCGTGAGAAGCACCGGTGAGAAGATTGATTAGAGAACGACAGTAGGGATCTGCTCGCTGGTGTGAAATAATGGCGTAGCGATCTGGAGCAGCGGCAGGAGTAGCACAGGTCATGTTTGGAGCTCTGGACAGGAAGGCGCGAAGAAGCACTAGGTGATGATTCTGGGAGCGGGCAGCGGGCAAGAGCATCGGCATCTCGATGTTTGCGACCCGATTTGAATATGACATCGATGTAGTATTCCTGCAAACGCGGAATCCAACGGCCCAGGCGTCCAGTCAAATTTTTGAGGGTTGATAACCAGCACAGAGCGTGATGATCGGTAACGATCATGAAATGGCGGCCGTAGAGATAGGGGCGGAATTTCTGAACTGCCCAAACGACGGCGAGGCACTCTTGCTCAGTGATGGTGTAGTTGCGTTCCGCTGGTGTTAGAGTTCGACTGGCAAACGCAATTACCTTTTCCCGAGAAGTGGTATCACGTTGCAGAAGTACGGCGCCGATACCTAGGCTGCTGGCATCGGTGTGGAGAATGGTGGCAGCAGTGTCGTCGAAGTGAGCGAGAACAGGGTCCGAAGTGAGGGCATTCTTTAGGGTTTGGAAAGCTTTTTCGCATTCTTCGGACCAATTGAAAGTAGTACGGTCGGTAAGGAGGCGGTGGAGCGGTGCAGCAATGGTAGCGAAATTGCGAATGAAACGACGAAAGTACGAAGACAGGCCAAGGAAACTGCGTAGTTCCTTAGTCCGCTGAGGGCGTGCAAAGTTCAAAACTGCAGCAAGCTTGTCAGGTTCGGGTCGAATGCCATCGCGGCTGACGAAGTGGCCCAATATCTTGATTTTTTCTTGCCGAAATTACACTTTTTGTGCTCAGCTAAAGACCGGCGGAGGCCAGGCACGTTAATACTTGATCAAGGCGGCATAGATGATCAGAAAACGTCGCAGAGAAAATAACTATGTCGTCCAGGTAGCACAAGCATGTTTTCCACTTAAGTCCTCTAAGAACAGTGTCAATCATGCGCTCAAACGTAGCGGGGGCATTACAAATTCCAAAAGGTATGACATTGAATTCGTAAAGCCCATCGGGAGTAGCGAATGCGGTTTTTTTCTTTGTCGGCTTCGTGCATCGGTATCTGCCAGTAACCGGAACGCAAATCCAATGTGGAGAAATATGCGGCGCCCTGAAGACAGTCGAGGGAGTCGTCAATTCGTGGCATAGGGTAAACATCTTTGCGAGTGACTTTGTTAAGTGCGCGGTAATCAACGCAAAAACGCACGGACCCATCCTTTTTTTTTTTTTTTTGACCAAGAAGACCGGAGATGACCAGGGGTTAGCTGAGGGCCGAATAATGTCTCGTCGGAGCGTATCATTCACATTATCTTCTATGATTTTACGTTCTGATAAGGAAACACGGTAAGGGCGGCGGCTAACAATAGAAGTACCTTCTGTAATAATGCGGTGCTCTGCAGAAGACGTTCGGCCCAAGGTCGGAGAATTGACATCAAAGGAGGCTTGGTGTTTTCGAAGTAATTCCTGCAATGCTTGGCGGTGAGTCGCAGGAAGGTCAGGATTGATGGTGCGAAAAAGAATACAGAGAGAGGCATCGGAACAAGCCGCTGGTGAGGAAGAGGGGGCGGTAAAGGGGGTGGGGGACACCGGGTGAATGTCCAGGGCGCAAGGAAAACATGTCCCTTTGGTCAGCACAATGGGCTCTGGAGAAGTGTTCCAAGCCGCGACAAGCGCTGTGCCATGCTCGAACCGAACAAGACTTGGCGGTAGCGCGATTCCACAGGTCAGATGGCGATCAGAAGGCATGATTAGCACATCTCCGTTATCAATGTCAGTAGAAGTAAGCGCGACAAGTTGTTCGCATCCAGGGGTCAACACTGAGTTAGTAGCAGCAAGCAGGCGATGACGGGGCTCGGGAGGTTCAGAAGACGGATCGCTCTCGTTCATGTAAATGACCCTGTCGCGACACAAAATGCTGGCTGATGCGGCAGACAGAATATCCCAGCCTAAAATATTTGGGTGAGCGCACGGTGACATCACGGCAAATTGTACATGGTGGCGCACACCATCAACAAAAACTCGCGCAGTACACTTAGCAAAAGGCCGAATTATTGCACCATTAGCTCCACGGAGTTCAGGTCCATCATAAGGCGCTTTCACTTTTCGCAAGCGGGAGCACAAGTCAGTGTGTATCACAGAAACAGCGGCGCCCGTGTCAACCAAAGCCTCAACAGATAAACCTTCAACCCAAACTAAAATAATATTCGAGGGACGTTCCGGAGGATTTTTGGGATGGCCGAAGAGTGCAGTTTGCCCTCCTAAAACTGCAGTGGTCAGTTTTCCGATAGGCGGGGGGTCGTTAGTGAAGCTTCACGGAGAGGCGAGGTTGAGCGGCGAAAAGACGAAAGAGAACGGCGTTTGAAGGCCTGTAACCAGCAGGCGGAGCGGGGCTTTCTGGCGGGAGTGACGAACGTCGGGGATAATCAGGGAATGAACGGTGGTTAGAGCCCGAAAAGCGAGGAGGGCAGTCTGCTTCAAATGAGTCGTAGCCGCGGCGTTCATTCTGGAGCCTGCGACGACAGAAGCGGGAAATATGGCCTCGGTACCCGCAGTAATAACAAACAGGGCGGGCTGGGCGCCAGTTGGGGTAGTATGTCGGCGCCGCGGCAGGTGGTGCCAATGCAGCGACATGAGCAGTGGTAGGCGCCGGTGGCGTAGGCGCTCCAACTGCAGGAGGCAAGGACGTGACCTGGGCGTACGTTGGTACCTGACAGATGGTAGGAGCGGCCGATGTTGGGGGGGAATAGGTCATTGAGGCCAGCTCTTCTTTGACAATGCTACGCAGGCCGGCACTTGAAGGATGTGGCTCAGATGCAGGGCGGCACAAATTACCTTGAGCCGAGAGCTCTTCACGAATTAATCCGCGTATAAGCGCACGGAGGTCAGCGTCGGCAGTGAAACCAAATGAAGTGGGATCAGGCTGCAATGGTATTGACTGTAGTTCGTCAAGGCGTTGACAAGTCGATATGATGGCGTCGATTGTGGTTCTGCACGGCCAGGGCGTTATAGGCGAGTGGCCCAATGCCTTTAAGGACGTGCCGAACCCGCTCGGCCTTTGGCATGGTGTCATTCATGCGCCGACAAAGTGCAAGAAAATCTATATAAGAAGTCTCATTGGACCGCTGAAGTCGGGCTTCTAGCTTCTTCTTGGCGGACTCCGTGCGAACAGTAGGAGCGCAGAACATCTGGCGTAACTTTTGTTTAAAGGTAGCCCAGTCCGGAATCGTCGATTCATGATTTAGGAACCACGTTTTGGCCACATCCGTCAAATAAAAGGACACATTAATTAGTTTAAGAGAATCGTCCCACCGGTTGAAAGCACTGACCCGGTCGTAGCTGTCGAGCCAGTCATCAGCGTCGTCACCGCGGAGACCGGCGAACATCTGCGGGTCGCGCTGACGGCTACTGACAGTCCAAGTGGCAAGGGGAGCTGGTTTCGAGTTGGTAGATGCCGGAATAGCGGAGAGGTCCTCTTGAGTCATGACGATGGTGGTCGGGGTCAAACGGCGGCCAGAACGAAGCTCCAGGTGGATGCAGGGGACGAAGCAGCGGGGGAATCAAGGCGCATCTCCACCACGTGTAAGGTAACGCGAAGGTCGGACTTTGGGAATCAGGCTTTATTGCAGACCTTGGTCGCACACTGCAGCCAAACACACTCCGCGATGACGATGGGTATCTACAAGAGGGAGCAGGATGAAGATGAAGCAGCACGTTCAGCAGTGTGGACGATGAAGAGCCACACAGTGCTCACACTATGGTTGCGTTGTTTGGGACCCGTTTACTAAACACAATATCACCCGTTTAGAAAAGCTATAAAGAAAAGCTGTGAGATTCATTTACTCTAAATTTCCTCCGTATGACTCACCCTCTGAATTAAAATTTCTTCCCGCGCTTTGGAATCGAGACCTAGCTATTAACCCTTCATCATATCTGTCGCTTTTATCATCGAGGCATACGCGCCACCATCATCCTAATTCGCTGACGCCGTATTTCACACGAACTGATTTATTCAAGTTTTCATTTTTTCCTCGCACAGTAACCGACTGGAATGATTCATTATTGCCTTTCTGCACACTTTGATGTTTATTACTTTTGTTATTATTGTTTTTTGCCATGTTACCACCCTGCTTGGACCTGTACAAGGTTCGCAGTATTGAATAACGAACAACGGCGGCTGTCGCGTGGCGTTCCTTGGCGCGCGTTCGAGTGTGGGATTGCAGATGGCAGGAACGCTAGACAAGATGAGACGTCTCAGGCTTTCGCCTTTCTCTACTCACTACTTTAGCCGCTAAAGTACCTGGTAATTTTTAATGGCTCATGCTGTTGACACAGTGCGTCCCGCTTTTGAGGCGTTCTGATTGACCGAGGCAAGATGCGTCCCTGCCATCTGCAATATGCCACACTTGAACGCGCGCCACGGAACGCCACGCGACAGGAGCGATGGTGTATCGTTCAAACACACTTCCCGGAGAAAGTGTGATAGGTACTGCGCCTTTCCTTTCCTGTAACCCAGTTATAATTATATGTGCACTGCAACGAAAGCCGACAACGGTGGGAGCGAAAATATAGGATAGGAAGGGTTGGCTTTCGCCGGTCTCCCCTTAAGAAACATCTAAGAGACCCTCTAATTTTTTTTTTTGTATTTACATTGAAGCCATATATATTTGTATGAAAATAATGAAAAACGACACCAATAATTGGTTTAAGTTACAAGCAGCCGAGGTGAAGTACGCGGACGATGTTGCTGTTTTGACGCTTGACCAGGAAAGCGTACTTGAGGCTGTCAAATATGTCGAGTTTTCCCATGTTACCGGTAGTGAGGTGAACTTGTCCAAGTGCCTTGGGCATGGACAGTGACCATCGAAGCCTGACCACTTTGCCAATGTGACGTGGAGCGATATAGGTATCGAGCTGGATAGTTATCGCCAAAGCGAGCAATATTGAAAAGGAAGATGCAAGACCTGTGGGAGAAAGCAGAGAAGTGGAAAGGCGCCAACAATCAATGTTCTTCAGAGCTACAGTATATAATCTTTTTTATTGCGAAAGCAATACTGCTAGCACTTTTCTGCCGTCGGTGGAGGTCGTTCCTTTGCTCCGGCTCCCACGTGACAGCATGACGTCACGACCAGAGGAGAGCAGGGACCCCAACTCGTCTCTTCAGCCGTAGTCGTTCCTTCGCACGGCGCGGCGGCTATGTAACGGCCTCCTCGACCCGCCGCGTGAGGGCGCTCGCTAGGATAGGATGGGGCGCCGTAGACGCGCTCCGCTTAGTCACGTTCCTATCTCACACCATGGTCATGTCTGAGGAGTTGTACAAGGCGTCGCTGGAGCAACGTGCTGCGCGCAAACGCCGGCGCCGTGCCGAGGAGACAGATGAAGAAAGGCAACAGCGGTTGACTAAGCAACGCGCCTATACCGCAGAATGGCGAGGCCGGCGGCGTTCTACAAGTTCAGTGAGCGAGCCAGTGTTCAGACCAAGAGTCACTACTTTACGGACCACCAAAGCGTGTTTACTGGAATAAACAAACAGTAGAAGCCATGTTGTGTCCAAAGTAAATCCTTTATTTGCACAAAAGGCTTAACCTCAGGCTTAACCAGAGCTAAGCCACAGCTAATTTTTTCATCAGCAAGCGTTTCAAGTGTTGCATTGTTCGCGGGTAAAGTTGCAAAGGCTTCACACGATTTTTGCCGTTTTCATTTAGGCGGCGAAATAGGAACGTTACCGCAGGGCAAATCTTTTCCGGAAGGATAAAGATAAGGGTTTGGGGCTCGGCCATCTTTTTTTAACGCGGTAGCGTTAAGGAGCTCGTGTCGCAGAAAAGCCGGTGTCGTCAGCGTCCAGTGAGCGATAAATCGCGGCATGCACTTCATAAATAAAAAGCAAGTTCCAAGATGGGCTGGGTGGGAATCGAACCAGGGTCTCCGGAGTGTGCGACGGAGACGCTACCACTCAGCCACGAGGTTTTTTTTTTCTTTATTGCCTGTTTTGAGTCCACATCAATTCAAAAAGGATCCACAATAATGGTAAAACTCGCAACAACCAACAACCGAAAGGTTTAAAATTTTTTTGAGGACAGCCAGTTCATCGAGCACACTGATCCAGCCAGGTGGATCAGAAAGCACCCGATACGTTTCTCTAAGGAGCAGCACACTCTCGATAAAGTTCTCGCGCACAGAACGCGTGTTGACATCTGCGTGTTGCACTTGCGTCCTTGTTTTCCACAGGCCGTGGAGGCCCAAGACCATGACTAAATCCAAAGGAATACCCTCACTCTCGACTGGAAGGAACCGTATGCCATACGGATCTAACGGAAGGTCTTTCTTTAGTGTTCTCTGGAGAACATCCCAATGAAAGACTGGGTCCCAGCAATCCAGAAAGACGTGCTCGATTGTCTCTGGTTTTTTGCAAAGGAGACAGTCCAGGGAACGAATAAGCCTCTTTCATGTAACCAGGTTTTAACAGGTAATGTGTTGGAATGTAGCTTAAAGAAGAACGTTTTAACTGAAGGCCTGACGGGCATCTTTTTCACACTCTTTAAGACATCCTGTCCGGGGCCTCCACTATGTGGTGCACGGTAAATCGGCAACGGTATCGTCACATCCAGAAGATCTTTGTACAGCTTCTTCTTACACACTTTGCTCAAGTATTCCATTGAAAAACGCGCATGCAACATTCTGAAAGACAAGACAACTTCGCGCATGTACCCTTTTAAAGCGCCACTCATATTCTCACCAGAACAGACAACGTATTCTGGAAGCATTTTACACAGTCGTACTTGCACGACCGTCCTCAAGAATTTGTCGTTTTGATCACGAAGGAAAAAAAAAAAAAAAACGCGAGACAACCTGTCGCAAAAAGAGATGCACAAGGCCCAAGCCCCCCGCCTTAACAGGAAAAAAGAGGTTGGTTCTGCTGCACTGTTCCCATGTTGATGCCCACATGAAAACGGCAAAGACACGATGAATTTTTTGAATGCTAACACGCGTCGCCGAAAGCACATTTATTACGTACCATATCTTTGCCACAAGGAAAACATTGCACACATAAGCGCGTGAGAACATTGACGACGGCTTGCCCTGCCATGAATCAGCTTTCTCTCTCGCTCTCTCTGCTTGGCCAGCCCAGAAAGGGGTGGGATCTTGGTACGATTCAAGCGGCACGCCTAAATACTGGGTCGGCAATTTTGACCATTGCGAACGAGAAAATTATTCAGGCGTAACATCCCAGTCTCCATGCCAGAAACCGGCACTCTTTTCCCAATTTACTTCACAGCCTGTCTGTCGGCAGAATTTTTCAACAAGGGCAGTAACTTCTTGAATGCTTTCTCTGCTTGAGCAGAATACAGCGATGTCATCTGCATATGCCAGCATTTTGACCTGTGCTGACTGCAGCATAAAACCAGTTATACGTTCATTGTTTATGATAGACCGGCAGAGAGGCTCGAGGTAGGCCGCAAACAGTAGGGGTGACAGGGGGCAGCTTTGCCTCACTGACGACAGCACACGAATGCTGTCAGTGAGCTCTCCATTCACAATTATCCGTGTCGTGCAGTTCGCATACACCATTCGAACACCTTCCTCAATCACTCGCCCTATGTTTGAGTGTGTCAATACTTCGAACAAGGCATCGTGCGAAACGCGATCGAATGCTTTGGCGAGATCCAGCTGTACCATTGCCACTCGAGATCCAATCGCGTCACAACACTCCACGAGTTCGATACTTGAAAGCGGTACAAAAGCGCTTCTAGTGAATGCGGTGTTGCCTTAGAAACATGCCGTAGAACGTTATACTGCAGTGTATATCGGTAATTATGAGCATGTTACTTACAGAAGTCGCAGTTACACGAGTAGCGAAGTACGTTTCCGCTACATTTCTTCTGCGCTCTGCGCACATGCAGAGCCATCTTGCGGCAAACACAGAAGAACCTCTCCTCGCAATCTGCGGCGCTGCCCCGACGCGTGGCGCGCCACTCGCCCCTGACGTTTCGCCGTGCACCCTCACAGGTTGTAGAATCAAGCGTCTTTCCTTTCTTTAGATCACTATCTTCGCTCACCCGCTTCTCCCCTTCGGGCCGCGCGGGTACCGGTGCGAGGATGCCCCAATACCATTGCGCTTAGTAAGTTTTCTTGACGAGGTGCAATAACGCTATCGCGTTCCACTCTTGAAGGCGAAGCTTAAGCGTCCTCCAAATTTTTTTACGCCAGGTGATCAATCGATTTTTGTTTTATTGCGAAAGCAATACTACGCTCATAAACGGCCTTTCGCGCAGCGGCGTTCGGTAGCCACGTTTGACCTTCAGAATGAACTCTGACGTAATACCGGGATGAGAGACGGGCTACCAAGTCGAGTCGTCGCGTAGCGGTGGCCAGTAGCCACGGCGCGCCGCGCCCCTCCCGCTAGAGGGGCTGCGCGCTAGACTTCTGACGTCATATCAGAAGTCAGAGTCGTCTAGTCGTCGCGTAGCGGTGGCCGGTAGCCCCGCGTCAAGACGCGGCGCATTGCGTTCCTTCTGTTGGAGGCGCTGCGCTCGCTTTAACGTCACAATAGAGAGGTAGTTGGCGGAGCCGGGTTTTTTTTTTTTTTTTTTGGCGGAGCCGGGAGTATATACTCGCGTTCACCGTCTGCCGAATCAGTCGCCACGCCTCCGCAAGAGAAGACGCATCGCCTTGTTGCTGCTAGCTTTCGTAACCTACCAGGCTTAACCAAAGCTAAGCCCCAGCCAATTTTTTTTCACGACGTTTCCGACCCATTATTGTGCATAGTCTGCCAAGTTGGGCTGCGGCGCCTGCTGCCTGAGTTTATTGTCTCCACCGAAATTTATGTGTATTACAGGGAGGTCATCGAGAGTGTTAGATTTCTCTCAGCGCGTTTTTATATGGAATATGTGTTTAGTGCAAAGAGGAAAAAGTTGTACCGCGATCTGTGTAATATTGTCTTCCCAGAACCCTTGTACAGGCCCATATACAGTGGAGGGTCTGGCACAGATGTATTAAAGAGAGTAAAGTAAATACAAGCTCCGCCAGAAGCTGACCTCTTTCTTTTTAATTACATACCGGAGAATTACCAGTCAAGCCGTTTTCTGAAGGAAGGTTTTTTTTTTTTTACCATAAGGGGCACATTGCGCAATCTGTAAGCAGCCGGAAATAACAGCTGTTTTTTTACGTTGTTGGGAAGGGGTATATTTCGGGGATGTATTACAATGGACGTAAAGATGTTCCACTTGATTCGCACGGCATTCGATAATTAAGCATAGACAATGAGGATGGAGTTCCAATTGACGTAATTATGCTTATGGGCCTCCACTGTATATCGAGCTGCAGAATGGCAGGCTACCACTGTGACAGGGATGCCAGACCTGCTCGAATTTGTTTCCGAGAGAGTATGAAGTGGTTCATTGCCATCCGAAAAGTGGCTGCAGAACCTCATGAATGGCTCTCAAATGTAGATCCTTTGTTTTCGCTGCGGGAGTTTTAATGCGATGAGGCCAGTCTAACACTGGCTGATCACTACATTCATTCATGTACATTGCCTTTTGTGTCTTATCATGTTTTGATCGGAGTTTCGTGTTATGTCATGTGCCAAAGCCAGGCAATAAAGAAAAAAATTTGGAGGACGCTTAAGCTTCGCCTTCAAGAGTGGAACGCGATAGCGTTATTACATCGCAGGGGACGCTTTCCCAGCAGAAGCGCTACGGCGCAGCGATCACGTCAGATGCGTCCGGCATCAGACGCTGCACCTAGCAATCGCGCTGTGAGCGGAAAGAGGAGCCGCGTCGCCTAAAAACCACTGTTCGAGTGACGCACGCTGGATGTTGGAAGGGGAGACAGCGAGAAAACTTATTAAACGCAAGGGTATTGGGGCATCCTCGCACCGGTACCCGCGCGGCCAGAAGGGGAGAAGCGGGTGAGCGAAGATAGTGATCTAAAGAAAGGAAAGACGCTTGATTTTACAACCCGTGAGGGTGCACGGCGAAACGTCAGGGGCGAGTGGCGCGCCACGTGTCGGGGCAGCGCCGCACATTGCGAGGAGGGGTTCTTCTGTGTTTGCCGCAAGATGGCTCTGCATGTGCGCAGAGCGCAGAAGAAATGTAGCGGAAACGTACTTCGCTACTCGTGTAACTCTAGGCACTGTTGTGTAACTGCGACTTCTATAAGCGCTTTTGTACCGCTTTCAAGCATCGAACTCGTGGCTGAGGTCAAACTTTTGGCGTACGCTGATGATGTGGCAGTGCTTTGTGCGAACAAAGAAAGTATTTGCGCCGCAGTTGAAGTTGTGAAAGATTTTAGTGCAACCACAGGAAGTCCAGTAAACTGGGGAAAGTGTCTTGGCTTCTGGCACGGGGCGTGGACATCAACGCCTGACTTTTTTGCCAACGTTACATGGGTTACAACACCCGTGAAGTATTTGGGCGTACCTCTAGAATTCTATGAAGGCAGCAAGCCATTTTGACGCGCCCAAGTTCAGGAAATGCGGGAGAAGGCTGACAAGTGGAAAGGAGTGCCGCTGTCTATCTTTGCACGAGCCACTGTGTGTAATCTATTTTTTGTTGCCAAGGTGCGGTACGTCATGCAAGCACTTCGTTGTTCTAGGTTGAGTGTTCAAAAGCTACACCGAATCTTTGCTGTGTTTGTATGGGCATCAAGCTGGGAAAGATGTAGTCGGGATAACCTGTTCCGGCCAATTAAAGACGGAGGTCTCGGGCTTGCTCACTTATTTGTGCGCCAGCTTGTAAACAGATTTATTTTCTTTCGCGACGTTACCGACCCCTTTTTGAGCACTGTGTGCCAAGTGAGGCTAGCGCGGGCGTTGCCCAATTTCTTTGTTGCTACGGAAAGCATGCAAGGGCGTCTTTCTAGTTTTTTCAAAGAGGTTGTCAGCAGTGTTCGAATTCTGTCAGCTCGCTTCTCGACAGAATACTTTTCAGTGAAAAAGAAGAACCTGTATAAAGCTGTTTGTGACGACTTCTTCTCTGTTCCTGTGTACAGAGCCTTGTATAGCGGCCGTCTAGGTCAAGACGTACTGAAGCGTGTCAAAAGAATGCCAGTTTCTCCTGGGGTAAAGACGTTTTTCTTTAAGTTACATAGAGGAACATTATCGCTCCAAACGTTTTTTGAAAGCAAGGGCTTTTATTTGCCGTGGGGTTCACTTTGCTGAATATGTAAACAGCCAGAGACAATAGGCCATGTATTTCTGCACTGTTGGGAGGGCGTCTATTTTTGGGATGTGCTGCAACGAACTGTTAAAAAAGAATTACTATTAGACTCATACGGGATTAGATTCCTGCCAACTGAAAATAATGATGGGATTCCACTTGATATGGATATGCTAATAGGCCTGCACAGTCTATGGCGGTCCAGAATGGGGGGTTTTCACTGTGACCCTGACGCCCGCCCTGCAAGGCTCCACTTTCGCGAGAGTATACACGCATTGGTTGAAATGCAAAAATTGAAGACCACTGTGCCAGACTGGATTTCAAGAGTCGAACCATTATGCGAGCTGAAGGAATTTTAACTTGACAAAGGCAACTCGTATTAGCCTGCCGGCTTCTGTATTAAGTGTCATGCTTGTGGTAACCGCTCTGCTGTGAGTATTCTGTTTGTAGCGCGTTTTTGTTGGTTTTGTTTTGTGTTGGTGATGACCGGCAATGAAGAACAAAAAAGAAAACTCATGGCTGAGTGGTAGCGTCTCCGTCTCACACTCCGGAGACCCTGGTTCGATTCCCACCCAGCCCATCTTGGAAGTTGCTTTTTATTTAGCAAGTGCATGCCGGGATTTATCGCTCACGGCCAACGCCGCCAACGACACCGGCTTTTCTGCGACACGAGCTTCTTAACGCTACTGCGTTAAAATACGATGCGTGGCGCAGTGTTAAAGCGCTGGGTTGAGGATCCAAGGGATAGAGGTTCGATTCCCAAGTTGGAGACAAGGTTTATTAATTTATTCTTTAGGTATCGATTCAATGGTGATTGGGCATAAGCCGCCGCAAAGGCGAGACACTTTTGCTGACAACGATAAAACATTAAAGGCTTTCGCCTTAATATCTGCGCGGAAAGCAGGAACACCCGGGTTCGATCCCGACCGCGGCGGCTGCGTTTCGATGGAGGCGTCCGTGTGCTGTGCGATGTGAGCGCACGTTAAAGATCCCCAGGTGGTCGAAATTATTTCGAAGCCCCCCCTACGGCTCCACGTTCTCTCTTTCAACTTTCACTCCCACTTTCCTCACTTCTATTACAACGCGGTTCAGGTATCCACAGAAGCAAGTGTGACAAAACTGCGCCTTTCCCTTCCTGTGAACAAATTAATAATAATTGTCATGGTGTTTACCGGTGGCCCGCTGCCTCGCCGTGATTGATTGATTGATTGAACGTCCTTTGTTGATTAGGAAGGCTCATGGCCATGGAGGTGGGTACAGGGGAGTAGGCAGAATCTTCATTGTTAAAACTGATCGAAACTGAGATCATATTGCTCTGACCAGACCACTAAGGGAGCCATACTTCGGAAATATGAGTGTTAGCACCAGTTCATAGAAGGGATCGGTTGTTCAGGCGGTAGGGTTTGATCTCGGGGCGTCCAGTAAAAAAGGAGGGCGATCCTAGAGTAGATTTTATAAAACAATCAGTTGGCAGTAAGCGCTTGTCCGTGTAACTTGCTTTAACATGCACCAACTAGTCCAACAAGAAGTTTCAGTGAACGTGCCCACTGACTGGCTGCCTGCAATGTTTTTTTATTGCGAAAGCAATACTACTTGCACTTTCAGCCTTTTCCGTGGCGCGGCCTTAGTGAACCTCTGTGTGACGTCATGTGTGACATCAGGCTGACGAGAAGGGCGACTGAGACGATTCACTCCGCCGACTTTGAGCAGAGCGGAGGTGCGTTCGGTGGTCTCCATCGACTACGGCAGCTTGAGCACAAGTTGGATTCGACGGATTTTGGATATTCGACGAACGGACGCCGAGGATATCAGTTCTTCTAAGGTGGGCCTTCCTCGTCTCGTTACGATTTTTGGGACTTTGATGTGTTCGACGAGCCACGTAGTGAGCTAAGCCTGAGATTAGGCCTAGCAGTGAGAAGCCACCGGTGGCGGAAGCTCCGCTCGGAGACTGCCTTAACCATGAGAGGGACCGTACAAGGTACGGATATAGATCCAGAAGAATTGAACGTGCCGGGACAATGGTACGTTAGTAAAAAGAGAGAGAAAGCGGCTGCCCTGGTGAACGACGAGGCACGCAATATGGAACGCCAGCGAGCCACCGAGAAGCTCGCAGGTAGGAAGATGGCGGCAAAGTCGGTCGAAAGGCAATTTGCACGTATTCCTGACGGCGCCGAGAAAATAGTCATGAGGCCGGTCTCGTACGTCTGATGAAATACGGAAGTGCGTATTTGGCTGACGTAATAGTTTGGGCGGCTGGCGTGAGCCTAGACGCGGCCGGGGAAGATGTCATCTCATTCAATGTGAAGCAACATTCCATTCTTGTTGCCACTGTCAGCGCGGAAAAGAAGAGAAAGTACGCCAACTTGAAGCTCCTCGCGTTTGAAGGGGGAAAAAAATTTGGAGGACGCTTAAGCTTCGCCTTCAAGAGTGGAACGCGATAGCGTTATTGCACCTTGTCGAGAAAACTTATTACACGCATGGGTATTGGGGAATGCTCGCACCGGTATCCGCGCGGCCCGAAGGGGAGAAGCGGGTGAGCGAAGATAGTGATCTAAAGAAAAGAAAGACGCTTGATTCTACAACCCGTGAGGGTGCACGGCGAAACGTCAGGGGCGAGTGGCGCGCCACGTGTGGGGCAGCGCCGCACATTGCGAGGAGGGGTTCTTCTGTGTTTGCCGCAAGATGGCTCTGCATGTGCGCAAAGCGCAGAAGAAATGTAGCGGAAACGTACTTGGCTACTCGTGTAACTGCGACTTCTTTAACATGCTCATAATTACCCATATACACCGCAGTATAACGTTCTACGGCACGTTTATAAGGCAACACCGCATTCACTAGAAGCGCTTTTGTACCGCTTTCAAGCATCGAACTCGTGGCTGAGTAACCGTTTGCACCCTTCGGGCCAAAACCTTCATAAAAATTTTATATTCAACGTTTGTAAGTGCTATGGGTCTGTAAGATGTTACCAGGCGTAATTTGTCTATTTCATCAGTTTTAGGAATGAGTACGGTGTGGGATGACCCATATGACGGAGGCAGGGCATTTACTGTGTAGGCATCGTTATAAATTGCGTTCAAAATAGGTGTGATTTCGTACTTAAATTCTTTGTAAAAACCCGCGCTGAACCCATCCGGTCCCGGCGATTTACCGGCATTTAAACTGTCAATAGCGTGCTCCACTTCTGTTTCAGTTATCTTTAGTTCTAATCTCTCTTTCACTTCATCGTCCAGACGCGGTATCGTCGCCAGAAACTTATTCTTAAAAGTGATAGCGTCTACCGTGTGGGATGCGAAGAGGGTTTGGTAATGGGCGTTGAACGCTGCTTTGATGTGGTCGTTGTCCGCCGCCAAGATACCGCCCCAATCTATTTGGTCGATGTGGTTCCGTTGAGCGTTTGCTTTTTCGAACCCCAGCGCTCGTTTTGATGGCGCCTCCCCTGCAGCTGTGTCTTCTGCCCTTGCCCTCACTAACGCACCTCGATAACGATCTTCGTCTATCAATTCTAGTTTTCGCTTTGTTTTCCGTATATCTTCAATCCATTTCCCCGGCGCTCGAGCTTCCTGTTTAAGCAACGTACGGAGCAGTGTCCTTAACTCCGTCTCTTTCTGTTTTTCCTCAAACCGTATACAGGTTGCCCTCTCTATTGCTTTAATTTTTATAGTTTCTTTACACAGCTCCCACTGTTGCCAAAGGTGCATATTTTTACTTGGGTTTATTTTTTCAATTTCTTCTTTTACTATGCGGGTAAAATGTTCATCCTGCAAGAGTTTATTATTGAATTTCCACATTTCCCACGAAAAAGAATTCCCTCTCTTTACCCATCCAAAAGAACATTTAACTAAACAATGGTCTGAAAACGATACCCGCTCTACTTCATAACTATTGCATTCAGGTAAGATGTCGAGGGATGCATAAATGCGGTCCAGCCTTGCATGGCTCGAACCCTGGAAGTGCGTGAGCTTTACGGTGCGGGCTCCCTCGAGACACTCTGCCACATCCTCGAGGTTACACTCCTCAACAATTCGCGATAGCACTTCAGTGCTTGCGTCTCGGTATGGCCGCCGGCTTGTCTTGTAGTAGGACCACACCAAACGTGTGGGATGAAAGGGAGGTCAATAGTGACCAACATTCAAAAGGCGCGAAGTGTCCTTGAGTGTTGTGATGACTGGGATGGTCGGGTCGCCATGCTTCAGATCGACCTCGAAAAAGCATTCGACTGCGTCGATCACGAAATTTTGTTTTCCCTTTTAGAACATGTGAATGTTGGTTCAGTTATATGTAAGGGTGTGGCCCTGGCGTACCGTAACTGCACGACGAGAGTGATTATTAATAAGAGTCTGGGAGCCCCCATTCGACTGCAGCGTTCGGTGCGACAGGGCTGTCCCCTCAGCCCTCTTTTGTTTTGCATTTATATTGAAACATTGTGCATGAAACTTATGAATAATGTCAACATTAGTGCGTTTAGGTTACAAGCAGCCGAAGTGAAGCTGCTCGCGTATGCAGACGACATCGTTATTTTTACGGTTGACCAGGAGAGTATCACCGAGGCTGTCAAATGTATCCGTGAGTTCTCTCAAGTTACCGGTAGCGGGGTGAACTGGGCCAAGTGCCTTGGGCTCTGGCATGGACAGTGGCCGTCGAAACCAGATCGCTTTGCCAATGTTACGTGGACAGACACACCGACCAAGTACTTGGGCGTCGAGCTGGATGCCTACCGCGAAAGCGAGCATTATTGGAAAGGGCGAATGACCGAACTACGGGATAGAGCCGAGAAGTGGAAAGGCGCCAACATGTCGATTTTTGCCAGAGCTACTGTATGCAATCTTTTTTTTATCAGCAAACTTTGGTTCGCAATGCAAGTTTTGAGTTGTTCGCGCGTAAACGTACAGAAGTTACACAGGATTTTCGCCGTTTTTGTTTGGGCAGGTAAATGGGAACGCTGCAGCAGGACGAATTTGTTCCGTCGGGTAAAAGACGGCGGTTTGGGACTCGGCCATCTGTTTTTACGGCAGGTGGTCAACCGGTTTTTGTTTTTTCGGGATGCTTCGGACCCTTTCTTACGCACCGTCTGCCAAGTTAGGCTACGGCGCCTACTGCCGGAGTTTGTTGTCTCCACCGAAGAAGCTACGGGTGGGATTTTTGGTTATTACAGGGAGGTCGTCGCTAGTGTAAGATTTCTTTCAGTGCGTTTTTCTAATGAATATTTGTCCACTGTAAAACGAAAAAAGCTGTATCGCGATTTATGTGACATTGTTTTGCCACAACCCTTGTACAGAACCTTATACAGTGGAGGTCCGGGCAGAGATGTCTTGAAGAGAGTAAAGAAAATGCAGGTGTCGCCAGGAGCTAAGACATTTTTCTTTAAATTACACACCGGAACATTATCAGTAAAGAAGTTTTTGGAGGAAAAGGATTTTTTTTTACCGTGGGGGGCGCACTGTTTAATCTGCAAGCAGCCGGAAACAATAGACCATGTTTTTTTGCACTGTTGGGAAGGGGTTTATTTCTGGGATGTTTTGCAACGTACGATAAAGAAAGAATTTCCACTAGACTCCCACGGCATCCGGTATTTAAGCATTGATAATGAAGATGGCGTTCCGTATGATTTAATCATGCTCATGGGCCTCCACTCTATATGGCGCTCCAGAATGGCGGGCTATCACTGCGACAGGGATGCTCGACCCGCTAGAATATACTTTCGAGAAAGTGTGAATTGGTTTATTGCCATACAGAAAGTGGCTGCTGAACCTCCCGAATGGCTCTCAAGGGTAGAGCCTTTGCTGTCGTTGCGGGAGTTTTAATGTACTTAGACGAAGCCAGCCTGACATTGGCTGATGATGACCTTCCAATATGTACTTTGTTTTGTGTTATTCGTGTTGTGTTCTTGTGAAATGGTATGAACCAAGGCCAGGAAATAAAGAAAAAAAAAAAAAACTCGTGGCTGAGTGGTAGCGTCTCCGTCTCACACTCCGGAGACCCTGGCTCGATTCCCACCCAGCCCATCTTGGAAGTTGCTTTTTATTTATGAAGTGCATGCCGGGATTTATCGCTCACTGCCAACGACGCCGACGACACCGGCTTTTCTGCGACACGAGCTCCTTAACGCTACCGCGTTAAAAATCTGACTACGTACATCGATATGCCAGAGGACTGCGGGAAAGGCGTCATACATGAAGTCCATTTGTCCTTCTCGGACGAAAAAATTAAGTTAAATTGGTTCACAGGAAGGGAAAGGCGCAGTAACTGTCACACTTGCTCTGTGGACGCCCCAACCGCGCCGTAAGGGAAGGGAGGAAGGTTTGAATGAAAGTGGAAAGAGAGAGAGAGAAGCCGTAGTGGAGGGCTACGGAGTGATTTCGACCACCTGTGGATCTTAAAGGTGCGCTGACATCGCACAGCACACGACGCCTCTTCGTTTCGCCTCCATCGAAACGCAGCCGCCGCGGTCGGGTTCGAACCCGGGAACTCCGGCACAGTAGTCGGGCGTCTTACCACTGCACCACCCCGGCGGGGCTCTCGGACGAAGATATTTTGAAAAGGCTGTAAGTCCACGGGAATCCTCTGGTCCTGGGGGTGCGAAGACTGGGAAGAAACTCGAGGACAGTTTTAATACTGTTTGAAGACAAAGAGGTGCCGCGGTAGGTGAGACTCACGCCCGTGGCGCAACGTTGCGTTCTCTACCGCAAGAAGTTTGAAGTTTGCAACGCCTGCGGCAGGCTCGGACACCGCGATGACGTCTTCCCGGACCCCGCAAATGTTAAATGCCGTGGCTGTGGCATGGAACAACCACCACAAGACCATTTCTGTGAGTGCAAGTGTCAACTGTGCGGGAAAGGACACCCGCTTGGTGACAAAAAAATGCCGAGAACTCTACCGCGTTCCATACGAGGTAAAGAAGAGGAAATGGGAACGCAAGGTCAACAAGCAACAGCAGCAGCAACTTCAGAAGCAGCAGCAGCAGCAGCAAGTCGAAGCGATCGTCGAGCAAAATCACCGAGGTCGTTCGAAGGTCAAGCGTGGAAACGAGGACTTTCGCGCCAGAAACGACTCCTTCCCGAGGCTGGAGGAGACTACCAAATGGCGACAGCTGCGCGGCCGGTCGAGTTCCAGGTCCAGGGGGCGTTCTGGATCCAGACGCAGCTGGAGATCGAGTTCCAGGGATCCGGAGAACCCGTGGACTAAGAAGCGGAGCCTGAGCAGGGACCGTAAAAATGAAAGCTTTGACCGTGGGGCTTCCCAGGCAAATGATAAGAAGGACGAGGAGATCTATAAATTGAGGAAAGAAGTTGGCGAGCTTAAAGATATCATTAATAAGCTCACTCAAGAGTTCCATATACCAAAAGGGCAAGCGCGTACTGGGTCCCTCTCTCCCCATAGAGCGCCACCAAAATTGGTATCAAAACCAACTGGCCTGACCCCTAAGGCTGCGACTTCCACGCAGCCTGCGGCACCGGAGGAGGAAAAGATGATTGTAGAATCGGCTAGACCGCCCCCAATGAAACGCAAAGGAGAAGACGCTGATCCATTGGTGGCACTAGAAAGAAGATTAGAAGCCAAAATTGAAGCTAAATTTGAATATTTCATGACCCAAATCATGGGAGCAATAAACCAAATTCAAAGCCAGATCCAAACCCTTATGGGCGAAGCACAACTTGAAAGGGCAGAATTAGTTGCCATCGGAGAATGGCAGCAAAAAGCTGAGGAAACATTTGATCAGCTCCATAATGGCCAGAGGCGCACCGAGTGAGTCTTTGATCTGGCAGTGGAACTGTCGCGGCTTCCAACGCAAGCGTGCGTTAGTGCAACAGTACTTGACGCTATTAGATGAGAAACCACTAGCTATAGCCCTGCAAGAGACGGGTAAAGCAGCAAAACTCTCGGGATAGCAATCTTTTTCAAGTGACAGAGGTGAGAAATCTCGTGTCACAGCATTGGTTAAGAGGAACATTGCTGCAATCATTCACGAAGTCAATTCGAAAGAAATTGAGGCAGTGCTATTGGAAATTCTTACGGGACGAAAAGAGCAACCAAGCCTGTTCCTCTTACATTTATATAGTAGGCCACAGCAGAGAAAGGTGAGATTCAGGGCCCTCTTTCGCAAAGCGATAATCACAGCCGGGAGTAACCCCTTGCTAATAGTCGGTGACTTCAATGCGGCGCACCAGGAATGGGGTTACGCTAAACAAGATCCTAAAGGCAGGCAGTTATGGGAAGACGCGCACTAGCTGGGACTCACCTTGCACACGGACCCTAGTTTTCCATCCAGGGTGGGTAACAGCGTCTGCGTAGACACTTCCCCTGACTTGACCTTCTCCAAAAATGTGAAAGATCTGAACTGGCAAAATTCGGAGCAAAATTTTGGCAGCGACCATTTTATTCTCGCCTCGATCCTTAAAGAAGGAGTAAAGACGCGCCGTGTGTGTCAACCGAGGGTTACGCAATGGGAACTAGTTAGGGAAGAGCGAGAGAAGGCTGCCGAAAGGAAGATTACAAACACAGAAAAATGGACGAAGAACCTCATGCGTCATGTTGGAGAGGCAACACAGAATCTTGAAGGGGACGATGCTTCGGAGATAGCTGATAGCAAACTGCTTCACATGTGGGAGGCAAAACTTGGTATGGAGCGCAGACAAAAGAAGCAAAAGTGGAACCGTAATCTTAGAAGGAGGATAGCTAGACATAATAAAGAAATTGAAAATTATGCGGTTAAATTATGCGAACAGAATTGGTGCAGCAGATGCGACGAGATAGAAGGAGGCATGAGCCTTTCCAGAACGTGGGGTCTGCTGAGACACCTATTAGATCCGACCAACTCAAAATCCCAGTCAGGAATTAGATTATCAAAAGCCAGGCACGCGTTTAAGGGTACAGACGCGGAATTTATGGATGCACTAGTCAACATGTACATTGGCGATACTCATAGTGCCCCCCTCCCAGAGTATGACGGAGCTCCCAACGAGGAGCTGGACACATCCATCACGGAGGCGGAGGTCAGGGCAGAAATATTGGGACTAAAAACAAAATCGGCCTCGGGCCCTGACGGGATAACTAACAAGATTTTAAGAAGCCTGGATGATGACTCCATCAGCGCTCTTACTGAGTATATGCAAGAAATTTGGACTAAAGGGCACCTGCCTCGGCAGTGGATATCGGCGAACGTAATTCTAATCCCAAAACCGGGCAAACCCCCGAAACTAGAAAATCTAAGACCTATTTCTCTAAACTCATGCATGGGAAAATTGATGGAGCATGTAGTCCAAACACGAATGACGTGCCTTATGGAGAAACACGACCTGTGGCCGCACGAGATGGTCGGCTTTCGACGGGTTTGAGCACGCAGGACGTGATGCTCCGACTCAAATGGAAACCTATGGAAAACTTCGAATCTATGGAAAACTTCATATGTTTAGTCGTTTCTGCATTAATTTGCATCTGCCAGTTGCAGCACCATGCCGTTAGCTTGTCTAAGTCAGATTGCAAAGTAGTTGTGCCGTTAGGGCTGCTTATATCTCTGTAGATTATACAATCATCGGCAAAAAGCCGAACTGTAGAATTAATATTATCAGTTATATCATTAATGTATATTAAGAATAAAAGCGGGCCTATTACCGAACCTTGAGGGACACCAGACCTGACTGGTGCTGGACTGGAAATAGTACTGTTCAGTTTAACCGCCTGAAGGCGATTGGTGAGGAATGCTTCAAGCCATCTTATTGTCTTATTATCTAACTCCAGATTGCGTATTTTCATTAGTAATCGTTTATGAGGTACACGGTCAAAAGCCTTTGAAAAATCGATAAAGATGCCATCCACATAATGAATCAGATGCAATGAAGTGTGAATGTCTGTTACTAGTTCGTAAAGTTGAGTCTGGCATGAAAGCTTCGGACGGAAACCGTGCTGATTGTTTATCAGCAAATTGTTTTGGTTCAGGTGGGCCATAATGTGGGGGTAAGGAATGTGCTCGAGCAGTTTACAACTGCTCGAGCACTAGCTTTTCTATACGCTCTCTTCTTCCTGTTTAGGTGTCTTCCAACATCCCGAGAGAACCATGGGTCGTTTTACGAGATGTTATTGTACATTTGGGCACACATGAATCTTCTATATATTTTAGCTGATCTCGAAATAAGCACCATTTTTCATTAGTTGAACGGCTCGCGCAGCTGGAGTGAAACTCAGTTAAAAAACTATCTAGCATGATATTTATTCTTTCGGTATCTGCGCGCGCATAGTTTAGTATTTGTTTTTTTATTTTTGTTTTTTTTCAGTGCGAAGTAGAGACAATGAGCAATGAACGGCTCTGTGATCCCTGATTTTTTCCATGACTTGAGTACATTCAAGGTCTGGGCTGTTTGTCAGGATGAGGTCTAATATGTGATTTCCGTGAGTTGGTTTATCGACTACCTGGGTGACGTGATGGTAGTGAAGGCAGTGAAGAAACCGAAGATTTTCTGCGCGATCATGCTGTGTATTAATAGATGAGGTGCTCTAATCTATGGCTGGATAGTTAAAATCACCGCATATGACTAGAAAGCAGCGTGGAAATTTGATCGAGATTTGATCAATTGCGTCACTGAACAGTTCAGCGAAATTAGAGCGGCAGTCTGGCAGTCGGTAGTTAGCACCAAGGACACAATGAATGTGCGAAAAGTGAACAGAGACCCAGATTATTTCTAGAGGCGATTCAATATCTATGAGCGATGGTTGGAACCGCAATAAGCACTCCTCCTCCTCTAGCCCCGATCCTATCTCGACGGAAAAGTACAAACGACGATGGGAACATTAGTTCGCTGCTGGCGATGTCATTAGAAAGCCAAGTTTCAGTTCCCACAAGGATATCGGCAGAACAAGTGTGAGTTATTGTTTTTAAAACATCAAGTTTACAAAATATGCTGCGGAAATTTGCCAAGAGCAGAGAAATCGGATTGGGTGTGGCCGTTTTCTTACGTGGTTTTACATACTGTCATTCAGTGGTTTCCTCTTGGTTTTGAGAGTCAGAAGTATCGACTACAGTAGCAGAGGCGCTTTGTTCTTGCACATGAGGGGCAGAGATACGAATAACACAGTCTGAGGCTGAATCATAGCGATAAATGCCGCCCCTCATGTGTAGTTTGTTGTAGCGCACACTGAAACGCTCGTTTGCACTGCGTTGATCCTTGGCGAAGTCGCGTAGCCTTTTTCTTTCGTAAAGAACTTAAAGGAGGAAAATCCTCATCCAACCAGAGTTTTGGTGTTTTGACATCCTTTAACTTTTTCATTTCATTTCATTTCATTTCATTTAATTACCCTAAAGGCCCAAGTGGGCATTACATAGGGGGGGAGAAGTCATAATAACATTGTACAAACGTTTCATAGTGTCATCACATGTTAACAACAAAAAAATGAGAAAAAGTGATATACAGAACTAACAAACAATTACAAACAATATTACATACGTAGATCAATGGCAACACGAGCACAAATCAGAGAAAAACAAAAATAAACGAGCGTAAAAACTATAAAACAGGCGTAGTTCTCAATTTATTAAACATTTCCGACTAAGCAGGGAACATCGTTTCCAAGGCTTCTCTAAATTTTTCATGGTTCGTGAGGCAAACAATATTTTTATTTAGATCGTTCCATTCACTAATTGAGAGATGAAGGAATGAATACTTTAACAAATTTGTTCGCGCAAAAGAAGGCTCCACTTTGTGATCATGGTCGCGGCGAGGAAAGATTTGAGTGGCCGGTTTTATTTTCTCGATGCTGTAATTTGAAGGGTTATAGTAAAGCTTGTGGAAAAATATTAGGCGATTAATTTTCCGCCTGATCTCTAAAAGCCGGAGACCTAACTCTCGCTTAATTAAAGAAATGCTAGAATACGAGGAATAATTGCATGCAATAAAACGCGCAGCTTTGTTTTGCAGAGATTCAAGTTTAGCTATTAGGTATGATTGATGAGGATTCCAGATAATCGAGGCATATTCGAGTTTCGGCCGTACGATTGTGTTATAAACAAGAAGTTTAGTGTCTTTGTTGCAATGACGTAATGACCGTCGCATGAAACCCAGGGTTTTGTAAGAGTTCCCTAATATGTTGTCAATGTGTGTGTTCCAAGACAGGTTGGCTGACAGGTATACTCCTAAGTACTTGTGACTGGATGTGTTCTCAATGGCTAGGTTATCAATCTTATAAGTGTAGTAAATTGCTTGATTACGTGTTGTGAAACGAACAAGTTTAGTTTTTTTAATATTCATAGTCATCTGCCATTCAGAGCACCATTTGATTAGGCGTTGTAGGTCATTTTCTAGTTGTAAACATTCGGTGAGGTTAGTCACAGAGCGATAAATAACGCAATCATCTGCAAACAATCTGAGCGAAGAAGTAATGTTAAGAGAGATATCATTTATGTATATCAGGAATAATGTGGGCCCTAAGACGGAACCCTGGGGTACACCGGATTTTATTACCTGAAATGAAGATAGGGCATGCTCTATTTTAACGGCCTGTCGCCTATTGCTCAAATATTCCTCAACCCAATTAACCACTGTGCTATTAATGTTAATGTGCCTCATTTTAAGTAATAATCGTTTATGTGCTACGCGATCAAAGGCTTTTTCGAAATCAATAAATATGGCATCTATCTGTTCTAAATTGTGTAAACTGTAGTGGATGTCTGTAGTTAGCTCAAAAAGCTGGGTTTCACACGACCGCCCACGCTGAAAACCATGCTGGTTAGCAAAAAGTATATCCTCACTGATGAGAAAATTTATCATTTGGGAAGATAGAATATGCTCAAGTAATTTGCACGCTATAGATGTAAGAGATATGGGCCTATAATTACTTTTACTATTCCGATCACCTGTCTTATACACGGGAACTACGTAGGCAATTTTCCAGTCATCTGGAACGTGTGCTTCATCAAGCGATTGCTGAAAAATGCAAGCAAGAATTTGTGCCGAATTGAGTTTTGTAATCTTTAGCAGCTTAGCAGTGATATTATCAGGCCCAGGGCTGCAGGACGATGGCAACCGTTCAATCGCTTTAAGGACACCTCCTGTGTTTATGGTAATGCTAGGCATGAGGTTTGTAGCATGAGGACTTAAGCTAGGTGAACATGTGGTTTGTTCGTCCTGATAAACACTACAAAAGTAATCATTGAGTTCGCATGCAACTTCCTCGGGCTCTAAATAAATACCAGAATCATGTTTAAGGTTCGGAAGTTCCCTCGAAGACGCAGGTGAAATGACCCTCCAAAATTTTTGTGGATTGGTACGCAAAAAGTTTGGCATATCAGTGTTATAAAAGTTGTCTTTGGCCTTCTCAATTTCTTGTTTGCATACCCTTGCAAAATCCAAATATTCTGACCAGTCAGCGTCAGTCTGACTACGTGAAGCTTTGCTGTACAACCGTTTCTTTTTATTTAGGGAACGTTTTATATCTCTTGAGAACCATGGCTGATCATTTGTAATGTGAATGCACTTTTTCTTTATATATTTTTCTTGTAGTCTTTTGAGTTCATCTCGAAATGTAGTCCAGTTTTTAGAGACAGTAGAACATTTATAGTTCTGCAAAAAGGAATGACAAAACATTTCAAACTCGCTGTTCAGGCCATCACAATCAGCATTAGCATAATCATAAATAATCTTTTCGCGTACAGATTTTTTTGGTGTACAAGACCTGAATAAACAGTGAATTGCATGATGGTCGCTGATGCACTCTATCACTTGCGTACTAATACTTTCGGGATGTGTTGTAAGAACTAAATCTAAGATAGCATCTGCGCGCGTCGGAGTCAGAACAGTCTGTGTCAATTGAAACAATGATAATAAGTTAAGAAAGTCTTTACATTCATTCGGGAGGCGCTCGTCTAATGTCGGAGTATCTTTCCACAGCAAATGAGGAAAGTTGAAATCACCGGCTAACAAAATCGCTGCATTTGCATACTGGAATTGCACATGTGATAATACGTCACACAGTTCGTCAGCGAAGTTCAGAGAATAGTCAGGAGGTCTGTAACAGGCACCAATCACGAGCGTAGTGGCTGGCAGGTAACAGGCAACAAATAAAATTTCCAATGGGCTATCAATATCAATAACTTTTGTGCTGATGTTTTTCCGTACGCCGATTAGAACGCCGCCACCTCTTCTGAGTTGACGGTCTTTTCGATACAAGAAAAATTCTTTTGAGAGCAAGATTTCCTTGTCTTCTATATCTGGGGTAAGCCATGTCTCAGTGCCTACAATTGCATCCGCAGCGCAAGTGTGTGTGAGGGTTACTACATCATCCTGTTTATTCAAAATGCTTCGAAAGTTCCCGTACAGTAATGAAAATGCGGCTTGGGCGTTTCGATGTGGCGAAGCATTCTGCAGTCATGGCTCCTCTACCTGCGCTGATATCTGACGAACGCAGCCATTAGCGGAATCATAGCAGTACTTTTTCTTGCCCAAGAAAAGTTTGTCAAATGAAAGGCGCATTTTTTCCTTTTCTTTGCGATTTTCGCGAGCGAAATCACGGAGCTGTTTTCGCACGAATTGGACACGAGGTGAGAAGTCCTCTTCTATCCATACCTTATCAGTTACGTCTTTTAGCTTAAAAGCGTTTGCCAAAATTTTGATTTTAGTTTTAAAACTAGCAAACCTAACAATCAGTGGCCTGGGATGTTCTTTTCTTTGGCTGCCAATTCTATGGGCACGCTCGATATCGGAGATATCAACACCAAGATTGGCTTTACAGAAATCAACCACGACTGCCTCTGATGTTTCGTAGCTCTCTTTGTCTTTTTCCCGTAGACCATTGAAAATTAAATTTTTCCGTCGGGACCGATTGTTCATGTCATCCAGAAAGTCAGCCAGAACTTCCTGGCCCTTTTGCTGGCGCGTGCATTCCATTTTAAGGTCATCTATTGAGCTTTGAACTTCAGCTACTTTTTCGTTATTTTCAAGGCCCTCCAAGGCGGTTTCCACCTTTGAAATGCGCTTTTTGATGTCAGTGATTCCTGTAGAAATATCTTTTATCTTGGCCTGAAGATCCCTTTCAAATTTATCTCGCGAGGCAGCGGCTTCTTTCAGGGCTTCGAGAATTTGGCCGTACTTTTCGGGGCCCGGATTTGTTTCTACATCACCACAGCATAGTAAAAGTTTAGCAAGACAAAATAAAACAACAACAACTCTGCTTCGAGGGCACCAGCGGTTAAGAAGAACAGCGGTTGCCCAATTCTGTGATCTTTCCTCATCATTGTGCCGTTGCTTCGGGCAAAAACGGCCTATTCGTATTCGGTATGTGACCACATCTACTCCCATTGCAAATCCAGGTCTATTTACATGAGACAGAACCAGTATCACACTGCACAACCGACGCTTCGAGGGGATCTGCGGCACAATATTGGTGACAGAAAGCAGGCACTAGGTTCCTCACTCACCTACAAAAGATGATAGACGGGTGTGAGTGTACACGTACTGGCCGCAAATCCCACAGGAGTGTCGGTGTAAGCGCGTTTTATAGGTTTCTTCGTCCACCAGGCGTCAGTGATGTCCCGCACGTGATCCAAAACTTAGACTTGAATGCATTACTTGCATTCAAGTTAGCATTGAATGCTAACTTGAATGCATTACTTAGAACTTCGGTTATAGACTTAGAGTTAATGAATTTAACAAAGATTGGCCGATGACTATCAGCACGACGCTGTCCTAACCGGTGGGCTCTTTCGATGACGCCGACTTGAATACCAAGATAGGTGCCTATAAATTCTTTGACAATGCGCTCAGATTCAGCATATCCTTCTTGTTCGACTTCAGGAAGGCCTTTGATGATCAAATTATTTCTTCGCATGCGGTTGTTCATGTCCTCTACCACACCAATCAATTCACTGTTTGTTTTGTTAATGTTAACCTTGCATTCCTGCACAGAGTCGCTCATTGTGACAAGGCCGTTTTTGAGCCCCGATACACCAGTCAGACATTGTTCAATAGTGGACACTCGCGTATTTATGGAGTTGATCTGCTGATTGAGTTCTCTTAACGACGTAGTGGTTTCAGCGTGGCACTCTTTTAGCAGCGTGAGTACATCGTCAATCTTAGGACCTGGGTTAGCCTCTACGTCGCCCGCACAGTGTAATAGCATTGCAATACACATGGATAACATAAGCGAAGAAGTTTTAGCGCACAGCATACGTAGAAGGCCACATTCTGATGCGAAACGCTCACTACGGGAGCAGTGAATTGACCGACGAGCAAAAAATGAACCAATGAGAGCACGGTACGAACACACGTCAATACCCATTTAAGCAAATATCAAGACACAGTAGGGATTGGCAGCCACTGTGGTCAGGAACTTTGAAAGAACAAAGAAACAAAATGCCTGCCTATAACAGCAAAGGACACGAGTTACACATGTGCAGTTGTGGCTGCGAATCCCCGGGCGATGATGCCAGGCGGTGGCTTTTATAGGGTTTGATGGCGCGGCGACCTCTCATGGTTGGCCCGCGTCCCTTGTCACGGTGCGGTGCAGGATGATCGCCGGCCCTCAGCTGGCACACCTGGGAGCCAGATAAGATGGCGAGCTGGCCCTCGGTAGATAGCAAAGATGAATTAATAGGGCTTGGCTGGCACGAGGCAAGGTACGCCGATCTATAACAGCAAAGGACACGAGTTACACATGTGCAGTTGTGGCTGCGAATCCCCGGGCGATGATGCCAGGCGGTGGCTTTTATAGGGTTTGATGGCGCGGCGACCTCTCATGGTTGGCCCGCGTCCCTTGTCACGGTGCGGTGCAGGATGATCGCCGGCCCTCAGCTGGCACACCTGGGAGCCAGATAAGATGGCGAGCTGGCCCTCGGTAGATAGCAAAGATGAATTAATAGGGCTTGGCTGGCACGAGGCAAGGTACGCCGATCTATAACAGCAAAGGACACGAGTTACACATGTGCAGTTGTGGCTGCGAATCCCCGGGCGATGATGCCAGGCGGTGGATTTTATAGGGTTTGATGGCGCGGCGACCTCTCGTGGTTGGCCGGCGTTCCTAGTCACGGTGCGGTGCAGGATGATCGCCGGTCCTCAGGTGGCACACCTGGGAGCCAGCTAAGATGGCGAGCTGGTCCTCGGTAGATAGCAAAGATGAATCAATAGGGCTTGGCTGGCACGAGGCAAGGTACGCCGATCTATAACAGCAAAGGACACGAGTTACACATGGGCAGTTGTGGCTGCGAATCCCCCATTAGACATTAAAGTAGAAGGAAAACCAGTTCCAAAGGTAGATCAAATCAGAATCTTAGGACTATTCGTTCAGGAAAATGAATATAATATGATAGAACAATCAGAAAGCTAGAGGGATTCGCCACACAAGCCATTGGAATATTTAGAAGAATCGCGTTGAAAGGACGAGGCCTGAAAGAAAGAAGCTTGCTTAAACTCATCCAAGCTTACGTAATAAGTCGCGTGAGCTATGCCACGCCGTTCTTAAATACCAGGTCGGAGGAGAAGAAGAGGTTAGACTCTCTCATTCGACGGTGCATAAAGAGGGCCCAGGGCTTACCAATTACCACATCCACAGAAAAGCTCCTTTCTATGGGAGTGCACAATAGCTGGGACGAAATAGCGGAGGCTGTCAGAGTTTCGCAGCTGGAAAGATTAAGTCGAACGACCTCGGGTAGAACTATACTCGAAATGGTAGGCCTGCAGACAGAGAGGGGACTACGAGAAAAATCAAGTATCCCACAGGACTGCCGAGAAAATTTAATCATTCCCCCCCTCCCTTGTAACATGCATCCCATATTCAACACAGAGAGGAGGGAGAAGAGAGCAGAAGCACTAATCAGACGCTTCGATTCGATTGCGTACGTGGATGCGGCAAGCGGCAAAAGGGGGGCCGTCGCCTCGGTGGTCGACGGCCGAGGTGCCCCGGTATCAGCCGCCACCATAGAAGCCGCAACACTGAAACGGCTGAAGAAGTTGCAATAGCGCACGCTTGCGTCGGAACGCAAGCCAATTTTATAATCAGCGATAGCAAAACGGCTATTTTGAATTTTTGAAAGGGTAGGGTCTCGCCGGAAGAGGCAAGGATTCTGGCCAGTAGACGACTAAACAGGAAAATTCGCCGAATTTGGACCCCTGCACACACGTCCGTTCCTTGGAACGAAGAGGCCCACGAGTTAGCCCGAGCTCTCTACTTCCGGGTAACTGTGGAGCCGCCCGATTGCCGGAACATGGACGAGCGTCTGCAAAATTATACGGAGATTCTTCAAAATTACAGGTTAAGCAGGAGACTGGTGCCACCACCGGATAAAAGTCTAAACAATAGGGAGGCAGTCGCATGGCGGCGCCTGCAAGCTGGGAACTTTGTAAACCCAGTCTGGGCATATTATGTCCAAATGGAAGATAGGAGAAACGATAAATGCAAGCACTGTGGGGAGAGAGGGACCCTCGATCATATAATCTGGGAATGTACTAGCTCCCCAGGGGCTAAAACAAATATAAATTGTAGAGAAGCCTGGGAAGCCCTGCTGCGGAGCGAGGTCCCTGCTGGATGGATGGATTGAATACAGGAGCGTCCCCTTTGAAACGGGGTGGTAGCAGTAGCTATCATGCTAATTTTTCTCCATATATCTTAAATATATCTGCTCCACAGCTACAAGCCATCCGCCTGGCGGAAGAAGCCGCGAAGAGCCAAGACCTCTTTGCCTGCTTCTGATCGCGGAGGTCTCTGCTCCCGTCCCTTAGTCCTGCGTGCCGGGGGCGGGAATTGGGGGCCTCCTTATCTGGTGGAAAATAAAGTTATCGTCATCATCATCATCATCATCATCATCATCAAGGGCGACCGACTCGCGCCGTCGCAAGCCGCGGCGGTGCCACCACCGGCGCCTAACTCCTGCGCTCTCCACTAGGAGCGCTACAGGTGTTGTGACGTCACGCTGAGAGAAGGGCGACCGACTCGCTCCGTCGCAAGCCGCGGCGGTGCCACCACCGGCGCCTAACTCCTGCGCTCTCCGCTAGGAGCGTGATTGTGGCGTTACGCTGAAGAGATTAGCCTCGACTCACGTCGCTAGAAAGCAGTAGCTGTACCAACCACCAGCGGCTTAAGATTGCTTCGCGGCGATGCCGCCTACCACTAGGGAAGCTTGTCGTAAAGCGCGTAAAAAAGAGCGGCGAGCTACAGAGACAGAGGAAGAGCGTGAAACAAGACTCGCTAAGCGACGTGGCCAGTATGCGGCTCGGCGAGAACGTGCGAGCTCTTCAGTGGATGACGGGACTGATTCGCAGAATTTGAAAGGCTAGAAAAGCATAGGTTGGTCACAGCGTTCAGTCGTTGTGAAGACTTAATCGCCAACAGTGAGGTCACGGTTGTCACATTGAACGTGAGATACCTTGCTGCGCATCAACACAACATAGCCACAAATACACTCTTAATGTCGGCTCATCTGCTAGTATTCACTGAGACAGGGTGCTCTGGGGATACTCCCATCTGCATACCTGGGTTCAACTTTGTCGGGGAGGCTAGGCGCGATACCCAAAGTAGAAACGCAGGGGTATGCATATACGTAAGGCAACCCTTGGAAGCAACCGTAGTGACACCCCCAGTGCCTACCGAAGATGGGGAAGCAGTGTGTGTTGAAGTGATTGCTTTGGACTTAGTTGTGGCTGGTGTCTACATCTCACCGCGAACAGGAGACGATGCTGCACTCAAAACCTTCGCAAATGGCCTGCCGAAGCGCACTGATAAAAGAATGCTCATATGCACTGGTGATGTCAACAAGGACCCAAGAAGGGACCCCAAATTCATCGAGGCCTTGGACGAAAAATACTACCTCCAGCTATGCCCTCAGCAGCCAAGATCAACTACTCAATGGGGGAGCAGTTCGGACTTGATCGCCTACAGAAATGCAGACCGGTATTTAATAAGAGAGGTACAAGTGAAGAATCACTTCTTCACGGACCACCTAAGTATGTTTATTGGCTTGAATAAAAGCGATGAGCCACTGTAACAATGTGTCTCTTGTGTGACTAGTGTGTACCTTGGATTCACCAGGATACTTGCCATGAGTGCCAAGCATGCCGTTGTAGCCAGTGAAGGAACAGCAGTTCTACAGTCTGCATTAACATCACCAGCAAGCAAGTATATCCTCACAGCCGCAGCGATTATAGTTTCACTACTAGTTGCACATAGAATAGCCAAGTGATCACCGCAGCAACACAACGTATACAAGTTTCACACAAGCACCACAACAGCACGACTATCACGTGAGCGAGGGCGTAGCCATGGATATTGCTTTCGCAATTTCCCGACTTAATCAAGTTGAGCCACAGCCATTTTCTATAAGCGTTGTGCCTTGTACCACATTCATCAGTCAACTTGAATGGAGTTTAGTGTATTCGTGCGGATATGCGTTTATGCTTAATTTTGATTCATTTGGCACGGCAGGACAATGCTGAGCGGCGTGTGCTGTCGCGGCCTGGCTTGGCTACTGGCCCTCCTGGTGCTGGGCTCGATGTTGGTGTGCCACGCCGAACCGCAGGCAGGCGGCGACTGGAACGCCCTGTCCGGCATGTGGGGAAAGCGCGCCGACTGGAACCGCCTGTCCGGAATGTGGGGCAAGAGGGGACCCTACGGACCATACCAGGTAATCTCCTTTTTAGGTTAGCGCCACAGTGCAGAAAATCTGTCTCACATCAGTGAAGCCCTGCCGTGTTTACAATATTATTTGTTGTTTCCTTGAGGGCCTGAAGTCATTACCTAAAGGTTGCAAACAAGCATAAAGAGAAAAAATTTACAGGAACTGAAAAAGAACTATAGAATACAGAAGCATGTGAGAACAAGTAATATTTATTTATTTCATTTATTTCAAAGTACTCTCAGTCACAAATGGGACCGTTACTGCAGTGAGCTGATATATGATCTGAGTACAACACATGATCTGGATACAATCAGACGTACGATTGGAACAAATGAAAAGCAAAATCGCCCAGTAATCTTTTACAAGCAAAATACAAGGCACGATAAAAATAAGACAACAGCAAAATCAATTTTGGTTAGTTGATAGCACAGCTATCGCAGGAAACTGTCAATTATTTTAAGTTTCATATATAATTGTTCCACCTAGAATCAAGCGATGATACAAAAAGCTGTACAACAAAACATGGTAGAAGGCACACAGGGAAGTAATAAACGCTAGAAAAAATAAGTTTTCATTTCTCGCGGAGTGCTTTATGATCAGTGCATTAAGCTGTGCCCTTGGACAACGAATTCCATGCCTTGAGGAAGTAGTAGTAGTAGTAGTAGTAGTAGTAGTAGTAGTAGTAGTAGTAGTAGTAGTAGTAGTAGTAGTAGCAGCGGTAGTAGTAGTAGTAGTAGTAAGTTGTAGTAGTAGTAGTAGTAGTAGTAGTAGTAGTAGTAGTAGTAGTAGTAGTAGTAGTGGTAGTGGCAGTGGTAGTGGTGGTGGTAGTGGTGGTTGTTGTTTTTGCTGCTGTTGTAGCAGTTGTAGACTTTATTGAAGCGCAACACTTAGGCGCCTGAGCAGGCCATCGAGCAGGCTTAGCGCCTCAGCACTAAGCTAGTCCATCCGGGCCCAGATAGTATCGGAGAGGATGGGAAAGAAACCCGATTGCACTGCAACCGGGCATGAAAAGAGGCAGTGGGAGTAGTTGGAATAAGGGGAAGGGCAGTTGGTGCATGAAGGATCGCGGCAGAATCTGTACAGACATAGCCGTGCAAGAGTTGTGGGCTTATTGATCTGTATCTGCCGAAGGACGTGAGCCTCCTAAATGGAGAGATCAGAATGAGGGTCAGTAGCATTGCAATATTCTCTGGTGGTGGCTCGAAGAGACAGTCTCAATCTGCCCTCCAAGGACCTGGGCCAGGGGATAAACGGTGCCCGGTTACGAGTTTCACTGGCGAGCTGGTTCGTCAACTCATTGCTTTCAGTCCCCGAGTGTCCAGTGATCCACCGGAGGGAGACGAGGCAGGGCTACAGCGCAACAGGTGTGGCCTCGAGCTCCGTGGACAGATGAGGCGTGAGAGTTTTAGATTGAATTGCATGGATTGCCGCCTGGGAATCCGTGTATATAATACACTTAGGCACAGGTGGGAGAGAATGGAAGCTTTGAAAGGCGTGAATGATGGAGAGGATCTCAAGCGAGATAATATCCGAAGGGTGGAGAAAGGCGCCGCTAGTGTGAGTCATAGGGGTAGATAGACGAAGATGAAAGAGGACCTGGCTTCCAGACCCGCGAGGAGTCACATAAGAGGCATCCGTGTGAACGACTCAATGGGTATTGAAGAGCGGACTATAATGAGAGGCAGCAGCATGTCGGCTTGCCAACATGCAGGACCTCCGACGTATTGGCTGGAAGAGGAAGTATATAGACGTTAGTAGCCTCCGGCGGGGAAGGAGTTGGCAGAGGGACTGTCTGGATGGAGGAAATATTATCCTGGTTAAGAAGCCAGCGTCCATGAACTGTGCTGGAAAGGCGAGCTAACTGTCGGTCGCGGTGTAGGGAAAGGAGACTGCGAAGATGATGAAAGAGCCCGGTGGCATAAAGCTTATCGATGGAAGTGGTTATAGGAAGACGGAGAGCAGCTTTACAAAGGCAGTGAAGAGCTCTTACGTGTCTAGCTGGCTTTGGGTGAATTAAAGGTATGGTATGAAGTAAGGAAATTTGTTAAGAGCCAGCGTCTGAGAAAGTCGACAGGCGTGAGCTTTCCTCAAGCGAGAGGACCATCTCACAACTGGGCGAAGTAAATGGGTGGCATACTGACTGGTAGAAACAGCCGCATGGAGAGCCCGGGCCATTGAGAAATTTTGGGGGTTGGGGAGCCACCCAAGGTAAGCGCGAGTTTTGAGCTCGTTGATAGGCAGAGTGAGTCTGACTTCTAGGGAGACAGGCCTGAATGGTCAAGAAAGGAAGAAATGATCCTGCTGAATGGTGCCTTGAACGTGACCAGAAGATCCGCGTAAGTCAATGCTCGGAAACGGGCCTCGCGATTAAAAAGAAAAGCTCGAATGTAGTTCGGGAGCCGTGGCGAGAGCCGCAGTCGGTGCTGGAAAGGGAGAATGTGGTGGTGGCAGACGCAATCGAATGCTTTGCGGACATTAACTGTGATTAGGGCGTGAAGCTGAGAGCTGCCGCAGGTGAAGAAAGTGTGCTGAAGTTACTGTGCAGACACGTGGGGACGAAAACCAATGAGGGAGCGAGTTCGAAGCCTCCTTGCGAACGCCATTCTTTCTAGTGGTCGCTTTTGCAGCGGTCGGGTTCTCATGGCTGATACAGGATGAAAATATTAGCGGAGCGGTCAACAAAAAGTGATGTAATTTCTGATAAAATGTATAAAATAGGCGCGAAATGACACGCTATGATTCCAGAATTGGTAGATGGAGGGACACTGCTGTCTCGTGAATACAATGATGGTTGCTCTATTTGTCATTGATTCCAATTGGAAGGATTGGTACGATAGCAATGACAAGATGGAAAATGTGTACTCTAATCTCGTTCGAACCAATGCTGTACACGCTATCTATCTAATACCACGAGACCGAGATTTAAGGTTCCCACGCATATAGCTAACTGAGCACGAAGCATTGGAGACAATAGTTTGAATGACCCATGAAAGCGATAATGTCAGATTTACACTATATATTTTTACGATTGTGGTACGTTGATAGGAACTGACGGAAGATGTAAGCGTAATGCGTCAAGTTTTTCTTACGACTAAACAACAATAATTTGCATTCAGCTAGGTCTAAATGCATCGTCACTTTTCGCACCAGGTTCTGTTGCAAGGCCATTTTATCAGCCAGGATATGTGACAAACCCATCTGAAAACAGCTGCAATTTACATTAAACGTTAGAAGGCAAAATAATGGAGATACGCCGGCTCGGATGCTTCAGGATGCACCAGTTAGGAGGGGTTGTACGTCTTTGGCATATGTGAAGGGCTAGCGTCCCTTTATCAAATGCCAACCCATTAAATTGGTCGAAAAGCCGAGAAATAAAAGCTGGCGACTGGATTATTTTGAGTTAAGCGACCGAAAGCCTTATAAAAGCCTAAAAACAACTGCACCAATTTGGAGCTTATTATCCATACTTTGAAATATGTCATGGGCGAACTCGGCCAATTGTCTCGTGCGAAAGTGGTTATATATATGCTTATATATATGTATGCGTATATATATATATATATATATATATATATATATATATATATATATATATATATATATATGCTGATAAGGGTAAAAGAAGTTAGTTGAGAAAAGATATAAATAATAGGGTTCTAATAAATAACATAAATCCGACAAAGATAGCAGTAAAAGCCAATCTGCTGCATACTCACTTTAGGCTTGGTGCTGCTCGATGAAGAAAACCACGCAGTGACGTAGTGTTCAGTCACAACGCTGACAGCAGGGCACATCGTCCACAACCCATGCGCGAAGCAAAAAAAAAACTATATTAACCCAGATTTAAGCGTCCTGTGTGTCCCACGCTAACTGGTCCGCCAGCTGGTCAATGACTAGCCAAGCGCACCGCGCTGCCGGAGAATGGTGTGGAAAATTAGGGGAATTAAGGGCAGGAGAAAAGGCAGCATTCTAAATTTTCATGTAATATTCAGGACAATTGGGCATGCGGGGAAGTGTCACATAGAGTCCAGTGAGTGCGAATAAGGAGTGTATTTCGGTGTATGCATCCACGAAAACGTCCTCAATACTTGCTCTGGCAAAGAAGGCACATTACCTTAGGGGTTTTGCCATACGCTGAACGCCGACGCATGTTCTTTCCTGCTGGGCTACACAGAACCTATACATTTAGAAGCTATGTATGGAGTGTCACATTTCACATAGTTTTTATATTCATCCGAGAGAAGTGTACTAGGCGAACCACCACAGTAGCGTCCTCTCTTTTTGTTTTCAAGTGTCCCGTTTCCCGCATGGCCTTTTGTATGCATAAAGCATTGTTTCACCTTTATTGTGTTTAGAAAAAGGGCTGATTTTCAATTTTTTTTTGCCCATAGAGAAATGAAACTGTTGATAGCTTGAATCTCTTTTCAGGATTACAAGGTAGATACTTTTTTTTTTATTCATTTCATGTGCGTGGAAGTGGGCTTCCAGTTCGGCTGCAGATTCAGCTGCGCAGTTTCCCGAGAACGTTTTCATTGTTAATGAATCTCCATGTTCTGCCATGCAGGCCCTATTGCTGCGTGCTGGGGAGTCTGGCGAAGGCGCAAGCCACGGCATCAGTGCCCGAGCCGCGGGACCAGCTGCCCTCCGCGAGAATCACTGGAACGATCTGAGTGGATACTGGGGCTGAGCTAAGCAGCCGGAGGTGAAAAAGGGCCACCTAATCATTTCTGTTGCAGCTCTCACTCTACGCTTGTTTCTGGCTTTACATTTTTCTGTGAAAACAAGTTGAAATACTCACTTTGGGTCACTAAACATCATGCGAATCGGTTTCTGGGTGTCAAATATTTGACTAAGACGTGTCTGATATATGTGAAACTTGGTTTGGTTTCGGTGTTTAACGTCCCAAACCGACTCAGGCTATGAGAGACGCCGTAGTGGAGAGCTCCGGAACTCTCGAACACCCGGGGTTTTTTAACGTTCAGTGGCATTGCACGGCACACGGGCTACTAGCATTTTCACCGAAAAGCTGCAGCAGTGTTTACTAGATTCGATCCTTGGGCACAGTAGTTGAGCGCCCAAACCACTACAACACCCCGGTGGGGTATATGTGAAACTTGAAGCGCGGAACACCATCAGAGCAGTAACCGCACAAATGGGGGTTGCACTACTTCAAGTACGCATTTAAGAATATCAGTGCCATCTAGTGAAATGTGCGTTGATGAAACGTTCCTTGCGCCTTTTTGAGAGGTCGGAAACGATACTTGTTTAACCGCAACCATCGGCAAGCCGTACAATGGCTAAGCTCCCTTTGAGGCTGCGTGCCTGCGATTTCCTTTAAGCTGCGTAACATTGTCACCACGTACTCAGGTTTATCAGAGCTCCTGCTATTTAAGCATGGTTCCATGGCCATTTCTTTCACTTCAGAGTTATTTCTTCGACCCGCTCTATACGCTTCCTATTTCTTAACGTTATGCCTGCCATTTTGCGTTTCATAGCTTTCTGCTTCGTCTTAAGTAGAACCCTGTTCGTTGGGCTCCACATTTAATCGCCGTATGTGAATACCGACGGATGCAACTAATATATTTCCCATTGAGGTAAGCTTCCAATCAAGATCTGAGAGCACTTGGGCAACAATCATGCTTGTCAGTACTATGCCGGCATGCACGCCTTCGTTGTGTTGCGCCCTTCCCACAGCTTAATACCCAAGAAGCTGTTTGCCAGCAGCACTCACCGTAGCCAAGGCCACAGAAAATAGCGAACGTCCGCGCAATAGGCTACCGTGAACTCATAACAGGGAGGAGGAGGAGGAGGAGGAGGAGGAGGAGGAGGAGGAGGAGGAGGAGGAGGAGGAGGAGGAGGAGGAGGAGGAGGAGGAGGAGGAGAAAGAGGAGTAGGAGGAAACAACTTTATCCAACGCATTACTAAGCGTCAAGAATGTCCTGGGCCAGGGTCACCAAGGCCAACTGATCGTTCAGCTGGTCAGATGCTAGCCAAGCCCGCCACGTTCGGCGAGGAGGGTGTGGAAAGTGGGGTGCAACAGGGCATGAAAACATGCATCACTATGACAACATTAGAGAAACTCTTCATTCACTTCCGCTTCCTGGTAAATCCCTCACTACCACGCAAATACGCATTCTTAGACGCATACAACTAAATACACTGCTTACTCCTGCCAGATCGTTTCTATACCGATTCAGACATTCCCCCGCATGCTCAAATTGTTCCGGACAGTATCTCATTATATCTTCAACTACTTAGGAGAGTGATGTGGGAAAAAAGCATTATTGAGCCCATTTAAGCTTCTGCATGATGTGTAAGCATGACGCCTGTATATCAACTTGCTTATTTTTTTTTTTCATTAGATCACTGCTCTTTAATATTATTTTATTAGATAATTTCTAGGCGTAAAAGAGATCGGCCATCTCCGCTTTCGGCAAATGCCGCTTCTGAATAGGCGATTAAACTTAGTCGTCTCTATAGCAAGGAGCTTTTATGCCTGGAGGTCCGACCATTTGAAACGACAGGAACAGCCCAGATGCGCAAGTGAGAGCGATACTTCGTCGTCCTTGTAACTTCGTCGTGAACCAGGTGGGAATGCTAGGTGGCACTATATCCCTCCTTCCGGAAAAAAAAAAGAATAAAAATGAAGAACGTTGGAAAGAACGGTATGAAAAACAAAAGAGGAAAAAGAACACGTCGGTTACAACGGCGGACGTACGCTAGGCAGGACAATAATAATACGACTTAAGCCGCCCAAAGAGCAAAATGTCGGAGCTGAGAATGCGACGTTTTGTTAGTGCAGCGCCATCTGGAATAACTTCATAAATGAGGTCACTGACATGACGTAACCGTTTGTAGGACACGAAGAAGCGGGACTGGTGGCCGCACCAAGACTTGGCCAACATTTTTATAGGCGACCTGTCGGTGACGGAGCTCTGCTGCCGCGCGATGTGCACGCGGCTGAGTTGACGGGCTTCCTCAATACGTCAGTTAAGCCTAAAAAAAGTTCTCTTAAGCTATATTCCTCAGCGCGGCGGACATCTGGGAATTATCTTCTGGACACGACAGCATGGCATCAAGCGGGCTCTGGACTTGGCGTCCATACACAAGTCGAAATAGTGTGAAACTCGTAGTTTCCTGTAAGGGCCGGTGACATGCGGTAGCACCGCATCCTAATTCTTGTGCTGTTGTACACTGACAGCATGTCCGCAATCGTCTTATTCAATCTTTCGGTAAGGGTACGCAGCTGTGGTCTTACAGTGGCTCGTGCAGCTCAGCTGAATGATGTGGTCGATGAGCTGCGACGTGAAAGCTGCATCTCTGTCGGCTAGCAGCCGCAAGCTGATGTGCATGAAAAACTCGGCTATTTCAGAAGCTGTGCCTTTGTCTTGGCATATCGAGTCAAATAGTAAGTAGCGACTACTATTCATTCTTAGTCAAATATTTCGTCTCCTTAGACAGCTTACCGGTATCCTCTCTAAATATCCTACCGCCTATTTCTACCGCACATTCAGTAATGATATGTCTGAAATTATTGTTCATTGCTTCTAGGGTAATGTCGCCATCTTAGTTTAGACCTGAATATCTATTCTCGGCGGGAAACATCGGCGGTGATGCAGGCATTGCGAAATCAGGGGGTAGACGAGCCGTACGTGAAAGTGCTGGAAGATATATATATAGTGGCTGCACAGCAACCATAGTTCTGCACAAAGAAAGTAACAAAATTCCCATAAGGCAGGGCGTTAGGCAAGGTGACACAATCTCCCCAGTACTATTCGCAGCTTGCTTAGAGGAAGTATTAAGAGACTTGGAATGGGAGCAGTTAGGCATAAGGGTAGATGGAGAATACTTAAGTAATCTGCGATTTGCTGATGACATTGCCGTGCTATGCAACTCGGGGGATGAACTGCAAATAATGATTGATGACCTAGACAGGAAAAGTAGAAAGATAAGCTTGAAAATCAATATGCAGAAGACTAAGGTAATGTACAACAGCCTCGCGAAGGAACAGCAGTTTACATTAGATAGCGAAGTACTGGAAGTAGTAGGCGATTATGCCTACTTAGGACAGGTAGCAACCGCAGATCCGGACCATGAAAAGAAAATAACAAGAAGAATGAGATTGAGATGGAGCGCATTTGGCAAGCACTCGCAGATTATGACTAGCAGCTTACCGGTATCGCTCAAGAGGAAAGTATAAAACAGTTGCATCTTACCTGTACTCACCTATGGGGCTGCAACGTGGAGGCTAACCAAGAAAGTTCTACTTAAGTTGAGGACAACCCAGAGGGCTATGGAACGCAAAATGGTAGGGGTAATATTAAGAGATAGGAAGCGTGCAGAGGGGGTCAGAGAAATAACTCTAGTTACCGACATTCTAGTGGAAATTAAGAAGAAGAAATGGGCATGGGCAGGACATGTAGTGCGAAGAGAGGATAACCGATGGTCGCTTAGGGTAACAAACTGGATTCCAAGAGAAGGAAAGCGTAGCAGGGGGCGGCAGAAAGTTAGGTGGGCGGATGAGGTTAAGGAGTTCGCGGGGGTCAAGTGGATGCAGCTAGCACAGAACCGGGTTAAGGGGAGAAATATGGGAGAGGCCTTCGCCCTGCAGCGGGTATAGTCAGGCTGATGATGATGATGATGATCTATTCTGTAGCGAGATCCTGAACTCTTCTGCCCTCCCCCTCACCGCTAATTTGTTGATGGGTTTCTTTCTTACTAATCTGTTGCGTTCCTTCTTCAGATTTAGGCTAATTTGGGACCTCACCGTCTTGTGGTCACTGCATCGCACATTCCCGATTACCTCTACATATTGCATAATGGCGGGGGTTGAACACATTAAGAATTCATTAGTTCCGCGTCTCCGAAAAAGAGAAAGGGCCGATCCGAATTTGGTCGAACGGAGTACGCGGGGCCCTAACAGGCTTGAGAAATTTGGCAGGCTTAAGGGGCGCTGTCTTAGGGCATTCATGCAGCTCCTTACATAGCGCCATTTAACAGCGGCTGAGAGTCGCGCACTCGAGTGAGTGCCATGCGATGAGAATATCTGCACGGAGCTCACATTTTGTTACCGGAAGGTAAGCTCTTTTCCGACCTTGTGAGTTATTATACTAGACGCCTTACCGCATACAGAAGGAACTAATGTGTCGAGAGAGATGTAAGATGCTGTAAGGCTAGAAAGTTTAAAAAGCAGTAAACAGTAGGAAACAATATCAAAGGCCTTCTGAATGTCCAACGGTACGCAGTCAACCTGTTTACCACAATAAAAAAAAAATGACATGTGAAAAATCAACAAGTTGGGTCGCACATGACAATCCAGCTTGAAGCCATGTTGAAAAGTGACACAAAAATTGGTGATCATGCAAATGACGGAATAGAGAAGAATAAGGAATGTGCTCGAAAGACTTGCAACACAGAGTGGTTAGCGATATTGGCCTGTAGCCTTCAACTGGGCAACGGGGGTATTTTTGCGTACTTGCACAATGTTCGCTATTTTCCATTCATCAGGCATAGCGCTTGAAGATAGTGGCACACTAAACAGAACGACAATAAATTTGTCTATAGCAGGGGCACACACTTTAAGCACATGATATGGAATGTTATCGGGATCAGTGGCTGAATTAGCGTTTAGTTACTGTAAGAGTTTTAGAACACTTCGTAAGAAATAATTGTGTCTGACATACTATTAAGGCAATAGGGGATCGGTCCAGCTGTGCTGAAATCAGTAGGTGCAGAAAACATAGATCTAAAGTAATTATTCAAGTCATTAGCTTTCTCTGTATCGTCATAAATGCTTTCAGAGGACGAGATCGTAGGAATGGAGCTTTGATCTTTGCCAACGGATTTACATATTTCCGTATTTCTTTTGTATTACGTTTCATCTTGTGTTAGCGAGGCAGTGAAGGTATCCTTGATATGTTTTATCCTTGATTTGATCTAACTCATCTAATTGGTTTCGTCATCTTTTGTACCGTCGGAAAAGGCTGCCTCTTTGATTCAGCAGGCGCTTTATTTCGGGAGTGAACCATGGATTCTTATGTCTTTGTCTGCACAATAAGAATTTGGAAGCAACATGTTTGTCGATTAGAGAAAGTGGTTTGTTCCTAAACAACAACCATAGCTCATTAATATCAGAAGTATTACAGTAGTCTAGAAACTTTTCGTAGAAAACCTCAAGGCACTGCATAGTGAAACCATAATTACCTTTCTCAAAACAGAACACTTTACGTGACAAGGCTTTAATCGGTGACCGGCGCCAGCAGGAAGTTTGGGCGAATACAGCATCATGGCCACTAATACCCGGCACGGGTAAGACGGATTCCACCAGCATATCAGAGTTTGAAAATATCAGGTCAAGTGTGGAAACACTGTCATCGCATCGTTTTGTGGGAAAGTTCACAAACTGATAAAGGCCCGGATCATATCACTAAGTTCATTTAAGAGGGCGGGGGACGTGTGCATCCAGCGCACGGAAGGCATATTAAAATCAACGTTGACTTTGGAAGGTACGAGAGAAGCAAATAAAACTAACTGCTACAGCTATAGGCTACGATAGAAAGCTCGAAATGCAATATGTGTAGCATCACGCAGGTGCAAACAATTCCCTGACTCTACGGAAAGGTCGGCTGTAAATCGCGACATGCTTTCGCAGTGCCCCTTCACTGTGATAGCCAATTGAATCTACTGATGTGGATTTCGCGTAAGGCCTGCGAAGAGCTGCATTAAGTCCCTCACTTTTTTGTCTTCAGGCATGGCCGGACCGGCTCGCCTGAAGAGGCGCGTTATGTCTTCCACGACACTCATTCGGCATCTGGAAGCGAGAGTGGAAGTCACGTGCTGCTTGTCCGCAGCGTTCAGCGCTGTTGTAAACCTCGAGCAGTTGGCGACTTATTTCTCGCCATTATGGTAAACACTTGCTCGCGGTTCTCGAACCAGGTACGGGCGCCATCCTCGAGACTCGAGTTCCTAAGTTTTGCCGGTGCGTAGACTACACAGGTGAGCGCGAGATATAAGGTTTGAGACGGGCGACATGCACGTCTTCTGGATGATGGTTTGCAGGAGAGTGGCGGTTCACAGGGATAATCTCGTACGTCACGTCGGTAAGTTGCCGCAAGACCTGGTAAGGGCCCACGTAGCGGGGCAGAAGTTTCTCGCACATGCCTACACGTCGAGCAGGGAGCCAGAGGAGTACGAGGGAGCCAGGAGGGTAGTAGGCGTGACGGTGCTGGAGATCGTAACGGTGCTTTTGAGAACGCTGGGACGCACGAAGCCGGTCTCGAGCAATATGACGGGCGGCATCAGCGCGGGCGATGGCATCAGAAGCGTAACTCCAGGAGGAATCGTCAAGAGGCAGTAAGGTGTCGAAGGGAGTAGAGGGTCGCGGCCGAAGAGTAGATAAAAGGGAGAGTATCCGGCGGTATCATGCCGTGAGGAATTATAAGCGAATGTTATGAAAGGTAAAGAGATGTCCCAGTCACAATGATGGTCAGAAACATACATTGACATCATATCGGTCAGGGTACGATTAAGGCGCTCAGTAAGACCGTTCGTTTGTGGATGGTAGGCCGTTGTGAAGTTGTGGCGCGTAGCGCATGAGCGCAGAAAGTCATTAACAACTTTAAAAAGAAAGCAGCGACCGCGATCGGTGAGCAGTTGACGAGGAGCACCATGAAGCAAGATGACGTCATGCAAAAGAAAGTCTGCAACGTCGCAGGCACAGCTGGTGGGGATAGCTCTTGTTATGGCATACCGGGTGGCGTAATCGGTCGCGACGCAATCCATTTGTTCCCTGAAGTGGATGTGGGAAATGGCTCAAGGAGGTCGAGCCCAACTCGAGAAAAGGGCTCAGTTGGAACTGCGAGTGGTTGCAGGGGCCCACTAGGGTGAAGAGACGGGGTCGTCCTGCGCTGGCACAGCTCACAGGCAGCGACGTAGCGACGAACAGAGCGGTAGAGGCCAGGACAGTAGAATCGCCGTCGAACATTGTCGTATGTGCGGGACACTCCTAGGTGCCCTGCTGTAGGAGCATCATGAAGGTGCTTAAGAACAGCAGAGCGTAGATGTATCGGGACAACAAGCAAAAGGTCTACACCATCTGGGCGCATATTGCGTCGGTATAATGTGTTATTAAGCAGCACAAACATACTCATGGGCGGATCGGTGCTGTCGTTGCGCAGGTGATCAATAATGGGGCGCAGGGAAGGATCACGACTCTGTTCGAGGCCGATGTGGAGAAAGTTCCAAATAGACAAAACGCAGTCGTCAGCAGTATTGTCAGGAAGTTCAGGAGGGTCAACGGGGTGGCGGGACAAACAGTCGGCGTCTTGATGTAGACGGCCTGACTTGTACACAACAGTAAACGTGTATTCTTGTAATCGCAAGGCCCAGCGACCTAAGCGGCCAGTAGGACAACCAACACAAGGCATGATGGTCCATCGCTACGCTGAAGGGCCGCCCAAACAAATAAGGGCGAAATTTGGTCAACGCCCAAACAAGTGCAAGGCATTCGCGTTCCGTAATGGAATAATTGCGCTCGGACTGAGATAGAAGGCGGCTGGCATAGGCAATCACACGAGAGTGGCCGTGCTGGTACTGGGCAAGGATGGCGCCAATACCATGTCAGCTAGCGTCGGTGCGCAGTTCTGTAGGCGCAGACGGTTCGAAGTGCGCCAGTACAGGAGGAACGGTGAGCGCGGAAATGAGCGTTGTGAAGGCCTGAGCTTGTTCACGGCTCCACGAGAAATTCACGTTTTTCTGCAATAGGGAGATAAGGGGACGTGCTAGGTCAGCGAAGTTCCGAATGAAGCGACGGAAGTAGGAGCAGAGCCCGAGAAAACTTCGCACATCACTTGTATTACATGGTGTAGGGAACTCGCGGACTGCACGAACTTTCTCTGGGTCGGGCTGCACACCATTTTCGTCAACCAAATGTCCCAGGATTTTGATCTGGCGGCGGCCGAAGCTGCATTTTTTTGCGTTGAGTTGAAGACCGGCGCGGCGAAAGACTGCCAGTATCGTAGAAACCCGTTCAAGGTGACTTGTGAACGTGGGAGAGAAAACGACAACGTCATCTAAGTAGCATAAGCACGTTGTCCACTTGAAGCCACGGAGAAGCGAGTCCATCATGCGCTCGAAGGTCGCAGGAGCGTTACAGAGGCCAAATGGCATGACCTTGAATTGGTATAGTCCGTCAGGGGTGACAAATGCGATTTTCTCTCGATCCCGCTCGTCGACAGCTATTTGCCAGTAGCCGGAACGCATGTCGATCGAGGAAAAATAGCTGGCACCATGCAAGCAGTCGAGGGCGTCGTCAATTCTCGGGAGTGGATAAACGTCTTTTTTAGTGATCTGCTTGAGGTGGCGGTAATCTACACAGAATCTCCAAGTTTTATCTTTCTTTTAGACTAAAACGACAGGAGACGCCCAGGGACTGCAGGAAGGCTCAATAATATTATTTGTCAACATCTTGTCGACCTCCTTCTGTATCACGTGGCGCTCAGCAAGAGAGACTCGATAAGGCATTTTGTGAATAGGGCTGGCATCACCAGTATTGATGCGATGGGTCAAGACAGATGTCTGAGCCAAAGGTCGGTCGACAAAATCAAAAATGTTGCTGTACGAAAACAAAAGGTCGGAGAGAGCACTGGCTTGCTGAGGTGTCAAATCCGGTGCTATCATGAAAGTATAAAGGGTCGAACGAGAAGCTGATACGGGGGGTTCAGACAGAGGCACAGGCTTGAGGGCAGAAACTTCGCAGTAAGCCAACGGAAGCAAATCGGCGAGTGCAATGCCATGGGGCAAAACGTGGACAGAGCGGCTGAAGTTAAGGACGGGAAGATAGGTTCTGTTATCCGTGACGGTCAGGACAGTGTGAGGGAGTATTACGTTACGGTGGAGCACAACATCGGTGATTGGACAAGTGACGTATGTACGATCAGGAATAGCAGGAAACGGGGCCAAAGGAACATACATGGCAGCTTCGGGCGGTAGGCGAACAAACTCGACAGAGCAGAGGCGTGGCTTATATCTGTGCGGTCGGAGCAGAAAGGCAGGTCTAAGCGAAGGAGGCCACTTGAACAATCAATCAGGGCAGAGTGCGCCGTTAAAAAGTCGATGCCGAGGATCACATCGTGAGGGCAGCGGTCGATTACAGTGAAGAGCACAGGGGTAGTTCGACCACAAAAGCTCACGCGCGCCGTGCAAAGTCCCACGACGGCAGCGACGCCTCCATCGGCGACACGAACGGCTGATGAAGAGGCGGGTGTGACAACTTTTTCGAGTCGGCGGCGAAACGAAGAGCTGAGGACGGAAATTTGGTCACCAGTGTCAATGAGGGCGGTAACAGGCACACCATCTACACAGATATCTAGAAGATTGTGGCGATGAGCGAGGGTCAGCAGAGGATTTTCGGGCCGGGTCGTCAATGCAGCTTCACCTCCGGGAGCTGCATTGATCAGTTTTCCGGGAGCGGGCCAGAGAAGTGAGGGGACGAGGAACGGTGAGGTAAGGGCGAGCGGGAACGGCGTGTCTGGGGAGACGGCGATCGGCTGGACATGCGCGGGGATGGCGGGTTAAAGTCACGAGAGGGTGTATCACAGAGAGAGGTTGGGTGGGGTCCGTAGGCGGTGCTGCGATCATGATAGTAGTGAGGTAGAGGTGGCGGAACCCAACGGCTGCGGCAATGGCGAGAAATGTGGCCGGAACGTGAGCAGTTGAAGCAGATGGGTCGGTTGTCCAAGGTCCGCCATTCTTCTGGGTTGTGATAGCGTTGGGTAGATTCGGTGTATCGCGTCGGGAAGGGCGCAGTCGGAGCCGCAGCAGCTACCACCGGAACGGTGGGCTGGACAGATGGCAGTGCGGACGGCTGACCAGAGCGCCCACGTTCGCGAATTCTTGGCGAACGACAGCTTGGATCAGTCTATAGTAGCATCCGCCGGCTGAGGTGTGAATGCGACGGGGACCATTGCCTCCAGCTCTCTGCGAACGATCCTGGTCAAGTTTGGCTCATGGGACGGCTGCTGCAGTGTTGGCAGATCTTCGCACGAAGACGTAGCAACTGTGTTTGGCAAGCGGTCGAAGCGGGGAGCAATACGACGATGTTTAGCTTGCTCAAACAGCCTTCATACCTCGAGGACGGAGTCGACCATCGTACAATCTTTGCAAAATAAAAGGTTAAAAGCGTCGTCAGCAATGCCCTTTAAGATGTGGCCCACCTTGTCACTTTGCGGCATAGAGCTAGTACGTCTTGTATGTACGACAGATATGATTCGGTCGACGATTGTGCTCGCGATGCCAGGTCCTTTTCAGCGCCGAGCTTGCGTCCGATCGGCTTGCCAAAGAGATCCCGAACCTTCTCTTTGCACATGTCCCAGGATACTAGATCTTCCTCGTGCGTCTCGAACCAGACGCGCGCCATACCAGCCAGGTAGAAAATGACATTTGCAAGCATCAACGTTGCGTCCCATCGGTTGTGCTTACTAACTCGCTCGTACATAGCGAGCCAGTCTTCAACAGCGATGTCGGTGCCACAAAAGGTTGCCGGATCACGAGGCTGCGCAACGACGACAGTGGGCGCTGGTTGTGCCCATGTAGAGGTAGCTGCGTCGGAATGCATACTGCTAGCACCAAGTTGCCGGCCACTACGGAGATCCAGCTTGTGGTATTGGTGTCTTACCCAGCAGCTCCACCAAGATGTTACAAGGCACGTCGAGATGTTAGGAGGCGATGGTACGTCGTAGCCGCAACCGTTCACCGTCAGGGACACTCACAGGAGAACCAGACGTAGCTGCAGCGTCGTCTTTCTCCACTAGCCCAGCACTTCATCATCGTCTCTTTCACTGCGCACCGTAACAATATTAAACAAAAATGGTCCAAGAATGCTGCCTCGAGGAACGCCGCTAGAAATATGTTGTGAATCCGATAGGCAGCCATCAATTCCAACTATTTAGCTGCGGTTATGCAAATAAGATTTTACCAGGCTTGCCGCTTTGCCCCGAAAACCATACCGTTTTCGGGGCAAGGCGTTGACATCGCCGCCCAGCGACTTTACGACGGTGTGGCCCAGCCGCAACCTCAGCACAAGAAGAAGCGGAAAACGAACACCGAAGCTAACGAGCAATACTAGGACGCGAACAAGCGACCTTGAGTTTGCTGTCGGCGGATGCACGGTTACCGCACTAGTGGACATCGATGCCGACTACTCTGTCATCAGTGTAGCTTTCGCTGCCCAGCTCAAGAAAGTGACAACCACTTGGGAAGGCCCGCTAATCCGCACCGCTGGTGGTAACCTTATTACGCCGTCGGGGCGATGCACTGCAAGGGTTACAGTAAATGGACGTACCTACCCTACCAGCTTCGTCGTCCTACAGCACTCTTCCCGGGATATGATTCTGGGCATGAATTTCCAGAACGAACATCGAGCGATCATCGACCTCCGATCCAAACTCATCAAGCTCTCGACCGACAAAGCCATACCTGCTACGAGAACTTCGACGCATCCTGTCGCTTTTAACGTCCTCAACGGAGATTTGACCGTACCGCCCCGATCAAGTATCATCGTCCCTGTGGTTACAAAAGAAGTCGAAATCACGGAAGGGGTTGTCGAAGGAAACACTCAGTTTTTACTGGACTGGACTTGGCATCGCAAGAGGCGTCGTCCGTTTCCTTCACGGACAAGCTGATGTGCTCGTCACGAATTTCACCGCCGAATACTAACACCTGAACAAGGGTACGACGACTGCTTTCCTTGACGAGCTAGCGGACACCCGAGAAGTCTTCGCGCTCCCCAGTCAACTTGAAGACGAAACACCCACCCGAGCCAAGCAGCCCAATTTTGACATTAAACCAGCGCTCCCCCGTGACAGACAAGACCGAATTCGCACTCTTCTTGAAAACTACAGCGAGTGCTTTTCTGAAGCGTCGAAGGTGCGGCAAACTCCGTTGGCAAAGCATCACATCATCAAGGATGGAAACACTCGACCGCTACGTCAAAGCCCCTACCGTATATGGCCACGAAACCGTCAGGCCATACGCGATCAAGTTGAGTTAATGCTGCGTGATTACGTGATCCAGCCATCCAACGCCCCTGGGCGGCACCAGTCGTTTTGGTGAAGAAAGACAGCACACTTCGCTTCTGCGTCGATTACTGCCGCTTTTAATAGCATAACTAAGAAGGATGTCTACCCATTTCCCCGCATCGATGACATACTGGACCGGCTCTGCAATGCAAGGTACTTTTCATCTATGGACCTGAAGAGTGTATATTGGCAAATGTAGGTCGACGAAAAAGATCGCGAGAAGACCGCATTCATCACACCGGAAGGCCTTTTCGAGTTCAAGGTGATGCCATTCGGCCTCTGCTCCGCACCAGCGACGTTTCAACGAGTAATGGACACTGTGCTGGCAGGCTTGAAGTGGCAACTTTGTTTGGTATATTTGGACAACGTTGTTGTCTTCTCGTCAAATGTTGAAGACCACCTGTAACGACTGCAGACAGTGTTGGAAGCCATCAAATCATTGATGACTAACGTTAAAACCAGAGAATTTGCCACTTCGCCTACGAGAAACTGCGGTTCCTAGGTCACTTCGTTAGCAAGGATGGTGTTCGGCCAGACCCGGAGAAAACAGCTGCAATCGCACAGTTTCCACCGCCTGCTGACAAGAAAGCCGTGCGCAGGTTCCTTGGGCGGTGCGCTTATTATCGACGATTTGTCAGGGAGTTTTGACAATTTCCGAACCGTTGACACAGCTCACAAAGCCTGACGTACCTTTTAAATGGGAAGCGCCGCAAGAAGAAGCCTTCGACGAACTTAAGCGCCGTCTGCAGTGCCCTCCGGTACTTGGCCACTTTGATGAAAATGCCGAGACCGAAATGCATACTGACGCGAGCAGTGTGGACCTAGGAGCCGTTCTCGTCCAGAAGAGTGCCAGACAGGAAAAATCAAACACCTATGCTAGCAGGTCCCTCACAAAAGCCGAAGTCAATTACTCAACGACCGAGGAGGAGTGCCTCGCGATCATCTGGGTCACTTCTAAGTTTCTTCTATGCCTATACGGTCGACCACTCAAGATGGTAAGCGACCACCACGCGCTCTGCTGGCTGGCTAATTTGAAAGACCCCTCCGGCCGCCTTGCCCGATAGAGACTACGTCTTCAAGAATTTTGCATCACAGTCGTCTACAAGTCAGGACGCAAGCACTCCGATTCAGACTGCTTGTCACGAGCCCCCGTTGATGCGCCGGCGAAAAAAGACGACGAAGACGCCTTTTTGGGACCGGTAAGCGCCAGCAGTTTCGCAGAAAAATAGCGATCAGACCCTGAGCTGAAAGCGTTAGCCCATTACTTACAGGAAAAGACCGCTTCCCCTCCTCCTGCGTTCAGGCGACATTTATCATCGTTCGTGTTAAGCAATGGCCTCCACGTTAAGAACTTCGCACCCAACAAGACCGCGCATTTTCTAGTTGTGCCTAAAAACCTACGGCAGGACATTCTGCACGCTTTGCACGATGAGCCCACAGCAGGCCATCTCGTGTTTGCACGCACGTTGCGTCGAATCCAGGAGACGTACTACTGACCGCGACTGCCTGCCGAAGTTTCCCACTACGTGAGGACATGTCGCGAGTGCCAAGGACGCAAGACGCCGCCGACCAGATCATCAGGACAACTGAACCCGATTCCGCCCCCAGACCTGCCGTTTCAACGAATTGGGATGAATCTCCTCGGCTCCTTTCCAGTTTCGTCTATGGGTAACAAGTGGATCATCGTGACCACTGTCTGCCTTAGCCGTTACGCCGAAGCAAAAGCCCTGCCCAATGGTACCGCGGCAGAAGTTGCCAAATTTTTTGTCGAGCAAATTCTCTTGCGACACGGCGCCCCAGAAGTGCAACTCACGGATAGGGGAACGGCGTTTACGGCAGAGTTGACGGAAGCCATCCTGGAATACAGTCACACAAGCCATCGACGAACAACTGCGTACCATCCCCAGACCAATGGCCTTACGGTGCGCCTGAACAAAACGATCGCGGACATGATCGCTATGTACGTCGACGCTGAACAGAAGACCTGGGACGCCATCTTGCCGTAAGTGATCTTCGCGTATAACACGGCAGTCTACGAGACAACCAGAGCGACCCCGTTTAAGCTTGTGTACGGCAGGGAGCCCACGACGACGCTCGACGCAATGCTGCTGCACGTAACCAGCGAAGATAACCTTGACGTCGCCGCCTACCTGCAGCGTGCAGAGGAAGCCCGATGGCTCGCACGGCTGCGTATTAAAGACCAACAGCGCATCGACAGCCGACGATACAATTTACGACGACGCCACGCAGAGTACAATCCAGGAGACCAAGTGTGGGTTTGAACTCCAATTCGCCGCCGTGGACTAAGTGAAAAGCTGCTGCGTCGTTACTTTGGGCCATACAAAATCCTTTGCCGCGTCGGACAGCAGGACTATGAAGTCATTCCCGACGGAACGTCAGCATCAGAATGCGACGCGCACGCCCAGAAATCATACGTGTTGTTCGTCTGACGCCTTATTAAGCGCGTTAATGAATCCGTGGTGTTTAAACTTTGTAATGTTCCTATTTAACTTTTTTTGTTTATTTTAGAACATCGAGGCGAATTTTTTTTTTTTTTGAGGAGGGAGTAATGCCGCGAAACCTTCAAAACTATATTTGTTGTTTTTTAACAGCCAATGCATGCGGCCTTATTACTCTGATGCTTAATCGCGTATCGGTTCTGTATTCTTTGTTTGCTAATGCTCGATGTCGCGAGACGCACATTTATCAGTTTCGTTGTAGCGCAAGATGCACCAAGATCTGTCTCGAAGATTCCGGCCACTCGTGTATCTTTTTACAATGTTCCAGCTTGTGCTTATAGAAGTTGCGACGTTATCTAAATTGTTCTGAGCAGCCTTTATATTAGTGTTGACGTGTGCGACGGGCATTCTTTGTTCGACGATCGACGAGCACGTTTGTTGCTATCACCGCCGCCAAGTTGCTTAGTTTTTTTGCGGGCGCAAGTCAGCCCAATAAAGAGTTAATTTCAGTACCATCAAGCCTGTGTCTTCTTGTGGTGTCGGCGGCCTTGTCACCCTTACGTGACAATATACATATACCAACCCGGTTAACATTACCGCGTACGATCTTTAGCTGACGTCTTGGCGAAATTTAGGTATCCTGGCGGCAAAATTTGGAGGTAGCCCAGTGAAACTTTGAGGGCACCGCCGATCTATCCATTCTCAAAACAGATTCGATACAAAATTTGAAGTTCAGACCATGTCAAATTTTGGAGCTCCAGTTTGCCAAAAGTTCGGAGTAACCCTTTTCAGTTCAGTTCAGGTTCTTTATTTTCAAGTTTTGCTGGAAGGTTTTCTTAATAAAAGCTGCTAGAGCAGCTTGACTAAGTCCAGGAAACCGTTTTCAAGGTATGGCGTACACAACAAGCATGTCAACCAAAATGAACAATGAAATAATACAAACATAATGAAAACTCGCGTATACAACAGAAAAGAATCATCAGAAAGACTCACGTAAAGACTCCGAGGCCGACATAGCCGGCGTCGGTGTGGACATCAGTCTGCTTTTTCGTCAAAATGAGCTAGTATTGGTGGAGTTTGAAGGCGGCGGTGGAGTTCCTCGAAGGCTTCGTCTTGGCCCCTTTCCGAAGGGTATGTAATCTCGTGTCAAGGCTGTCGATGGCTCCGTTAGGCGAGTAAAAGTTTTGGTTTGGTTTGGTTTGTGGGGCTTAACGTCCCAAAGCGATTAAGGTTATGAGAGACGCCGTAGTAGAGGACTCCGGAAATTTTGACCACCTGGGGTTCTTTAACGTGCACTGACATCGCACAGCACACGGACACCACTCCGTTCCGCCTCTATCGAAACGCAGCCGCCGAGGCCGGAATTCGATCCCGCGTCCTTGGGCACAGTAGTTGAGTGCCTTAACCGCTGCGCCACCCCGGCGGGGTAGTGAAGGTTTTAACAAAGCGACGATAATACGAGCAGAGGCCCAAAAACCGTCGGAGGCCCTTCTTGTCGGTTGGGTGTGGGAAACTGGAGACGGCGGAAGTTTTGTCGTGGTCTGGGAGGAGACTTTGTGCGCTGACATTTCCTAAGAAACGGAGCTCCTCGAAGGCGAAATGACATTTCTCTGGCTTGATAGTTGTGCAGACTAGAGAACTTGAAGAACAATGCGCAACCACTGCAAGTGTCGTTCGAAGCTAGATGAAAAGATGACCATGTCGTCCAAGTACACAAGGCACGACTGCCACTTCAGACCAGCTAAAACAGTGTCTATCATGCGTTGAACCGTGGCCGGAGCGGAGCAAAGTCCAAACGGGAGCACCTTAAATTCGTACAGACCGTCGGGAGTGACGAAAGCCGTTTTCTCGCGGTCTCGATCATCCACCTCGATCTGCCAATATCCGCTTTTCAGATCTAAGGAAGAGAAGAACCTGGCATCTCGGAGTCGGTCAAGCGCATCATTCGATCCTGGAGAGTGGGTATACGTCCTTGTTGGTAACATTATTCAGTTTCCTGTAATCAGCGCATAACCGCAGCGTGTTGTCTTTCTTTTTCACCAAGGCCACCGGCGACGCCCACGGACTTGTTGACGGCTGTATAACATCGTCTGCAAGCATTTCATCGACTTGCGTTCTAATAGCCTCCCGCATTAACGGGAGCCTCACTAAGCCCTATGATATCCCATTTCATACCCTCTAGTTCCCCTAAAGGCACTGCTAAACTAGCTTCACTAGCTAGGGTCCTAACGTTAAACGTGGCCAGGGTTAGTTTACAATGGCAGCCTGCCAAGTAGAGGCAGAGATTCTTAGCACACCCCACTGCGTCACAGGTATAACCGCCATCGTGGTCAGTTGCTCCGCAGCCGCTGGTGACTGAGGGCCGGGGTTTTATAGGACTAACCATGGTAGTTTGCGGCCGATTACTGCACCAGGGAGGCCAACTCATATTCTGGTGAGGGAGTGCGTTTCCGGAGGAGTTCACCAGCATCAGGTCGCACCCCAAACCTGTTTACGCAATGACATCCACACGCGTTTTTGTTTTATCTTTTTATCCGGTGGAGAATTACAAGGCACCGGTATTCGAACCACGGTCCTCTTGCATGCGAAGCGGATGTTCTACCTGTACGCCACCGCTAGAACATGGTTTTCTTGCTCGAGTACGGTAGCTTAGTCGGCATCACTGGTTAACTTTCCGGCTATTCCGTTATTCCGTTTGCCTGTTTAACCAGTTATAAGGTCCAGCATGTTCTTTACACTTAGCCGTGTGTGTGTGTGTGTGTGCGTGTGTGTGTGTGTGTGTGTGTGTGTGTGTGTGTGTGTGTGTGTGTGTGTGTGTGTGTGTGTGTGTGTGTGTGTGTGTGTGTGTGTGTGTGTGTGTGTGTGTGTGTGTGTGTGTGTGTGTGTGTGTGTGTGTGTGTGTGTGTGTGTGTGTGTGTGTGTGTGTGTGTGTGTGTGTGTGTGTGTGTGTGTGTGTGTGTGTGTGTGTGTGTGTGTGTGTGTGTGTGTGTGTGTTTGTGTGTGTGCATGCGTGCGTGTGTGTGTGTGTAGAAACACACACACACATGCGCTCTCTCTCTCTCTTTCTGTGCTGCTGTCCGCGCTCTACACAACCCAAGGTGACACAAGAGGTTAGAAACTTAAGCAGACTGGCGGACATGGCGATAGCTGGTCATAACTCGGCTGCTCGACAATAGCGAGCAGCACAGCCAGTAGCTAACACTAATTGATACTTTGAGACTTCGAGTGTTTTCCTCGGACATGGGCAATGCCGACCTCGCGGGCGCCTCTTCGCTAGTGCTGGAGCTACTTCGCAAATTTGTCGATATCTTCTGCTTGCGACTAGCCCTTAAAGGTTTTACTTCCTGCCTTTTAATGCCGCTTTAAAGTGATTGCGAGAAGTCATCGGCGCTTATGAGGGGAATGCCACTTAATTACGGCTGCCGTTTTGCGCCAAGCCACTGCGAATATTTAGTATTGTCAACTTACTTTTCCACTATAACGCTCCCCGCGTCTCGTAAACTCGCTCAGCGTAGATGCTGCCGAATTTCAGAGTATGTCATGACACACTGAGATCGCAATATATTTCACTGCAAACCGACGCTTCCGAATCGCCGATGCACCGCAGCGGCTCGGCTCCTGGAACATCGCCATTTATCATAATTGGCGCCAATATACAGTAGCGGACTACAGCGCTTCTTTTCTAACATTTGTTTCTATTTTTTCTGCAAAATGCGCAACCGGACTGTGTGCTTACGTAAACTGACACCGTCCTACTGCACACGTACCCGTAGGAAACAAGACTGTGTAGAATAGCGCCCCTTTTGCATTGACCTTGGTTACACCGCCGCCATCATCATCATCATCATCATCATCATCATCATCATCATCAGCCTGATTATACCCACTGCAGGGTGAAGGCCTTTCCCATATTTCTCCACTTAACCCGGTTCTGTGCTACCTGCATCCACTTGACCCCTGCGAACTTTTTTATCTCATCCGCCCACCTAACTTTCTGCCGCCCCATGCTACGCTTTCCTTCCCTTGGAATCCAATTTGTTACCCTCAGCGACCATCGGTTATCCTCTCTTCGCACTACATGTCCTACCCATGTCCATTTCTTCTTCTTAATTTCTACTAGAATGTCGGTAACTTGAGTTATTTCTCTAACCCACTCTGCACGCTTTCTATCTCTTAATGTTACCCCTACCATTTTTCGTTCCATAGTCCTCTGGGTTGTCCTCAACTTAAGTAGAACTCTCTTGGTTAGCCTCCACGTTTCAGCCCCATAGGTGAGTACAGGCAAGATGCAACTGTTGTATACTTTCCTTTTGAGCGATACCGGTAAGCTGCTAGTCATAATCTGCGAGTGCTTGCCAAATGCGCTCCATCCCAATCGTATTCTTCTTGTTATTTCCTTTTCGTGGTCCGGATCTGCGGTTACTACCTGTCCTAAGTAGACATATTCGCCTACTACTTCCAGTATTTGTCTAACTAATGTAAACTGCTGTTCCTTCCCGAGGCTGTTGAACATTACCTTAGTCTTCTGCATATTGATTTTCAAGCCTACCTTTCTACTTTTCCTGTCTAGGTCAGCAATCATTATTTGCAATTCATCCTCTGAGTTGCTTAGCAAGGCAATGTCATCAGCAAATCGCAGATTACTGAGGTATTCTTCATCTACCCTTATCCCTAACTGCTCCCATTCCAAGTCTCTGAATACTTCCTCTAAACAAGCTGTGAATAGTACTGGGGAGATTGTGTCTCCTTGCCTAACGCCTTTCTTTATGGGAATTTTGTTACTTTCTTTATGCAGAACTATGGTTGCTGTGCAGCCACTATATATATCTTCCAGCACTTTCACGTACGGCTCGTCTACCCCCTGATTTCGCAATGCCTGCATCACCGCCGAGGTTTCAACTGAGTCAAATGCTTTTTCGTAATCAATGAATGCTATGTATAAGGGCTGGTTATATTCCGAGCATTTTTCTATCACCTGATTGATGGTATGAATATGATCGATAGTAGAGTACCGTTTCCGAAACCCTGCTTGATCCTTTGCTTGATTGCAGTCTAAGGTTGTCCTGATTCTATTAGCGATTACCTTAGTAAATACCTTATACGTAACAGACAGTAAGCTGATTGGTCTGTAGTTTTTAAGGTCCTTAGAGTCCCCTTTCTTGTGAATGAGGATAATGTTTGCATTCTTCCATGGTTCCGGTACCGTCGATGACACCAGGCACTGCGTATACAGGGTGGCCAGTTTTTCCAGCACGATATCCCCCCCGTCCTTCAGCAAATCTGTAGTTATCTGATCCTCTCCAGCTGATTTCCCCCTTTTCATAGTTTCTAGTGCTTTCTTGACCTCGTCTTTCGTCACTGGTGGAACGTCTGATGGTTTTTCCCTACCGCCAATCTCATTACGGTCCTGACTACTTTGGCTACTGTAGAGAGCTGTATAGAACTCCTCGGCTACTTTGACTATCTTTTCCATATTAGTGATGACGTTGCCCGCCTTGTTCCTTATCGCATTCATCTGGTTTTTGCCTATGCCCAATTTCTTCTTTACCGCTTTAAGGCTTCCCCCGTTCTTTACAGCATGCTCAATTTTCTCCATGTTATACTTCCTTATGTCGGCCACCTTGCGCTTATTGATTAGCTTTGATATTTCGGCCAATTCTATCTGGTCTGTAGGATTGGAAGCTTTCATACCCTGGCGTTTCTTAATCAAATCTTTCGTCTCCTTAGACAGCTTGCCGGTATCCTCTCTAACTATCCTACCGCCTACTTCTACCGCGCACTCAGTAATGACATCTCTGACATTATTGTTCCTTGCCTCTAGGGTAATGTCGCCATCCTCAGTTAGAGCTGCAAACCTATTCTGTAGCGAGATCCTGAATTCTTCTGCCATCCCCCTCACCGGTAATTCGTTGATGGGTTTCTTTCTTACTAATCTGTTGCGTTCCTTCTTCAGATTTAGGCTAATTCGGGACCTCACCATGGTTGAGAGTAAATGGTAGTGTAACTCCCACAGATGGCTGCGTGGCGACTGAGCAAGGCTTTAGTTTCTTGGCGCCCCCTATGAACTGTGCGGTAGAGCAAACACGTGATGTTGTGACGTCAAAAAAACTTGCGTCGTTACAGAGACGTACCATTGACGGGAAACTTGAGCTTTTTTTTACTTTTGGACAAATAACAAGGCCAACGATGACGAAGGCAGAACGGTGCTCGGATAAAACGAAAAAATCGACCCCGGCACGGTTCAGCCAACATTATTTTACAGGATTTCTACTGCTAAGTTTCACGTTAATTGAAACGTTACGGCATCTTCCACCAGCTGATCATAGCATCGTTCTGGCTCCGTCATCGCTAGCCTAGTCTTGCGTTTCACGTCATGTAAACGGCTTATTTCTTCAGTCATGTTACTGAACATAAAGGGTTTTCAAGTGAATTCGGCAAGCACAAGAATAAGAATCACATGGCTTGAGAGATTTCACTAAGGGTATAAATGAATGAAGCCGTGTTGCATGAAAAGACCGGCTTTATTAATTCACGATTTGATACATAGACGCGTCACGACAATGCAAATCTTGAAATATAGGAAATGGACTACTGTTCATTCGTCTGTCGTGGTTTTCATGAAATCCCCGTGATAACAAAATGACCGGAACGTTGGTCTCCAAATGAGACGCAGTGAGATTATAAAAGGTCAAGAGATTTTGCGAACTAGGAAAGTACGCATCAGTGTCCAAGAACGAAGAAAAACGAACGGGATAGCAGTAAAGCTAGCTTTAGAACACCCAGCTGCAAGTGCTTAGGTAATAAATTCAAAACTCTTTCTTCCTCGGCTTCCCTTCGAGCCCTCTCTCTTTCTTCCGCGGCTTCCTTTAGAGCGCTCTCCCTGTTCTTCTTTAACCTCTTTTCTATTTTCGTAGTTCGACTTCGGACAACCCCAGCAGCCTGAATCAGCTGTCAGGTGTCAGGTGTAGCCTTAACGAATCCCGTGCAGCACCACCTCTAGATGTCGATACACTGCTTACGAGTTCTTCGTAAACCCTTCCAACTCGTTTTTCGTTCTCAGAACCAGGCCGTGTTTGCGGACGCCAGAATAATTGTCACCCGTTAATAATTACCATGTTATTATCGCTGTGCCAGCAATGGTGCGCAAACTCTCACACACCCTTTGAGTCAGTGTCCCTCGACTTGCGCGGCAAGCTCAGCCGGAACTACCTGTACTCACAGAAGGGGGTGGCCGTTTGGTGTCCAGCCTTCGCCGGTTCAAGCCACAGCAAGGGTCGCAGTCAGAAGTAACAAACAAAAACAAACTTATGCACAGCAAGAGACACTCTAACACTGAAAATACGCAGACACGATGTTCATAGAAAGGCAATGCAAAGCATACAACTCAACAATCCGCTCAAGTAAATAAACACCATATTGTTCAGCGAGCCCTGTCGCAGACCTCGCGGGCTTGTCGAAGTGCGGGGTGACCCCAGAAGCCGACAAGCACAGCAATACTCTCTGCCACACTCGCTCTAACACTGGCACAAGCGACGCGACCTAAATAAATAGCGCCAAAGCACATATACTCGTAACTTTCGCTCTTTAACCGCCGACCAGCAAATCCACATTGGTTAGGCGCGGCAGAATTTTTTCGAAAGGACGTTCTGGGCCAGTCACCGCCTGGTGATGAGGTGGGGTGGCACCGATGAGTGCAAATTTAGCCCTCCTTGCGCGGATAAGGAGACGTTTCTCCAACGAACTCTCTATTCAAACGCGCGGTTATTTCACGCCACGTTAACTCAACAGAAACGCGCGCCGATTTCATGAAACCCTGTAGATTCATGTGCCTCATAATCAATTCCATCCACTGTAAATTAACAGCTGCAAGCTGCTTCTGTCCTGTCTCTTTATCGGCGTGCTGTCCATCTTGGCGCTACATCGCTTCACACGATAAATTAGTACAGGACACTCGAGTGAATAACGCCGTTCTAGAACAGCGGCACGTGACATATTTTTCGCCCTCTTTGGGGACATGCGATATGGTGCTGCATTTGTTGTATACTCTGTTAGCTACGCTATGGTAGACATGTGCGGCCTTCCAGTCTGCGTTTCATCATTTTCATTCCTCCAAACTAGGGAACTACCGATATGGCACGCATGGCAGCTGTGCGGGTGCGAGAGAAATTACGCGTTGACACTATAGCTACTGAAACTGCGAAGTCAGGCTTGATTTTCGTTCCCACTTTCTCTGCTTCCGTGGTCAAGAGCACTGTGCGTGAAGCTTCAAAGTGGATTCTAAGAACTTTAATCTTTTAACGCCTACCGAGGTGTTGTTGGCCGCTTTCTCACTTTCACTGACCTGGGGTGTAATAATATAGCGATTCCATTTCCATCAGGAAACGATTCCTGGCCATCGCTCTCTCTGCGATTGGTCAGCCAAAATTGTATCATCATCCTTAGCCTGACTATACCCACTGCAGGGCGAAGGCCATATGTCAGTGACTTGAGTTATTTCTCTGACCCCCTCTGCACGTTTCCTATCCTCTTAACGTTATCCCTACCATTTTTCTTTCCATAGCCCTCTGCGTTGCGCTCAACTTAAGTTGAACCCTCTTGGTTAGCTTCCGCGTTTCAGCCCCATAGGATAGTCCAGGTAAGATGCAACTGTTGTATACTTTCCTCTTGAGCGATACTGGTAAGCTGCTAGTCATAATCTGGGAGTGCTTGCCAGATGCGCTCCATCCCAGTGTTATTCTCTTTGTCATTGCCTTTTTAATAACTTGAAGGTGAAAAAACATGGCGTCATGGTACATACAAGAGAGGGGTGCACTATGCACAAAGAAACACGGACGAGAAGGGAACACAACACTGCGCTTGGAGTGTTCCGTGTTCGTCCGTGTCTCTTTGTGCGTAGTACACCCCTTTTATTTACCATGATTGAACTACTAGCCCAGCAACGCACTCTCCAGCCATCAGAATGACGTTCATGAGATTCGCTTTTTAGTTGGATTCGAAAGGGCACCGTTCAGGCTCTTGCAAGGCCAAAACGGCCGCGACTACCGGTCGAAATGAAAGGAACTGGCTGATGGCGCTCACGAAGCTACTCTTCGGTGGAGGCATTGCATATTTTCAAGATTATCGAGCGAGGGGGCAGACGCAACCTTCCGTACGGCGAGAAGTGGATTCACTTCCCAGGGACGGCGGAGGAAAAAAGAATCATCTCACAAGAAAAAGTATCTCTGTTACGGCAGCACTCTTTGCGTCATAAGGTAGAAATTGTGTCGCGAAGGCCATTAACACCATGGTTGAAACAGACGCGCGTGCACGACCTTGCTTAGCAGCCGCCGCTTCTGTCAGCGTCGCAGACCAGCGAATCTACGCCATCGATGCTTAACGGCTGGCGCATGATGTCTACCAATGTTCAACAGACAGTCGTAAGGTCATTCGCAGACGAGAGAGCAATCGCAACCACAGAAAAGTGAAATTACTAAAAGCCATCGGTATGGATTTTTTCACCTACAAAATCCGGAACCCGCAGTGTGAATATGGCCGTTTAAAAACGATAATTTTTTATACATTGTGAGCTCTATGTGCAGCGGTGGCGTAGCGGTAGAACACCCGCCTCGCATGCAAAAGGACCGGGGTTCAAATCCCGGTCCCGCGCTAATCTCCATCAGATTAAAAAAAAATCCGCGTGTCGATGGAATTGCATAAACAAGTTTGGGGTGCGACCTGATGCCAGTGAACACCTCCGGCAACGCACTCCCTCACCAGAACAGGAGTTGGCAACCCTGGTACAGTAATTGGCCGCAACCTCTCATGATAAGCTCCATAAAACCCCGGCCCTCAGTCGCCAGCGGCTCCGGAACAACAGACCACGGCAGCGGTCAGACCTGTGACGCCGCAGGGGGTGCTAAGAATTCCTGGCTCCGCTGGACAGGCTGCCATTGGAAACTGACCCTGGCAACGTTTAATGCTAGAACCCTAACTAGTGAAGCTAGTTTAGCAGTGCTGTTAGAGGAACTAGATGATATGGAATGGGATGTCCTAGGGCTTAGTGAGACTAGGAGGCCGAATGAGGCATATACTGTACAGAAGGATGGGCATGTACTGTGTTATCGAGGTTTACCAGAGAGGCGACAACTAGGAGTAACTTTCCTTGTCAATAAGTATATAACGGTTAATATATTTATTCTATAGTATTAATGAGAGGGTGGCAGGCATCGTAATTAGGCTTAATAAGCGGTATAAACTGAAGGTTGTACAGGCCTGTGCACCTACATGTAGTTATGATGACCAGGCCGTTGAAAGCTTCTACGAAGATGTAGAATCGGCAATTCGAAAAGTAAAGATGCAGTATACTGTACTAATGCGCGACTTCAATGCCAAGGTAAGGAAACAGCAGGCAGGAGACCATGCAGTAAGTGACTATGGCATTGGTTCTAGGAATAACAGGGGGGAGTTACTAGTTGAGTTTACAGAACACAATAACTAAAGAATCATGAATACCTTCTTCAACAAACGGAAGAACCGGAGGTGAAGAAAAACAGCGCCGAAACGAAGACAAGACCCCACAACACAGCCCCTGTGTTGTGTGGTCTACTCTTCGTTTTCGCGCTGTTTTTCATTAAGTTCTATTATGCACCAACAAGCCCGCCAAAATGCTCTCTTGGAAGAACCGGAAATGAGCATGGAAAAGTCTTAACGGGGAGACTAAAAATGAAAATGACTTCATAATGTGTTCAACCCCCGCCATTATACAAGATGTAGAGGTAATCGGGAAAGTGCGATGCAGTGACCACAGAATGGTGAGGTCCCGAATTAGCCTAAACCTGAAGAAGGAACGCAACAGACTAGTAGGAAAGAAACCCATCCACGAATCAGCGGTGAGGGGGAGGACAGAAGAGTGCGGTAGAAGTAGGCGGTAGGGTAGATAGAGAGGATACTGGCAAGCTGTCTAAGGAGACGAAAGATTTGATTAAGAAACGCCAGAGTATGAAAGCTTCCAATCCAACAGACCAGATTGAATTGGCCGAGATATCAAAGCTAATAAATAAGCGCAAGGTGTCCGTTATATGGAAGTATAACACGGAGAAAATTGAGCATGCTGTAATGAACAGGGGAAGCCTTAAGCGGTAAAAAAGAAATTGGGCATAGGCGAAAACCAGATGTATGCGATAAGGGATAAGGCGGGCAACGTCCTCGCGAATATGGACAAGATAGAAGTAGCCGAGCAGTTCTATACAGATCTCTACAGTAGCCAAAGAAGTCAGGACCGTAACGAGATTGGCGGTAGAGAAAAACAGACAGACGTTCCACCAGTGACGAAGGACGAGGTCAAGGAAGCATTAGAAACTATGAAAAGGGGGAAATCAGCTGGAGAGGATCAGATAACTACAGATTTGCTGAAGGACGGGGGGGGGGGGGGGATATCGTGTTAGAAAAACTGACCACCCTGTATACGCAGTGCCTGTTGTCATCGACGGTACCGGAACCATGGAAGAATGCAAAACAGTATGCTCAGTTATAAAAAGGAGGACTCTAATGACCTTAAAATTTACAGACCAATCAGCTTACTGTCTGTTACGTATAAGGTATTTACTAAGGTAATCGCCAATAGAATCAGGACAACCTTAGACTGCAATCAAGAAAAGCATCAAGCAGGTGTTCGGAAACGGTACTCTACTATCTATTATATCCATAACATCAATCAGGTGATAGAAAAATGCTCGGAATATAACGAGCCCTTATACATAACATTCATTGATTATGAAAAGCATTTGACTCAGTTGAAACCTCGGCGGTGATGCAGGCATTGCGAAATCAGGGGGTAGACGAGCCGTACGTGAAAGTGCTGGAAGATATATATAACGGCTGCACAGCAACCATAGTTCTGCATAAAGGAAGTAACAAAATTCTCATAAAGAAAGGTGTTAGGCAAGGAGAGACGATCTCCCCAGTACTATTCACAGCTTCCTTAGAAAAAGTATTCAGAGACTTAGAATAGGAGCAGTTAGGGATAAGGGTAGATGGAGAATACCTCAGTAATCTGCGATTTGCTGATCACATTGCCTTGCTAAGTAACTCGGGGGATGAACTGCAAATAATGATTGATGACCTAGACAGGAAAAGTAGAGAGGTAGGCTTGAAAATCAATATGCAGAAGACTAAGGTAATGTTCAACAGCTTCGGGAAGGAACATCAGTTTGCATTAGGTAGCGAAGTACTGGAAGTTGAGAGGCGAACATGTCTACTTAGGACAGGTAGTAGCCTCAGATCCGGACCATGAAAAGCAAATAACAAGAAGAATAAGATTGGGATGGAGCGCATTTGGCAAGCACTCTCAGGTTATGACTAGCAACTTACCGGTATCGCTAAATAGGAAAATATACAATAGTTGCATCTTACCTCTACTCACCTATGGGGCTGAAACCTGGAGGCTAACCAAGAGAGTTCTACTTAAGTTGAGGGCAACCCAGAGGGCTATGAAACAAAAAATGGTAGGGGTAACATTAAGAAATAGGAAGCGCGCAGAGTGGGTCAGAAAATAACTCTAGTTACCGACATTCTAGTGGAAATTAAGAAGAAGAAATGGGCATGGGCAGGACATGTAGTGCGAAAAGGGGATAACCGATGGTTGCTTAGGGTAACAAACTGGATTCCAAGGGAAGGAAAGCGTAGCAGGGGGCGGCAGGCAGTTAGGTGGGCGGATGAGGTTAAGAAGTTCGCGGGGGTCAAGTGTATGCAGCTAGCACGGAACCGGGTTAAGTGGAGAAATATGGGAGAGGCCTTCGCCCTGCAGTGGGTATAGTCAGGCTGATGATGATGATGATGATAATGAGCTCTATGTGCTTTTCCGTTAGTGCTACCCGCCTCCTAAAAATGAATTTTCTTCAAAACTAAACTTGTTTTACGTGCTTTCTACTGTCTCAATGGCTCTCTTCGTAAAACGGCAGTCATTAGCGGTATACTGACGTTGTCACAACATGCACAATTTTGACGTCATCGCCGGGTGGAATCGATTTTGGCATTCTTATATTATGCGGCCCTGCTTGAAATATCAACGCCAAAGCGTAAGGCTGGCGTCTTCCTTAATCACGGAAAACAGCAAGCAAGATTTGAAAGGCCGAAATGAAAACCAAGGAGCAATTTTTCAGGCATGCGCAAGTACGGAAATTGTTCGTTACGACATTGAATATCCCCACTGGCGCTCGACAGAACGCAGGCTTCAACGGCTGAGTTATCGACAGCGTCTGGCTTCGCGCATAGTCGTTGGCCGCCCGACACGATCTTAAAAGCAGGCAATCAGGAACATCTGCTCCCGCGACACCGAAGGAGGCCCGTAAATACAGACGTCTCCCAAATTGCGCTTCGGCGAGGAAGCGTGAATCACGAGGCGATTTCTTCGCGTGTGGCCATCTGCTCCTGACGTTATCTTCATGAGAGCGGCGTACGAGAGAAGCAGGAGTTCAAAACGAATAAAATAAAACAAATGGAAGAGACTCGACGCGTTCAAGTAGCCCCGCCAAAAGTAAATAGCCGTGAAAACTGAGCTGGCATCGTCCGAGCTCTACAGGAAGTCGTCGCCATTTTGCGAACAAATCGAACAGAATCCGGGCACATCAGCGCAAGCCTGTCTGCCCGTCAAAGCCAAACCAGCATGAGGCGTGTTCCCACGGGCCAAATTGTGTTCAACCCGCCCACCGAAAAAGCCTACTGCTGCGGGGAAGGGCGACTTGAAACAAGACTTGAACTGGACGAGCGGCAACTGAAGTTTATTGCAAAAGCAGCCGCAACCGCAAAAGAGCCATGTTACAAAGAAAAAAGAAACGAGCCAAGATGATCTATCGTTCAAAGCAGGCGAGATAACAACGGAGGATAAAAGCGCAGAAAAGCACGATAACACGCGCATATGACGCGCGTCACAGGTTGATCAACAACCGGGTCTCGTTATCCAAAAGAGCCACCGATGGCTTATTTACACACGCGTGACGCCGAAGTCTGCTGCGCATATGTGCCGCTTCCAACCCCCCTCCCCCCCCCCCCCCCCCAGCCTAGTTTTCCTCCTTCTGATAATGGTGTCCTATTTAGCAAGGGGCAGCAACTAATCGCATTCTCTGCTGTGTTTTGGAAAATGACGCCATTCTCAGACGCCCGTGTCGCAGCCTGTCATTGATATATTGGCTCCAAAGCAAACTGTGTCGCATCGCAACGAGTGTTCGTGCTTGGTTGTACAGGCGCTGCCCATCGCCAAGCGCTTGTTGCAATAGCTTTGAAGGGGCTGGAAAGACACGCTATAGGCCATCCAGTGCACTTAGGGCATTGTTCGGAAGGATACCTCCACGCCACTGCCTGAAGTGTGCACTTGAAGGTGCCTTGCAGGGGTCACGGCTATGCCTGTCAAATAGTTTCCAGTTGCTGGAAACAGCCTTCTTGGAACGCTGTATACATAGTCAAGGAAAGTTGAAATTCTAAATATACCTGTCATTCTTTTCAAGGGGGAACATTGCTTAAGAGTTTCAAGCACATCCCCTGCGACTGTGTCACTACACGCCGAGCGGCCAACATTAAACAGCGCTAAAAACATCGTCCACGTATCTTTAAAAGCAAAATTGGCGGCGTCTAGCCTGAGCTGGTGGCGAAAAGTAGCGAGGAAAATTTCTCGAACCAATGAAGGTTCAACAAGAGTTGTTGTCGGGCTAGTTGGCTTGAATCATGTAATGCCATTAAGGCTATGCGCAAAAAAAGACAACACAAAAAACAGAGGCAACGACAGGACGAGCGCAAACTAACAACTAGTTTATTCAGAAGTTTAACCTCTAAATATAAAACATATAAGCGCATGCGCAGCGGAAAAAACCACAACATGCCTGATAAACACGAACCACCGTCATACCCTACAAAACAGAATTCAACAAGGCAGACTCGCTTTTGTATACGGCGATAGACGTATCACTGACACAATTGTGCGCTTTGTTTATCAAAAACGACTCAAATATTTCGCGCGCCACTGCGTTGCTGCAAGAATCTTAATCTCATTTAGTCGCGGCCGGCACTTGCAATCTCGACAATGTTCGTTTAAGTTTGTAGTACTTCCCTTGAAACTGGACGAGCGTGGCACTAAGGTGTGAGCAACCACACTGGTTGAGAAATGGCACCTGACGCGATCGCGCAGAGTAAAGCGAATAAACTTGAAGAGCTGATGATGCGAGGGATTTCTTTGCCCACACATTTCATCCCATGGCATACAAAAAAATGCAAAAGATAAAAAACACCCTGGATACATTTGCAGGGCGAACACAATCACGAGAAAAGTGCTCTCCATCTTGGTTGATACCGCAGATACAAATGAATCGCTACCAGGCAGACCGTATCACCCTAGATTACCGGAGAAATAATTCATCACAAGCAGACGATTAAAGGAAAGCTGAAAGTCTGTTCTCGAAATTGAGATCCCGTAAATATGACAACACTTCAGCATACAATCGAGGAAATAAATAGCCTTTGCAAGGAATGGAAGCCGCTCTAGCTTAACTTAGCACTCAAGAAAATATCTGCACTAAGCCCCAGGTAATTTTGGGAGATATGTAAATCCTTCAAAGCAACAACCTAAGTCTGAGGATAAAATCCTTACACAACACATGCTGAACTTTTCTACTCCGTTTTCATCAAAGGTGGTTTTGTGGCCCCTCACATTGCCTTCTAGCGTGGCCAGTGAGGAAGGTGTCCTCGATCTGTTTTTAAGCACAAAGAAATCCCCTGATCCAGACGGCATCACGAATATAGGCATGCAGAATGGGTCGCTAAATATGTCGCCAAAATATTTCAATCGTCGCTTAACCAATGCAAATTTCCTACAGCCTAGAAACTAGCACAAATACTGCTAGTTCACAAAAACGGTTGCCCATCTGACGTAAGAAACAATAGGCCCTTTTATATCACAAGCACTTGCTCCAAACTGCTTAAGCATATAGTAATCCGTCAAGCATTGGTTTCGTGAAGGCTGGTCCACAGTAGCGCAGCTTGTTCAAATAGTTACTGATTTTAAGAAATTTGCGTGCTACGCTATACACAGACACACAAGGAAGCAGGGAAACACCTCTGTTTGTGTATAACGCATTCAACAAATCTCTTGAAATGTTCAACCAAACATTGCTCCTTTGCTTAGTTTTGATAGACTTCTCAAAAGCTTTTGATAGCATATACATCATCATATATTCTTGCTGAAAAGTAATAAAGTAGTTTAAAATGCTAATAATTCTGCGAACCACTCAAACCTTTATTTGTTGTTTTCTAACAGCCACCGGTATGCGGTATGTAGAGATGCGGTGGCGTAGAGGTTGAGCCTCCACCTCGCATCCAAGAGGACCTTGGTTTGAATCCCAGTACCTTGAAATTATCCACTGGATTAAAAAAAAGAATGCTTGTCAATGGAATTACACAAAAACAGGTTTGGGGTGCGACCTGATGCCGGTGAACTCCTCAGTCAACTCACTCTCTCACCAGAATATGAGTTGGCCACCCTGGTGCTGTAATTGGCCGCAACCTCCTACGAATAGTCCTTAAAACCCCGGCGCCACTTCATCAGCGGCCGCAGAGCAACTGACCACGGCGGCGGTGAGGCCTGGGACGCCAAGTGGGTTACAAAGAATTTCTGGCTCCGAGGACAGACCGTCATCGGAAAACTGACCTTGGCAATGTTTAATGCTAGAATCCTAGCTAGCGAGACTAATTTAGCAGTGCTCTTAGAGTAACCAGAGGGTATGAAATGGGATATCATATGGCTTAGTGAGGTTAGGAGGCCGAATGAGGCATACACTGTACCGAAGGGTGGGCATGTACTACTGTGTTATCGAAGTTTACCGGTGAGACGAGGATTAGGAGTAGGTTTCCAGGTCAATAAGGATATAGCTTGTAATACAGAGGAATTTCATAGCATTAATGAGAGGGTGGCAGGCATCGTGATTAAGCTAAATAAGCGGTATAAGCTGAAGGTTGTACAAGCATACGCACCTACATGTAGTCATGATGACCAGGCCGAAGAAAGCTCTTACGAAGAAATGAAGATGTACAATCGGCACTGGGGAAAATAAAAACACATTATACAGCACTGATTGGCGACTTCAGCCAAGGCAGGTAAAAAACAAACTGTAGACCGCGCTGTGGTCAAATATGGCAATGGATTAAGAAATACCAGGGGGAGTTACTAGTTGAGTTTGCTGAACGTAATAACTTGCAATTTTTGAATACCTTCTTCAGCAAACGGAAGAACCGGAAGTGGACACGGAAAAGCCCTAATGGAGAGACTAAAAATGAAATTCATTTGATGCTGTGTTCTAAACCCGGTATTATGCAGTATATAGAGGTAATCGGAAAGGTGCTATACAGTGACCACAGGATGGTAAGGTCTCGAATTAATCTCGATTTTAAAAGGGTGAGGAATAGATTACTAAGGAAGAATTCCATCAACGAACTAGCTGAGAGGGGAAAACCACAAGAAGTCAGTCTCTTACTGCAAATAGATACGCAGTGGTAATGCTAACTATGAAAGCTGACTAGAAGCAATTAAAAACAATTTAAGGGATATTATTACTGAGCGCGCGATAGAAGTAGGCGGTAAAATTGTTAGAGAGAATACCGGCAAACTGTCCAAGGAGACGAAACATTTGCTTAAGAAACGCAGAGGTATAAAAGCGTCCTACCCAACAGACCGAATAGAAGGGACAGAGATATCAAAGCTAATCAATGGGCGCAAGGTGGTCGAAATAAGGGAGTATAAAATGAGGAAAATTGAGCATGCTGTCAAGAACGGTCGCAGCCTGAAAGCGGTAAAGAGAAATTTAGGCACAGGCAGAACTCAGATGTATGCACTGAGCGACAAAGCGGGCCGTGTCATTACTAGCATGGACAAAGTATTCAAGGTAGCCGAGGAGTTCTATACGGACCTCTACAGTAGCCATAGTAGTCAGGACAAGAATGAAATTGGCTGTAATGAAGAGCAAATCACATTTTCCGCCTGTAACAAAGGACGAGGTTAAGAAAGCCTTAGAAACTATGAAAAGGGGCAAAGCAGCTGGAGAGGATCAGATAACTGCAGATTTGTTGAACGACAGTGGGTTAACGTGCTAGATTACCTGGCCATCCTGTATACGCAGTGCCTGATGACATCGGAGTTACTTGAATCATGGAAGAACACTAACATTATCTTAATCCATAAGAAAGGGGACAATAAGGACCTACAAAATTACAGACCAATCAGCTTACTATCAGTTACGTAAATGTTATTTACCGAGGTAATCACTAATAAGATCAGGACAACCGTAGACATTAATCAACCAAAAGATTAAGCAGAATTTCGGAATCAGCAAAAAATAATTGAAGGTGCTGACAACAATGGCTTGACGGTATTCTTCTCGGCGAAAGCGCACAACCCTGAAATCCCTCTGTGTGCTATTATCACTGAAGCAGGCTCTTGGCGGGGTCTCCTTTCCCGGTTCATCCAAATGCACTTGAAGCTGCTTCCTGTTAATGACCCGTTCAGAGTGGCTAAACCCAAAGACGTAATTAATTTTTTCTCGGAGGAAGAGCTGTCCTCTGTTACTAACTTCGGCTTCTCGATCGATATTGAAATTCATCTTGTTGTGGCACCACAGGGACGAGGACAGATCTTTCCTGGTATCTTTCCTCGTCCCTGGTGCTACAACAAGATGAGTACTTGCCCAGTTTTCTACTCTCGTTCGATATTGAAAATATATTTTATTTTATTCCTCAAAGTGAAATTTAGTGAGAGTAAAATAAAGCATTGAATGTTTAGGAACGGTGGTATTTCAGAACAATTCGGGTATTTCACTGGTGAATTTTTTAACGCTATTAGAGTTTTACCTCTCTAACACATGTGTACATTTTGATGGCGATATGCACGTCCAACGTGAGGGTGTTTTCATAGGTTCATGTGTCGTCGCCGCGCTAAGTTAATTGTTTCTGGCCAGTTTTGACAGACGCATTGAAGGGCGCCTTGACAACGATAAGATTCGAAATATATTTAGATATGTCAACGACCTTTTGGTAGCTGCACGAACTAATCAGGATGATGAAAAGAATGTCCTAGTCGAACGAACTCTGGAAGTTTTTGAGTCTTGTGCCCATTTTCTTAATTTCACACGACCTTGCTACCGATAGTAGCCTAGTTTCTGGACGTTAGGCTTTTTCTGCGTGACGCACGCGTTTGCTATATGTACCAGCCAAGGTATAAAAACGACATCTTGCATTTTAATTCGGCCCATTCTAAATTAGTAAAAAGAGGAATCGCCAAGACGGGCCGCCCTAGACAAGTCCTGCACACACAAGGTGATTGAAAGCCTGCACCTGCCGGCAGATAACATGATGAAGGCAGATTTCCCAACGGAGATCGTTATATCCGTTGCTGAAGGCCTGTTAAAAATGATAAAATATGGGAAACAGGCAACGACAACTGAGCTGCAAGCTCATGGGCGGGCGAAATGCGTGACACTACCATACATTCACCAGGAGTCAAACCGCCTAAAGAAGGCGAAGGAGAAAGGCAATGTCCGAGTTGTGCTCACTGCACCAGATAAACTCGCAAAACTATGCAAGGCTGTTAATTTTGTTTCAGAGAAGAAAAAACGCCATTTCCCAATAACACATCGAATGTCTTATGTGGCCTGCAAGACCAAAGTGGTCTACAGAATTCCCTTCTCATGTGGGAATTGCTGCATCGGCCAAACTGGCCGATGTATCAATGTTCGGCTAATGGAGCACAGGCAGGCTGTCGAGGCAATATCAGGCTCGGGACACTTGGCGGCACATTTTAAACGCTGCGAGTATAATTTTGCTCCGATATACAATCAAACACGGGTCATTTTTTCAAGTTCAGACCAGAAGCAGCGTGAAATACTCGAAGCATTTCTCATTGACATTGAACGAAAGTCGTGTGTAAGCAAGCGATCGTTATCTCTATCATCCAAAGAAATACAATTCCTGAACCAGAATGCACCGCTGCATATGCGCTTTAGGGTGTGATGTCTTTTACATGGTTTGCCTATATATTGAACGTGTTGTCTGGAATTAAACCAAGTTGATGTCTGTCCCTGTCTTTAGGACTGCATTGAATCTGCATGTGCATTGAATCTAGGGGAGGAAATTTCGACCACCTGGGGTCTTTAACGTGCCCTGACGTCGCACAGCATACGGGCCCTTAGCTTTTCGCCTCCATTGAAAAGCTGCTGCCGAGACTGGTAGTCGAGCGCCGTAAGCACTGCGCCAACCCGGCGGGTTAAAACCAAGCTTTATTAACGCACGATGGCATACGCGTCACAACGATGCAAATCTTTCATTCTTCAGTCATGATCTACATGTAATCCTCGTGATAACAAAATGACCTGACCGTAGCGTCTGCAAACGAGACGCCGCGAGATTATAAAAGGACCGGACACTGGCGACCAACCCAATTACCATCAATGGCAATGAAACGGGAGCGGGATAATGAACATATTGTGACATATGTACCCCTCTCTATGCCTCTATGCCCCGCACCGAGATTGTTCATGTCGCCCGAATGAAGCCGTACTACCCCTGTAGTAGTTCTTCCTAGTGCGCACCGGGACTGTGCTCTTCGTGGGGGGGGTAATGTGACATATATGCCCTGCATCGCTGGAAGTTGAAGATGACAACGATCAGCAACAGTGACACAGAAGAAGACAAAGTGGTAGCAACGTTTGATGCTAGAATAAGGTCGACGCTGCTGTGTTTCTGTGTTCTGTGTCGGGTGCCAGCCTGGACTAACCTTCGTGGACTAACCTCTCCACGTATCAATATCATTAAAACACATAGCTATAAAAGCTTACGTAAGAAATTCAAACGGGAATCATTACTACTTTGAAGTTAATGCGTCGGCGAAAATCAAATGCGATCCATATTTGTTCCCTATAACTAAAACCTCGTCTTGCTGTGCGTGATTTCATTGTTTTGTTCGCATTTCAGTAATCGCTGAGAGAGCCAATGTGAAGCTACATTTCTAAAGCAACTTGTACAAAACAAGTTGTCTACCCCTTCGCCCCGTGGCAGCGCCGGCTGGGAGAGGAGGTAAATACCTCCCTTGGGGGAAGGAAAATCAACGATGGATGCGCCACCAAGACGTCTACGCGGGTTCCCGCGAGAAGACGAGAGAGAGCCGGCAACGCGAGCGGTCGTCTCCCGCCGCCTCTCTCGGAAAATGCCTGGGGACAGCGGGCACGGAGTACGCAGCGCACAGAGGAGGACCCGTCGTGCACGACCGCCCATCTTCTGGTTCCCAATGGCGAAGCGACAAACTCCCGCGGCAAACGCCGTGGTGTGGCTTTGTCCGAAAAATGCGGCGCGCACGGGAGATCCCGGCCGCTATATTCACGGCGCGTGCAAATGTCCGCCGCCGAAGTCGCACCCCAACTCCCCAGCCGGTGAGTCAAAAGTCCTTCTTACGTAGCCTTTCCCTTCGAAGGAAAACCTTGTTGATGTATAGCTAGCCGACATGCTCTGTATTATTTGCAAGTGCAATAAATAGCATTCGAGTATTAACGCTGGGTTTTCCCCGTTCTTTGCCCCCTTTGTTTCCTCCGCAGGTCACTAGCGAGAACGTTGCACCTGCGGAGTGTGAGCGGGGTGGAATACAGTCCCCTCATACTGCCCCACAAACTTCAGCTTTTAACATGCATATGGAAATCCCGATGACAATAACAACTGGCCAGCGATACCTGCTAAAGTTCATTCAGGTGCTTTAATGCGATGCAGTAAGAAAAACCCATCTACCTCTGCTTTATTGATTATGCGAAAGCGTTTGACTGCGTAGATCACAGCAGATTGTGGCAAGCTCTCCAAGAGATGGGAGTTCCAATTCACCTCATCTGTCTCCTCAGGAACCTGTACGAAGGGCAAGAGGCCACAGTTAGAACTGGGCATGGTCTTACTGGTTGGTTTCCGATTGAGAAAGGAGTGAGGTAAGGCTGCATACTGTCGCCCTGCCTATTTAACCTATATGCAGAGTGCATCATGAGGAAGGCCGGTCTGGACGAATCTTCAGCTGCAGCGAAGATTGCTGGAAAACGTATCAACAACCTTAGATATGCGGATTATACCACTTTAATGGCAGAAAGTGAAGTGGAACTCAAGAAACTTCTGATGCGCGTATAAGAAGAGAGTGAGAAGTTTGGGCTTAAACTGAACATTAAAAAGACAAAGATCATGGCGTCTTGCCCTATCAAGCCCTGGAGCATCAAGGGACAAGAAGTGGAAGCTGTGACAGATTTTCTCTTCTTGGGCTCCAAGATTACCTCGGAAGGAGACTGCAGCCGCGAAATTAGGAGACGCCTGCTTCTGGGAAAGAGAGCAATGGTTAGCCTTGACCGCCTAGTAAAGAGCAGATACATTAGTCTGCCAACCAAGATCCGTATAACTCGTGCTATGGTCTTTCCAGTTGTGATGTATGGATGCGAGAGTTAGACTGTGAAAAAGGCTGACCGCCGAAGAACTGACGCGTTTGAGTTGTGGTGCTGGAGAAGACTCTTGAGAGTTCCTTGGGCTGCCAGAAGATCAAATCAGTCGATATTGTCGACCATAAACCCTGACTGCTCACTGGAGGGTCAAATTCTAAAGTTAAAGCTCAGCTACTTTGGTCATCTGATGAGAAGAGAGGAGTCGCTGGAGAAAGATTTGATGTTGGGAAAGGTTGAAGGTCGCCGAAGAAGGGGTAGGCAGCGAACGCGATGGTTAGATGGCATCCTCGAGGCACTGCAGATGAAGTTATGTGTTAGGAAGATAGTGAGAGACCGGAAAGCGTGGCGTGACATGGTCCATAGGCAACACTTGCTGTTGGGCTAGTTGGTTCAAATCCATATTTGGGAACACAGCGCGGAACAAGACGCAACACAAGAAAACGAAGGTAGACGGGACGGAGCGCTGAACTGACAACTTTTATTTCAAAAGAAAGAAGGACGTGTTATGATAGGCACCGCTTAAATACGGGTCACCTTCTTTCTTTTGAAATAAAAGTTGTCAGTTCAGCGCTCCGTCCTGTCTACTTTCGTTTTCTTGTGTTGCGTCTTGTCCGCGCTGTGTTCCCAAATATGGTCCATAGGGTCACGAAGAGTCGGACACGACTGAACGACTGAACTGAACTGAACTGAACTGAAGAAAAACACGAAGCATAAAGAGCTTTGCGAAAAGCGACACGCGTCTTGAGAGCTGTAAAACCTCACCTTCGCAGTTCAACAAAAGGCAGCTTTACGCGCAAGCTGTCACTTGTGCGCTGCGTGCGGGACTCTTTCGACACACTTGGCCGCCGTTCAGCGCCATATTGTTTCTCTGATTGCTTGTCGGAAAAGTCACGTTTTTCAAATATGTGGCGCGAAACTGCTGTTTGTTGAAATGGCTTTTTGCGGTGGCGTAAAATTGATGTGAGCGTGAAAACGGATAGTTAGCAGGGCTATGCTTGATGCCTGAATGGTATTTATAAGTAATTGTGCACGAAAACGACGGCATAGATGATAGAGAGGAAAGCACTTACGCTTGTATTACGAATGGGGTGAAATGAACTGCCCGCTGTCATGAGCCGCATCCTGAAGTCTGATTGGCTGACGTTGCGTGGGCGCATATGCGTCATGCATAAACATAAGAGCGCTTGTCGGAGACGTTCCAACGTAAACGTAAAACCGGTGTACCGTACCCACGCAGGTACAATGGCCGCGATTGCACTCACCCCTGCCAATGCGCGTGCGCAAGAGGCAAACCGGTAAGCGTCAATATCAGTGCTTCTCCGGCAAGGTTAATCTCTCTATTATATAATGACCTGGAAATGGCGTTTCATTACCTAAAGGATGTGCTGCCATTGCTTAAATGACCAAACTTGGGCGCCACATTTCGGACCACTTGAGACGGCCGCATAAACAACATGGCGAATTCGACGCGCAGCTGTAAACTCACCGCAGTTTTGTAGACAGTTTGGTGAATGGTGAAGCAAGCTGAGACATCTTGTTATAATTTCAGAAAGCACTGAAACGACGTCATAAGGATACTTTTCAGCTGCGCAACCTTTTAGAGGAATAATAATGAAGACGAAAATTTACAGCCTCCCGCTCCAAACGCTTTGCCCTCATAAAGAAACCATCGATCCGCCCTTTTGTTGCCAAGCGCAGCACTGGCGGCCTGCCAACTCAAGCAGTTGATCTGCGCGAGACGAAGTATTTCATAGAGCACCGCGGTACTCTCTAATTATCTGCCTGAGGGGCCATATGGTGTGCAGGAACTTCGCGCGACAGGAGCGAGGGATCACTGACCTAATTGTTGGCCCTAAAAACTGCCTTTTTTGTCTGCACTCACTGCAACATTAATGAATTGAAGAGCCCTGCCACATTTCATGTGTTTCATGTAAAAATTTGGTCTGATATGCATGGCGCCTCACCATTTGCTTCTTTAAAAATATATGAATACTCCAGAGCACGTTAAGACGGTATGCTCTAATAATATGATGTTGTTGCGGGACATTTTGTGTTGATTGCCTTTTTTAATACAGCCGTAAAATAATATCCTGTTATTAATTTGCATCTTGCCGTTTTGACAGTAAGGAATACGCGGCGGCGCCCTAGCTTCATTCCACGATTTCCTCATCCATCTTTCGCTTTCTTTTCTTACTCTCCGTTTGCCTCCCTCTGTACGGCAGCCTGGGCCTAGCTAACCTCCCTGCTATTCCGTTCGTCTGTTTCTCAGACAACGTTCGCGTTTCGCAACATCCTATCGCACGTACGCATGAAAAAGCGTGTGCCTTCCACTCCACACAACTCAAGCCGACACAAGATGTTAGAAACTTAAGCAGACTTCCTGACCTGACGGTAGCTAGTCATAATGTAGGTGTTCGAAAAAGGCGAGCAGCACAGTCAGTACCTAACAGTAATCGATACTTTGAGACTGCGAGCGTTGCTTTGAGACATCGACCATCGCGGCTGCGCGGGCGCCTCTTCTTCATTGCTGCAGCTACTTCGGAAACCGGTCGATTCCTTCTGTTTACGACAAGGTCTTTAAGCGTTTCAGTTCCTGCATTTAAAAGCCGGTAATAAGTGAACCTGAGAGGTCATCTGGGCTTGTGAGGGGCAATGCTACTTTCCGCGCCCATTGCCATACTTACTATTCAGCTGAAACTCGCGCACTGTCTCCGTGCGTAGCTGCTGTCGAATGTCCCTCACTGCAACCCGAGGCTTCCGAATTGCGGAACGCACTGCAACGGTTCCTGCAGGAGCCTCGTCGTTTTTCATACTTGGCGCCAACATGAAGTAGCAGGCGACGGCGCTATTTTTTTATATCACTTTATTTTTCTTTTATTTCAAAAAGTGTAACCCGATTGTGTGCTTGCGTAAGCGGCCACCGTCCTACTGCACACGTCACGCGTACGTCATAATTTGAACAAAACGGCTAATTGTCGAAAATAGGGCCCCGGGAGGCCGAGTGCTGGCACTGTCGCATCGTCCGCAAATGGCCACACACTCCGGCAAATAGTTTCTCAACGAGCACGAGCAGTCCGTCTACCACGATTGGCACAACGAAATACTGACAGTTTGTCAGTCAGTCAGTCATTTTTTTTATTTGCAGGAAATCACTCCTTCCTGCGGGTGGCAGAGACAAAAGGCATGATTGCCTGACGAGGTCTGTGACCCCGTAACAAACTAACCAGTCTACAGCAGTACATCAGAAAGCTGGTACAATACATAAATATGAACATGGAAGCCAAGGAAAATATTAAGAATAATAAAAACAAAAAATACACGCATACATTCATACAGCATGGCTCTATTCTTTCAACCACTATGGACTGGGGCGGCTTAATTTGATTTCATTATTTACATTGAACATGGAATTGAACGGCGGCGCAACACGGAAACGGACACAGACAAGAAGGGGACACCACATGCGCACACTACCAACTATTTATTAAACGGAAAGGTGGCATATTTATACGTCCATCTCAAGCATCACACTCATCACCACAGTCCGCTCCAAACCCAACACGTGAATGCCGAGCAGCACCAACATGAAATCAGACAAGATATTTCTAACCTCAGTAGATAAACTGTCAAAAACGGGAAAAAAAGAACATTTTTTTTTAAACGGAAGGCAGGCCATATCTCATAGCAAATGCAGTGTGGACCGAAAACAGCAGAGTAAGACAAGAGAAGCGACCAGCCCGAACCCTAACAAATAAAAAATAAAACATAAAACGATAAAACAATCGTAGCAAAATCAGAGTCACAACAGTTAAGCAAAAGCAGTCAGAACCCTAAGCCAACAACAAAAGACGATCGTAGCAAAAGCACAGTCAAAACAAATGAAGCAAAAGCAGTAAAAAAAACTAAGCCAACAACAACAAAGGACGATCGTAGCAAAAGCAGAATCAATACAAAAGAAACAACAGCGGTCAAACCTAAAACAACAGCAACAAAAAGCACTGGTAGCAAATGCAGAATCAAATGAGCGACGAAATTAACAACCCGCCTAACTAAACACCGCAAGGCCGTTAAAAAATTCTGGGCTTAAGGTCGAACAGTGCATGCCGTCACAAAAAATTATCGAGGAATGAAACTTCATTTCTACGGAGGGATACAGACGAGTCGCTAACACAAATGCTACCCTTTTTTTTTTATCATAAAGGCTTCAAGAATTTCCCGTGCCACCTAATCGCGACTCCTGCCCAGAATACTTATACCATTAAGCATTGGCTCACAGTTGCATTCTTTGCAATGGGTAGACAAATATAACCCGCCTCCGTTTTCTAACGATTTCTCATGCTCCCGTGCTCTGTCGTTATTACAGCGACCCGTCTGGCCTATAAAGACCCCTCCACACGTCAGTGGGATTTCGTAGACCACTCCGACGGCACAGGAACTGTAATGCTTGCCGTGCCTCTTTTCGCACAGGGCTTTTTTCTTCTGCCCGATTTTCGAGCACAATCCGTTCAGCTTTTTGGGCGCGGAGAAAACGACAGGTACGTCATACCGGCCGGCGACCTTCTTCAAGTTATGTGCCACTCGGTGAATATAGGGGACCACTTGCGGTCGCCTTGATCCCGGCTTAGCATGGGATTTCTACTTCTTCCCTTTCATTTTTTGTAGGGAAGACAGGGCCTTATTACTATTCTTAGACAGGCCCTTAGAACTATTAGCACCAGGTGGGCTTGGTGGCTGTACCAAGATGCAGGCCACTAATCCGCTTCTGTTCCTAATGCAGGTGCTAGCAGCAGTCTTCACGCACACGCTTCTTGCCGCCCCGTCTGGGGTGGGAATGGCGCCATCCTATCTACCGGATTATCACGATGGTGATATGCATGCCCGTCTACTCACCGCCGTCAACGCATCAAACTTGACAGTATCATCCCTGCAAGACTGGACCCTCCCGAAATCTTGGACATACCCATCGTCAACGACGGCATCGGACACACTCAATATAAAAGAGCGGCGTTCATCGGCGACGCTCTGTGGGCTTGGTGGCTGTACCAAGATGCAGGCCACTAATCCGCTTCTGTTCCTAATGCAGGTGCTAGCAGCAGTCTTCACGCACACGCTTCTTGCCGCCCCGTCTGGGGTGGGAATGGCGCCATCCTATCTACCGGATTATCACGATGGTGATATGCATGCCCGTCTACTCACCGCCGTCAACGCATCAAACTTGACAGTATCATCCCTGCAAGACTGGACCCTCCCGAAATCTTGGACATACCCATCGTCAACGACGGCATCGGACACACTCAATATAAAAGAGCGGCGTTCATCGGCGACGCTCTGTGGGCTTGGTGGCTGTACCAAGATGCAGGCCACTAATCCGCTTCTGTTCCTAATGCAGGTGCTAGCAGCAGTCTTCACGCACACGCTTCTTGCCGCCCCGTCTGGGGTGGGAATGGCGCCATCCTATCTACCGGATTATCACGATGGTGATATGCATGCCCGTCTACTCACCGCCGTCAACGCATCAAACTTGACAGTATCATCCCTGCAAGACTGGACCCTCCCGAAATCTTGGACATACCCATCGTCAACGACGGCATCGGACACACTCAATATAAAAGAGCGGCGTTCATCGGCGACGCTCTGTGGGCTTGGTGGCTGTACCAAGATGCAGGCCACTAATCCGCTTCTGTTCCTAATGCAGGTCAGTAAACCATACGCTTTATATGCAAAGAAAACTAGCAATTACTTTCTGGTACAGCTTCCGAGCCCACAGTGTTGTGTCGACGTCGCTATTGAATGTTTGGAAATTGTACGTTACTTGCTATTGTTATCTGGGGATATAGAAATGAATCCGGGGCCTGATATTACTACGGAGGTGCTTGTTGAACTAAAGACGTTGTCCTCTGGCCAGGCTACTCTAATCAGTGACGTTCAGGACATTAAAAACAAGCTAACGACAACAGAGAAGACTATTAGCGATTTATTTCAACGGATTGCCGCTTTAGAAATTCATTATCAAAAACTTGAAACTTTGTCAACAGACGTAGAAAATGTACAGAGTACCGCAGAGGAGACGTCTAGGCTGGTGCGGGATCTGGAGGACCGAATTGATGACGCCGAGAACCGCTCGCGGAGGTGCAATTTGATTTTTTATGGCCTTCCGGATCCTACACCATCCGAAACATATGTCGAATCTGAAGAACGCATTATTCACCTTTGTTCCGATACCCTGGATTTAACATTAGACAGTAAAGATATTGAACGTGCGCACCGTCTTGGTCGTCACAGTACGGAACGTCCGCGTCCCATAATTGTAAAGCTTGCCCATTTTAAGACTAAGCAACTGATCCTCTCAAACGGCCGCAAACTAAAAGACACTGACTTTAGCATTGGCGAGGATTTCTCCCGCCGAGTTCAAGATGTTAGGAAACAACTTGTCGCCTTTGCCAAATCAAAGAAGGTTAAATTTTCCTTGCGCTATAAAACCCTCCATGTAGGCCCCAAACGCTATTTTTTCGACGAGACTGAGCAGACAGTAAAAGAAATCTAGCAATCACGACGAAAACATTCAAAACAGCCACGCCCCCGAACATGTCACCGTGCTAATCTTTCGTTTTCAGCAATCTTTACTAACATACGCAGTTTTATTCCAAAGCGGGATCTCATATCAAACTTGGTGCTTTCATCCGATAGTAACTTGCTGGTTTTAACAGAAACTTGGCTGACAGATAACATTGGTGATGATGAGGTACTTGCTGATCTGCCGCATTTCACTCTCTTCCGTTCAGACCGCAAACACGCACGAGGGGGAGGCGTTTTGATAGCGGCGAGCAATCATTTATCATGCACTAATATAGACACTTCATCCGATCTCGAAATAATTTGGCTCATTTGCCGAGCAGCACCACACTCAGTACTGCTGGGTGTCTGCTACAGACCACCGCACAAGACCCCCAATTTTTGCCAGCAGCTAAATATCATATTAGCTAAATTAACTAAGCAGTATCCGAATGCTCACATTATACTCTTCGGGGATTTCAATTACCCGACGATAAACTGGAATAACTTGGCTCATTCCGTAGATAACCGAGCTGACACTAATGAATTCATCGATATTTGTTCTAATTTTAATCTTACCCAGCTAGTATTAGAACCTACGCGTGTAGTAAATGAATCTGCAAACATCCTAGACTTAATACTAACAAGTCATCCCGAAAGTTGCTCGTCCATTACTTACTTACGGGCAATTAGTGATCATAAAGTCATCCACACAGAATTTAATTTTATTCCCACACCGCGCCACAATCCGGGAAAGACTATCCGATTATATGATAAAGGCAATTACGAAGCATTGCGGAGCGAGCTCGGCACCTATTTCCCATCTTATAAAGCAGCCTTTAATAGCCGATCCCTCGAGGAAAACTGGTCAGTATTCCGACAGAAGCTTAACTTCCTCGCAGACAAATATATCCCGAAAACTACATTCCATGATAATCGCCACCAGCCGTGGTTCACAAAATGCCTAAAAAAACTTGAGAATAAGAAGAAACGCCTATTCCGGATAGCTAGAAAGAATCCGAGTACTTGCGCATGGGATAAATATTATGCCGCCGATAACTTGTATTTAACAGCAATTAAAAACGCTAAGCGATCCTTCTATCATAATGACTTGACCAAAATCCTAAACACAACCCCAAAAAAGTTCTGGCAAATCTTAAACCCTAAAAACACGCGTTCGATTACACTCAATAATGACTCAGGCGAACCACTTAGTGATACCGAATGTGCTAACATCTTTTCAGCTGCGTTTTCTTCCGTTTTCACGAGCGAGCCTGATCTGCCCTTACCCACTCTACCTACTATCATTGCTCACACTATGCCTATCCCAAATATTTCTGTTAATGGAATACTCTGCGTAATAGATAAAATTAAACTTTCATCATCAGCAGGCACTGATGAAATAAATTCTAAACTTTTAAAGAACATTAAGCATGTTTGTGCTGTATATTTATCGCTACTGTTTGCTCAGTCTCTTTCCACAGGCACAATACCAGATGATTGGAGCAAGGGAAAGGTCGTTCCAGTACACAAATCCGGTAACAAAAACTCACCATTAAATTATCGTCCTATTTCGCTCACTAGTGTACCATGCAAAATCATGGAGCATATTATCTATTCTGAAATCATGCATTTTCTGGATACTAACAATTTCCTTCACCCTGCGCAACATGGATTTCGTAAAACCTATTCTTGCATCACACAACTCGCAGTATTCCTCCATGATATACACGCTAACCTTGATTTGAATATTCAGACAGACGCCATATTTCTAGATTTTGCTAAAGCATTCGATAAAGTTCCCCATCGACGCCTACTGCTCAAACTTTCACAACTGAACCTGCACCCTAACATCTTAAAATGGATCCAAGAATTCCTTGCGTACCGCTCGCAGACAGTTTCTATTAATAATCAGTGTTCTAATTCCGTCCCTGTAACCTCAGGTGTACCCCAGGGCTCTGTCCTAGGCCCTCTCCTCTTTTTAATATATATAAATGACTTACCAGACCTCCTCTCATGTAATATCCGTCTATTTGCTGACGACTGCGTAATCTACCGCTCAATAAATAACATCTCCGACCAAAATGCCCTTCAGGATGATCTTAACCGCGTTAAAAAATGGTGCGATGATTGGCTAATGACCCTTAACCCAAACAAATGCAAACTCATTTCGTTTCACCGCAAACATCAACCCTTTTCTTTCTCTTACAGGCTTGCTAATACTTCAATAGAGCTCATCCACTCATATAAATACCTGGGTGTCATATTGAGTCATGACTTATCTTGGCGCGAACACGTTACTAACATAATATCATATGCGAATAAAACCTTAGGATTCCTCAAGCACCATTTACGTCATGCACCTACAGATGTAAGATTACTCGCCTACAACACACTGGTAAGACCTAAACTTGAATACGCGTCCCCCATTTGGAGCCCCCATCAAGGATACCTCATCGATGCACTTGAAGCCATCCAAAATCGCGCAGCTCGTTTCATTCACTCGCAGTATTCATACGAAGTCAGTGTATCATCCTTGAAATCGCAGTCTAACATACGAAGTCTTTCTTTCCGTCGCCGCATCGCCACCCTATCCCTTTTCCACAAATTCTACTACAGCTCACTCCGCCAAGAACCATACATCTGCGCACCTCCGCCACGCATTTCCCATCGCACCGGCCACTCACTTCAAGTCGCTCGTCCACGCGCCCGTACCGTAACCTTTTCGTCTTCCTTCTTTCCACGAGCCGCGTCAGACTGGAACGGCCTATCCCACTCCGTCGTTACCATCACCTGTCCATCATCCTTCAGTGCCAACATTGAAATGTGTTTATCACGTGAAAATCTGTAAAAAAAAAAAAAAAAGAAAAAAAAAAAAAGTGCAATATTTTATGATTGTCTACCCCACCCCTTATGTAATACCCCGAAAGGGGCCTTTAAGGTTAATAAATGAAATGAAATGAGAGCAAGTAATAAACGACTCAGGTTTATTTATCTTCTTAGATACAGCCCTTCAAATTGACCGCAATAGGTACATTTCACTCTCACCACATAGAAACAAAAGAATGAGACATTCCAAACATTTATTCGAATATCGAGCACACAGAGATACGTTCATGTTCTCTTTTTCTCCCTGGAGATCTGCGAATGGAATTACTTAGCTGATGAAGAGGATAATTGGCCATAGCCTGATAATTATAGTTCACGACTGACAACTGTTCCTTGAGTACCCTATAATTATATATATATATCATCATCATCAGCCTGTCTATGCCCACTGCAGGGCGAAGGCCTCTCCCATATTACTCCAATTAACCCGGTTCTGCGCTAGCTGCATCCACGTGACCCCCGCGAATTTCTTAACCTCATCCGCCCACCTAACTGTCTGCCGCCCCCTGCTACGCTTTCCTTCCCTTGCAATCCAGTTTGTTACCCTAAGCGACCATCGGTTATCCTCTTTTCGCACTACATGTCCTGCCCATGTCAATTTCTTCTTTTTAAATTCCACTAGAATGTCGGTAACTAGAGTTATTTCTCTGACCCACTCTGCACGCTTTCTATCTCTTAATGTTACCCCTACAATTTTTTGTTCCATAGCCCTCTGGGTTGCCCTCAACTTAAGTAGAACTCTCTTGGTTAGCCTCCACATTTCAGCCCCATAGGTGAGTACAGGTAAGATGCGACTATTGTATATTTTCCTATTTAGCGATACCGGTAAGTTGCTAGTCATAACCTGAGAGTGCTTGCCAAATGCGCTCCATCCCAATCTTATTCTTCTTGTTATTTGCTTTTCATGGTCCGGATCTGCGGCTACTACCTGTCCTAAGTAGACATGTTCGCCTCTCAACTTCCAGTACTTCGCTACCTAATGTAAACTGCTGTTGCTTCCCGAAGCTGTTAAACATTACCTTAGTCTTCTGCATATTGATTTTCAAGCCTACCTTTCTACTTTTCCTGTCTAGGTCATCAATCATTATTTTTCAGTTCATCCCCCGAGTTTCTTAGCTAGGCAGCGTGATCAGCAAATCGCAGATTACTGAGGTATTCTCCATCTACCCTTATCCCTAACTGCTCCTATTCTAAGTCTCTGAATACTTTTTCTAAGGAAGCTGTGAATAGTACTGGGGAGATCGTGTCTCCTTGCCTAACACCTTTCTTTATGAGAATTTGGTCACTTCCTTTATGCAGAACTATGGTTGCTGTGCAGCCATTATATATATCTTCCAGCGCTCTCGCGTACGGCTCGTCTACCCCCTGATTTCGCAATGCCTGCATCACCGCCGAGGTTTCAACTGAGTCAAATGCTTTTTCGTAATCAATGAATACTATGTATAAAGGCTGGTTATGCTCCGAGCATTTTTCTATCACCTGAATGATGGTATAGATATGATCGATAGTAGAGTACCGTTTCCGAAAACCTGCTTGATCCTTTGCTTGATTGCAGTCTAAGGTTGTCCTGATTCTATTAGCGATTACCTTAGTAAATACCTTATACGTACTAGACAGTAGGCTGATTGGTCTGTAATTTTTAGGATCCTTAGAGTCCCCTTTCTTGAGAATGAGGATAATGGTTGCATTCTTCCAGTGTTCCGGTACCGTCGATGACAAGAGGCACTGCGTATGCAGGGTGGCCAGTTTTTCCAGCACGATATCCCCCCCCCCCCCCCCCCGTCCTTCAACAAATCTGTAGTTATCTGATCTTCTCGAGCTGATTACCCCCTTTTCATAGTTTCTGATGCTTTCTTGACCTTGTCCTTTGTCACTGGTGGAACGTCTGACTGTCTTTCCCTACCGCCAATCACATTACGGTCCTGACTACTTTGGCTACTGTAGAGATCTGTATAGAACTCCTCGGCTACTTTTACTATCTCCTCCATATTCGTGATGACGTTGCCCGCCTTATCCCTTATCGCATACATCTGGTTTTTGCCTATGCCCAATTTCTTCTTTACCGCTTTAAGGCTTCTCCCGTTCTTTACAGCATGCTCAATGTTATCCAGTTAATACTTCTTTATATCGGCCACCTTCGCGCTTATTGATTAGCTTAGATATCTCGGCCAATTCAATCTGGTCTGTTGGATTGAAAGCTTTCATACTCTGGCGTTTCTTAATCAAATATTTCGCCTTCTTAGACCGCTTATCGGTATCCACTCTAACTATCCTACCGCCTACTTCTACAGCGCACTCAGTAATGATATCTCTGAAATTATTGTTCATTGCGTCTAGGGTAATGTCCTCGTCCTCGGTTAGAGCTGAGTATCTATTCTGTAGCGAGATCCTGAACTCTTCTGCCCTCCCCCTCACCGCTAATTCATTGATGGGTTTCTTCCTTACTAATCTGTTGCGTTCATTCTTCAGATTCAGGCTAACTCGGGACCTCATCATCCTTTGGTCACTGCATCGTACTTTCCCGATTGCCTCTACATCTTGCATAATGGCGGGGGTTGAACACAGTATGAAGTCAATTTCATTTTAGTCTCCCCGTTAGGACTCTTCGATGTCCATTTCCGGTTCATCCGTTTGCTGAAGAAGGTATTCATGATTCTTAAGTTATTGCGCTCTGCAAACTCAACTAGTAACTCCCCCCTGCTATTTCTAGAACCAATGCCATAGTCACCTACTTCCTGGTCTCCTGCCTGCTTTTTCCCTACCTTGGCATTGAAGTCGCATATTAGTACAGTATACTGCGTCTTTACTTTTCGCATTGCCGATTCTACACCTTCGTAGAAGCTTTCAACTGCCTGGTCATCATAACTACATGTAGGTGCCTAGGCCTGTACGACCTTCAGTTTATACCGCATTATTAAGCCTAATTAGGATGCCTGCCACCCTCTCGTTAATATTATAGAATTCATCTATATTACCCGCTATGTGCTTATTGACAAGGACACCTACTCCTAGTTGTCGCCTCGATAACACAGTATATGCCCATCCTTCATTACAGTGTATGCCTCATTCGGCCTCCTAACCTCACTAAGCCCTATGACATCCCATTTCATGCCCGCTAGTTCCTCTGACAGCGCTGCTAAACTAGCTTCACTAGCTAGGGTTCTAGCATTAAACTTTGCCAAGGTCAGTTTCCAATGGCGGCCTGTCCAGCGGAGCCAGGCTTTCTTAGCACCCTCTGCTGCGTCACAGGTCTGGCCGCCGCCGTGGTCTGTTGTTCCGCAGCCGCTGGCGACTGAGGGCCGGGGTTTTATGGAGCTTATCATGAGAGGTTGCGACCAAATACTGCACCAGGGTGGCCAACTCCTGTTCTGGTGAGGGAGTGCGTTGCCGGTGATGTTCAGCTGCATCAGGGCGCGCCCCAAACGTGTTTATGCAATTCCATCGACACGCGGATTTTTTAATCCGGTGGAGAATTGCGCGGCACCTGGATTTGAACAATGCGGCGGATGCTCTACCGCTACGCCTCTGCTGCACCCTAAACATATATATATATATATATATATATATATATATATATATATATATATATATATATATATATATATATATATATATATATATATATATATATATATATATATAAGGCTAGCGATCTTGCTTCCAACTCAGGACGGTCTGTGTTTGAAAAGTACTGCAAATTACTGGACCACATATCAGCCACCCGGCCCGGCATCACTCGTGTGTACGCTATCCTGGTTCTACCAAGAACAGAAAATCGTCAAAACCACAGAGACAGGGCTTTTCGCTGGCAAAATCGAAAGACATGCCTCTTCAACCGCCTATTGTGGGCTTTCTGCAGGCGCTCCAAGCTCCTATACTAAGTGGACCATGACTTTGAGTGGCTTCCACCGACACGCGTGCTCGCTGCCAATGGCCTCCATCCAAGCTATGACGGAACCGCCCTGATTGCAAGTAAGATTAAGGATTTCTGCTCAAAAGGCACTCCAGATGTGGGAGCGTCCTCATGGATTGAGTGCGCACCAAATAAGCCTTCTGCAGCAACGATAAGCACTTCTACAGGGCATGCACTAACAGACGATCCCAATACTGTTGCCATTGCTTCAAGTCCTATTTCCGTTGACACTTTTGCTACCGGTGTCAGTCGTGGCGGTGTCCTTGCTGCAACTACTGCTGCTCCCGACGCAGCTGTCCCCGATGAGGCTGCTCCCTTCGACGCGCTTACAGGCGATTCCACTACTGGTGCCATTACTTCAAGCCCTAGTGCCGCCAACGCTTTTACTACTAGCGTCTGTCCTGATGGTGTCCTTGCTGCAAATACTGCTGACACTGCTGTTTGTGACGCAGCTGTCCGATATGAGGCTACCTCCGTCGACGCTCCTGCTTCTGACGCTGCGGCTCCCGCTACCGACATTTCCACTCACACCAAATCTGCTCCGGACTCGCCTGGTCTCGATGCTGCTGATTCTGACAGGCTCCTGCTGAAGAAGCCCTTCCCAGCGTATCATCTAGAGGCCCTCATGATTCCGCCAGCTTCTAACGCGCAGAGCTCCAGCCTTCATTGCCCCGCTGTTTCCGACTCTCGAGATCTTTGCCCTCAGAAGTGTAATACTCAGTTTTTAAACAGTTGTGTTCTAAGTCGAACCTTTGCAAAGCCCATGCTACGTGTGCCCCGTCTTCAGCTAACCATGCCTCGACCGAGGAGCGCCAGTACAACCTTCGAAAGAAACTCCCGAACACCGTAAGAAAACCCTTATGACTTAAACACTCTGTTCCCAAGAAAAGCCCAGCCTCAAATACTGCAACAAATTTCTATGCGTTAGAAAAGTAGAAGAAAAGCGCATTCGTTCAGAACTGCACGAACGACTTTAAAGGCTTATCTAGCGGGCTCCACTGCCCAGCGTGGTCTCTGCGTTAATGTAAAACCAGCAACGACCAAACTGTCTAAGAGGAACCGTGAAAAAGTAGAACAGCATATCGCAACGTCTGCTTTGGAATTTACACGCATTCTTTTGGATCACCACCAATCTGCCCTAAAGTCATTAGCGAGTACAGAAAAACAGTTGCTTAATCATCTTAACCTCTCTTGCGAAGAACTTGCTGCTCTTGACGCGTACGAAAAGAAAAAATGGGAAGATATTAACTCCGTGAAATCCAAAAAACTTTTGCGCGACAAAATCTCCCGGCCCGCGCAGTCCTAGCCTCCGTTGCCATCTCAGGTTCAAACCTCAATTGTAAATCATTCAAACTTCACTCTGACTAATGACGATGAGAGTGCCCGGCCTAAATTTTTGCCCTGCGTCAGGTGGGTTCAATGAGTTTCAGCTGTTAAAGGACTTGGAAACTTTTGCCCGCAATATGAGACATAAGGAGTACTTCCATGGCCGGCCACAACATCCCGTACAAGATGGTAAATTGCCCTCTCAAAATCACTGGACTCCCCCGACTCAAAGAGAAAACTGCCTCGAAATTTATGTTACGGCAGTCCAAAATGATATGCTTAAAGCTTACAATACCCAAACGAAATTTTGTCGTAACCTTTCTTGAAAAGAAACCGCATCAATAAAGCGACTCGCGTCACAAACTGATATTGTCATAAAGCCCGCTGACAAGGGTGGTGCCATTGTAGTCAAGAACAGAAGTGACCACATCGCGGAAGCCGAAAGGCAACTGGCAGATGGTTCCTTTTACCGCCTGCTAGAAAGCGATCCGACTGCGGAGTTTAAAACGGTTTTGGAAGAAACCTTACACAGTCTTAGCTTGAGTGCAAAAAATTGACAAAAGCAATGCAAAGTCAATCATTCTCCTCAGCCCTGTACCAGGCCGATTTTATTTATTGCCCAACATTCATAAACCTAACAACCCTGCACGACCTATCATTTCCGGTATAGGAACCGCAACTAAAAACCTGTCACGCTATGTTGGCACTCTAATTAATAAGATTCCAGTCACATTCCAGTCCTACATAAAGGATACAACTGATTTCCTAGCTGATATAGCTGATATCACCATCCCTCAAGGTGTCTTGCTCGTAACTCTGGGTGTTGCGTCAGTTTATACCAATATCCCCACTCCGATGGTATCCGGTCAGTTGTAAAGGCTTTTGAATATCAAAACTTATGCAGTAACATTGACGGTTCTACAGTGGCTATCCTTCTTAAATTAATACTTGAACTTAACAACTTTGAATTTGACGCAGACATTATGTCCAGATTAACGGAACATCGATGGGTACACGTATTGGTCCCAACTACGCCATAATGTTCATGGGCTTATTAGAAGACCGGTTTCTCGACGACCCCCCGCTAAAACCTTTTACTACAAGAGATTCATAGACATATTTTTATTTGGCAACATGGTGAAGCAGAACTTCTATCATTCATCTCTAGTTTTAATAATGTGCATGAGGCCATAAACGTTTCTCATTCTTATTCTCGAACCACTATTGCTTTTCTAGACGTGACAGTGTCAATAAAGAATGGCAAACTAATCACTGATCTATACCGGAAACCCAGTGATAGACCTCAGTACCTGCACTTCGGCAGCAGCCATCTTAAATACTGGAAGACTAGCATCCCATATGGACAAGCCGCCCGCTTTAAACGGATATGTTCAGACGATCGCGACTTTCAATTTCACTGTGCCAACCTTCATAACACCCTAATGGAACGCAAATATCCAGAGCGCCTAATAAATGATGCAGTGGAACGAGCAAGCCTTCTTGATCGCAAAACTCTCCTCAAAGCGGAAAAGGAACCATCCGGCAAATCACGAATCAATCTCGTGCTAACGCATTCAGCTTCGGTCCCCAACGCTGCAGGCATATTAAAGAAACATCATAGTATTCTCATGCAAAGTGAGTGTCTAAAATAAATTAAGCAGCAAGCCCCCCGTGTTGTCTATCGTCGTAACAAGAACCACAGTGATATTTTAACTTCGTCTAAACCTAGCCGCACTGCACCAATCGGCTGCTATCCTTGCAACAACTCATGGTGCAAAATTTGTGCACAAATGACTACATCGGTGAAAGCTTTCCGCGCTCAAACTTTAATGTAAAAATTCGGGGCCACTTCTCATGCGATACGGACAACATGATTTATATGCTTGAATGTTCTATCTGCAAAATTCAGTACATTGGCCAAACCGAAACACCCTTCAGATACCGATTTAAGAATCATAAAGCTCATTGTAATAAACTGCCTAACCTTCCTATATCTAACATTACCAAGCACCCCTTTGAAAAAATGCAAGTAACTATACTGGAATCAGCTTTCAGAACCCACCATGAACGCGAAGTCCGCGAACATTTTTAATACACAAGTTTAACTAGGTTTCTTGTGGTCTGAATGAAAACATTGGCAAGCTAACTTATCTCTCGTCGAAGCATTTTAACTAAATGAAAGCGTCTTTGGCAGATTCTTAAAAGATATTATGTTTAATCGACATTGGCTCCATTTTGCACTGTTTGCCTCTTCGCTTGCGTTCTTACGGTCACAGCTCAAAGCCCCTCACAGGATGTCATGCTTTACTTGCACTGATCTTTTTCCTGTTTGCCAGTTTCTCACGATCATATAGCTTCCCGTCGTAACATGGACTGATCATTACAATTTGTCCAATAAACTTGTTCACGATTCCTTGTGTAATCAACACTGGTATGAACAATTAACTTCTTTAACTGCTTCTCTTTGTCTCCATAGCATTGAGCACACAATCGAGTTTTGTCACCATGTCGCTATTTCAGTGACTGTTTACTTTTTTTTGTACCGCGCTAAATCACAGTTATATTACACTAGGAACTGGTGGGCGAGTTGGTCTGACATATCTTGTGAAGCAGCGCAACGGCACAACGCCAGAGGAAGAAAGGGTTGGGTTTGTCAATTTCTTCCTCTGGCCTTGTGCCGTTGCACTGCTTCACTAGATATATTTCACTTTTAAATTCTATTTACGTGTGATCTGTTACTGCCGCCTGCCAGTAAGAATGATATTTCAGTAGGTGAATCCCCCCCTCCCCTCTTGAATATTGCAGGATCAAGTGTGACACGTACTCCACCCATTCTAACCTCGTGATATTTTGTTTTGTGCGCCGATAGTGACAACAATCTTTTAGGTGATATATCTTGCTTTCTTTGTGCAACATATTAAAATGCATGACCTAAGCGCTACACGTGTCATTCTGTCTATATACCTTGCACCGCCATTACATCAGGCGTGTGGAATCTTGTTTTGATATTTTGATGTTTATTTGTTGATAGTGGCTGGTCACGTGTTCTTCGATTGTGCATGTATACGAGAAATGGGAACCGACAGCTTCTTTCTACATTCTTTGACGAAGGCCGGACCCCGGCCGAAACGTCGGATTAAAGTTTTGTTTTTTCCACCGTGTGTCACCTCCTTTACGCTTATGCCCTACCGGACCCTTTCGAGCTTCACCCCCTCCCTGTATATATATATATATATATATATATATATATATATATATATATATATATATATATATATATATATATATATATATATATATATATATATATATGCGAAGGAAAGAAGCCAACAGTCGGCGAAGCCAAAGAAAGCATTGGGGATTGTACTTTCTGTCTATATTGCCGCGAAACCTTCAAAACAGTATTTGTTGCTTTTTAACAGCCGCCGGCATACAGGCTTATCACTCTGATTCTGGACCGCGTATCAGTTCCGTAATCTTTGTTTGTTTATGCTCGATGTCGCGAGTCACACCTTTATCAGTTTTGTTGTAGCACAAGATGCACCGAGATCTGTCTCGAAGGTTCCGGCCACTCGGGTGTCTTTCCACAATGTTCCAGCCCGTGCTGGTAGCTGTTTGCGACGTTATCTAGATTGTTCTGTGCAGCCTTTAAATTGAGCGTTGCCGAGTGTGACGGGTATTCTTTGTTCGACGATCAACGAGCACGTTTGTTTCTATCGCCGCCGCCGAGTTGCTTAGTTCTTTTGCGGGCGCAAGTCAGCCCAAATAAAGAGTTCCTTTAGTGCAATTATCGACCCCTTCATTTGTGTCGTTGGCCTCGTCACCACTACGTGACATCTGGTGGAGGTGCTGCCTTTGATCCTTCAAGCGAAGACCCAAGCCGTGTTCCTGTCGCCCTGGAAGACCATCCTACAGGTCACCGAGCCAGCCGCCGACTTCAAGGCCTACAACCCGAACACGGTCTGCTGCCTGACCCCACTCGATCTCGGAAGACATCGACGCTCACAATGGCCCAGCCTACAGCACCGGTTGTTTTCGTTCAACCCCGTGAACCCCCCTGCTTCCATGGACGACCGGATGAAGATGCAGAAGACTGGGTGGACCTTTTCGACCGTGTGGCAGAATTCAATGGCTGGAACGACGCCACGAAACTCAGGCAAGTCTACTTCGTTCTTCAAGGACATGCCCGAGTTTGGTTCGAAAATCATGAGGCAGCTATGAAGGATTGGGACATTTTCAAGGAAGCGTTTTTTACTGCCTTTTCAAGCGTCGTCCGAAAAGAAAGAGCCCAGGACCTCCTTCAGTCAAGACTTCAACTTCCTAACGAGCCTGTGCTGGCGTACGTTGAAGAGATGAAGCGCCTCTTTCGCCGCGCTGACCCTGACATGACTGAAGGTGAGAGAGTCAAATTTTTAATGCGAGGCGTCAAATAATCGCTTTTTGCAAATCTTGTCCGAAATCCGCCCAAAACAGTGGCGGAATTTGAAACGGAAGCGTCTGCCATCGAGAAGACGTTGTACACCCGGATGCGCCACTACGAGCGACCACTCCAGGCAGACTACTCAATCCACTACCCCAGCGCATCTACAAGCGGAGAGAACCTTCGGGACCTCATCCGGGAGATCGTGCGAGAGGAGCTCCGCCGACTGATGCCATCATCGCAACACACCGCAGGTGGCGACGCTCGCGGATGTCGTCCGTGAAGAAGTCCAGCAGGGGCTGGGCGTTCCTCAAGCGACGGCTGCGACTGTTCCAACACACGAGGCAACAGCGATGAACTACGCTGGTGCATTACGTCGCCCTCCGCCCCGACGTGATGACTTTCCGAGTCCTCACCGCAACCGTCCTGTTCCTGAAAACCGCCCCTTGGCCCCGCCTGCCAAGCCTACCAACGACCCCCAAACCCCCGGAAGTGCGACGCCTGGAGGACTGCAAACAACCGGCCATTATGCTTCCACTGCGATGAGGCCGGCCACATTCTGCGCCACTGCCCGTACCGACGAATCGGTCTCCGCGGATTTGCAGTCGACGCTCCACGACCACGCCCAGGTGAACGACCACAAGAAATTGACAACTATCTGCGTAGCGGTAAGATTGCGCCACCAATCCGTCGATTCAGGTCTCCATCGCCGTACAGGGCCCGCTTTGCGTCGCCAGGCCGTACCTATGATGAGAGTGTGCGCGGAAAGTCCCCAAGCCCGCGCAGGGGAAACTAAACAGAGCAACCTTTGGAGGTGAGGTTGCTCAAAGACGAAAAGACGAACATCCTCCGCCGCCGACGACCAGTAACGACGACGCAGCCATTTCACCGCCGCTCCACACGACGTCATCGACGACATCACAACCATACTGCAAGCAGACCACGGCGCCCAGCGCAGTAACTACGGTATGCCCCGGCCATGACCTGAAGAAACGACGGAGCCGAGATCGGACACTAAGGCCCACGTGCAATGCGAGGACGCGAACAAGTGACCTTGAAGTTGATATCGACGGTCGCAGAGTCACTGCCCTAGTAGACACCGGAGCTGACTATTCAGTCATCAGCGGACCGTTAGCCTCTCAGCTCAGAAAAGTTACCACCGCTTGGGATGGCCCGCTGATTCGCACCGCAGGTGGCAACCTGATTACTCCATCGGGACGATGCACTGCAAGAATAACTGTAAATGGGCGTACATATCCCACCAGCTTTGTGGTCTTGCAGCAGTGCTCCCGCGACGTGTTTTCAGGCATGTACTTCCTAAATGACCATAGGGCTATCATCGACCTGCGATCCAAGCTCATCAAGCTCTGCAGACAAAGCCATTCCTGGTACGACGACGTCGATGCAACACATCGCTCTAAACGTCCTCGATGAAGAATTGACCGTCCTGCCCTGATCAAGCATCGCAGTCTGCGTAGGTAGCGCAAACATCGAAACCGCTGAAGGCATCGTCGAAGGAAATATCCAATTGCTCTTAGAACGATGTGTCGGCATCGCAAGAGGCATCGCGAAATTCCGGAGAGGTCAAGCTCGGGTGCTGGTAACAAACTTCACCGAAGAATACCGGCATCTCAACAAGCGCACGACAATCGCTTTTCTCAACGAATTAGCCGACCTCAAAGATGTATTCGCCCTCCACGACCAAACGCTGGAAGACGCACCGGACCAATTCCGTCAGTCCAAATTTGACATCAACCCGGCATTGACCCACAGCAGGAAAGACCAGATTCTTAGTCTTCTTCGAAGCTACGGGGAGTGATTCTAGTCGTCATCGAAGGTACGACAAACACCACCGGCCAAGCACCGCATAATAACGGACGAACACACCCGACCTCTGCGCCAAAGCCCTTATCGTGTATCGCCGCGAGAACGCCAGGCCATTCGCGATCAAGTTGAAGAAATGCTACGTGATGACGTAATCCAGCCCTCGAACAGCCCCTGGGCGGCACCAGTCGTTTTGGTCAAGAAGAAAGACAGCACACTTCGCTTCTGCGTTGATTACCGCCGCTTGAATAGCATAACGAAAAAGGATGTCTACCCGCTTCCCCGCATCGACGACACTCTCGACCGGCTCTGCAATGCAAGGTACTTCTCATCGATGGACCTGAAGAGCGGATATTGGCAAATTGAGGTCGACGAAAGAGATCGCGAAAAGACCGCATTCATCACACCGGACGGCCTTTATGAGTTCGAGGTGATGCCATTTGGCCTCTGCTCCGCACCAGCCACGTTTCAACGAGTAATGGACACAGTCCTGGCAGGCTTGAAGTGGCAAATTTGTTTGGTATATTTGGACGACGTTGTTGTCTTCTCGTCAAACTTTGAAGACCACCTAAAACGACTACAGACAGTGCTGGAAGCCATCAAGTCATCGGGACTAACGCTAAAAGCAGAAAAGTATCACTTCGCCTACGAAGAACTCCGGTTCCTAGGACACATCGTTAGCAAGGACGGTATTCGCCCAGACCCGGAGAAAACAGCTGCAATCGCACAATTCCCACCGCCTGCCGACAAGAAAGCTGTGCGCCGATTCCTTGGGCTGTGCGCTTATTATCGACGATTTGTCAGAAACTTTTCGCGGATCGCCGAACCGTTGACGCAGCTTACAAAGGCTGACGTACCTTTTAAATGGGAAGCGCCGCAAGAAGAAGCCTTCGACGAACTTAAGCGCCGCCTGCAATGCCCTCCTGTACTTGGCCACTTTGATGAAAACGCCGAGACCGAAATTCACACCGACGCGAGCAGTGTGGGCCTAGGAGCCGTTCTTGTCCAGAAGAGTGCCAGACAGGAGAAAGTAATCGCCTACGCAAGCGGGTCCCTCACAAAAGCCGAAGTCAATTACTCGACGGCCGAGAAGGAGTGCCTTGCAATCATCTGGGCCACTTCTAAGTTTCGTCCATACCTATACGCCCGACCATTCAAGGTGGTAAGCGACCATCACGCGCTCTGCTGGCTGGCTAATTTGAAAGATCCTTCCGGCCGCCTTGCCAGATGGAGCCTACGACTTCAAGAATTTGACATGACTGTAGTCTATAAGTCGGGCCGGAAGCATTCCGACGCAGACTGCTAATCCCGCGCTCCGGTCGATGCTCCCCCGAAGGACGATGACGACAACGCCTTTTTGGGACCGGTAAGCGCCAGCAGTTTCGCAGAACAACAGCGATTAGACCCTGAGCTGAAAGCGCTAGCCGATTACTTGGAAGGAAAGACCGCTTCCCCTCCTGGTGTGTTCAGGCGACATTTATCATCCTTCACGTTAAACAATGGCCTCCTCGTGAAGAAGAACTTCGCACCTAACAAGACCGCGCTGCTTCTCGTAGTGCCTAACACCCTTCGGCAAGAAATTTTGCAGGCATTGCACGATGAGCCCACAGCAGGCCACCTCGGATTTGCGCGCACATTGCGTCGAATCCAGGAGAAGTATTACTGGCCGCGGCTGCCTGCCGAAGTTGCCCACTACGTGAAGACGTGTCGTGAGTGCCAACGACGCAAGACGCCGCCGAACAGACCAGCAGGACTACTAAACCCGATTCCGCCCCCAATCGTGCCCTTTCAACAAATTGGGATGGATCTCCTCGGCCCCTTTCCATCTTCGTCTGTGGGTAACAAGTGGATCATCGTGGCCACTGACTACCTTACCCGTTACGCCGAAGCAAGAGCACTACCAAATGGTACCGCGGCAGAAGTCGCCAAATTTTTTGTCGAACAAATTCTCTTGCGACACGGCGCCCCAGAAGTGCTCATCACGGACAGGGGAACGGCGTTTACGGCAGAGTTGACGCAAGCCATCCTGGAATACAGTCACACAAGCCATCGACGAACAACTGCGTACCATCCCCAGACCAATGGCCTTACGGAGCGCCTGAACAAAACGATCGCGGACATGATCGCTATGTACGTCGACGCTGAACACAAGACCTGGGACGCCATCTTGCCGTACGTGATGTTTGCGTATAACACGGCAGTCCAGGAGACGACAAGAGCGACCCCGTTTAAGCTTGTGTACGGCAGGGAGCCCACGACGACGCTCGACGCAATGCTGCCGCACATAATCGGCGAAGACAACCTTGATGTCGCCGCCTACCTGCAGCGTGCAGAGGAAGCCCGACGACTCGCACGGCTGCGTATTAAAGACCAACAGCGCACCGACAGCCGACGATACAATTTACGACGACGCCACGCAGAGTACAATCCAGGAGACCAAGTGTGGGTTTGGACACCAATTCGCCGTCGCGGATTAAGTGAAAAGTTGTTGCGTCGATACTTTGGGCCATACAAAATCCTTCGCCGCGTCGGCCCACTGGACTATGAAGTCATTCCCGACGGAATGTCAGCATCACAACGGCGACGCGCACGCCCAGAAATTGTACATGTTGTACGACTGAAGCCATATTACGCGCGTTAAAGAATGTGTGGTGTTTAAAACTTGCAGTGCTTATGTTTAAGTTGCTTTGTTTTGGAACATCGAGGCGATGTTTTTTTTTTAAGGGGGGAGTAATGCCGCGAAACCTTCAAAACAGTATTTGTTGCTTTTTAACAGCCGCCGGCATACAGGCTTATCACTCTGATTCTGGACCGCGTATCAGTTCCGTAATCTTTGTTTGTTTATGCTCGATGTCGCGAGTCACACCTTTATCAGTTTTGTTGTAGCACAAATGCACCGAGATCTGTCTCGAAGGTTCCGGCCACTCGGGTGTCTTTCCACAATGTTCCAGCCCGTGCTGGTAGCTGTTTGCGACGTTATCTAGATTGTTCTGTGCAGCCTTTAAATTGAGCGTTGCCGAGTGTGACGGGTATTCTTTGTTCGACGATCGACGAGCACGTTTGTTTCTATCGCCGCCGCGGAGTTGCTTAGTTCTTTTGCGGGCGCAAGTCAGCCCAAATAAAGAGTTCCTTTAGTGCAATTATCGACCCCTTCATTTTTGTCGTTGACCTCGTCACCACTACGTGACACTATATATATATATATATATATATATATATATATATATATAGTGTGTGTGTGTGTGTGTGTGTGTGTGTGTGTGTGTGTGTGTGTGTGTGTGTGTGTGTTTATTACACTAAAATGAAATCTTGGCAACGGTCAGTTGTAGTGAAACACGACGACCAACTTGTGAAATTCTTTATTGAGGTTTCGGCTGTGGACCTTTGCGTATACTTTTCTACAAATACCGTAACTTCCATGTCAGTACCAACCTGCTGACGAAGGCTGTTCCACAGCCGAAATGTCAATAAATTTTTTCACACCTTGGTCTCCGACACTGCCATCTAGAACTACGAATAATATTAGACGGATTGTCAATAATCATCTCATTTTATTGCTCCATTTTATGCCCCAAACCTGTAACATCCTGCACTAAAAGCTAGAAGCCTGTATCAAATAAATAAATATAACCGCTGAGTTTTACCCGTACTTATCTATGGGGCTGAAACGTGGAGGCTAACGAAGAGGGTTCTACTTAGGTTGAGGACAACGCAGAGGGCCACGGAACGAAAAATGGTAGGGGTAACGTTAAGAGATAAGAAGCGTGCAGAGTGGGTCAGAGAAATAACTCAAGTTACTGACATTCTAGTGGAAATCAAGAAGACGAAATGGACATGGGCAGGACATGTAGTGATAACAAAGGATAACCGATGGTCGCTGAGGGTAACAAACTGGATTCCAAGGGAAGGAAAGCTAGCAGGGGGCGGCAGAAAGTTAGCTGGGCGGATGAGGCTAAGAAGTTGACAGGGGCCAAGTCGATGCAGCTAGCAGGGGACCAGATTAGTTGGAGTAAAGTGAGAGAGGCCTTCTCCCTGCAGTGGGTATATCCGGTTGCTGCTGTTTAGTGCAATCTCATTTTGAGTGCTTTAATATAATCAGATTTCGTAGAGGCCCTTTGGATAGATCATCATCACAATAGGCTTCCGTGCGCTCTTTGTTTCTAGTAACGCTACCTAGCTATTGCATTGACATTGCTGGGTATTGGTAGTTGTACCCTTACAAAAATGACATGGTGTTGACGCCTTGCTGAAAACGAGTTGTATCGACAGAAAGCCAACATGAACCAAAAACAATTTCGAACCAGAATAGCATTTCCACAGTTTATGGCTTTTGCAGAACGGGTGTGTACGCTCATAAGTGAAACATGGCCTCCTTTCCCGAATATTTTAAAATCCACGCAATTTACAGCATGCACGTGCCAAAATACCAAATGTAGCATGAAACGTGACTTCCGCGAAAAAGGCATGTGTTGTGATAGTTGAGCGCCAGTTTCTCAAGAACTCAGCTCTAGCTAATCGCTTGATTTTTATTGTCGACTAAGAAATGAAGGGGCCTAGTTAACAGAACGTCACATGTGAACCTGGTCAGTTGTACTGCAACGAAAACAAATAACTTCACCAGAATGTTATATCGTCATCAGCCTGACAATACCCACTGCAGGGCGAAGGCCTCTCCCGTATGTCTCCACCTAAGCCACATCTGCGCTAGCTGCATCCTCTTGACCCCTGCGAACTTCTTAACCTCATCCGCCCACCTAACTTTCTGCCGCCCCCTGTTATATACAACTTTGCTAATCTACCGCACACAGCCTGTCCGCATAGAGAAGTTCTTGTGGAAACTTGATTAAACCGGTCTCCCACTCACTCTTTATTATAGGGTCCTTTGTAGCCTGTGAGTGTAATACTTAGCAGTACTTGGTTATGTGCGTGCGCAGCATCGTATGTCTAGAGCAGTCCACGCAGACAACGCTGACCCCGAAAGCTAATTCTGCCCGCGGTCGTTCATTTACTGATTTGGTTCTTTAGCCATAGCAGATATCCGTGTGTTCAATCAGCTCCACTAATTTCAACGTAGGCTAGGCACGAAAATACTTAGAAATGAAGTTGAGAATGCTCAACTCCCGCACGTTGGCCACTCTGCCTCTGAAATTTAACTCTGTCTCAATATTCTGCCCACACCCGCCCTGCCTGATACCAACACAAGTTCAAGATGTCATCTTGAATGTGCTTAACAGAACAGCAAAACGACTTCATGATTACTATTAACGCCATCGGCACGTTGCTCAGTTCTTTTGGACTAAATAGTTTACTCTCGTCAGCAGTGCGTTGAATAGGTGAAGAGTTGCAAGCCGTTTTGCCTCAAGCACCTCTTATTTGATATTTATTATTGATTTACCCTGTGATACTGACGTTCATCTAAGGTTATTAAAACGACTGCGTATAACGAGATCTAACTAGTCACATACATATATGACCAGTTAGCTACTCACTCAAGTTTTTAAAGAATTATCAAATGATGTAATGAGTGCCAAACGTATATAAACTATTCAGAATCGGCTTTCACGACTATGACAACAAAAAAGTGAACCTGAATTTCCAACATGCATTGGTGCATATGAACTAGAAAGGGAAACAGAACATCAATATTTAGGGTAATACTGACTTCAAACCTGAGATGAAACGCACACATAAACCAGGTGGCAAACAAATTTCTATTTGGACCCCTGGAATTACACTCCACGCATATGTAACGCCTCTTATTGAATATGCAAATTTGCTGTGAGTGTGGCGCCCTAACACAGCATATAATCGTCATAAATTGTATAGAGTTCAGCGACTGGCTTCTAGATACATGTTTAAAACACACCGGCCTGTAAGTGAACTGTGCAGGGATGCAAACCTTACCCCTTTAGATCTGCGGGTCAAGTTCTGCAGGCTGGAATTCTTATGTCTAATTATTCGTCTCTAGGCTAAAATTAATTTATGTGAATAAGGCCGAAAGTCACCGGATTCATGCTTCAGGTAGTTGGCACATTCAGCCGCCAGTTACCCGAAACTTTGCATTTAAACGCCCTTTCTTCCCAAAGTATTTATTGAATTTCTAGAGTCTTACCTTTACTGATAATCCAATGTCTTAGGATGTATTTTTCTGCGCATGAAGAGAGTGTTGTTATTTTTATTGATAATGTTGCGGGATGTCGGCTGCCAAGCGTTCCTGCCAACGCCA